>NC_048579.1:16055065-16655065 GCF_013265735.2 Oncorhynchus mykiss
GATGATCATTATGGCCAAACAGTTCTATTTTTGTTTCATCAGATCAGTGGACATTTCTCCAAAAAGTACAATCTTTGTCCCCATGTGCAGTTGCAAACCGAAGTCTGGCTTTTTTATGGCGGTTCTGGTGCAGTGGCTACTTTCTTGCTGAGCGGCCTTTCAGGTTATGTCGATATAGGACTCGTTTTGCTGTGGATATAGATACTTTTTACCTGCTTCCTCCAGCATCTTCACAAGGTCCTTTGCTGTTGTTCTGCGATTGATTTGCACTTTTCGCACCAAAGTACGTTCATCTCTAGGAGACAGAATGCGTCTCCTTCCTGAGCGGTATGACGGCTGTGTGGTCCCATGGTGTTTATACTTGCGTACTATTGTTTGTACAGATGAATGTGGTACCTTCAGGCGTTTGGAAATTGCTCCCAAGGATGAACCAGACATGTGGAGGTCTACATTTTTTTGCTGAGGTCTTTGCTGTTTTCTTTTGATTTTCCCATGATGTCAAACAAATTGATAATGTACAAGTGTCAGCTTTTTTCCACATTATCAATTGCTCATGTCATGTTGATCAAAATATAGTAGATGGTTCTCTGTTGAATAGTCTTACCCCTCAAAACATCTAGGCATTAGTTCTTTGCATAAGCCATTACATGCAAAATTGTTGAACTATTTGTCATAAACTGTCAAGCATAGTTTTACACATTTCTATTAGACCTTTTGTTCAAAAACGTGAATTGATGAATCGTGCAGGTGCAAGTGTTAGTTCAACCAACAATCAACCAGTTGTCTAAATTGCTCAAAGGTGCATCTCATGAAGAATCAATTGGCAAGCATATATAGACAGACCACAACACAGAGTTGCAATTTTCCAATAATGGATGGACCAGGAAACGAACAGGGTCAACAGCCAAGAGGAGGAGGAAGAAGAGGAGCAATGATGCGTGGTGGAAGGCAAAACAGAGGAAGAGGCAGAAGAGGACATAGGCACATATCTGATGAGATAAGGGCCACTATTGTAGACCATGTTGTCAATCATGGCCTTACAATGGCTGAGGCGGGTCGAAGGGTGCAGCCGAATATTGGGAGATCAACCGTGTCCTCAATAGTTCAAACGTTTAGAAGAGAGAACAGGTCTGTCCACCAATGTACAGTGCACTGTTACTGTATATAAGCAGTATACTGTATACTTCCTACAATGCTTCATGTTACAGTAGTCCACTTGTATTTCACAGCATACAGAAATATACTCTATACAGATACATACTGCACCTTACATGCACCCACCTGTATGTTTTACAGTAAAATGTGTGTTCGCATAGTTTTCGTCTATGTGAAAGTGTGCAATGCATCACTGCATTTTTCCCCACATAGGACTGCAAGATTACCTCAAACCGGTGGCAGAGGACGCCTTTTCACACCTCAACAAGAGGAGGCTATTTGCACCATGGTCCTAGCAAACAATGCCATGAGACTCAGGGAAATACAAAGGACCATTATAGAAGACAACGATGTCTTTGAAAACATCCATACGGTTAGCATCTCAACCATCGACAGGGTGCTGCAATGAAACCAGATGAGTATGAAACAGCTGTACCGTGTACCATTCAAAGGAATGAGGACAGAATTAAGGAGCTACGGTACCAGTATGTACAGGTAAAACATATATCTATGTAACTACTTTACAGCAACATTTTATAGTGATACATAGTACAGTAAGCATAAACTGCACACATTTCCATTGCTGTGGAAGGAACATGCAATATATGTGCATTTTATGTCACTCTTCCTTACCAAAACAAATTCAACTGTGTGTTCTGGGATGTAGCGTATAATGGAGTTGGAATCAAGTGAACCCTCTCACAACTTTGTATACGTGGATGAGGCTGGCTTCAACCTGACCAAATGCAGAAGGCGGGGTCGGAATATATCGGAATATCATCGGTCACAGAGCTACTGTGGATTTGCCAGGCCAACGGGGAGGAAATATCACCATGTGTGCTGCTATTTCGGAGCATGGTGTCCTAACCCATATCCCCCTTATAGGGCCATACAACACCCAGCATCTACTCAACTTTTTAGAGACTCTCTACAGGGCTCTCATCCCTGATGATGAGAGGGGTCTGTTTAGAGAGGATTTGCCAAAGTATGTGGTCATTTGTGACAATGTGAGTTTCCATCGATCAAACATTATAAGGCAATGGTTTGTGACCCACCCGAGGTTGCTCATAGAATTCCTCCCAACTTATTCACCATTCCTTAACCCAATTCAGGAGTTATTTTTCAGCATGGAGGTGGAAGGTGTACGATCATCAGCCACACACACAGATGACCCTGCTGGCTGCAATGGATGCAGCATGTGAGGACATCACAGTAGACGCCTGCAGGGGATGGATAAGGCATTCCAAAATATTCTTTCCACGTTGCATTGGAAGGGAAAATATCCGGTGTGATGTGGATGAGAATATGTGGGCCGACAGACAGGAACGTCTGGATGTGTAGAGACAGCACAACAGTGCTGCGGGCAAAGTTGTGCCTTAGGGGTGGTTTCCTGTGTTTCTTTCTAATTTAGTTTTTTTTCCTTTGTGCCCCTTGGGTTGTCCAGTCTCTTTCAATCAATAACCCACATACAGTAATATGTAAATAATACTGTTGAAATTGATATATGCCATAGAAGTGCAGCCTTGTGCATTTTCAATACAGCAACTGTCATCCAAACTGTAGCCTAAGTTTACATCAGGTAATACTGTCAAAGTACACAGTTACATTGACAACATGCCTAAACATTTTGACGACCTTGTTCGTGAACAATGACTCAATGACTTATCATTCTGATGACACTGACATGATCATTGGCATGAATATTTACTTTTGAGAGATGTACTAAGGATTTTTAGTGACTGACTAGCTTTAGAAATACATCTATTGTATATTGCAGTTTGTACAAATTGTTCTGAGAAATGCACTTATTATTTTGCACATGTTAGGGATGATGTGAAAAATGCACTTATTATTTTGCACATGTTAGGGATGATGTGAAAAATGCACCAAAGCGACTGAGAAAAACTGTAGTAGCTTCTAAAGCCATGACATAATTTTCTGGAAATTTCCAAGCTGTTTAAAGGCACAGTGAACTTAATGTATGTTAACTTCTGACCCAATGGAATTGTGATACAGTGAATTGTAAGTGAAATAATCTGTCTGTAAACAATTGTTGGAAAAATGACTTGTGTCATGCACAAAGTAGATGTCCTTAACCGACTTGCCAAAACTATAGTTTGTTAACAAGAAATTTGAGGAGTGGTTGAAAAACAAGTTTTAATGACTCCAACCTAAGTGCATGTAAACTTCTGACTTCAACTGTGTACTCAGCAAAAAAATAAACGTCTCCTCACTGTCAACTTGGTTTATTTTCAGCAAACTTAACATGTGTAAATATTTGTATGAACATAACAAGATCCAACAACTGAGACATAAACTGAACAAGTGCCACAGACATGTGACTAACAGAAATTGAATAATGTGTCCCTGAACAAAGGGGGGTTTAAAAGTAACAGTCAGTATCTGGTGTGGCCACCAGCTGCATTAAGTACTGCTGTACATCTCCTCCTCATGTACTGCACCAGATTTGCCAGTTATGCCTGTGAGATGTTACCCCACTCTTCCACCAAGGCACCTGCAAGTTCCCAGACATTTCTGGGGGGAATGGCCCTAGCCCTCACCCTCCGATCCAACAGGTCCCAGATGTGCTCAATGGGATTGAGAGCCGGGCTCGTCGCTGGCCATGGCAGAACACTGACATTCCTGTCTTGCAGGAAATCATGCACAGAATGAACAGTATGGCTGGGGGCATTGTCATGCTGGAGGGTCATGTCAGGATGAGCCTGCAGGAAGGGTACCACATGAGGGAGGAGGATGTCTTCCGTGTAACGCACAGCGTTGAGATTACCTGCAATGACAACAAGCTCAGTCTGAAGATGCTGTGACACACCGCCTCAGACCATGATGGACCCTCCACCTCCAAATCGATCTCGCTCCAGTGTACAGGCTTCGGTGTAATGCTCATTCCTTCGACGATAAACACAAATCCGACCATCACCCCTGGTGAAACAAAACTGTGACTCGTCAGTGAAGAGCACTTTTTGCCAGTCCTGTCTGGTCCAGCGATGGAGGGTTTGTGCCCATAGGATTGTTGCCGGTGATGTCTGGTGAGGACCTGCTTTACAACAGGCCTACAAGTCCTCAGTCAAGCTTCTCTCAGCCTATTGCGGACAGTCTGAGCACTGATGGAGGGATTGTGCGTTCCTGGTGTAACTCGGGCAGTTCTTGTTGCTATCCTGCACCTGTCCCGCAGGTGTGATGTTCGGATAAAATACCTTTTGTTTATTTTACACACACTTTTTTTTATTTTACTATGTCAATATGTCTTTGTTGTAAATATTTGGGGGTCAAACTGGTGGCAGTTGTGAAAAAATACAATTGTATTTTAAAACATGTGCTGCAAATAAACTCAGCAAAAAAAGAAACGTCCCTGTTTCAGGACCCTGTCTTTCAAAGATGTGCAGGTGTTGAAAAACGTGGTCTGCCACTGCGAGAATGATCAGCGGTCCGTCCTGTCTCCCTGTAGCGCTGTCTTAGGCGTCTCACAGTACGGACATTACAATTTAATGCCCTGGCCACATCTGCAGTCCTAAATGCCTCCTTGCAGCATGACTAAGGCACGTTCACGCTGATGAGCAGGGATCCTGGGCATCTTTCTTTTGGTGTTTTTCAGAGTCAGTAGAAAGGCCTCTTTAGTGTCCTAAGTTTTCATAACTGTGACCTTAATTGCCTACCGTCTGTAAGCTGTTAGTGTCTGAACAACCGTTCCACAGGTGCATGTTCATTAATTGTTTATTGTTCATTGAACAAGCATTGGAAACAGTCTTTAAACCCTTTACAATGAAGATCTGTGAAGTTATTTTGATTTTTACGAGTTATCTTTGAAAGACAGGGTCCTGAAAAAGGGATGTTTCTTTTTTTGCTGAGTTTATTTGCAGCACATGTTTTAAAATGCTAACACACTGTTTCCAAACTGTCCTGTTTTTAGTCTCGTTACCAAACTGAAAAAAGAGGACGGCTTCGGGAATGATTTAGTTTGTAAACATGGATCAAGGAAGACAGGTTGGTGGGGAAAGAAGAGTGGCAGGGAAATGTTTGGAGGACACATGAGAGGAAGAACAAGATGGGCGGTGGTCTCTGATGAGACAAGGGCCACAATTATTGACCATGTTGTAAACCATGGTCTCTCTTTGAGAGAGGCCGGTTTAAGGGTGCAACCAAATCTACAGCGTTCAACAGTTTCATCAATAGTGCGAATTTTATGGCAAAACAACAGGTGAGATGTGCATCCTTCAATAATAATTGAACTACATATTACATTAAAATACAGTATGTTCACATTTTTACATGTACTGACATTTTCAAATATATTGATTTGTGTTTTTCAGTAGGATCTTTGCCTGCCACAGGAGGGAGAGGCAGAATATTATCAGAGGGTGTCACGTGTGCTCCCTCTCTGGCCTCTAGGTCACCAGGCTGCTCATTAGGGTGCACAGCTGTCACCAACGGTACGTGCATAATGACACTCACCTGGAATCCATCACCTCCTTGATTACCTGTCCTTTATATGTCCCTCCCTTTGGTTTCTTCCCCTGTCATCATTGTTGCTGTTTCATGTCAGGGGGGGGGGGCTGTTTGTTTCTTGGTTTGTTCATGTATTAATGAAATGTATTCATTCCCTGAACCTGCTTCTCAACTCAGCATACATTGTTACAGATGCGCAGGAAATTGCCACCATTGTTGACATGGTAATTGGCAACAATGCAATAAAACTGCGGGAAATTCAGGACAGAGTGATGGCAGACAATATCATTTTTTGGGAATGTGAATACGGTCAGCACAATGACAATTGCCAGAGTCCTAGAGAAACATAAAACAAGGACGAAGCAGTTGTTCCCCTTTGAGAGAAACTATGAACATGTGAAAGAACGCAGGTATCAATATGTCCAGGTAAGATGTCTGTCCAAAAACCAAACGGGGTACATACACAGCTATGCATAACGTAAAGTGATTCACTGTATTTTAGAGTAATGGAGATGGAAGCCAGGTAAACTGTACATGCATTCACCTTTGTGGATGAAGCTGGATCCAATCTGGTAAAAACACACCGCAGGGGAAGAAATGTGATTGGACAGAGAGCAACCGTGGATGTCCCAGGACAGAGGAGCTAACATCACAATGTCATGGGACAGAGAGCAACCGTGGATGTCCCAGGCCAGAGGAGCTAACATCACAACGTGTCCAGCACTGTCCAATGATGGTTTGCTGTTACACAAATCACTCATTGGCCCCTACAACACAGAAGCTCTTTTTTGGATGACCTACGTAATCGACTTGTGCCAGCAGACGAGAGAGGGGCAAGTGAACTCCCTTACCTTCCTTGTTGTGTGGGATAATGTGGCATTCCACCACTCTGCTGCAGTCAGACTGGTTTGCTGCACATCCCAGGATGTCAGTACTATTCCTGCCTCCATACTCCCCCGTCCTAAACCCCATAGAGGAGTTTTCCTCTGTGTGGAGGTGGAAGGTTTATGACCACCATCCACATGACCAGATGTCCTTACTGGACATGAATGCGTGATGTGGAGACACTTCTCCTGAAGACTGCCAGGGTTGGACTAGACATTCCAGAAGATATCCACAAGATGCATCACCAGAGAAGACATAAGATGTGCTGTTAATGACAACTTGCAGGAGAACTAGAACCCTCACAGTATAAGTGATTTATACTCTACATGTTTTTTGTTGTAATTATTTTTGCAGCCCTGGAATTTCAGGAATTGTTTTTTTGTTTCAACTTTAAATTTTTCACATGTAAATTTCTATATGCAAAGATATAGAAAAAAAATAAAGGCTATTGAAGCAAATGTCTGCATTTGACTCATTCTTGTTACATATACTTTAGTACAGTCAATAAAAGGTGTCATTCTTAGTCTAATGAAATAATGATTTATGTGAAAAATCATTCAAATTTCAAAGAGAAGTTCATTTACGTCATGTTCCTTGTTAATGTTTTTAAGGTCCGTGTGTTATGAGTGCCAATGCATGCTTTCTGACTGAGAATTGTTGCCAGTGTTAGTCAAACAAGCTTATTTTGAGACATGTATGAAGTGTTTTGGTGGTTTGAGTGAGTTTTGGAGGTGAGATTAACTGTTTGGCCAAGATGCAGACTGAAGAGTTTTGAAAAAGTGGCTTCAGTATTGACCGATGCTTGTTAGCGATTGAAATAAAAAACAATGCATAGTTTTATGGAAACTGACAAACAATATTCCATGTTTAGATCATGAAAGTTTCAGGATAACGAGATCCATTGACACCAATTACTGTGGAACATGAACCAATTGGACTACATTATCTATGGATGTAATATTTCATTCTTTCAGACACTTTCTATTGTCCCATGTTTTAAGATTTGACATTACTGTACACTCACTGGCCACTTTATTAGGTACACCTATCTAGTACTGGGTACTTTTGCCTCCCCAACAACCTGAATTATTCACGGGTCTGTACGTTAAGAGATGCCCTTCTGCACACCACTGTTTTAAACAGCTGTTATTTGAGCATGTATGGCCTTTCTGTTAGCTTGAATGAGTCTGGACATTTTCCTCTGACCTCTCTCATTAACAAGGGTTTTTTGCCCACAGAAGTGCACCTCACTGAATGTGTTTTGTTTATCTCACCATTCTCTGTAAACTCTAGAGACTGTAGTGTGTAAAAATCCCAGGAGGGCAGTTGTTTCTGAGATGCTGGAACCACGTGTGGCACCAACAATCATACCACGGTCAAAGTTGCTTAGATTACGCATATTCCCTGTTCTAATGTTTGGTTGAACAACTAAAGCTCTCTACTCTACATACGAAGTTGCAGGCAGACACATGATTCGCTGTTCGAAAAGGCAGGCTATTTTACATTAGCATGCAGGTGTACCTAATAAAGTGGCCGGTGAATATGTATGCTGGCCCTTGTAATTGCTTTTCCAATACTGCCAACTCGTTCGTGATGGTATCCAGCTACAACAACATAGCGATAACATGGAGCCGGCAGGTGACAACATAGCGATAACATTGAGATAACATTGAGAGGTGTGGGGGAACGTGGTAGAGGACAAGGCCACGGACCAAGACAGCGGCAGCAACAGCAAAGAGTGTCCAATGAAAGCCGAGCAATAGCTGTAGACCATGTCGTAAATCATGGCAGGACAATGACAGAGGCAGCTACAATGATTCAACCAAACCCCAGAAGATCAACTGTGGACTCAATCATCAGAACTTTCCGCAATGAGAACCGGTAAGTCTTCAGCATGCACTAAACATTAGGCTACTCTCAATTGTCAAATGACTGTATACTGCAAGCCAATGTGTACCACAGAGTAGGTGATGTGACTAAATGTAGTCTTACTGTCATTTTCCCTGCAGAGTTGAGACTAGGCCAGAGGCAAAATTCTGACTGACCAACAAGAGCGGGCTGTGGTCAATTTGGTTCGGGCCAGAAATTATATTCGCCTTACAGAAATTCAGCAGCACATCTTAGACAATGACGACATGTTCAACAATGTGGAAGCCATAAGTTTGCCGACTATTGTACACATGCTGAAAAGGCACCAGGTGTCTCTCAAACAGCTATACCATGTGCCTTCTGAAAGAAATGCAGAGAGTCAAGCAACTGAGGACTGATTGTGTTCAGTTTCAAGATACCTGTTGTGAAAAATTACCCAAAAAGTTCTACATCATTGTAATCAGTAATTCTCTTTCCAAAATGTATTTTTAGAGGGTGATGGAGCTGGATGCTGCCGAAAACCATCACAAATTCCTCTTTTTGGATGAGTCAGGCTTCAACCGGGCCAAGACAAGGAGGAGAGGTTGGAATTTCATTGGCCAGTGGGCAACCATCCAAGTACCTGGACAATGTGGGGCCAACATCACCATGTGTGCGGCCATATCTGAAGATGGTGTGTTGGAACACAGACCTCGTGTTAGATCATATAATGCTGCTCTCCTTGTACCCGTCCTTGATGAGCTAAATCAGGTCTGTAGAGCTGATGGTGTGACCTATGTCATTGTGTGGGATAATGTCAGGTTCCACAATGCTCAAATGTTGCAAGCATGGTTTCAGGCCCATCCACAATTTACCACCCTGTACTGACCCCCATACTCTCCTTTCCTTAACCCGATTGAGGAATTGTTCTCCACATGGAGGTGAAAGGTATACACAAACAAGCCACCCTTCTCCAGGCCATGGATTCACCATGCAATGACATCACAGCAGACCAGTGTCAGGCCTGGATTCACCATACAATGACATCACGGCAGACCAGTGTCAGACCTGGATTCACCATACAATGACATCACGGCAGACCAGTGTCAGACCTGGATTCACCATACAATGACATCACGGCAGACCAGTGTCAGGCCTGGATTCACCATGCAATGACATCACGGCAGACCAGTGTCAGGCCTGGATTCACCATGCAATGACATCACGGCAGACCAGTGTCAGGCCTGGATTCGCCATGCCCGTAGATTCTTCCCAAGATGTTTGGCTAAACATCAATGGAAAACATCCATTGTGATGTGGATGAGAACCTGTGGCCAAATCCACAAGAGAGTGTTGATGGAAGTATAGAAGTACAGTAATCAATTCTTTGTTTTGCTTTTTACAGTAAGCCAGGTGAGGAACACTGCAGATTACGTTTTACTGTAGTTTTTTTCTTTTTTGCTTTGATTCAAAGAAACCTGTTGTGATTTTACTGTATGTCATCAATACATTTCAGATTTTGTTCAATGATTCCACTGTGTCTGTAGTATTCTCTCTTTACTAGTCCTTTTACAGTGATGTATTTACGTGTAGTACCATAATGAAACATGTATCACATATGTAGTACTACAATATTTAACGATTGAACAAACAACTACACAGTGAAACTATCGGTATCTTGTGTGTGGGTGATCTAAATGAATGTTCCTATGGTATTTCATGATAAATTAGTTATTTGAACCAATGATTCTGCAACTGCAAGGTTTCTTTAAAGATATGAATGCACATTGCAATATTTTGAACATTGGACAGCCTGTGTTACAAGTGATGACCATTGTGAGTTTTGTGTCTAGATAAATAACCACAAGGTTCTGAAATCAGTGCCAAAGTGATTGTAAAAAAAACTCCAACAGTCCAGTCAAGCCATTCCTTCTGCCTCCAACATCCCACACCCTGCTGTTTGTCCCCAGGTTAGCAGCAAAGACTTCTGCCTCCAACATCCCACACCCTGCTGTTTGTCCTCAGGTTAGCAGCAAAGACTTCTGCCTCCAACATCCCACACCCTGCTGTTTGTCCCCAGGTTAGCAGCAAAGACTTCTGCCTCCAACATCCCACACCCTGCTGTTTGTCCCCAGGTTAGCAGCAAAGACTTCTGCCTCCAACATCCCACACCCTGCTGTTTGTCCCCAGGTTAGCAGCTCCTGCCAACAGATGGCACTGCTGGCTGGAGCTGGTATAACCTATCCTTCAGCCAGCTATTAGCAGCCAAATGAACACATGTCGACCTTGGACCAGCCATTGATGCTCTCCTTAACCAAGGTTTTATGTAAAGACAATACCAGCCTTGCTCTAAAATGTAACTTTTTTGGGAGCATGAATCAGCGATTCAGTTATTTGCTGTGACGGGAACTGAGCGTCTCATAGTGCCAGCTGGCTCTGGCTTCAGCACGGGAGTAGAATCCTACAGACTTGTACAAACCCCTATTAACAGACCGATTAGTTTAATGGTTAACAGAAAGCCATGCACCCGCTTTGAAGTAACCGGTATGGAATGGCATGGTGTCCTCAGCTTTTCTATGCTACTCCCAGCCAACATAAATGGGTAGGGTCAAAGGCCTCATTTCCAAGTGGCTAAGAGCACCATTGGTACAGTAAATGTTTCCACATCTTCATCTCTTTGTTGGTCTCACAAATCAAACAGCCCTTTGCCCGAGTATCACTTGTGTACCACTATCAGAGAACATGATTCACTCTTAATGAGGCCCTTGTAGGATCCAAGTTACAGTTTCCTGTAATTGTTTACAGAAAAGGCTCTTATAGAAGCATTCCTTGGCTCCATTAGGAAATAGAAATCCCGTTGATTAGATTCTTTATGATTCGATTGTTTACGCAATTTTATTTGTGGTTATAGGATACCTTTAAATTGAGGGAGTTGTGTTATGGTTCATGGCAATGATGGCATGGAGTTAAGGAAGCTACTGGGCCTACAGTAGTGATTAGTTCAGTCCTGAGACATACAGTAGATATGTCGGCCTCAACACAAGGCAACTAAGGTGAAATTCTATTGGAGTATTTGTGGTTCAGGAGAAGCTAGACAGATCTACCATAAGACATAGCACTCTGTGGTCTCAGTATCCACAATTCAAAGGGCAAAGCACTAAAGGAAACATCTTTCCATTAGTATCTGAATGATGGCACAAACATATTTGGAGTCCAACCATTCTGTCTCTTTGTGGACTGGCACCCGTAGATGTGAATCAACAATTGAATGTATGTGACACTCTTCTCTCTATTTGACCCCAGTCTCTACCTGTAGGTTAAAAGTGTGACTTTGGCATGAGGTCGTCACGGCGGAGCGCGCCTAAACTAATGAAAACACATCTCAGCAGCAGCTGTCCAAACAGTAGCCACCATCTCCAGGCTCTCCTGGTCCACTGGCCCTCCTTAGACAAAGACTCAGGCCAGACCAAGACCAACATGTGGGAACCACCAAATGATGTTCGGTTATTTAGCCATCAGTACAATAAATCACTACTTTTTTGGGTCAATTTACTTTTCCCCCTCTCTGTCCCTCATTCCCTCTTTGAGTTAGTCTTTCAGGTTGTCAGAACAGTTCAGCCCAACCCTGAACCCTAAAAGACTAGGCCAAGGATAACTATAACAGCCCAAACAGTCTGACATACCTCAGACACTACCAAATAGCCATATCAGTGATATACTACCCAATACAGGCCAAAACAACTAAAGACAGTCCAACACTGGCAAACACTGTTCAACATATCCCACCACTGCTCAAAACATGCTACACAAAAAGTGGGACGGCTCTATCTAATGTGAATTTATCAATTCAACACAGTTTTCATATATTAACCTTGACCACCCAGGCAGGTTCCACCTCATTTTCATATTCCACTAATAACATCAGTTCTTCTGCTGGGAGTTTATCTTCAATGGAAGGAAAGTGCAGGAAGGTTGTCGTTTTTCCTGGCATTGCTGTGTAATTGTTCCCAAATGGGTTTGGGAATGTCACAGGCCACAGGAAACTCCTTCTCGCCTTGTCCAAGGAGTCTGCAGGTTTTTCCAACGGCAACGGTCCATGAACCAGATATCTTTCTTACTTGCATGAACTGCATCATCTGCCTCTCTGTAAAATGTGTCAGAAGAAGAATGTCTAGTACACTGACTACAGTATGATTACTGTGGTTCTCTATCGATGGTAAACAGTGAATGTTTTATCATGGCCTATTGTCCCTTCCTGGTGAAGCTACAGTATTGATTTCTCTCAGCTGTCAGATGGAGACTCAATCTAAACATCTCTCCCCATTATGTAAATATAAAGATACTTCATCTCTCCCTCACACTCTCAGACTGCAGAGCTCATTGAAGTAGAACAGGGGCCTCTTCTTCTCTCATAGAAACAGACATGGTCTGACGGTGGACAGCTCCCTCTCCCAGTCTCCCTGTCTCAGTAAAGATGTTCTATCAAGAGAGATAGAGAGAGAGAAACAGCTCAATCTGCATAACACTGTTGTTTTGACAGAGTAATCTCCCTCGTCTCGTAACTCAAGTTGACACGTCGACTCCGGGAATATGATCATCAGCACTGTGTCATAATCATCAGAGATAATGAGTGGGTTAATTACTGTGTGTGTGTGTGTGTGTGTGTGTGTGTGTGTGTGTGTGTGTGTGTGTGTGTGTGTGTGTGTGTGTGTGTGTGTGTGTGTGTGTGTGTGTGTGTGTGTGTGTGTGTGTGTCCGTGCGTGCGTGCGTGCGTGCGCACTTGTGTGTGTGTTTTTGTGAGAAGAAAGAGAGAGGGTGAGACTATTTAAGACAGGACATCATTACCTTGATGTTTCCCAGGAGTTTCTTGAGTTCCTGAACCTCCCCCTCGTTGCTGGGAGTTATCCTGAAGACTTGATCACTGAAGAAGCAGAGGGAAGGAGTTAAGTAACATTTATGCATTTCTTGTATAACTACAACAGAGTTTTCTTATTTCTTATTTCTTATAAAAGACTGTAAAAACACCTGCAAATCAGCTCCAATTTATTTGCATTTTGGAAATCTATTCCAAACTATTCCCACGCATAATACCAATGTGTGATCGTATTCAACAATATATCTGTTTGGGCTTCTTGCGGTCAATTTGCACGCTACAAATGATTTGTAAATTTGTTCAGGCCACCTAACAATCCCCTTACGAAGAATGTATCCACCGCTACAAAAAAATGACAATTAATTATAATCCCACATAATAATTCACATTTCCTGTTACTGCAGGATTTTTTTCCTGCTGTAGGAGATGGCTCAAATGAAGATCCTATACCTTTACTCACTACCTTGTAGGATCTACCGATCTATCTATACTATGTCTGGAAGTAGACATAATCTGTCCCCTATACTAACCACAGTCAGGAGGATTAAATTGAGCAAGATTTAAAATGACTAAAAGCACCTCACTCTATGACATTTCTCAGCCATACAGTAGTCAGAGTTAATGCAGCCTCCCTTTTGTACATGACTGGAGAATGACACTTAATTGTGAGAGATGATTCAGCAGGGTTAAGGGAAGGGCTGGGTCCTGTTTTAGTGTGACAGAAGGGATGGATGACAGGGTCAAACCAGTGGTGAACAATCAAATCAAATCCAAATGCATTTGTCACATGCGCAGAATACAACAGGTGTAGGTAGACCTTACAGTTAAATGCGTACTTACAAGCCCTTAACCAACAATGCAGTTTTAAGAAAAATAATAAATAAGTAAGTAAAATAAGAAAAAAAAAAAAGTAAAAAATAGAAAATAAAAGTAACAAATAATTAAACATCAGCAGTAAAATTACAATAGCGAGGCTATATACAGGGGGTACTGGTACAGACTCAATTGAGGAAATATGTAGGTAGAGTTAAAGTGACTATGCATAGATAATAAACAGAGAGTAGCAGCATAAAGGGGGGGGGGGGGGCAATGAAAATAGTCTGGGTAGCCCTTTGATTAGCTGTTCAGGAGTCTTATGGTTTGGGGGTAGAAGCTGTTAAGAAGCCTTTCGAACCTAGACTTGGAGCTCCGTAACCCCTTGCCTTGCGGTAGCAGAGAGAACAGTCTATGACTAGGGTGGCTGGAGTCTTTCACAATTTTTAGGGCCTTTTTCTGACACCGACTGTTATAGAGGTCCTGGATGGCAGGAAGCTTGGCCCCAGTGATGTACTGGGCCGTACGCACCATCCTCTGTAGTGCATTGGGTTTGTAGGCCGAGGAATATTGCTGACAGATAGTGCAGTGCTGCAGCGTTTTGTGTTACACACACAGGTGATGGGACATAGGTTTGTTATTACAACACATTATTATATTGAGACAGATGGGAATCAGGAGTCTTAATAACATGAACCTATATTAAAACATAATATACTAGCCTAAATATACACTGACAAAAGCACAGATACAGAAGCACAGCATACTACACGTCGCGGAAGGACGTATATTTTGGGGGGAGAATGACTGTGAGAACGTTATCTCTGGTAACTTTTTAAAAGGATATCCTACTGAAAATAAAATGATGCTGACATTAAAATATAATCCCCCCCCCCCCCCCCAGAAACGAGCCCAATAACATATTGGTCCATAATATCAGGCAAGTGTGCTATATAGCAATACTCATCACCTGATGTGGCCCAGCAGCATAGTGGCTGGGAATAAATAGGCCGAGGGCAGCCCATCTGCATTTACCTCACTGGGCTAATCATTAGCTAGATAGGCTATCTTGTTGCTAGTTACAGTGTAGCAGCATAATGATGACTTGAATGTCCCCCCCAAAAAACATTCCCCTGTGAATATAATATAAGCCTACCTGTTACACATGACTCAGGTTACATTTCAACGTCATTGGAGCCCGCTAACGCGCATAAACCAATGCCGCTGCCAGAACTAAAATGGATTTGATTTGAGAAATAAGTGTAGCTTAGTAGAAAAGCTAGAAAGCTCAGTGATCCTCATCTTATAACAGTGGCAATCAAAAGTGTGTTTCCCGCGACTGCATTAAGAATGCTGAATGGCTACAATGACTGGGCATCACAGGAGGTTGGTGGCACCTTAATTAGGGAGGACGGGCTCATGGTAATGGCTGGAGCGGAATAGGTGGAATGTTATCAAACACATCACACACATTGTTTTTATGTGTTTGATGCCATTCCATTCCTGCCGTTCCAGCCATTATTATGTGCCGTCCTCCCCTCAGCAGCCTCCTGTACTGGGCGTGCATATTTCTCTCCCTGTGTGGCACTGGCAATTTGAATGCTCCTTGAGAGGAATATTATTTTCTTGCATAGAATGAGAAAGGCTGAACAATTGGTAAACTATTCTACTATAGGGTTGTCTGATTTTTCTGTTGCTTAGCCTACTTGTGTTGTTGGCTGGGGGAAATTGAATGTGGACAACAATCTTTCATTAGATAAATCAAATAGGCTAACGAAAGGTAACGGGTCTCAGCTCCACCCGGCTCTCATTTGGGCTAGAGACAAGCGATTTGGGCTAGAGACAAGCGGTTTGGGCTAGAGACAAACGGTTTGGGCTAGAGACAACCGGTTTGGGCTAGAGACAAGCTGTTTGGGCTAGAGACAAGCGGTTTGGGCTAGAGACAAACGGTTTGGGCTAGAGACAAGCGGTTTGGGCTAGAGACAAACGGTTTGGGCTAGAGACAAGCGGTTTGGGCTAGAGACAAGCGGTTTGGGCTAGAGACAAACGGTTTTCTGAAATGTGAAGTGTAACCATAACGGTCAGGGAGATGTGCTCTATAATAGGCCCTACTCACAGGCTGTGGTAGGCTACAGCGAAGCCTAATCAGACTTGCCCGTGCTCGTGGTTCTCACAGGCTGTGGTAGGCTACAGCGAAGCCTAATCAGACTTGCCCGTGCTCGTGGTTCTCACAGGCTGTGGTAGGCTACAGCGAAGCCTAATCAGACTTGCCCGTGCTCGTGGTTCTCACAGGCTGTGGTAGGCTACAGCGAAGCCTAATCAGACTTGCCCGTGCTCGTGGTTCTCACAGACTGTGGTAGGCTACAGCGAAGCCTAATCAGACTTGCCCGTGCTCGTGGTTCTCACAGACTGTGGTAGGCTACAGTGAAGCCTAATCAGACTTGCCCGTGCTCGTGGTTCTCACAGGTGAGGTCAGGTGCAAAGGAAAGTGAACACTTCAGTGAAGAGAGGCATTTACAAAGTGCTATGTGGAAGGGGAATTTGATATTTCAAAGTGGCCTCCTATTGGTCATATTTTTGCTACTCATTTACCAATCACATCATCTTTCGTTTTGTATTCCCATTGTGATTTGTCCCTGAACCCATAGGAGACCATTTTGAAATATATAAAAGCCTCCTTAAATTTTCACGTTGGCAACACCTGAAGGCAGAAACATGTTTTTTTGTTAGTTTTTTTTTTTACCATTTAAGAAGCACTTTGATCAACTTCCACTGTCCTCCAAGAGTTGCTGAAATTTCTCTTCACTCTCACAGGTGAGGTGAAATTATACAATGTATCGACTTAGCTTGCAATGTGCCCCATTCAAATATATAATGAACAGCCGAAGCGCACTGGACTAGTCCATTCAGAGATGCTAACTACATTTAGCATCTATTCATGAAGGTATCTTCTGGCCGGGGGAGTTTTGGTCTGAATGTTAACACGCATCATTTGCGGTATGGTTTTACATACCATCTTTCATAGCGAGAAATGCGTGCTCCAAACACCTATGTGTAAGCGTAACTGGGGAGGAAGTGTTGCAGAAGTGTAGTTCGTCGGCTGGAAGGATCTGTGCAAACCTGCTAAGTGCATATTTTTTATTAGAAAGATTATTTCTTGCTGATATGAAAGATAAGTTCCATATGTTTCGGAAACCGTATCGCAAAGCGATGATTATTGACGTTTCTAAAAGTTAAGACAGAGCGTCGGGATTGTAGTTCACATGGTTCCACCGGTACGCGGTGCTTAAGGCTGAGATCCCTTGGGATAAAGCAGAATGTATTGTTTAATACCTTGGTGAATGAAATGACTGTGAAGCCCTGGCAATTCCTTTCAGGTGCAAACCTGGGAAACAGACGAATGAAATACATTTCATTTGACTGGGATGTTCCATGGGGGCTGGTAGTCATTCCACGTTCTCACCTGTTTAACACTGCTTCTGAGTCTCCTGTATTCATAGGCTATAAAGGCAATCCCTAGGCACACTGAAAATACATTTACACTAACGATACCATCATAAAGACAACATAAGAAGGAAAAACCACTCCACTTGTGTTTGGTTAACTAAAGCCATCTCTACCACCTAAGCTATCTGGTTTCAATGGTCTGGCTTTCATATTTCTCCATACAGCAAATCAACTCAGCCGCCAGAGTCACACTGTGCTGCAAAGCTTTTGTAAAATTTTCAGTGGAAATTGTTAAAAGTAATCCTTGTGCATAGCTTGTTTAACACAGCATTACATTACATTCAAAACATTTCATTGTGCATTCATTTTGTTTGTAGACATCTTTCACCACACAACCATTGATCAAAAATATAAGTTCACTGTGAAATATAATGAGTAAATTGGTGCAATCACTTAAACACAACATAATGATACCTGCTCAATGTAGTTATTTTAGCAACCAGTTAGTCCAATAGTAAAAAAAGTTATGATACATGTTAAAAAAAAAGCCATTTGAATGCAGTATGCTACAGTACTGTAATTTGCACTACATTACAGTTTTTTCACATTAGGTACTACACTTGCACTACCCATTAAAATTGACTGAACATAACATTTCCATAATTTCTATCCCATGTGTGATCAAAGGTGTGATCATTGAAGACACCTTTCACAATGCAATCAAATGGAAGAAATGAAAGAAACAATGTTTAGCAGGCAGTAGGTTGCATAAAGCCTGTCTTGAGCATTTGTCTATAATGTAGGTTGTCATCGAAATTTCAGTAAATATCCTCACTGCATCCTCACCTTAGCCAAATACATTTAAACTCAGTTTTTCACAATTCCGGGCATTTAATCCTAGTAAAAGTTCCCTGTCTTAGGTCAGTTAGGATCACCACTTTATTTTAAGAATGTGAAATGTCAGAATAATAGTAGAGAGAATGATTTATTTCAGCTTTAAGGTACCACTTTCATCTGTACAGACAATAGTACGCAAGTGTCACGACTTCTCCCGAAGTCGGTTCCTCTCCTTCCTCTCCTTGTTTGGCGGTCGACGTCACCGGTCTTCTAGCCATCGCCGATCCATTTTTCATGTTCCATTTATTTTGTCTGATTGTCACACTCACCTGGTTTCAATTCCCTAATTAAATGTTGTACATGTTCCCTCTGTTTCCCCCATGTCCTTGTCGTGAATTGTTCATTGTAAGTACGTGTGCCTTTTGTGACTGGTGCGAGGCGGGTTTTATGCCCATGTAACTGATGTGAAACGGCTAGCTTAGTTAGCGTTGCGCGCTAAATAGCATTTCAATCGGTGACGTCACTTGCTCTGAGACCTTGAAGTAGTGGTTCCCCTTGCTCTGCAAGGGCCGCGGCTTTTGTGGAGCGATGGGTAACGATGCTTCGTGGGTGACTGTTGTTGATGTGTGCAGAGGGTCCCTGGTTCGCGCCCGGGTATGGGCGAGGGGACGGTCTAAAACTATACTGTTACACCCATGTGTTTTGTTATTTTTACAAGCCGGGAGTTATGTGCATTAAACGGCTCCGGCCATTTACCAAGTTTCTGCTCTCCTGCGTTTGACTGCCACCAGTTACTCACCCCTTGACAGCAAGTATAAACACCATGGGACCAAGCAGCCATCACACCGATCAGGAAGGAGACGTGTATCCTAGAGATTAACATTGGTGCAAAAAGTGCATATCAATCCCAGAACAACAGCAAAGGACCTTGTGGAGATGCTGGAAGAAAGAGGTACAAAAGTATCTATATCCACAGTAAAAACGAGTCCTATATCCACATAACCTGAAGGGCCGCTCAGCAAGGAAGACGCCACTGCTCCAAAACCACCATAAAGCCAGACTACAGTTTGCAACTGCACATGGGTACAAAGAGCATACTTTTTGGAGAAATGTCCTCTGGTCTGATGAAACAAAAATAGAACTGTTTGGCGATAATGACCATCGTTATGTTTGGAGGAAAAAAGGGGGAGGCTTGCAAGCAGAAGAACACCATCCCAACCGTGAAGCACGGGGGTGGCAGCATCATGTTGTGTGGGTGCTTTGCTGCAGGAGGGACTGGTGCACTTCACAAAATAGATGGTATCGTAAGGAAGTAAAATTATGTGGATATATTGAAGCAACATCTCAAGACATCAGTCAGAAAGTTAAAGCTTGGTCGCAAATGGGTCTTCCAAATGGACAATGACCCCAAGCATACTTCCAAAGTTGTGGCAAAATGGCTTAAGGACAACAAAGTCAAGGTAATGGAGTGGCCAACACAAAGCCCTGACCTCAATCCTATAGAAAATGTGTAGGCAGAACTTAAAAAGTGTGTGGGAACAAGGAGTCCTACAAACCAGACTCAGTTACACCAGCTCTGTCAGGAGGAATGGGCCAACATTCACCCAACTTATTGTGGGAAGCAAAATTCACCCAACAATTTAAAGGCAATGCTACCAAATACTAATTGAGTATGTAAACTTCTGACCCACTAGGAATGTGATGAAAGAAGTAAAATCTGAAATAAATCATTCTATCTACTATTATTCTGACATTTTACATTCTAGAAAATAAAGTGGTGATCCTAACTGGCCTATAACAGGGAATTCTTACTAGGATCAAATGTCAGGAATTGTGAAAAACTGAGTTTAAATGTATTTGGCTAAGGTGTATGTAAACTTCCGACTTCAACTGTAGATGGGAGGGGTTGAATGGAGCTGAAGGTTGGGACTAATAACAAATAATAACAAGATAACTAATGTTAAACATACTTTATCCGTAAAACGTATATGGGTTACGAACTTTGTGAAAGACCACAGTTTGAAAGATATGGAAAATGGAAATCAAACTGGATGGACATCAGAAATAGATTGGAGAGGTTGAGGTTAGAGGAAGGACAGGAAAAAAAAAAAAAAAAAGAACTATTGTACAATAAACTGTGTCCATAAAATGTTTATAGTATGTATTAGAGGCCTAAGCGTTGTTGTTCACTAGCTTACTCCAATTAGGGGAGAGGTGGTAGGGTTAGAAACTAATCATGGAAAATATATATTTTTTAAAGATATATATGTATGTATATGTGTGTATATATGTTTATGAATGAAAATATATACACTACCGTTCAAAAGTTTGGGGTTTAAAGTTTGTCCATTAAAATAACATCAAATTGATCAGAAATACAGTGTAGACATTGTTATTGTTGTAAATGGATATTGTAGTTGGAAACGGGTAGGCCAGTTGAGAACAAGTTCTCATTTACAACTGCGACCTGGCCAAGATAAAACAAAGCAGTGCGACAAAAACAACACAGAGATACACATAAACAAATGTACAGTCAATAACACAATAGAAAATAAAAATGGAAAAATCTATGTACAGTGTGTGCAAATGTAGGGAGGTAGGCAATAAATAGGCCATTGAGGCAAAATAATTACAATTTAGCATTAACATTGGAGTGATGGATGTGCAGATGATGTTGTGCAAGTAGAGATACTGGGGTGCAAAAGAGGGTAAGTAATAATATGGGGATGAGGTAGTTCGGTTGAGATGTGTCTGTTACTTGAACTTGAAGCATTTATTTGAGCTGCAATTTCTGAGGCTGGTAACTCTAATGAACTTGTCCTCTGCAGCAGAGGTAACTCTGGGTCTTCCTTCCTTGTGGCGGTCCTCATGAGAGCCAGTTTCATCAACTTTCAAAGTTCTTAAATTGTTCAAGCATTGACTGACTTTCATGTCTTAAAATAATGATGGACTGTTGTTTCTCTTTGCTTATTTGAGCTGTTTTTGCCATAATCTGGACTTGGTCTTTTACCAAATCGGGCTATCTTCTGTATACCTTGACACAACACAACTGATTGGCTCAAACGCATTAAGAGAGAAAGAAATTCCCCAAATTAACTTTTAACAAGGCACACCTGTTAATTGAAATGCATTCCAGGTGACTACCTCATGAAGCTGGTTGAGAGAATGCCAAGAATGTGCAAAGCTGTCATCAAGGCAAAGGGTGGCAACTTTGAAGAATCTCAAATATAAAATATATTTTGATTTGTTTAACACTTTTTTGGTTACTACACAATTCCATATGTATTATTTCGTAGTTTTTATGTCTTCACTATTATTCTACAATGTAGAAAATAGTCAAAATAAAGAGTATGTGTGTCAACTTTTGACTTGTACCGTACATGTTCATTATGTCGTTCTCAAAATCGGTTGTAGACAAATCCGTTTTCATGTTAAATCTATAGGTTTAACAAATGTTTAAATTATCATCAATTAAGAGCAGTCGGATTAAGTAATAGTAAAATGTATATTCAGAAAGAAGAGAATCATATCAAAAGTAACGTGAGCATTGCATTGTGAAAGGCAATGAAGCTATACTCTAAGAACATGTATTGCATTGTGAAAGGTAATGAAGTTATACTCTATGAACATGTATTGCATTGTGAAAGGTAATGAAGTTATACTCTAAGAACATGTATTGCATTGTGAAAGGTAATGACGCTATACTCTATGAACATGTATTGCATTGTGAAAGGTAATGAAGTTATACTCTATGAACATGTATTGCAATGTGAAAGATGAATTTCTAGCTGAAACCCTGATTAAGTTTGGTGGAAAAAGTGACTGTGTGATTTTGTGTGTTGTACTTTGTCAATTGAAAATGTGCTTAGAGTTTTGAAACAACTTTTGATTTCCTGTTTTTGAGTTTTTTGTACTAACAGTTCTACCACACAGAATTGCACCAAAGCGCTAAAAAAAGTAACACCACCTCTGTCTCTTTTTCTATTGCTCTCTAACATTTTATTTTCCTTTCTCTATGTACTCCATCACTCCCTTTCTCTCACTCCATGGCACCATCTCTCTAGTTCTGTATCTCACTCCCTATAGCTCTCTCTCTGCCCCTCACTATGTATCCCTTTCCCTATCACGTTTTCCCTTTTCAACCCCGTCTTTCACACTCTGACATGGGATGTTGTGTCCCCCCCTAAACAAAGGTGGCCCAGGGCCGCTTACAGGGATACGAGAGAGGGGGAGAGAGAGAGGGAACAAAGGGGCATCACACCCCACTCCAGCGACCACAAGAAATGCCACCAACAGCCTGGCCCCAAGGCAACAGGCAGTCTCAATGCCTCTCATGTTAGAGCAAGGACTTAAAGGCCCTTTATCGAGGGCAAATTACCTTCCATAACGAACTTGAAAACTGTGTAAATCATGCAACTTCAAATACATTATTTAATTTCAGTTTTTTCTAAACTCATGCATTCTGTTTCTGAAACAATAGATAGTAACTTCCTCTTTTGTTTCCCTTTAAAACATTATTAATTGCATTTTAAATAATGACTTCTTAGACTTCTTAGAGCTACAATGACATCATGTGACAAAGTGCACCCCATAGAATTCAAAACAATCCACCAAGGCTGCAGTCTAGTTCTTCTCCAGAAAAGTTTTTTTTACCATCACACAAATTGACCCATCCTTTCTTTGCCATAGCGATCCCCATGGATTATAGATTCTCTGTCAAAACGCTGGCACTGCCTTCTCAGTGTGTCTTCAAAGCCCGTTGAGTGCCGGCAACGTGTCTTTCTAAGTTAATGATAATTACCAAAACTAAACTTAAGTAATCACAAAGATTTAACAACAATAGAGAACATTTAGTTATTTAGCCTAAAGGCTCATTGTGTAATCTGAACTAAGTGGGACAATGCCCACCATAAAGTATTCTGAACTGAACAGAGCTATGTCCATGTTGGGACTGTTTTCTTGCCCTGGCTTTCCTACCTTGTTAAAGTGGGGATCGTCTGTGCTCAGCAGCTGGGGATTGGGTGGAGCACAGGGGCTTTGGAACAGGTCCAGGGTGCAGGGGAGAGAGGGGGGTTGGGGGTGCGGAAGGCAGGCAGGCAGGGGGAATGCAGGATG
Organism: Oncorhynchus mykiss; assembly: GCF_013265735.2. Classification (NCBI taxonomy): domain Eukaryota; kingdom Metazoa; phylum Chordata; class Actinopteri; order Salmoniformes; family Salmonidae; genus Oncorhynchus; species Oncorhynchus mykiss. The sequence goes on from NC_048579.1 coordinate 16,078,503, forward strand.
GGGTCCCACTGTGCCCCAAAAATTACCCTAAAAGTTCCCCAAAATCATGCCTATAGCAGAGCACTCAAACCGACTGAGAGTACCCCAAAACGGTCCCTTTTTTCCCTGACCCAAAGTGCCCCAGGGGTGCCCAAAACCTGCCCCAATGTGGCCCTTTGTGTGCCACATGCCCCCTGACAGGACATCAACACAGCCAGGTTCACTGCTGAGGTTCTCTGTCCCAAAATATTACTGTTTCTCAATGTCCCAGTTTGCCTTATTTGTCTGCTATCAGGCATCTTTTCACAGAAATAGTTTTAGTCCCATATGTCTTGAACACACAACTAAGTAGACACAATATGTTATGTCTCCAGCAGGGAATAGTTCTCCAGCAGGCAATATGAGAAAAAAAAATGGGTCATACAGTTGCTTTGAACAATCCATCTCTTTTCAACAGGAGATGAGAGGAAGTGATAAACTATTTTGATAATCTGATAGTTTGGTTTCAGTAGGCCTAAGATACAGACCATTCCTTGTATGTTTTCATCCTTCTATTTTACTTCATAGGGGTTCAACTTCAAGTCTTCAACATGAATGAGAGCTCTTAGGACTCAATTTACTAACACAGTCACAAGGAATGAATGAGAATCCTCACTTACCCTGCATAGCGGTTGTTGTAGAGGTACGCATCAATGGGACATAGCACGTTACTGAGGATAACCACACAGCCCCAAAAGACTGAGCCGTGAACTGCGCATCTAAAGTCCACTGCCATCCTGAGCGAATATTAATAACGACAGAGGACAGCCCCACTTCTCGCCCTCGAAGATGATTTCTCTGCAGGCTTCGATCAACTTCGTACAGTATAAGAATAGAAACTGAGGGTTAAAAATAAGGATGGGCCGCTCGTCATCAGGTTTGCTGATGGAGTCTCATGGGTCGTTGGTGCGTTCTGCGCGCTGTCAATTGCACAGAAGTGCCGCGGAGGTGCGAAAGTCGGTTAATTAACTGGCAACGGGGAGCAATTTATCCACCTCTTTGAAGCCCTGGTGGGAATTATAAATCCCGTTCTTTTTTAAATGTGCAGGATCTGAGTCACGTGACCTGGTGTGTGTCAGAGATGTTGGTAACAGGATCCCTGTCCCGTTTGGATATGGGGAGACGATGGGCTCGCACCGGATTACCGCGAATTAATACCGAAGCGAGGTATTTAAATCGATAGCATAGTTTACTTACACCGTGAACAGGACCATATGCCTCTTGCATAATAGAGTGGCTGGCATAGAATAACTCTAACAAAAATATACTATTGAGGACTTTGGATAAACTTTGAAGAACAGACTGTAGCCTACATTTTAGATATAAATTGTTCATCAGTTTTAGTATGCAACTATTTTGACAGCATGTATATCCTTTTGCTTGTTTATAACGCACACTTAAGGTGATCATCTCCATCTGTCCTCTCTATACTCTGTAAAACAAACATTTTTGGAAAATAAAAACGAATCCACTCTGTATGCTCAGTGTTTGTTGAGCTGCTGCACACTGAAATAGACCCTCATTTAGACTATAATCTCCAGAAGATTTATCAGATGAACCACATACAGATCTGTGGGGTTTCAATTACAGACTGGAATGGGATAATGGAATTGTCCCCAGCCTTGAGTTCAATAGAGGTGTGTGTCATTTAATCAGTCAACCAGTCAGTCAGTGTGTGCCCCAGACTATGGGTAATAGAAGCCAGACAGTAGAGATAACAGGGACGAGAACAGATGCAGTCTCCCCAAACTCTCTGATAGATCTATAAATACTAAACTCAGCAAAAAAAGAAAGGACCCTGTCTTTCAAAAATAATTCGTAAAAATCGAAATAATTTCACAGATCTTCATTGTAAAGGGTTTAAACACTGTTTCCCATGCTTGTTCAATGAACCATAAACAATTAATGAACATGCACCTGTGGAACGGTTGTTAAGACACTAACAGCTTACAGACGGTAAGCAGTTATGAATTTATGAAGTTATGAAAACTTAGGACACTAAAAAGTCTTTTTCTACTGAAAAACACCAAAAGAAAGATGCCCAGGATCCCTGCTCATCTGCATGAACGTGCCTTAGGCACGCTGCAAGGAGGCATGAGGACTGCAGATGTGTCCAGGGCAATAAATTGCAATGTCCGTACTGTGAGACGCCTAAGACAGTGCTACAGGGAGACAGAACGGAGAGCTGACCGTCCTCGCAGTGGCAGACCACGTGTAACAACACCTGCACAGGATCGGTACATCCAAACATCACACCTGCGGGACAGGTACAGGATGGCAACAACAACTGCCCGAGTTACACCAGGAACGCACAATCCCTCCATCAGTGCTCAGACTGTCCACAATAGGCTGAGAGAGGCTGGACTGAAGGTTTGTAGGACTGTTGTAAGGCAGATCCTCACCAGACATCACCGGCAACAACGTCGCCTATGTGCACAAACCCACCGTCTCTGGACCAGACAGGACGGGCAAAAAGTGCTCTTCACTGACGAGTCGTGGTTTTGTCTCACCAGGGGTGATGGTCGATTCGCGTTTATCGTCAAAGGAATGAGCGTTACACCGAGGCCTGTACTCTGGAGCGGGATCGATTTGGAGGTGGAGGGTCCGTCATGGTCTGGGGTGGTGTGTCACAGCATCATCGAACTGAGCTTGTTGGAGGGATTGTGCATTCCTGGTGTAACTCGGGCAGTTGTTGTTGCAATCCTGTACCTGTCCCTCAGGTGTGATGTTAGGATGTACTGATCCTGTGCAGGTGTTGTTACACTCGACAACCACTGTGATTATTATTATTTGACCCTGCTGGTCATCTATGAACATTTGAACATCTTGGCCATGTTCTGTTATAATCTCCACCCAGCACAGCCAGAAGAGGACTGGCCACCCCTCATAGCCTGCTTCCTAGGTTCTGGCCTTTCTAGGGAGTTTTTCCTAGCCACCGTGCTTCTACACCTGCATTGCTTGCTGTTTGGGGTTTTAGGCTGGGTTTCTGTACATCACTTTGTGACATCAGCTGATGTAAGAAGGGTTTTATAAATACATTTGATTTGATTGTTGTCATTGCAGGCAATCTCAATGCTGTGCGTTACAGGGAAGACATCCTCCTCCCTCATGTGGTACCCTTCCTGCAGGCTCATCCTGACATGACCCTCCAGCATGAAGAATACTGCTCATTCTGTGCGTGATTTCCTGCAAGACAGGAATGTCAGTGTTCTGCCATGGCCAGCGAAGAGCCCGGATCTCAATCCCATTGAACATGTCTGGGACCTGTTGGATCAGAGGGTGAGGGCTAGGGCCATTCCCCCCAGAAATGTCCGGGAACTTGCAGGTGCCTTGGTGGATGTCACTAACGTCGTCAGGGAAATGACCGGACCAAGGTGCGGCGTGGTGAGCGTACATTTTTCTTTATTGAGAATGTTGCCAGCAAAACAAGAAACACCAAAAATGAACGTAAAGCTTACTAGGGCTATAGAGGCCACTAACACAGACAACCACCCACAACTAAGGTGGAAAAACAGGCTGCCTAAGTATGATTCCCAATCAGAGACAACGATGGACAGCTGCCTCTGATTGGGAACCACACTCGGCCAAACACACAGAAATATAAAACATAGAATGCCCACCCCACATCACACTGACCTAACCAAATAGAGAAATAAAATGGCTCTCTAAGTTCAGGGCGTGACAGTGGAAGAGTGGGGTAACATCTCAGCAAGAACTGGCAAATCTGGTGCAGTCCATGAGGAGGAGATGCACTGCAGTACATAATGCAGCTGGTGGCCACACCAGATACTGACTGTTACTTTTGATTTTGAACCCCCCTTTGTTCAGGGACACATTATTCAATTGATGTTAATCACATGTCTGTGGAACTTGTTCAGTTTATGTCTCAGTTGTTGAATCTTGTTATGTTCATACAAATATTTACACATGTTAAGTTTGCTGAAAATAAACTCAGTTGACAGTGAGAGGACATTTCTTTTTTTGCTGAGTTTAGATACTTGTGCATTCAATTCTACCACAAATTCACAGCTACCCATCAAATCTCTAGACAACCCAGTGAAGGTACAGTATATTGATAAAGTTCTGTCTGACCTGATGACTGGGGCATCTATCCCAACCTGCTGCTACTCCTTTGGCCTGTTTCCACCAGTAATCTATCACTGTGTGTATCGCTGTGTAGGCTAGGTGGCTCTCCCTGTTATTCCAGGCTTGGCGTGCCTTCGTTTGATCCTCTACTTATCACCCAGCGTTGTGATTAAACGTCTAAATCAACCGCCAGGCTTTTCCCTTTGTGATTGCATGGCAGCAGCACATATTTTGCATGCTTCCCTCCTATGTAAACACTGCGCCACCTGTTTTACACCCGTACAACACATTATTCCCCCAAAACAGACACGGACAGGAATGGTTCCCGCCCAGACAGTGAGCTGAAGGAGAGAGCAGGAGAGAACCTTTGTGCAAGTAGTAGAACAAGTACAGATGTATAATCTTAAATTGATCTCTCTGTTGTGGGATAATTTTTCCTGCAATTCAAGAAATTAAAAACTTGTTGTGTATTTGAGGTTTAAAAAGGCTTCTGAAGTTTGTAATTTCCATTTAGAAATGTCACACTTCGATTCTCCCTTACAAAAAATATATAAATTCCTAAAAAAAGAACAAATAACTATAATCCTCATAATAATTCACATTTTCTGTTGCCGGATTATTTTCCTGGTGTAGCAAACTGGCTCAAATTAAGATCCCACATCTGTATGGGCTCTCTACCAGAGGCATTTTCCTACTGTAATAATTATTTTGTGAGTGCATGGGTGGCAGAAGTTGGTGTCTGTATATATACATTTTAGTGTGCTAGTAAATTCTCCTATGGTATCTCAATTATATTTGGATACAACTAAAATCTACTTCCACTACACAGCTGGAAATAAAGTGATACCACAAGAGACCGTTTGGAGATGATGCCCCTGCCATCTTCAAGTATTCAGGGTCCCAAACTGGAACCAATTATCATGTGATCAATGGTGTGCTTGTTGTGAAATTTAATTGTTTTTCATACAATCATTCATAATTGGTAAGTCAGTCCATCTGATACCAATGTGAAGCGCTCTCTGCATTTCATCTGCATTTAATAGTCAATCTGCCAGCGGTCTATTTGAACAAAATCTGTCTGCCACATTCAGAGAGAAAAAGCACATTCATGAGAAACAGAGTTTTATAATTTTATCCTGCCAAAAGCACTGAATCTAAATGTTAGTTTGGACAGATATAAAAGGCAGATTGATGTTTATTATACTGACGTCCATCAAAAACACACACGTGAAATCGTCCTCCATTGGTGAATGTCACAGGCCCATTTAGTAAGCCAATATGGTCAATGCAGAGAGCCGTTGACATACCCATAGCCATTTTTAAAATAACATAAAACCCCCATTGAAGGTTTTGAGTACCTTGACAGCCACACATACTGTACAGTAGCATATTCATAAAACTCCAGCGGTACATATTAGTGTGTATATGTAATGTGCTGGGTTTGTGGGAGGACTAAAATATGTTGCGTATATGAAGACTGCATTGCTTGGTGGACTATGCAGACTGGCAATAAAACTGAGCTGTGACTTTTGAAACATAGGAACACAGTGTTCCGGCATACAGTTTAGCTCTACCTGTGGTTTGTGGAATAGGTGGAGGACACACTCACTCTGGGTCTCACAGAGCCCGAGTCTATACTATCTGGTACGGTTAAAAATGTCACTGCTGGCACTGGGGGCCAGTAAATTAGTGTTTTCTCTCTCAGGCAAACAGTATGTTGTGAGTGGAAGCGAGGGTGTGAATGAGTTCTTTGATAAGTCTCTGTTGGCCTGGGGCTGTGGGCATGCGCTGTAGGGGGCCTCTGGTCAGACTGACTCTGCTATGCTCTGTAGGGAACATCTGGTCAGACTGACTCTGCCATGCTCTGGGGGTGACTGCAGTTCTTTATGTCCAACCCCCCTGTTGCTCTGCTAGGTCAGAGATGACATCTGAGCTGGACTGTGAGTGCACATCTACAACCTTTGACCTTTTAGGGGGAGGGTTTTGTGTGTGTGTGTGGGTGGTTCTAGAGGGGGGGCCAGAAAAAAATCTGTCACGGTCATTATTGAAGGAGGAGTTTTTTATTTAACATTTATTTAACTAGTCAAGTCACTTAAGAACAAATTCTTATTTAAAATGACGGCCTACCCCGGCCAAACTCGGACGACGCTGGGCCAATTGTGCACCACCCTATGGGACTCCCAATCACAACCAGATGTGATACAGCCTGGATTCAAACCAGGGACTGTAGTGAAGTCTCTTGCACTGAGATGCAGTGTCTTTGACCGCTGTGCATCTAGGGAGCCCTAAAAGCAAGTCACGCCTAAATGTAACGTAATCCAATATACTGAGCCAATTTTCCTAAATCTCTCTTTGCAAACTGAATCATGGTGTTGGAGTCGTGCTTGGCCACACAGTCGTGGGTGAACAAGGAGTACAGGAGGAGACTTAGCACGCACCCCTGAGGGGCCCCAGTGTTGAGGATCAGCGTGGCAGATGTGTTGTTGCCTAACCTTTAAACCTGCACCAGGACATCAATAAGCTGCTCCCAAACATTTTAAACCAGCTTCAGGAAATGTAGTTTATCATAGGTTTAAAATGTTTGGGAGCAGCTTATTGATGTCCTGGTGCAGGTTTAAAATGTTTGGGAGCAGCTTATTGATGTCCTGGTGCAGGTTTAAAATGTTTGGGAGCAGCTTATTGATGTCCTGGTGCAGGTTTAAAATGTTTGGGAGCAGCTTATTGATGTCCTGGTGCAGGTTTAAAATGTTTGGGAGCAGCTTATTGATGTCCTGTACTCGTGCTCCTGGAGAGCACAACATTTTTTTGCTCCAGGGACTGAGACATTTCTCATCAATGAACTGCCCAATACAATGGCCGGAGAAGGGAATAGAGAAATCTACCCTTTCTTACCCCTCACACAATTTGCTGAACCTGCCACAGGTCCACGAGAAGCAGCATAGAGTACGCCCAGAGAGGGGGAAAGGAGCCGAAACTTGACGACGAAGCATAGTTGGGAGTTAGCACCTCCGTCACAGACACAGGCAGTCCCAGCAATGAAAGCGCAGGTAGATCAGGCACCAGTGCAGCGGAGCTGTTCCTTATGTCAATCTGCTCCAAACCTCCTGCAGTCACTTCCGTCCGCTTAGCAGCATACCGCTGCTTTCGGTTTCCACGACTAGTGACATGGGACCAGCGCTGATTGGAACACTCTTCTTGCTCTTCTCCGTCTACTTCACTACAGGATGGAGGAGGAAAAGCAGATGGAGATGACTTCCTTGGCAGGAAAGTTCCAGGTAGCACAGGCCATTCTGATAGGGAAAGATGACAAGGCTGGGAAACATCCACCAGGCCCGAGCGGCGTCCTACCACAGTTGGCCTAGCTAAGCAGCTGAATTTAGATGCCCTTTTGAGGGCCTAGAATATTCTCTAGACATTAGGGACATCAGAGTTGATGGGAAACACACTAGACTAGATCCAGAGATTCACTCTATGGTTAGTGAAGAGGTCCCACCCTGATACTGGATATAGAGATGTAGGGGATAGGCCTACATAACACCAACGCCTATGGGGAAAGACGACAGAGCTGCATTTGACAGAAAAAGAACATCTGCCATCCACAGCCTTCCATCTGCACACACACAATTAGTGTGTGTGCAGTGAAGAAGACATCTGTTAATAGAAACCAGTGTGTCTGTTACTGGTGCTAAAAATATGAAAGGGCAGCATAAAAGACTGAAGGTAGTTTAAAAAAGTGTCCGATGTTGAACTCAAAGGCACCTCACGGTTGCTCTTCATGGCTGTTAACCACAACCACAGTCCCACGGTCTCGTATTGTGTGTGATTTAGAAACTTAATATGAGGTTAGTGAGTGGGATGTGTGAGGGAAGAGGTCTGTCTACGCTGACATTGGGATGATAAGTACAAAAATAGATGTGGTTGAGGTTAGCTCGCCCAGGGTTGGTGTGATGTTGTCAAGAGCAACATGTTTAGAACTTCTACCACCATTCTGAGAATGATTCATCCTGCAACGGTAGCTATACCACACAACACCAAACACAGTGTGCTTGATTCCATTCGAGAACTAGCCAATGAAGTAGAAAGAGTGGGGAATGCTATCGACACTGCTTTGGAAGCATTAACTTCTGAACTCGTAGCTACACGCACCATGGTCTTACAAACTAGCAGTGGTGGAACAAGTATCCAATTGTCATACTTGAGTAAAAGTAAAGATACCTTAAAAGAAAATGACTTAAGTAAAAGGGAAAGTCACCCAATAAAATTCTAATTGAGTAAAGTATGTAAAATTATGTAATTGCTAAAATGTACTTAATAAGTATCAAAAGTCAAATTAAAAGTATAAATAATTTTGAATTCCTTATATTAAGCAAAGCAGACAGACATATTTTCTAGTTTTTAGTTATTTATGGATAGCCAGGGGCACACTCCAACTCTCAGACATCATTTAGAAATTAAGCATGTGCTTACTGAGTTTGCCAGATCAGAGGCAGTAGGGATGACCAGGGATGTTCTCTTGATAAGTGTGTGAATTAAACAATTTTCCTGTCCTGCTAAGCATTCAAAATGTAACAAGTACTTTTGGGTGTCAGGGAAAATTAGTAAGAAGTACAATTTTCTTTAGGAATGTAGTGAAGTAAAAGTAGTCAAAAATATGAATAGCAAATTAAAGGGGGATTGTCTAGTTTGAGAAACAGACGCCTCACAAGTCCTCAACTGGCAGCTTCATCAAATAGTACCCGCAAAACACCAGTCTCAACGTCAACAGTGTAGAGGCGACTCCGGGATGCTGGCCTTCTAGGCAGAGTTCCTCTGTCCGGTGTCTGTTCTTTTACCCATCTTAATCTTTTATTTTGGCCAGTCTGAGACATGGCTTTTTCTTTGTAAGTCTGCCTAGAAGGCCAGCATCCTGGAGTCGTCTCTTCTTTGTTGAAGTTGAGACTGGTGTTTTGCGGAAACTATTTAATGAAGTTGCCTGTTGAGGACTTGTGAGGCTAATCTAAGTTTTTTTAAATGAAAAACTAACTAGATCACCTAACACAACGTGCCATTGGAACACAGGTGTGATGGTTGCTGATAATGGGCCTTTGTAAGCCTATGTATGGGGGGGGTTGCTAAATGTTGTACTTACATTTCGAACTCCACCATTGGGTTTGCTGAGTCTGTTGCCACTATCAGCCAGGTGGTAGCTACTGTAAACAAGCAAGATAACGAGTGGGGTTGGGATCTATTTGCATGGGTGAAAACTAGCCTGGTTTCCTAGACGTGGTTGGAGTCCTTGTGCTATCATTCTGCCTGTTCTCATGCCTGATGGCCTTGGTGAGGACTTAGTGGTCTGTTCTCATGCATGATGACCTTGGTGAGGAGATTGTGTGAAACAGCAGTATCTCCTCCCCATCAGAAGTAAACTTTTATGACCTGACAGATCTCACCACTGGTTCGCCCTTTATTGGGGATCCATTTTGCCCTATTAGAGGTGATAGTGCTTTTTGCCATCGAAATGACCCCATCCCTATGAACCCCCCTTTTCCCCGGATTGTTATGATTAAATTACCTTTTAGGAGTTCCATTCAGACCTCCCCTTTCGGTGTAAAATGCCCATTTTCCATAAACCAAATTCTTTTCAATTCAGTCTGACAACAGCTCAGACATATAATGTATGGTGATGCCTATGGTTTTCATGGCATCAAAAGGGGGAATTGTGGTGACAGAATTTGGGGTGAGCTGATGTAACTTCTCACATGATATGTTCTGTGTTGGACTGTGACGTTATGCCTTGCATAGACTCGTGTTATGTCTGTGCCCTAACAGAAGGCCATTGTGTTCTGGAACTGTTGCTTGTATAAAATAACTGTTGCGTAACAATATGATTGTATTATTACCTCCAACTATAGAAGAGACATGTAACATTTACTCAGAGTTCTTCCCTGTGAAATCAGAGGTGGATCTCTCATGCAGCTGCTTGTATTAAAGATGTTTCTATTATATCATTAAATAGTCTCTTAATCTTTGGATCTAGTTTTCCACGACAACAGGATTAGAACTTACCACAGATATTGTATTACACTGCAGGTGGAACACACAACCATTTTATATTTCCAATGTACACTACCGCTGAAAAGTTTGGGGTCACTTAGAAATGTCCTTGTTTTTGAAAGAAAAGCAGATTTTTTTTGTCCATTTAAAATAACATCAAATTGATCAGAAATACAGTGTAGACATTGTTCATGTTGTAAATTACTATTGTAGCTTGAAACAGCAGTTTTTTAAATGGAATATCTACATCTGCTTAGAAGGCCAGCATCCTGGAGTCGTCTCTTCTTTGTTGACGTTGAGACTGGTGTTTTGCGGATACTATTTAATGAAGTTGCCTGTTGAGGACTTGTGAGGCTAATCTAAGTTTTTTTTTAATGAAAAACTAACTAGATTAGCTAACACAATGTGCCATTGAAACACAGGAGTGATGGTTGCTGATAATGGGCCTATATAAGCCTATGTAGATATTCTATAAAAAAAATCTGCAGTTTCCAGTTACAATAGTCATTTACAACATTAACAATGTCTACACTGTATTTCTGATCAATTTGTTATTTTAATGGACAAAAAATGTGCTTTTCTTTCAAAAACAAGGACATTTCTAAGTGACGCCAAACTTTTGAATGGTAGTGTATATTATAAAGCTGTAGCACCCTCTTTGAGTCGAAAATGTGACGTTGCTATCCTTTCAAAGGCACTTAGATATAACTGAAATCTTGAGTTTTGCTTTTTGTGTCAGTCTTTATTAATTTGATGTTTCTAAAGTATCACATATCCTCAACCTTTTAGAGTCCTCTCAGAGAACTTCTGTATGTTACGGTGGGTAATTCCTTTAACAACCCACATGTTTGTCCTGATCCGAAGGTGTGATTAGTCTGATAAATGGCTATCAGGTTCCAGATCCGAGGCCAATCTAAGTGATGTGTGATGGAGGTCTGTTGTGCTTGAGTGTGAATGGTATAAGGGGCATCACATCTTCAGTGCCACTAATGGCACTTTCTGGCAATAGCAAGTCACCAGTAGCATCAATACATGATTAATACTCTAGATGCTAACTAGAGTGCAAAGTCATGGGCAATGAACTGCCTGGATTCTGCAATTGACCTGCATTGGCATTCGTATAAATCTCAATCTGTCACCAGTGCCCTGTGGATGCTCTTCAGACCCTAATATGTTAGTACAGGCCTGGGTTAGATATCAGTGAATGTAGTCAAATTGAGAATCATATCCCCTCTCACATACAGGCCCTCACCTGAAGAAAAGGTTGTAGAGTCCTTTTGATACTGACCACTACCCTATGGTTGATATTATCATTGTCATTGCAATAACTTCAATGACACTATGGGTTCTTCTTGCCATGTCATGATGAGAAGGCACTACATTTACTCAAATAGCAGTTGCTTCCTTTGGTGGTAGAACAAAGATATTATAATCTTTGGACATTGTAAATTGGGCATATAGACCAGGGTTGGTTGATAAGATGAATTAGGTGAGTTACAACTGGGGTTGGAGTGAAAACCTACAGGAGGGTAGATCTCCAGGAACAGGGTTGGAGAGCCCTGATATAGACCGTGCTTGACTTGGACTGAAATTGGTTCCAGTACTCATTTTGGGTGTCGGTAGTGTTTACATTTAGGCGCAGTAGCTCCACAATACTTTTGAACTAATATTCTATAAGAGGAACAGGAGCTCAAGCAGTAGAGCAATATGTGGTGCCAATACTCAACACTCAAGCACTGCATATATGTTAATAAATAAAAAGCTTACACACAGAAGAGTTGAACTGGTCTTTAAGATCATTATTGAAAGCAGTCCAACCATGAAAAGTAATGTTTCTAAGAAATGTTTTTTGTTGTTGAAATTATTTAACCTTTATTTAACTAGGCAAGTCAGTTTACAACAAATTATTATTTACAATGACGGCCCACACCGGCCAAACCTGGATGACGCTGGGCCAATTGTGTGCGGCCCTATGGAACTCCCAATCACTGCCGGTTGTGATACAGCCTGGAGAGCAAAACACTACGTTTGTGTTCAGTTCCAAGAAGAATACTTGAACGGCAGTTTGTGGACTTCAGTTGTAAATTTGACTGTCGTAAAGAAAATGAAGTGTCCAAAACATGATTGATTGAGTGATTGATTTATAACAATGTAATAACAATGTTGTGAACTCAAGTCAGTGTATTACAGTAACTGATCTTATATATATGACCACTAGAGGGTAGTGTACCTCGAGGTTTAACCTACATACTACCCCCAAAGATTTTGTCTCCTTCAGTGCCGCCCCTCTCGATAACTTCCGCGTCAACTACATTTCTACTTTACTGTTGTTTTGACTTTATGCTTTTGAAGAAATGGTTCAGAAGACCGACGTGACTCTGGAAATGTAGCTACATTTTGCCTTGATATTTAAGTCTATTGGATTCATAAGGACTTGGATCATAAAATACATCTGGAAACCTTGAAGATTAAAGTAAGCACTGATCTGGCTGTCATTATACACTTTCGATTTCAATTTGCTAGCCAGTCATTTAGTAATAAATTAGCTGACGCATGGTCAGATTAACACTTGCCGGCCAACTACATTTTCCACTTCAATTTCAGTACATGTACTAACTGTAAAGTTTACAGCTATCTAGTGTCACTGTGTCATTTTGAGATAACAATAGCTAACTTCAATATACTTAAATCTTCACAGTAGAAAGAGTAACGTTAGCTACATAGACAGTACACTCAACTAGCAAGCTAGCTACATTGAAGACAGTACTAGGTCTACCTACAGTGCATTCGGAAAGTATTCAGACCCTTTGACTTTTTCCACATTTTGTTACACTACAGCCTAAAATGGATTAAATTGTTTTCCCCCTCATCAATCTACACACAATACCCCATAATGACAAAGCAACAAAAAAATATCGACATTTTTGCAAATGTAAAAAAAAAAAAAAAACTCGTAAACAAATCAAATCCAAATGTATTTGTCACATGCGCCAAATACTTACCGGGCACCGGTTAGTCGATCTTATGGCTTGGGGGTAGAAGCTGTTTAGAAGCCTCTTGGATCTAGACTTGGAACTTCGGTACTGCTTGCCGTGCGGTAGCAGAGAGAACAGTCTATGACTATGGTGGCTGGAGTCTTTGACGATTTTTATGGTCTTCCTCTGACACTGCCTGGTATAGAGGTCCTGGATGGCAGGAAGCTTGGTGACACCGCCTGGTATAGAGGTCCTGGATGGCAGGAAGCTTGGCATACGCACTACTCTCTGTAGTGCCTTGCGCTCAGAGGCCGAGCAGTTGCCATACCAGGCAGTGATGCAACACGTCAGGATGCTCTTGATGGTGCAGCTGTAGAACCTTTTGAGGATCTGAGGACCCATGCCAAACATTTTCTGTCTCCTGAGGTGGAATAGGTTTTGTAGTGCCCGCTTCACGGACCATTTTCGTTTGTTGGTGATGTGGACGCCAAGGAACTTGAAACTCTCAACCTGCTCCACTTCAGCCCCGTCGATGAGAATGTGGGTGTGCTCGGTCCTCCTTTTCCTGTAGTCCACAATCATCTCCTTTATCTTGATCATGTTGAGGGAGAAGTTGTTGTTCTTGCACCACACGGTCAGGTCTCTGACCTCCTCCCTATAGGCTGTCTCATCGTTGTCGGTGATCAGGCAGGTGATCACTGTTGTGTCATCTGCAAACTTAATGATGGTGTTGGAGTCGTGCCTGGCCCTGCAGTCATGAGTGAACAGGGGGTACAGGAGGGGACTGAGCATGCACCCCTGAGGAGCCCCCGTGTTGAGGATCAGCGTGGCGGATGTGTTGTTACCTACCCTTACCACCTGGGTGCGGTCCGTCAGGAAGTCCAGGATCTAGTTGGATAGGGAGGTGTTTAGTCCCAGGGCCCTTAGCTTAGTGATGAGCTTTGAGGGCTCTATGGTGTTGAACGCTGAGCTGTAGTCAATGAATAGCATTCTCACATAGGTGTTCCTTTTGTACAGGTGTGAAAGGGCAGTGTGGAGTGCAATAGCGATTGCATCATCTGTGGATCTGTTGGGGCGGTATGTGAATTGGAGAGGTTTAGGGTTTCTGGGATAATGGTGTTGATGTGAGCCATGACTTTCAAAGTACTTCACGGCTACAGACGTTAGTGCTACGGGTCAGCAGTCATTTAGGCAGGTTACCTTAGTGTTCTTGGGCACAGGGACTATGGTGGTCTGCTTGAAACATGTTGGTATTACAGAATCAGACAGGGAGAGGTTGAAAATGTCAGTGAAGACACTTGCCAATTGGTCAGAGCATGCTCGGAGTACACAAATCAAATCAAATGTATTTATATAGCCCTTCGTACATCAGCTGATATCACAAAGTGCTGTACAGAAACCCAGCCTAAAACCCCAAACAGCAAGCAATGCAGGTGTAGAAGCACGGTGGCTAGGAAAAACTCCCTAGAAAGGCCAAAACCTAGGAAGAAACCTAGAGAGGAACCAGGCTATGTGGGGTGGCCAGTCCTCTTCTGGCTGTGCCGGGTGGAGTTTATAACAGAACATGGCCAAGAAGTTCAAATGTTCAAAATGACCAGCATGGTCAAATAATAATAAGGCAGAACAGTTGAAACTGGAGCAGCAGCACGGTCAGGTGGACTGGAGACATCAAGGAGTCATGTCAGGTAGTCCTGGGGCATGGTCCTAGGGCTCAGGTCCTCAGAGAGAGAGAAAGAAAGAGAGAAGGAGAGAATTAGAGAACGCACACTTAGATTCACACAGGACACCGAATAGGACAGGAGAAGTACTCCAGATATAACAAACTGACCCTAGCCCCCCGACACATAAACTACTGCAGCATAAATACTGGAGGCTGAGACAGGAGGGGTCAGGAGACACAGTACACGTCCTGGTAATTCGTCTGGCCCTAAGGTCTTGTGAATGTTGACCTGTTTAAAGGGCTTACTCACATCGGCTGCGGAGATTTATATAAGTATTCAGAACCTTTACTCAGTACTTTGTTGAAGCACCTTTGGCAGCGATTACAGCCTTGAGTCTTCTTGGGTATGACGCTACATGCTTGGCACACCTGTATTTGGGGACTTTCATCCTCTCAAGCTCTGTCAGGTTGTATGGGGAGTCGTTGCACAGCTATTTTCAGGTCTCTCCGGGGAGATGTTAGATAAGGTTCACTCAAGGACATTCAGAGACTTGTCCCGAAGCCACTCCTGCGTGGTCTTGGCCTTGTGCTTAGTGTTGTTGTCCTGTTGGAAGGTGAACCTATTCCCCAGTCTGAGGTCCTGAGCGCTCTGGAGCAGGTTTTCATCAAGGACCTCTCTGTACTTTGCTCGGTTCATCTTTCCCTTGATCCTGACTAGTCTCCCAGTCCCTGCCGCTGAAAAACATCCCCACAGCATGATGCTGCCACCACCATGCTTCACCGTAGGGATGGTGCCAGGTTTCCTCCAGACGTGACCCTTGGCATTCAGGCCTAAGAGTTCAACCTTGGTTTCATCAGACCAGAGAATCTTGTTTCTCATGGTCTGAGAATCTTTGGGTGCCTTTTGGCAAACTCCAAGCGGGCTGTCATGTGCCTTTTACTGAGGAGTGGCTTCCGTCTGGCCACTCTACCATAAAGGCCTGATTGGTGGAGTGCTGCAGAGATGGTTGTCCTTCTGGAAGGTTCTCCCAGCTCCACAGAGGAACTCTGTAGAGCTCTGTCAGAGTGACCATCAGGTTATTGGTCACTTCCCTGACCAAGGCCCTTCTCCCCCGATTGCTCAGTTGGCTGGGCGGCCAGCTCTAGAAAGAGTCTTGGTGGTTCCAAGCTTTTTCCATTTAAGAACGATGGAGGCCACTTTGTTCTTGGAGATCTTCAATGCTGCAGAATTTTTTTGTTACCCTTCCCCAGATCTGTGCCTCAACACTATCCTGTCTCGGAGCTCTACGGACAATTCCTTCAACCTCATGGCTTGGTTTTTGCTCTGACTGCGCTGTCAACTGTGGAACTTTATATAGACAGGTGTGTGCTTTTTTTCAAATCATGTCCAATCGATTGAATCACAGGTGGACTCCAATCGTGTTGTGGAAACATCTCAAGGATGATCAATGGAAACAGGATGCACCTGAGCTCAATTTCGAGTCTCATAACGAGTCTGAATACTTATGTAAATAAGGTATTTATGTTTTTGATTTTTATAAATTTGCAAACATTTAGAAAAACCTGTTTTTGCTTTGCCATTATGGGGTATTGTCTGTAGATTGATGAGGAACATTTATTATTTAATCCATTTTAGAATAAGGCTGTAATGTAACAAAATGTAGAAAAAGTCAAGGGGTCTGAATACTTTCCGAATGTACTGTATATCAGCCAACAATCCCAGCCCAGAGTTTACCATACTGTCCTTATTTATCTCTCTCTCCCCCAGAGTCTGAATGATGAGTACCCAGTCTGTCCCATTTGAGGAGGTGCGGAGGAGAGCTGAGTCCCTCCTATCCTCCTCAGGCTCTGCACAGGTGGTAAAGGATGATGTCCAGGTCATGGCTAACATCCCCCTGTCCCTGTCTGACAAGTTTCACCACATCACAGCGCAGACCATGGTGACAGAGAACATCACAGGGCACAGAAGGCAAGAGGTGAGGCATGTTTTGACATTCAACTGTATTCCTTGTTTCACATTATGTGCCTCCTTACCGTCTTCACATAGCGATGCTCTCTTTCTCCCTGTCTGCCCTCCTGCTCCCCTCCCTCCACAGGTCCTAGATTCTTTGGGTCGGCTGTTTAAAGCCTTGAGTATCCTGGAGAAGTATGGCTGTAACCTGACCAGCCCCAGCAGGCCCAGGTACTGGCGGAGCGTCAAACACAACAACCCAGTTTTCAGGACCACCGTGGACGAAATCAAGGTGAAGAGACAGACAGGCCTCTCTAAACCCTGTCAGGAGCCCTATTCTTACAGTATAATGATTGACTTCCTTATGCGTAGTACAGATTACAGAGTCTGAAGGTCATCTCATCCATTGATTTCACTATGAATTGTCAGATGGTTGAAAAAGGGAGTGGATCAATAAGAGATGTTTAGAGTGCCTTAGTAGGTCATAGACCCACTGATATTAAAAGCATTTGAGTTGACTTTTTCACTCATTTGAGTCAATGGGCTGCTTTCTTTTCTACAGGGTGGCAAGTCAGTCCTATTTCTTTACGGTTACACCAATCAGCAGCCAGATGGGCTCAGCTTCCCTGATGATGTCACACATCCAGACGTTGAGAAGGTTGCTGCGGTGACCATCGAGGTCATGATCCTGCGCATGGAAATGGACATGCTCATCAAGGTGTGAAATCTATTTTTACATTTGTGTCATTCTCAATTTGAATATGACCACAAAGACATGTTTCCATGTTTGCTCTGTTATGAGGTAATGTGTTGTTTTTTGCCTGTCAGGGTACACATGCTCACCCAGAAATGTACAGCAATATCCTCCCAACCCCTAATCTACAGAAGATAACCCAGGTCTGTGTAACATACAGTTAGTTGGTGGTTCGTCTGTTTCTACCTCTACCTCTTTCTGGTTTTAGTGTTGTTATGCTGACTAATGGCTATTTGACTCTCCTCAGGATGAACCAGAGATGATGTCTGATGTGGTGGTCATTCCACTAGGAGAGGAGCACGGGGACAGGGGGAAAGACCTTCAGCCGCTATCTCCTCCACCCAAACATGCTACCAGTCCTGGACTAAGACATGTCCCCACCACTCCTACTGGTGAGACAAGCAGCCATTCCCTGTACCAGTCTACCTGTCACCTTGCTTTCTGCCCGCCAGCATTTATGTCATCTGGCCAATGTGTTGTACTGTCAGCGGATGACAAACCCATTATTTCTTCTTTCTTTCGCTCTCTCTTTCTCTCAAAGATGGGATGTGTGATTTGTGCGGTGCCACTCCCTCTCTCCTCTGCCCGGCCTGTGGGTCTCTTCCTTTCTGTCAGTCATGTGACCTCCTCTACCACCACCACCCGTCCAGAGCCAATCACAGGAGAGATAGAATACAGGGTAAGATATGGGTCATAGCTTAGATTTCTTTGAATATTCCATCCTATCAATATGTAAAGTAACACTGATCATCTTTTTAAACCCCCCCACCCCTGTAGAGACCTGTATCCTCTGTGGTGTGTCCCAAGTCTCTGCCCATTGCTCCACCTGTTCTCAGAGGCTGTGTCTGGAGTGTGACAGACTGTACCATTCTCACCCTGACCGCGGGGGTCACAACAGGACAGTGGTTGCCAAACCAAAAAGAGCTTTAAGGTTAGAAATTAGGAAGGCTTAATATTTTACACCACGCTCGTGCACATACTCACTCACACCAAATCACTTCTTCCTCTCACTCGCATTTCTTCTCTTTTTCAGCCACTCTTTTTCCTTGTGGGAGTGTGCTCAGTGCACTACAGTCAACGAGGTGAAGGCCGTGCTGTGTGTGACCTGTGAACGACCCCGACTTGCCCTCGCTTCCCTTATAGTTCAGGAGGACCCGGGGCAACCGCCATCCAGCGCAGGTCACATTCCATATACACGGGTCAACTGATGAATAGTTTTCATGTGACGTTCATTAAAACAACATGTCAGTCACCTATCCTATCCTGTTTGAGGTGTTCACGTCATCTGTGCCTCCATAGCATTGATAATACATCAGTAATGTAATTATACAGACATAGCTAGAAACTGAGCTAGATCAATACCAGGTTCTGTTTATCTAGTCTATCTGACCTCTCTCGTAGAGTGGCAGTGTAAGAGCTGTACTGTCGTGAACCAGGGCAGCAGTATACTGTGTGAGGTGTGTGAGCGCCCCCGTCTGGCCACCCGTCCCTCTATCACGCCAGTACTCCCCAGTACTCCAGTACTCCCCAGTACTCCAGTACTCTCCATGCAAGGACCCACGTCAGATAACGAAACAGAGGTTTGACCCCCCAGTGGTTTAAATACTCTCTACAATTGGAATGCTCTGTGAGACATAATCATTCCAGCGTATCTTTTCTGTTTTAATCTTTCACTCCCCCCCTCCCATGCTGTCTCTCTCGCTCTTTAGTGGATGTGTCAGTTCTGCACCTATGTGAACTCTCAGCCTGTAGTGGTTTGTGAGATGTGCAACTTGCCGTGTAAAGATCCTGCAGGCACCAGCCTCAAGTCCCTCCCCCTGCAGTCTCCAATCAAAGACTTAGCCTCACCTTCTACGCCCCAACTCCATCCCCAGATCCCTCCCAGGGTGAACATCGACATCAAGAGACAGAACCTGATGAGGGATGAAGGGCTGAAACTTGTCCATCAAATACGAGTAGGTGGAGTACAAATGGACACTGTGAATTAAAACCAGATTAACTGCTACTATATTTTCTAACTTTTAACCTAATGTTCTTCCTCAGGAGGGAGAGAAAAATGGAGTGGGCCCAGAGGAGGTCTACGCAGCCCTTTGCGTTTCCGGAGGCAGCAACGTCAACCCCTGCGATTGGCTAAAATCAGAGCTGCCCCACCTACTGGATGAGATCTGTGCCATGGCGGCTTCGGCTGCTTTGCAGAACTACAAAGCAGGGGTTTCTGGGCCGCAGGATAACACAGAGCGGGATGGAGGTTCGACAGAGCAGCAGAGTCCCAGTGTGCTGCTGGGTGAGGGGGTGCGGCTGTCCAGGGTTGAGGCCAAGCAGGCATGGCTGGCAGCAGGAGGCGACACTGAGAGAGCAGTCCGTCAGCTGCTCAGAGACAGACAGGTCAAGGTGAGAACCAGACATGTCACCTGACCCAAATGGTCACTCTAGACAGATATGACTAAATACTTTTGATATCAACTCAAGTAACCAAGATCTTAGAGTTGACTGAGTTTGTCTGTTTAAGCCTATATGCAAAGTACATCCACTGCAGTATCCAGTCCAACTGCGTCTGTCTCTGGTATGTGTAGATGCGCGAGCTGCGTTCTCTGGGTTTCCGGGAGGCGTCCCAGTGTGAGGAGGCTCTGCGTCTGAGTGGAGGAGAGGTGCAGGGGGCTCTGTCCGTGCTGCAGCGGCCCCTCCTGGAGCCCTTCCACCAGCGCATCTGGAGCGACCAGCCAGTGGCCCCTA
The DNA here is from genome assembly GCF_013265735.2 of Oncorhynchus mykiss. NCBI lineage: Eukaryota > Metazoa > Chordata > Actinopteri > Salmoniformes > Salmonidae > Oncorhynchus > Oncorhynchus mykiss. The sequence goes on from NC_048579.1 coordinate 16,098,713, forward strand.
TCGATGCAAAGAGCCCCGACAAACAGGTGTGTGTGTACACGAGAGCCAGCAGAACTCAATGAACTACATTTTTCGAGACCACACACACAAAACAAATAACCTGATTGTTAATCACCATGATCCTACATTGTGTTACCTAAGCGGATGTGCAGGCGCCTGCTGGCGTTGTACGAGCTGCCCAGCTGGGGGCGCTGTGAGCTGGCCCTGTCTCTACTCCAGGAGCCTGATGCCCAGTACTCCCTGGAGGACGTCATCCAGGCCGTCAAGGAGTCCCAGGACAGGGAGTTCCTCCGCCGCCTCCTCAACAAGGAGTGCCCCTGCTGCCTCAGCATCTTCCCACACAGCAAGGTGGGCTGCTAGGGCTCTGTCTTTGCCTTGGGGTGGATGATGAGCTTTTATTACCTCCTCCATGTATCTGTATTGCCTTGTCAGTCAATAGTCCTATGGACTTTAAATTGTTCCTTTTTATCCTGTATGAATTGTCTGTACCTCTCACAGATGCAGTCCCTGACCTCGTGTCAGTGCTCGGTGTGCCACGAGTGTTTCACTCAGCACTTCACCATCGCTGTAAGAGACAAACACATCAGAGACATGGTGTGTCCCGTGTGCGCAGGACCAGACATCAACGACCCCGAGCACCTGGACAGCTACTTCTCCACCCTGGACATCCAGGTACATACTATAGAAAGATTTAGAGATACAAGGGAGGAAGGTTATTTTCTACATTTAGCAGACACTCTTATTACAGTAGTGCATTCATCTTAAGATAGCTAGGTGGGACAACCACATCACAGGCATAGTAGGTACATTTTCCCTCAATAAAGTAGCTATCGGCAAAGTCCGTGCTAGTAGGGGGGAAAGTTAAGTGTGAGTGCTAGTTGTTTTGTTTTTTTGTTGGGGGAGAGTGGTGCAGTGGGATTATTTAAGATACTCTTTAAGAGGTAGGGGTTTCAGATGTTTTATGAAGATGGGCAGGGATTTATGAAACCGGTTCTACCATTGGGGTGCCAGGAGAGAGAAGAGCTTGGACTGGGCTGAGCAGAGTACTCGGGTTGGGGTGTAGGGTTTGAACAGAGCCTGAAGGTAGGAAGGTGCTGTTCCATAGGTAAGCACCATGGTATTGTAGTGGACTCGAGCTTTGACTGGAAGCCAGTGGCGTGTGCGGAGGAGCGGGGTGACATGGGAAAATTTGGGAAGGTTGAACACAAAGCGGGCTGCATCGTTCTGGAGAAATTGCAGGGGCCTGATGGCACCAACGGGGAACCCAGCCACCGAGTTGCAGTAGTCCAGACGAGAGATGACAAGTGCCTGGATTAGGACCTGCATCGCTTCCTGTGTGAGGTAGGGTTGTACTCTACAGTTGTTGTAGAGCGTGAATCTGTAGGAGCGAGTCACAGCGTTGATGTTTGCAGAGAACAACAGGGTGTTGTCCAGGGTCAAGCCAAGGTTTTTTGCACTCCGGAAGGGGGACACTGTGGAGTTGTCAACCGTGATGGAGAGGCCTTGGAGCGGGCAGGCCTTCCCCGGGAGGAAGAGCAGCTCCATTTTGTTGAGGTTGAGCTTGAGGTAGCGGGCCGACATCCAAGCTGAGATATTTGCTAGGCATGCAGAGAGGAAGACTGCCGTGAGATTAGTCGGCAAACAGCCTCTAGTATAGATGACAATACAGTAGATGACAATAATCTTAAACTTGAGTGGACAAGTGACAGTGACAGCATATAATTCAAATAAGGAGATGGACAGGTGAGAGAGGGAGAAAAGAGAAAATCTCTATTTAGGATGAATGAGTAGCCTTGTGCCACCACCACAACGACCAGATTCTGTCAGGCTATGAGAGAAAACATAGTCAGATGAAGAGAGAGCAGCTGGAGTAGCAGTGTTCACTGTGGTGATGTTTCCATCAGGGCCAAAAAGTCTAGGGACTGAATAAAGGGCAGCATAGGCTGAGATTAACCGCAGATCAGCAGTTCCAAACGCTGCCAGAAACCAGGAATTCCACATGGGTTGTGCACGCAGGGTACACTAAATTAGAATGGTTGCAGCCAAGGGATGGGGAGAGTCTGTAAAGCCTACAGGGAGAGGAGCAAACTGGGATAGCAAACACATAGTTGCCAAAACTACTAAATTGTTTTGCTGACGACACCGCCGCTGACTGATGACCAGAACAACAGTCACAAATTGCCCTGCCCCTTCATCCTGGTTGATGTGTCAACAATCATCTGCTAGTTATGAGCAGTGAGCAGTTCACACACCAAGTAGGCTACTGGGGAGAGGCAGCACCCAAAGTAGATGGCCCTAGCTGGCAAAAAAACTGTACTAGACAGCAACATATTAAAGGGATACTTGATGCCCTTTATCTACTTCCACATAGTCAGATGAATTTGTGGATACTGTGTCCAGTATGAACGAAGTTGGAGGTAGTTTCTCTAGACAATGCACTGTGACTGGAAGTCTATGGGAATCTGCAAGCATGCTAGTACAGTTGAAGTCTGAAGTTTACATACACCTTAGCCAAATACATTTAAACTCAGTTTTTCACAATTCCTGACATTTAATCCTAGTAAAGAACCATGTTTTAGGTGAGTTAGGATCACCACTTTATTTTAAAAATGTGAAATGTCAGAATAATAGTAGCGAGAATTATTTATTTCAGCTTTTATTTCTTTCATCACATTCCCAGTGGGTCAGAAGTTTACATACACTCAATTAGTATTTGGTAGCATTGACTTTAAATTGTTTAATTTGGGTCAAACTTTTCAGGTAGCCTTCCACAAGCCTCCCACAATAAGTTGGGTGAATTTTGGCCCATTCCTCCTGACAGAGCTGGTGTAACTGAGCCAGGTTTGTTGGCCTCCTTGCTCACACATGCTTTTTCAGTTCTGCCTACAAATGTTCTATGGAATTGAGGACAGGGCTTTGGGATGGCCACTCCAATACCTTGACTTTGTTGTCCTTAAGCCATTTTGCCACAACTTCGGAAGTATGCTTGGGGCCATTGTCCATTTGGAAGACCCATTTGCGACCAAGCTTTAACTGATGTCTTGAGATGTTGCTTCAATATATCCACATCATTTTCCTACCTCATGATGCCATCTATTTTGTGAAGTGCACCAGTCCCTCCTGCAGCAAAGCACCCCCACAACACGATGCTGCCACTCCCGTGCTTCAAGGTTGGGATGGTGTTCTTTGGCTTGCAAGCCTCCCCCTTTTTCCTTCAAACATAATGGTTATTATGGCCAAACAGTTCTATTTTTGTTTCATCAGACCAGAGGACATTTTTCCAAAAAGTACGATCTTTGTCCCAATGTGCAGTTGCAAACCGTAGTCTGGCTTTTTTATGGTGGTTTTGGAGCAGTGGCTTCTTCCGTGCTGAGCAGCCTTTCAGGTTATGTCGATATAGGACTCGTTTTACTGTGGATATAGATACTTTTGTACCTGTTTCCTCCAGCATCTTCACAAGGACCTTTGCTGTTGTTCTGGGATGGATTTGCACATTTCGCACCAAAGTACGTTTATCTCTAGGAGACAGAACACATCTCCTTCCTGAGCGGTATGATGGCTGTGTGGTCCCATGGTGTTTATACTTGCGTACTATTGTTTGTACAGATGAACGTGGTACCTTCAGGCGTTTGGAAATTGCTCCCAAGGATGAACCAGACTTGTGGGGGTCTACAATGTTTTTTTGTGAGGTCTTGGCTGATTTCTTTTGATTTTCCATTAATGTCAAGCAAAGAGGCACTGAGTTTGAAGGTAGGCCTTGAAATAAATCCACAGGTACACCTCCAATTGGCTCAAATGTTGTCAATTAGCCTATCAGCAGCTAGCCATGGCATAATTTTCTGGAATTTTCCAATCTGTTTAAAGGCACAGTCAACTTAGTGTATGTAAACTTGTGACCCACTGGAATTGTGATACAGTGAATTGTGAAATTATCTGTCTGTAAACAATTGTTGGAAAAATGACTTGAGTCATGCACAAAGTAGATGTCCTAACTGACTTGCCAAAACTATAGTTTGTTAACAGGAAATGTGTGGAGTGGTTGAAAAACAAGTTTTAATGACTCCAACCTAAGTGTATGTAAACTTCCGACTTCAACTGTATATATCCATAGACTTCCAGCCATTGTGCTAATGCTAGTTGACATTGGCTCTTGAAACGACTTCTTCTTCCTTTATACTGGACACAGAGACATACAAGTGGTATCCACAAGTTCATCTGACTCTGGGGAAGTAGGTACATGGCCTCATTGTCAAAATCCCAAAGTATCAATTTAAGACATAAAAATTCCCTGTTTGACATTTCTGGAATTTTGCAACCCTATTAGGGATATAGGGAGATGGAAATGGGGAGATCATGTGTTGCTGAAGCTTGTGCTATTATATGGTTATTACATAGTTATTGATGTTGTGTGTTTAGCTGCGAGACTGTCTGGATCGTGAGGTGTACGAGCTCTTCCACAAGAAGCTGATGGAACATGCTCTGATGAAGGACCCCATGTTCCTGTGGTGTTGTCACGTGAGTGGGTTTCTAACCATCTCCATCACATATAAAGTTACTTCTCTACTGAACTTTTCACCCACCCACCCCTCTCTTCTCCTCCCTCCTCAGTGCACCTTTGGGTTTATCTATGATGGAAACCAGTTCAAAGTCACCTGTCCCACGTGTATGAAGAGCTTTTGCAACCAATGCAAAAAGCCTGTAAGTACAAAAGATGCATGTTGCTGCCTTGCCTGCCATCTATTGTGTCATTTCATAGCTACAGTGCCTTGCGAAAGTATTCGGCCCCCTTGAACTTTGCGACCTTTTGCCACATTTCAGGCTTCAAACATAAAGATATAAAACTGTATTTTTTTGTGAAGAATCAACAACAAGTGGGACACAATCATGAAGTGGAACGACATTTATTGGATATTTCAAACTTTTTTAACAAATCAAAAACTGAAAAATTGGGCGTGCAAAATTATTCAGCCCCTTTACTTTCAGTGCAGCAAACTCTCTCCAGAAGTTCAGTGAGGATCTCTGAATGATCCAATGTTGACCTAAATGACTAATGATGATAAATACAATCCACCTGTGTGTAATCAAGTCTCCGTATAAATGCACCAGCACTGTGATAGTCTCAGAGGTTCGTTAAAAGCGCAGAGAGCATCATGAAGAACAAGGAACACACCAGGCAGGTCCGAGATACTGTTGTGAAGAAGTTTAAAGCCGGATTTGGATACAAAAAGATTTCCCAAGCTTTAAACATCCCAAGGAGCACTGTGCAAGCGATAATATTGAAATGGAAGGAGTATCAGACCACTGCAAATCTACCAAGACCTGGCCGTCCCTCTAAACTTTCAGCTCATACAAGGAGAAGACTGATCAGAGATGCAGCCAAGAGGCCCATGATCACTCTGGATGAACTGCAGAGATCTACAGCTGAGGTGGGAGACTCTGTCCATAGGACAACAATCAGTCGTATATTACACAAATCTGGCCTTTATGGAAGAGTGGCAAGAAGAAAGCCATTTCTTAAAGATATCCATAAAAAGTGTCGGTTAAAGTTTGCCACAAGCCACCTGGGAGACACACCAAACATGTGGAAGAAGGTGCTCTGGTCAGATGAAACCAAAATTGAACTTTTTGGCAACAATGCAAAACGTTATGTTTGGCGTAAAAGCAACACAGCTGAACACACCATCCCCACTGTCAAACATGGTGGTGGCAGCATCATGGTTTGGGCCTGCTTTTCTTCAGCAGGGACAGGGAAGATGGTTAAAATTGATGGGAAGATGGATGAAGCCAAATACAGGACCATTCTGGAAGAAAACCTGATGGAGTCTGCAAAAGACCTGAGACTGGGACGGAGATTTGTCTTCCAACAAGACAATGATCCAAAACATAAAGCAAAATCTACAATGGAATGGTTCAAAAATAAACATATCCAGGTGTTAGAATGGCCAAGTCAAAGTCCAGACCTGAATCCAATCGAGAATCTGTGGAAAGAACTGAAAACTGCTGTTCACAAATGCTCTCCATCCAACCTCACTGAGCTCGAGCTGTTTTGCAAGGAGGAATGGGAAAAAATGTCAGTCTCTCGATGTGCAAAACTGATAGAGACATACCCCAAGCGACTTACAGCTGTAATCACAGCAAAAGGTGGCGCTACACGGGGCTGAATAATTTTGCACGCCCAATTTTTCAGTTTTTGATTTGTTAAAAAAGTTTGAAATATCCAATAAATGTGTCATGTACTGTCATGTTGTCTTGTCTCTGTCCTTTCCCTTCACCCTGTCTCCCTCTGCTGGTCGTGTTAGGTTACCTTTTCTCCCCCGCTTTCCCCCAGCTGTCCCTTGTCTCCTCTAACTACCCATTCACCCCGTTCCCCACCTGTTCCCTTTTTTCCCTCTGATTAGGTCCCTATATCTCTCTCTGTTTCTGCTCCTGTCCTTGTCGGATTCTTGTTTGTTTGTGTCATTCATGCCTGAACCAGACTGTCGTCATGTTTGCTGTAACCTTGTCCTGTCCTGTCGGAATCTGCCGGTCCATCTGAGCCTACCTATGTTTGGTAATTAAAGAAGCTCTGTTTAAGTTGATTCGCTTTTGGGTCCTCATTCACGCACCGTAACAGAAGAATCCGACCAAGAATGGACCCAGCGACTTCGGATCCTCTCCACTCAGCCGTCGAGATCCAGGGAGCGATGCTAGGCAGACACAAGCAGGAATTGTCTGCTGCTCGACATGCCGTTGAGACCCTGGCCACCCAAGTCTCCAACCTCACAGAACAGGTTCACCATCTCCGCCTCGATCCACCGGCCACTTCCAGGGCTTTCGAATCTCCGGAGCCCAGAATCAATAACCCGCCGTGTTACTCTGGGGAGCCCACTGAATGCCGCTCGTTCCTCACCCAGTGTGATATTGTGTTTTCTCTCCAGCCCAACACTTACTCCAGGAGCACTGCTCGTGTCGCCTACGTCATATCTCTCCTTATTGGACGGGCTCGTGAGTGGGGCACGGCAATCTGGGAGGCAAGGGCTGAGTGTACTAACCAGTATCAAGACTTTAAGGAGGAGATGATACGGGTTTTTGATCGATCTGTTTTTGGGGAGGAGGCTTCCAGGGCCCTGTCTTCCCTATGTCAAGGCAATCGATCCATAACAGACTACTCTATTGAGTTTCGCACTCTTGCTGTCTCCAGTGGCTGGAACGAGCCGGCCTTGCTCGCTCGTCTTCTGGAGGGTTTCCGCGCAGAGGTAAAGGATGAGATTCTCTCCCGGGAGGTTCCTTCCAGCGTGGATTCCTTGATTGAACTCGCTATTCGCATTGAGAGACGGGTTGATCTTCGTCACCGAGCTCGTGGAAAGGAGCTCGCGCTCTCCGTCGCCTCCCTCTCCGCATCACTACCATCTTCCTCTGCCGGCTCGGGTGCTGAGCCCATGCAGCTGGGAGGTATCCGCATCTCGACTGAGGAGAGGGAACGGAGAATCACCAACCGCCTCTGTCTCTATTGCGGTTCCGCTGGTCATTTTGTCACTTCATGTCCAGTAAAAGGCCAGAGCTCGTCAGTAAGCGGAGGGCTACTGGTGAGCGCTACTACTCCTGTCTCTCCTTCAAGATCCTGCACTACCTTGTCGGTCCATCTACGCTGGACCGGTTCGTCAGCTTCCTGCAGTGCCTTAATAGACTCTGGGGCGGAGGGCTGTTTTATGGACGAGACCTGGGCTCGGGAACATGACATTCCTCTCAGACAGTTAAAGGAGCCCACGGCCTTGTTCGCCCTGGATGGTAGTCCTCTCCCCAGGATTCAGCGTGAGACGCTACCTTTAACCCTCACTGTTTCTGGTAATCATAGTGAAACCATTTCTTTTTTAATTTTTCGTTCACCTTTTACACCTGTTGTTTTGGGCCATCCCTGGCTAGTTTGTCATAATCCTTCCATTAATTGGTCTAGTAATTCTATCCTCTCCTGGAACGTCTCTTGTCATGTGAAATGTTTAATGTCTGCTATCCCTCCTGTTTCCTCTGTCTCTTCTTCACAGGAGGAGCCTGGTGATTTGACAGGGGTGCCGGAGGAATATCACGATCTGCGCACGGTGTTCAGTCGGTCCAGGGCCACCTCTCTTCCTCCACACCGGTCGTATGATTGTAGTATTGATCTCCTTCCGGGAACCACCCCCCCCCGGGGTAGACTATACTCTCTGTCGGCTCCCGAACGTAAGGCTCTCGAAGATTATTTGTCTGTAGCTCTTGACGCCGGTACCATAGTCCCCTCCTCCTCTCCCGCCGGAGCGGGGTTTTTTTTTGTCAAGAAGAAGGACGGGTCTCTGCGCCCCTGCATAGATTATCGAGGGCTGAATGACATAACAGTGAAGAATCGTTATCCGCTTCCTCTTATGTCTTCAGCCTTCGAGATCCTGCAGGGAGCCAGGTTTTTCACTAAGTTGGACCTTCGTAACGCTTACCATCTCGAGCGCATCAGGGAGGGGGACGAGTGGAAGACGGCGTTTAACACTCCGTTAGGGCACTTTGAATACCGGGTTCTTCCTTTCGGCCTCGCTAACGCTCCAGCTGTCTTTCAGGCATTAGTCAATGATGTCCTGAGAGACATGCTGAACATCTTTGTTTTCGTTTACCTTGACGATATCCTGATTTTTTCACCGTCACTCCAGATTCATGTTCAGCACGTTCGACGTGTCCTCCAGCGCCTTTTAGAGAATTGTCTTTTTGTGAAGGCTGAGAAGTGCACTTTTCATGCCTCCTCCGTCACATTTCTCGGTTCTGTTATTTCCGCTGAAGGCATTAAGATGGATCCCGCTAAGGTCCAAGCTGTCATTGATTGGCCCGTCCCTAAGTCACGCGTCGAGCTGCAGCGCTTTCTCGGCTTCGCGAACTTCTATCGTCGTTTCATCCGTAATTTCGGTCAGGTGGCAGCTCCTCTCACAGCCCTTACTTCTGTCAAGACGTGCTTTAAGTGGTCCGTTTCCGCCCAGGGAGCTTTTGATCTCCTCAAGAATCGTTTTACATCCGCTCCTATCCTTGTTACACCTGACGTCTCTAGACAGTTCGTTGTCGAGGTTGACGCGTCAGAGGTGGGAGTGGGAGCCATCCTTTCTCAGCGCTCCCTCTCTGACGACAAGGTCCACCCATGCGCGTATTTTTCTCATCGCCTGTCGCCGTCGGAACGTAACTATGATGTGGGTAACCGCGAACTGCTCGCCATCCGGTTAGCCCTAGGCGAATGGCGACAGTGGTTGGAGGGGGCGACCGTTCCTTTTGTCGTTTGGACTGACCATAGGAACCTTGAGTACATCCGTTCTGCCAAACGACTTAATGCGCGTCAGGCGCGTTGGGCGCTGTTTTTCGCTCGTTTCGAGTTCGTGATTTCTTATCGTCCGGGCTCTAAGAACACCAAGCCTGATGCTTTGTCTCGTCTCTTCAGTTCTTCAGTAGCCTCCACTGACCCCGAGGGGATTCTCCCTGAGGGGCGTGTTGTCGGGTTGACTGTCTGGGGAATTGAGAGGCAGGTAAAGCAAGCACTCACTCAAACTCCGTCGCCGCGCGCTTGTCCTAGGAACCTTCTTTTCGTTCCCGTTCCTACTCGTCTGGCCGTTCTTCAGTGGGCTCACTCTGCCAAGTTAGCCGGCCACCCTGGTGTTCGGGGTACGCTTGCTTCCATTCGCCAGCGTTTCTGGTGGCCCACCCGGGAGCATGACACGCGTCGTTTCGTGGCTGCTTGTTCGGTCTGCGCGCAGACTAAGTCCGGTAACTCTCCTCCTGCCGGCCGTCTCAGGCCGCTTCCTATTCCCTCTCGACCGTGGTCTCACATCGCCTTAGATTTTGTCACCGGACTGCCTTCGTCAGCGGGGAAGACTGTTATTCTTACGGTTGTCGATAGGTTCTCTAAGGCGGCTCATTTCATTCCCCTTGCTAAGCTTCCTTCTGCTAAAGAGACGGCACAAATCATCATCGAGAATGTTTTCAGAATTCATGGCCTTCCGTCAGACGTCGTTTCGGACAGAGGTCCGCAATTCACGTCTCAATTTTGGAGGGAGTTTTGCCGTTTGATTGGGGCTTCCGTCAGTCTCTCTTCCGGCTTTCACCCCCAGTCTAACGGTCAAGCAGAACGGGCCAATCAGACTATTGGTCGCATCTTACGCAGTCTTTCTTTTCGCAACCCTGCGTCTTGGTCAGAACAGCTCCCCTGGGCAGAATACGCCCACAACTCGCTTCCTTCGTCTGCGACCGGGCTATCTCCTTTTCAGAGTAGCCTCGGGTACCAGCCTCCGTTGTTCTCATCTCAGTTCGCCGAGTCCAGCGTCCCCTCCGCTCAGGCTTTTGTCCAACGTTGCGAGCGCACCTGGAAGAGGGTCAGGTCTGCACTTTGCCGTTATAGGGCGCAGACTGTGAGAGCTGCTAATAAGCGTAGAACTAAGAGCCCTAGGTATTGTCGCGGTCAGAGAGTTTGGCTCTCCACTCAGAACCTTCCCCTTAAGACGGCTTCTCGCAAGTTGACCCCGCGGTTCATTGGTCCATTCCGTATCTCTCAGGTCATTAATCCTGTCGCAGTGCGACTTCTTCTTCCGCGATATCTTCGTCGCGTCCACCCGGTCTTCCATGTCTCCTGTGTTAAGCCCGTTCTTCGCGCCCCCGCTCGTCTTCCCCCCCCCCCCCCCCCATCCTTGTCGAGGGCGCACCTATCTACAGGGTCCGTAAGATCTTGGACATGCGTCCTCGGGGCCGTGGTCATCAGTACCTAGTTGACTGGGAGGGGTACGGTCCTGAGGAGAGGAGTTGGGTTCCCTCTCGGGACGTGCTGGACCGTGCGCTGATTGATGATTTCCTCCGTTGCCGCCAGGTTTCCTCCTCGAGTGCGCCAGGAGGCGCTCGGTGAGTGGGGGGGTACTGTCATGTACTGTCATGTTGTCTTGTCTCTGTCCTTTCCCTTCACCCTGTCTCCCTCTGCTGGTCGTGTTAGGTTACCTTTTCTCCCCCGCTTTCCCCCAGCTGTCCCTTGTCTCCTCTAACTACCCATTCACCCCGTTCCCCACCTGTTCCCTTTTTTCCCTCTGATTAGGTCCCTATATCTCTCTCTGTTTCTGCTCCTGTCCTTGTCGGATTCTTGTTTGTTTGTGTCATTCATGCCTGAACCAGACTGTCGTCATGTTTGCTGTAACCTTGTCCTGTCCTGTCGGAATCTGCCGGTCCATCTGAGCCTACCTATGTTTGGTAATTAAAGAAGCTCTGTTTAAGTTGATTCGCTTTTGGGTCCTCATTCACGCACCGTAACAAAATGTCGTTCCACTTCATGATTGTGTCCAACTTGTTGTTGATTCTTCACAAAAAAATAGTTTTATATCTTTATGTTTGAAGCCTGAAATGTGGCAAAAGGTCGCAAAGTTCAAGGGGGCCGAGTACAGTGCCTTGCGAAAGTATATGTATGTGGAACCTAAATAATGAAGCCTGTCTCTCTCTCCATCTTTCTTTCTCCTTCTCCCTATCTCTCTCACGCTCTCTCGCCCCCCTCCCCCTCTCTCTCTGTGTCAGTGGGAAGCTCAGCACCAGGATGTATCCTGTGAGCAGTTCCAGTTGTGGAAGAGAGAGAATGACCCTGACTACCAGAGACAGGGGCTGGCCGGGTTCCTGCGGGACAACGGCATCAGTGAGTCAGTCAGCCTAAACAGCCTACAGTTATTGGTCCATATTCACAAAGAGTTTTAGAGTAGGTGCTGATCTAGGATTAGATTTCCCTTTTAGATCACAATAAATAAGATTATATGGACAGACAGGACCTGATCCTAGATCACACAATGCCATCTCACCACCATCATCATTATTATAACACCATGATGTGGCCCTTCTTCTCATCTCTCTCCATAGCCTGTCCTCACTGCAGGTTCCAGTATGCCTTGACCAAAGGGGGCTGCATGCACTTCAGCTGCTCTCAATGCAGATACCAGTTCTGCAGCGGCTGCAACAATCCCTTCCACACTGTAAGTCACGCACAGGGATATTATCTAGGTTACTGTACCACCAACTGAATTGTGCTCTGCCTGGAGTACCCTTCAAGTACCCCTGTGCATTTTACCAGTAGGCCTATGGTCTCATGAATCTTCTCAAGTACCCCCTGGTTAGGAACCACTGATCTAGAACAGAATGTCTTACTAAATGGATTCAGTAAGAGGGAAGGATCTCTTTCTGCCAGGGCTTTCTCATCATCCATCCTCATGTCTGTTTCCTTTCTCTCTCTATTTTTCACCCCTTTCCCTCCCTCCACTTCTCTCTGTCAGACGGCGTGTAAGACAATCCAGTGTAAAATCACAGGTCTCCATGCTCATCACCCACGAGACTGCCTCTTCTACCTCAGGGACTGGGAGCCTGTCAGACTACAGGCCCTGCTGCAGGTACAGAGACAAATGTTCTGGGAACGTTACAGGGGAAATGTTCGGGTAACGTAACAGACTGAATGTTCTGTGAACGTTACATGGGAAATGTTCTGGGAACGTTACAGGGGAAATGTTGGGGAACTTTACAGACTGGATGTTCTGGGAACGTTACATGGGAAATGTTCTGGGAACGTTACAGGGCTGTCATTTCAATGTTATGTTTCTGAGGTGAGGTGTTTGTATTTTGTCCACAGAGGAATGCTGTTGTGTTCAACACAGACCCCCCTAATGGGACACAGACTGGTGAGAGTGACCTCCTGTTTATCCTCACTTACAGTGCATTCAGAAAGTATTCAGACCCCTTTTCCACATTTTGTTACATTACAGCCTTATTCTAAAATATTTTTTTCCCCCCTCATCAATCTACACACAATGCCCCATAATGAAAAATCATATTTTTTTTGCAAATTCATTAAAAATTAAAATATCACATTTACATAAGCATTCAGAACCTTTACTCAGTACTTTGTTGAAGCACCCTTGGCAATGATTACAGCCTCAAGTATGATGCTACAAGCTTGGCACACTTGTATTTGGGGAGTTTCTCACATTCTTCTCTGCAGATCCTTTCAAGCTCTGTCAGGTTGGATGGGGAGCGTCGCTGCACAGCTATTTTCAGGTCTCTCCAGAGATGTTAGATCGGGTTCAAGTCCGGCCTCTATCTGGGCCACTCAAGGACATTCAGAGACTTGTCCCGAAGCCACTCCTGCGTTGTCTTGGCTGTGTGCTTATGGTTGTTGTCCTGTTGGAAGGTAAACCTTTGCCCCATTCTAAGGACCTGAGCACTCTGGAGCAGGTTTTTTATCAAGGAAACCTCTGTACTCCGTACATCTTTCCCTTGATCCTGACTAGTCTCCAAGTCCCTGCCACTGAAAAACATCCCCACAGCATGATGCTGCCACCACCATGCTTCACCGTAGGGATGGTGCCAGGTTTCTTCCAGATGTGACGCTTGGCATTCAGGCCAAACAGTTCAATCTTAGTTTCATCCGACCAGAGAATCTTATTTCTCATGGTCTGAGAGTCCTTTTGGCAAACTCCAACCAGGCTGTCATGTGCCTTTTACTGAGGAGTGGCTTCCATCTGGCCCTCTACCATAAAGGCCTGATTGGTGGAGTGCTGCAGAGATGGTTGTCCTTCTGGATGGTTCTCCCATCTCCACAGAGGAACTCTGGAGCTCTGCCAGAGTGACCATCGGGTTCTGGATCACCTCCCTGACCAAGGCCCTTCTCCCCCGATTGCTCAGTTTGGCAGGGCAGCCAGCTCTAGGAAGAGTCTTGGTGGTTCCAAGCTTCCTCCATTTAAGAATGATGGAGGCCATTGTATTCTTAGGAACCTTCAATGCTGCAGAAATGTTTTGGTACCCTTACCCAGATCTGTGACTTGACACTATCCTGTTCTCTGAGCTTTACGGACAATTCCTTCAACCTCATGGCTTGGTTTTTGCTCTGACATGCACTGTCAACTGTGGGACCGTATATAGACAGATGTGTGCTTTTCTAAGTCATGTCCAATCAATTGAATTTACCACAGGTGTGTCCAATTAAGTTGTAGAAACACTTCAAGGATGATCGATGGAAACAGGATTCACCTGAGCTCAATTGAGTCTCATAGCAAAGGGTCTGAATACTTATGTAAATAAGGTTTGTTTTTTATTTTTTATAAAATTGCTAAAATCCTGTTTTTGCTCTGTCATTATGGGGTATTGTGTAGATTGATGCGGAAAATGTTTTATTTAATCCATTTTAGAATAAGGCTGTAACGTAACAAAATGTGGATAAAGTCAAGGGGTCTGAATACTTTCTGAATGCACTGTATGTGAGAACTTTAGTCTTTTTTTTCTCTTTCTGCCCATACTTTCAATTTATCTTTCTGCCCATACTTTCAATTTCTCTTTCTGTCCATACTTTCAATTTCTCTTTCTGTGTGACTCAGACGCATGTGGTGTGATGGAGCAGAAGGATGAGGGAGGTCAGCAGATTGACTCACCCTGTGGAGTCCAAACTCAGCCAGGAGAAGCTGGACTCTGCGAGTGAGTCACACACACACACAATACCTAATTGTTGGTTATTTGTGCACTACCACACACACATCCTGTAGGTTTAATTGTATTGAAGACATGCCATGAGAAGTTCATGATATTCACTTTTAAACAACCTTTGTTGGCTGTTAGGCTGTTCTTGCTTTGTCTCCGTTTGTGGCCATTGTTCTCACTATGTCTGTCTCTGTGTGGCCATTGCAGTAAACACTACAGAGAGTACCTGGTTAGTCTCATTAACGGACACACCCTGGATCCCGCTCTTGTCTATGACCAACAAGAGGTGACAGTTGCCTGCAGGAGGTACCAGGTGGAGGAGCAACAAGGGGAGGGGGAGGACGACCGGGTGTACCAGGATCGACTGCTGAAGGTCAGTCATCCATCACTCAGTTAGGCTTGTGGCCTCGCTGGAAGTTTGCACTAAATAGTTTCAATGTTCATTTTGATGTCGTGTTTTTGTTGTGGTTCAGATTGTGTGAAAGTGTATACAACTCTTTCTTTACAGAAACTGATGGAAGTTCCACTTGGAGAAAGGGTTCCTCGGATGAGATGAAGACTGGTTAATAAAATATTTTAAATCATTCTAAGGAAAGTACAGGTATCCTATTTGCAAACAGCATGAAGTGAAGGAGTCAGGTTTCAAACCTCCCACCACATAGCATTACCAACCAACCAACTAACCAACCTGCTATATTACATCTCATTGAAGTTTAACATGTTTTGTTCTTCACATGCTTCATTAGATTTATGACATCTACAGTTACTAGTATCAAAATTCCTCTCTGTAAGGATACAGTTGCAAAGACAGACTGACAAGACAGGCTAAAATCAACTGTTTTTCTTGTTTCTTTTTTATTAAAGATATAAAATATATTTTCAATATGTCACTAAACAACTTAAGAAATAATCAGAAGATGTTTGTCAACTTAAACATGACAGTCTATATTGTGAGATATTTTCAAAGTGTAATAAATGCATGTTATACCATGTAATAAATAGGCTACTCATGCAATAAAGTATTTTATTGATTTGAAAATGACTTTCATGACAGATCTCATTTTTCTATTCTCAATTGCTGTCTCTGGGGGTGCGTTCCAAACACGTAAAGTCCACTTACCCTCACCTATTGCCCTTGGGGGAATCCCCGCAGCCATGTTTGCCGTCAGTCCAAACAATTAGCCAAGCAAGGGAAGTTGACAATGTAAGACCCTCAGCCCTCGTTTGTGATCGAGTGTGCAATCCTGTTATCTCCGAGGCCTGAAACACCCCATAATTAAATTTGTGATGATTGAACATCAGCTAAGAAAAGTCAGACAAAAGTTAACATCAATATGAGAGTAGTCAAAATAAGTGTAAGTAAAAACATTTGTAAATAAGTTAGAAATTGTGCTACTAAGGCACATGACGGCACTAACATGTTTGGTAAAAGTTGTGATGCTTTTGTTTGGTTAGCTTTTGGAAACGTTAGCTAGCGCATACCTGCGGATGGCTAGTATTCCATGTCTGCGGATGCGTAGTCTTCTAGCCAAGATATAGCCCAGATATGAAATGCAACCATAATGGACTGTAGCGCATATACAGCACACACAACCGCTACCGGTGGTTCCATGATGACAGAAATCCGTGGGACGAACGAGTGACGAATTTCCGGGCAAGGGCGGTCCATTTAAAATGAATCCATTCTTCCCTTGCCCTGCAAGTGTCAACTCATCATGTGTCATGATTCGTCATCTTCTTTGGTGGGGTTTATCGGTAGTTGGCATTCAACGTTATGGTGCATTACCGCCACCTACTGTACTGTAGTGTGGGCCAGCGACGGGGAAACTAAATCCTACCTGCCGGCTCCGTTGCTCTAAAAAAGATAACGAGTGGTGCAGCAGTCTAAGGCACTGCATCACAGTGCTAGAAGTGTCACTACAGACCCGGGTTCGATCCCGGGCTGTGTTGCAGCCGGCCACGACTAGGAGACCCATAAGGTGGCGCACAATTGATCCAGCGTCGTGAGGGTTTGGCTGGCCGGGATGTCCTTGTCCCATCACGCTCTAGCAACTCCTTGTGGTGAGCCGGGCGCTCGGACACGCTGACTGCGGTCGCCAGTTGTAAGTTGTTTCCTCCGACACATTGGTGCGGCTAGAAGCAAAACGGCTTGGCAGGGTCGTGTTTCGGAGGACACATGGCTCTCGACCTTCGCCTCTCCCGAGTCCGTACGGGAGTTGCAGTGAGGAAAAAATAATAGAGAGCTGGGACCAAAGTAACAAAGCCTACCATCAGCAAGGGCATTGAAGATGAAACGTGGCTGGGTCTTTCAGCATGACAATGATCCCAAACACACCGCCAGGGCAATGAAAGAGTGGCTTCGTAAGAAGCATTTCAAGGTCCTGGAGTGGCCTAGCCAGTCTCCAGATCTCAACCCCATAGAAAATATTTGGGGGGGGGGGGGTGAATAGTTATGCACGCTCAAGTTGTTTTTGTCTTATTTCTTGTTTGTTTCACAAAAATATATATATTTTGCATCTTCAAAGTGGTAGGTATGTTGTGTAAAGCAAATGATACAAACCCTCAAATCTATTTTAATTCCAGGTTGTAAGGCAACAAAATAGGAAAAATGCCAAGGGGTTGAATACATTTGCAAGCCTCTGTACATGTTCCTCAATGAAAGAATGCTCACTCCTTCCCCGTCAGACAGCACATTACATTTAGCAACTTCTTACACTTTCCCACCACTCTCTCAATGTGTTCTGCTCAGGTCAGTCTAGTGTCAAATAGGGTTTGGCCGGGGTAGCCCGTCATTGTAAATAATAATTTGTTCTTAACTGACTTGCCTAGTTAAATAAAGGTTAAATAAAATCTCCCACCTTCATCCTCTACAGAGAACCTGAATCCCCACATTAATGCCCACCGCTCTACCTCATGATATGTCATTAGAACCTACCCTAACTAGAAACCGTGGATAGAACCACCGCATTTACCGTGGAAAGATGTCTGGGAATATGGCCGAATATAAACAGTGTAGTTATTCACTCCACAAGGCAATCAAACAAACAAAAATGTCGGTATAAGGACAAAGTGGAGTCGCAATACAACGGCTCAGACACGAGACGTATGTGTCAGTGTCTACAGGCAATCACGGACTACCAAAAGAAAACCAGCCACGTCACGGACACTGACATCTTGCTTCCAGACAAACTAAACACCTTCTTTGCCCACTTTGAGGATAATAGTGCCACCGACGCGTCCCGCTACCAAGGACTGCGGGCCCCCACTCGCCTTCTCTGTGGCCGACGTGAGTAAGACATTTAAACGTGTTAACCCTCGCAGGGCTGCCGGCCCAAACAGCATCCCTAGCCACGTCCTCAGAGCATGAGCAGACCAGCTGGCTGGTGTGTTTATGGACAATCTCTCCCTAGACCAGTCTGCTGTCCCCACATGCTTCAAAATGGCCACAATTGTCCTTGTACCCAAGAAGGCAAAGATAACTAAGTGACTATCGCCCCATAGCACTCACTTCTGTCATCATGAAGTGCTTTGAGAGACTAGTCAAGGATCATATCACCTCTACCTTATCTGCCACCCTAGACCCACTTCATTTTGCATACCGCCCCAATAGGTCCACAGACGATGTCATCGCACTGCACAATCCCATCTGGACAAGAGGAATACCTACGTAAGAATGCTGTTCATTAGTACCCTCCAAGCTCAACCCCGCTCTGTGCAATTGGGTCCTGGACTTTCTGACTGGCCGCCCCCAGGTGATGTTGTTTTCTACCTTAATCTCCACTTCGCTGATCCTCAACACTGGGGCCCCACAAGGGTGCATGCTCAGCCCCCTCTTGTACTCCCTGTTCACTCATGACTGCTTTGCCTTGCAAGCCTCCAACTCAATCATCAAGTTTGCAGATGACACAACAGTAGTGGGCTTGATTACCAACAACGACGAGACAGCCTACAGGGAGGAGGTGAGGGCACTCGGAGTGTGGTGTCAGGAAAACAACCTCTCACTCAACATCAACAAAACAAAGGAGATGATCGTGGACTTCAGGAAACAGCAGAGTGAGCACCCCCCTATCTATATCGATGGGACAGCAGTGGAGGTTAAGGTCCTCGGCATACACATCACGGACAAACTGAAATGGTCCACACAGACAGTGTGGGGAAGGCGCAACAGCGCCTCTTCAACCTCAGGAAGCTGAAGAAATGTGTCTTGACACCTAAAACCCTCAAACTTTTACAGAAGCACAATTGAGAGAATCCTGTCGGGCTGTATCACCTGGTACAGCAACTGCACCGCCCACAACCGCAAGGCTCTCCAGACTGAAAAACAGCTTCTATCGCAAGGCCATCATACTGTTAAACCGCCATCACTAACACAGAGAGGCTGCTGCCTACAGTCGTTGCCAAAAGTTGAGAATTCCCCAAACAATCGGAAAGGGGATTCATCAGAAAAAATGACTTTACCCCAGTCCTCAATAGTCCAATCCCTGTACCTTTTGCAGAATATCAGTCTGTCCCTGATGTTTTTCCTGGAGAGAAGTGGCTTCTTTGCTGCCCTTCTTGACACCAGGCCATCCTCCAAAAGTCTTTGCCTCACTGTGCGTGCAGATGCACTCACACCTGCCTGCTGCCATTCCTGAGCAAGCTCTGTACTGGTGGTGCCCCGATCCCGCAGCTGAATCAACTTTAGGAGACGGTCCTGGAGCTTTCTGGACTTCTTGTGCGCCCTGAAGCCTTCTTCACAACAATTGAACCGCTCTCCTTGAAGTTCTTGATGATCCGATAGATGGTTGATTTAGGTGCAATCTTACTGGCAGCAATATCCTTGCCTGTGAAGCCCTTTTTGTGCAAAGCAATGATGACGGCACGTGTTTCCTTGCAGGCAACCATGGTTGACAGAGGAAGAACAATGATTACAAGCACCACCCTCCTTTTTGAAGCTTCCAGTCTGTTATTCGAACTCAGTCCATCAGCATGACAGAATGATCTCCAGCCTTGTCCTCGTCAACACTCACACCTGTGTTAACAAGAGAATCACTGACATGTCAGCTGGTCCTTTTGTGGCAGGGCTGAAATGCAGTGGACATGTTTTTGGGGGATTCAGTTCATTTGCATGGCAAAGACAGACTTTGCAATTAATTGCAATTCATCTGATCACTCTTCATAACATTCTGGCGTATATGCAAATTGCCATCATACAAACTGAGGGAGCAGACTGAAAATGTATATTTGTGTCATTCTCAATACTTTTGGCCACGACTGTACATAAACTCGAAATCATTGGCCACTTTAATAAATGGATCACTAGTCACTTTAATAATGTTTACTCATCTAACATGTAAACTCAGCAAAAAAAGAAAAGTCCCTTTTTCAGGACCCTGTCTTTCAAAGATAATTCGTAAAAATGCAAATAACTTCACAGATCTTCATTGTAAAGGGTTTAAACACTGTTTCCCATGCTTGTTCAATGAACCATAAACATTTAATGAACATGCACCTGTGGAACGGTCATTAAGACACTAACAGCTTACAGACGGTAGGCAATTAAAGGTCACAGTTATGAAAACTTAGGACACTAAAGAGGCCTTTCTACTGACTCTGAAAAACACCAAAAGAAAGATTCTCAGGGTCCCTGCTCATCTGTGTGAACGTGCCTTAGGCATGCTGCAAGGAGGCATGAGGATTGCAGATGTGGCCAGGGCAATAAATTGCAATGTCCGTACTGTGAGACGCCTAAGACAGCGCTACAGGGAAACAGGAGGGACAGCTGATTGTCCTCGTATTGGCAGAGCACGTGCAACACCTACACAGGATCGGTACATCCGAACATCACACCTGCGGGACAGGTACGGAATGGCAACAACTGCCCGAGTTACACCAGGAACGCACAATCCAGCCATGAGTGCTCAGACTGTCCGCAATAGGCTGAGAAAGGCTGGACTGAGGGCTTGTAGGCCTGTTGTAAGGCAGGTCCTCACCAGACGTCACTGGCAACAACGTTGACTATGGCACAAACCTACCGTCGCTGGACCAGACAGGACTGGCAAAAAGTGTTCTTCACTGACGAGTCGCGGTTTTGTCTCACCAGGGGTGATGGTCGATTTGCGTTTATCGAAGAAATTAGCGTTACACCGAGGCCTATACTCTGGAGTGGGATTGATTTGAAGGTGGAGGGTCCATCATGGTCTGGGGTGTTGTCACAGCATCATCGGACTGAGCTTGTTGTCCTTGCAGGCAATCTCAATGCTGTGTGTTAAAGGGAAAACATCCTCCCCCCTCATGTGGCACCCTTCCTGCAGGCTCATCCTGACATGTCTCTCCAGCATGACAATGCCACCAGCCATACTGCTCGTTCTGTGCGTGATTTCCTGCAAGACAGGAATGTCAGTGTTCTGCCATGGCCAGCAAAGAGCCCGGATCTCAATCCCATTGAGCACGTCTGGGACCTGTTGGATCGGAGGGTGAGGGCTAAGGCCATTCCCCCCAGAAATGTCCGGGAACATGCAGGTGCCTTGGTAGAAGAGTGGGGTAACATCTCACAGCAAGAACTGGCAAATCTGGTACAGTCCATGAGGAGGAGATGTACTGCAGTACTTAATGCAGCTGGTGGCCACGCTGGTGACTGTTACTTTTGATTTTGAAATCCCCCTTGTTCCGGGACACATTATTCAATTTCTGTTCATCACATGTCTGTGGAACCTGTTCCGTTTATGTCTCAATTGCTGAATCTTGTATGTTCATACACATTTTTACGCATGTTAAGTTTGCTGAAAATAAACACGTGAGAGGACCATTCTTTTTTTGCTCAGTTTATATACTATTTTATACCATCTATTGCATCTTGCCTATCCCGCTCAGTCATCGCTCATCCTTATTTATATGTACATATTCTTATTCCATCCCTTTAGATGTGTGTGTGTATTTGGTAGTTGTGGAATTGTTAGATTGTTGGAATCTAGAAGCACAAGCATTGCTACACTCACATTAACATCTGCTGACCATGTGTATGTGTCCAATAAAATGTGATTTGAAGTGTCCACTTCATTTGAGGGCTGAGGGGTGTCTGGTGATTTTTATGCATTCGGGTGTTAATTGTGAGAGACTCTGCCTGGGGAGACGACTTTCTGAGCATAGGCCATATTTTAAGCGATATGTTGCCCCCTGGCGTCACAACAGTACCTAAGTTAGTTCTGTAAAGTCACGTGATTTTTGGGAAAAGGTCTCCCTCTGCTCTGTGCGAGGCAAGTAAACAACTTCTGGATTTCCAGTCAAAGTGCTATGCGGGGGTGCGCTCAGCTGTAGTTAGGAAACGGAGGAAACGCAACCTAAGGTAAGCGAAACCAGGTCACCCAATAACATACATTAATGACAATCATTCTAAATCTGTGGAAAATATGTATGTTTCGCTTCATGAGCAATCTTGATTTATTTACTTCGCTATTTTTAGATGGAGACGAATAGTTTGATATATATTTCATACCAACCGATGCAGAATAAAAAGTAATTACTTTAGGATCATGATCAACGTGATTAGGTCGCATGTGGCTCAGTTGGTCGAACATAGCGCTTGCAACGCCCGAGTTGTGGGTTCGATTCCCACGGGGCACCCGTGCGAACAAAAAAAATGTATGCACTCACTACTGTAAGTCGCTCTTATCAGCGTCTGTTGCATTTATAAAATGTAGTTATTTCATGCTTTATCATGAATATACAATTAAATATATTGTAATGAAACAGCAGGGAGTAGGTATCGAGCCGAGGTCCGGCGCGCTATCGACTGTGCCGCAAAAGAATGCTCCTGCGGGCAGAGACGATTTCCGCGTTTATAAACCCAGGGTCGTTACACTATAGTATCGTCTCTAAGTGTAATCACAGTCAAACCATCTTTGGCAGAATATTTATTCACCAATAATACATGTAAAAGTCCAGTAAGTAACAATGTGAGCGACCCGACCAAATTCATATAGAAATGTGAGTTATGGATGTCATTTTCATTGAAAGCAAGTCTGATAAGCTGTATATCCATTCTTTGTGCGCTACTTCTATGCTTACGGCTAGCTCATCTTTTTACTTCTGGTTTTGTACACCATCTTCAAACAGCTGAAAATAACTTTTGTTATTTATGCACTACCACACTCATCACAGCTAGCACTCTTTATGTATTCTGTTTGGTTTATTTATTTTCCATTGTATAGTGTATCGTTTTTATCAGATACAAAAATGTGTATTGCCAAACTAGACTCAAATAAAGTTATACCGCGTCTTCACAGCTATGGCATCTGGGAAAATTCGCTCCACACGCAGACTACGCGCTTGGATGGTAGAACAGGTGAGTGTTTGTGGAGGATGGGCTCAATAGTCAAATGTGTGTTAATTGTAACAGCTGATTACAGTGAGTGTTTCAGCTGGTATGTCATAGTGATAGGTAGAGTCAATGTACTGTCTGGGAAATGGGTTGAGTGTTTCCCAAGCAACACTCACCACATCCTGTTGAATGTATTGGTGCAGGTCAGCAGTGGGAAGTACCCTGGCCTGATATGGGACGACGACGACAAGACCATGTTTCGTATACCATGGAAACACGCTGGGAAACAAGAATTCCGCAGCGAAGTGGATGGTGCCATCTTCAAGGTCCTGACACTAACAACTTTATGACTACTAGTTCATTGACATTTTACAGTAGGCTCATCATGTATTATCTATTAAAAACACAATAGTAGATATTACTTCCTGCCTCTAAATGCCTTCCTCTTTCTACTCGACAGGCGTGGGCAGTGTTTAAGGGGAAGTTGTCTGAGGGGTGTCATGCGGACCCTGCCTCCTGGAAGACGCGGCTGCGAGTTGCTCTCAATAAGAGCCCGGAGTTCAGAGAGGAACCTGAGAGGTCACAGCTGGAAATCTCCGAACCATACAAAGTCTACCGCCTCGTACCCATCAACGAACAAGGTGAGACCAGCACACACGCTGTTAAACTATGTTTGTTTATTTCTAACCCGCTGCTAAGATGTTCCAGCAATTATCTTTTGATCCTTTGTGTAGAGATCTATAACCACATACCTACGATCTGGCAATAGAAACTGGGTGTAGCAGTGTACATTCTTTAAATTTCACTCAAGGTTGAGAAGATTGACATTTGGAATATTTGCCAACTTCAATACTCTAGTTCCCTCAGTCAGTCCAAAGGTTCATAGTCATACCAGAGTCAACCATGCAAATTAGCACAACAATAACTCCATATAGTTTGTAGCTATGGAGACAACTTCAAAGCAGGGCAGTAAACACATTCGTGACCTATGGTCCCTTTTCTCTTCACAGCATTGGGGAGTGTTGACATGAAGGTCCAAGCCAGAGCAGGGGGGAGGAAGAGAAGGAGCCGCGATTCAGACATCGAGGCGGAGGAAGAGGTGGTGAAGGTCAAGCAGATGAAAGAGGTTACCACCTCCCTACCAATCACCATGGTGGGTCTGGCATTTTGAGGAGAAAATAACAATCCAATGGAAACAAGTTATAGAAACTTTTGGATGCATCTCTATTAGTTATGTCAGTCTCTCTCACCGACATGTTTGATGTTTCTATTTATCAGTCTGTTCAGGAGATTGAGGAAAGTGTTCTTACAATCCAGCTAGACCAGGTTGATCAGCCCTCGGTCATGGTGAAGAGTGCTGGGAGTAAGTCTTATGTCTTACTAACGCAATGTCATGTCTGTCAGACACTGAATCTCTATGTTAGTTGATGCTGGATCTCTCAGCCACTGTCTCTTCATTCTGTGGAGTTCCAATAGCATGTGGTTGATTGACATGCTCTTGACAGTCTGTTGTCTTCCTCTAGCAGTCAATGAGATCCAGGTGAACTTCACGATCGAGACCGTCCCTCCCCCTGGAGGTAATGCTGCAGTAAATGCTAGAGAGAGTATTACAGAGTATATCAGAACTGTTTTTCATCACATACACTGAAAATGCAGTCTGCTGTCTCTCATTCAATCTCATTCTCTCCCCCAGCCCGGGACTCTTTCCATGTCTTAGTGAAGTACATGGGAGAGGAGGTGCTTAAACGTGGGGTCATGGGCAGCGATGTCCGGATCGCCTATCTGCCCTCTTCGCCCGTTCCCCCCACCCTGATGGTGGCTGGGTTCCCCCGCATCCCCCTGCCCGACCCCCCTTCCACCTTGACCTCCAGCATCGGGCCCCAGTTCCAGGCCCTCTCCACCCTGCTGCCCTTCATGGAGAAAGGGGTGATCCTGACCTCCACGAGAACAGGGGTCTATGCTAAGCGCTACTGCCAGGGCCAGGTGTTCTGGACAGGGCCACATTCAGCCACGGCGGGACCGCACAAGATGAACCATGCTGTGGAGCCCGTGCGGCTCTTCGATAGAGAGGCTTTCAGAATGGGTGAGTGACATGGGGCTGTTCACTCTCTCGGTGAGGATCATCCCACTTCTTTTTTGTCCCCTTAATGAATTTGAGTATTTCAGCAGTCAGTGTGTATTTACTGACTGTTTCCTTAGAGCTAGACCACTTCAGCAGCCACGGGGGAGACCCTCCTCAGTGTGGCTTCACCTTGTGTTTCAGTGACAAAGAGGACCCATCCAGCAAACTCATCATCACACAGGTACAGCTGACTAAGCCGTTCCCACCTACTCATAAAATAACTGTTAAACCTGTTCAAATGTAAACAAAAAGGTGTAGCAAATGCATACCGTAGAATGTTAATACTAGTCTATTCAATCTGCGTCGCAGAAGTTCAGCTTTACAGCGTGATTGAAATTTAAAGGCAATGTTTCTGCTTTAGCGAAGACTGCATTTGTCAGCTCAATCTGAAGTTACCTTTAAAATATATATATATTTTTTTAAATCAGGGAATCTGTTAACAGCTTTACAGATTGAATAGATCCCTAAGGTTTATGAAAGTACAGCATTGCTACACCTTATTTTTCCCTGTGAAATAAAGAGGGATTGAACCACCCACCCCCTCTCCTCCAGATAACCCTACCCTGGGCTCAGCAGCAGGTCAAGGAAGCTGAAGACTTCCGAGAGTCAATGGCCTACTTCCGCAACATAACCAGCGAATCAGGAGAGGTCCCCATCAACCTGGTATCAGGTTCATTGCTATCCGAGATCCTTGGGACGTCCCTACCTTAAACATTTAAAAATGTCAACTTCAAATGGGGGTGGGATAGCACGTAAAAGTGGCCTTTAGCATCCAATCACAGGAAATCTTGTATAATTGACTAGTCTTTTTTTAAATGAAGCACTCTGATCTGATACTAAGGCATACACATGATGCACCAAATACTTGTCTGAATAGCACTACATGGAGTACGTCACTTTGGTTTTGCCCTTTACCAACTTGTGATGTTATACTGATGTTCCAAACTCACTTTTATATGGAGTCAGATACTTCTACTCCTTGTTGCAGTCTTTGAATGCTGACTGGTACTGCGTCAGACACCTCTCTGTGTCCTCATGTTGCTTACATAGGTGTACCTGTTGACCAAGTTGTTTTAAGTAGCATATGAGAGAAACACTGACAGGCTCTGAAGCCATAGTAGGCTGAAGGTCTGTGATTTGATCATCACCATGCCAACCGTTATGAGGCGGGAAACAAACTTGTCTTCCATTTCTGTTTCTGAAAGTGGTAACGCACATTTCTATAGAGGACATTCATATTCCTAGACTTTGAAGCAGGCTCCTTCACTAGAGACATTGGACTCTTAAATGTGTTTGCAAGTATGTATTCAAGAGCAAGTGAGTTTGTTTTGCATTTGTTAATCTGCTCTCCATAACTCAGCACTTACAACTAGTCCCAACCGTAGGAAGTTAATGGTGTTAATTGAGATTGGCCCAGTTTTGCATGGCAGGTCACTTTACAGGTTTACCCAATTAGTAAATTACACAAGCCACAGTATAAAGCAGGTGTGGAGACTGTTCTAGGGTTATGGTGTGTGGAGACTGTTCTAGAGTTATGGTGTGTGGAGACTGTTCTAGGGACCATGTCTGAAAGGTTGTTTTCTGCACCTTTGAACTGGCAATCTGTTGTTCGATCTTGCTCTATTGCACAAATCAAGTATGTTTATATAAGGTCTACTTAAGCCTTTAAGTGCACAAGGTGATGGCTGGCCTCGTCAGACTTTTTAATCTGTTAGTATTGTAGAAATGAATGTGAATTGATATTTATATGAACATAGCACATGAACACTTGAAGTAGTTTGTAGATGTAGTTTAATAAATTGAGATAAAGTTACACACTGAAAGCAGTGGGAAAGGATGCACATAATGTGATGCCATTAGCAGTCAGTGAACTATGAGCACAGCTTTGTCAGTTGTAAGTGGGTTAACAACATGGCTACTGGGTTTGACAAGGCACACTGACTGAGAGACCGGAAGACTGCACATCTGTCAAACTGTAAATATTTGTTATTTATGCTTGTCTTTTATTCAATGTTCTGTCTGACCGCATTAAATGTATTTCATATTATCTTGGATGATGTGCGCTTATTTGACTGTTAGATGTTAATAAAAATATTCTTAAAATTTGTAGTATCAGTAGGTTTAAGACAAATAATTCAAACTTTTTTAAAGTAACAAATTAAACCACAAACTTATTTCAGACATTACCATTGGCTGGTGAGGCAAGCTCTGCTATTTTGGCATTGAGTTTCTGATTTGTCCAGTCCCTAGTGATGTCGTCCAAATGGCTGTCAAAATCCACTAATAATGAGTGATCTCCAGAGTCCAGCAGCTGATTGGCTATTTCCCGAGTCTCCTCCCACTGCCGCAGCATTATCCTGGAAGAAAAACAAAGGTAGCTTTAAATGAACCTGTACTTCCCTCTTCAGGTACTAACACTAACCATGTTTCCATCCAACCTTCTTATGCAAGTAAAGTACATGACAGATGAAAAATGTCACGACAGGCCTGATGGAAACATTACATTTGGCGGTGCACTTTCCAAATGTTGACAAAACATGCTAGACAAGGTGGGATCTTTTTGTCTAAAATTGTGTAAATGACAAAACGCTTATGCACATTGATAACCATATCAAAGTAAACTTGGAGTCAGGCGATATGTTAGGTTGTCCTCCCACTACGACTTGGGAAAGTATGCAATTTATTAGGCAAGATGAAATAAGTTATGATATACT
Source organism: Oncorhynchus mykiss (assembly GCF_013265735.2). NCBI lineage: Eukaryota > Metazoa > Chordata > Actinopteri > Salmoniformes > Salmonidae > Oncorhynchus > Oncorhynchus mykiss. The sequence continues at coordinate 16,126,308 of NC_048579.1, forward strand.
TCACAAGGTGGTGAAAGTGCAGTGATGAGCTTTATGCTCCTTTCCAATAAATATTGAGGGTCTAATTCTGGTGACATGCTTGGCTGCCATTTCACAAAGATAATCTCTCTTTTGTCCTTAATACTCTCATGTAGGTGTAACCGATGTGAAATAGCCAGCTAGTTAGCGGTGGTGCGCACTAATAGCGTTTCAATCGGTGACGTCACTTGCTCAGACCTTGAAGTAGTGGTTCCCCTTGCTCTGCAAGGGCCACGGCTTTTGTGGAGCGATGGGTAACGATGCTTTCGTGGGTGTCAGTTGTCTGTGTGTGCAAGAGGGTCCCTGGTTCGAGCCCAGACTAAAGTTATACTGTTACATAGTGCGGGTATAGCCTATCTGCCAGCTGTTGGCTAGAGCACACGTGCCAAGACCAGAGTGGGCACATTCATTATATAACGCAACATTGTGACAAAACCATCAGTAGTGTTGAAAATGTGATGAAAACCCATTTAACGTGTACTTTTTATTTCGGTACATGGGAATTTAACCACAAGTTGTTTTTATGTGCACTAGGTCATCACACACAGCCTTTTATCTGCAACGAGTCAATTTGATGGAAACATCTCTGGTGGGAAAATACACATTATTTTTATGCAGATTTTAGAATATTCGCATGAAAATCTGTCACCATTTAGATGGAAACCTAGTTACTGACTATTGGAATTTAGTTCCATGCTCACTCAGACGCAATGTATGTAGTCATATGCAGTTGATAAAAGGTGTGCTATTAACACAAAAGCAAACTGTAGTTAACTACAGTATCTTGAAAGAAGGATAGCAGAGATGTCCAGCTCTTACGTGTGTTTGTCTTTGAGGGTCCAGCGGGTGTCTTTCCGCTCATACATCACTATGGGAGGCACCCTGTAGTCAGGTGACATCTTTCCACCATCAATCTGAAAAGCCACATAGATCAGAGATAAGTAGATGGCACACAGCATAAAGATTTACCAAAAATCTGCATTGTGACCATGTACACACACAGGAATTTAGACTAAAGTTTTGTGGATGCTTACCATTAACAAAACTGCATTGTTACACTGCTCGGCAATCTTATCTGCAATCTTCAATGCACATGGCGTAGGGCTGCCCAGCGAAGGGGAGAGAGAAGGAATGGTTAGTGTTTAACACAGATGATATTTTTATTTAACTAAGCAAGTCAGCTAAGAACAAATTCTTATTTTACAATGACAGCAGTGCATGACAGCATATGCATGTGATAAGCAGGCTATCAGCCACTGAAACTACCTAAGAGAGAAAATAACATCTACAGAGGTGAAGCTGGACCACACCTGTTGTCTGACACACAAGCGTTGGCTTGGTAGTATCCTACAATCCTTTGCTGTGTCTGTGCACACCATACATCCACCTGAAGCAAAAGGTATGATACATTACAGCATAACAAATACATTAAGTCAAAAGACAACCACAATGTACATGCACCACTGCCAGGTAAGGATGAGTAGTAAGGCGATCTGTATTGGTCATTTCAGACACATGTTTGACAGTGAAGACCACTCAGGATATTAAATGGTTACCTGTGTGAGACCCAGCTGGGTGATGGGAGCCAAAGGTAAGTGAGAGTGGAGCAGGGGAACACAGTCCGTCACACACACAGCACCACCTGCTGGACTGGACGACAACAGCAGCCCATTGACACTACACCGTGGAAACAAACAGCCGTGCAGGTACATCTTCACATAGGCCAGACAGGACAGCTCAACCTCCCCCATTGCTGTGGACAGAAAAGGGTGCACAGACCAGAGAAAATGCAGCAAACTGCATTTAGTGATGAATACGTTGTTATAGTGACATGGAATAACTACAATAAAACACTATTGTTGGCTGGATTTGAGCATTTTGATGGCAGAAGTCATGAAAGCTGAGATGGTAATAAATAGGTGTAACAGCTATAGTAACTAGCTGAAATGGTAGCCAGCTGGTTAGCACACATCTATGGTCGAAGGGCCTGCCTACGTAGATAGTTATGGCCAATAGTAGTTACTATCCTTTTATTAAAGTAGAACTGGGAAAGTTTATAGTGTAGATATTGAAAAAAATCAATCATTTGATAGGATATATAGGCATTCATCACGAGTTAACGTTACGTTAGCTAGCTAACAGTTAGTAGCAAGCTAGGCTTACCGTCAATGGATATTATTTGCTGGGATGAAATTTCAGAAGTCCAGTAAAACAAACGTCTTGTTTGAAACTCATATAATAGTGCATGTTAATACATATTTAACTGAATATTGATCATTTACAAACGTTTGCACTGTGGAGCTGAAACTGCATCATTCATTAAGACCATTTCCTGTTCCGTGCCCGCCTACCAACAGTACATCTGCATTTGGGTTGGTAAGGATAGCGACCGTCTAAAGTTCTATTGGCGTCTCAGTATGCCAATCATTTGGAAGTAGATCCGTTCTTCAAGTAGTGACGGTGTCTCCTCCTGGTGGACAGAGTTTGACATACCTTGTAACCCAATCATGCATTCATTTTTTTTGACACATTTACAAAATATGATAAATGTAGTATAGCCAGATCTGTTTGTGCCGTCTTTTCAACTCCTATAGTCAGTGACATTAACATAAATATAGCCAGAGAATGCAGTAAATAGTCTCTCTTTGTAGAAGTAAACTAGGTTGACAATCTGTCTTTCAACTACCAATACAGTAGACAAATATTTATTTTATTTATACAATTCTAGATACAATCAACAGTCACTAAAAAATAATAATACTGTAGCTACAGTCAGACTGTTCATTGGACACAGTACTCTTTTCAACCCAGCACCCTTTTCAACACAATATCCATTGCACTCCTGTCGTGCAATAGAAGCACACCTCCACCACCCATTTAGTGATATTTGGACTAGTTTGGACCAGTGCTGCTATATGACCTGTAAAATACTTGGCAGGACAAGTAAACTCTTAACTGAAAAAAAAAAAAAGTCATGAGCTGATATCTGTTTTCAGTCATCACATAAATACACACACATTGCAAAGGAGGCTGGTGAGGGGAGAACAGCTCATAATAATGGAAACCATGTGTTTGATACCATTCCATACATTCTGTTCCAGCCATTACTATGAGCCTGTTCTCTCCAATTAAGGTGCCACCAGCCACTGTGCAGATGCTATCTGACACAATTAAAAACAATTAGCTAAAACAGAATAGCAGGCACCATGTTAAATAGTTCTGTTTTTTTAACAGTGCTACCCTTGCAATGTCAACTCGAGCATTGAGGGGAGATATTCCAACACAAGGTGTGTTGTGGTGACTGTTCCAGTTCCAGCCACACAACGACACTTGGTAACTCACTGGCACCCTTTGTTGGCTATTCAATCCATTTTCTGAAGAGGATGGGTGGTTTTCTGAAACAGACTGCAATCTGGGGGAGGATTTTAGGGTTATGAGAACTCCTCTGTGAACCGCTTATGAAACTCCCTGATCTTTTCTAAAACGATCTTCAGCTTTTCAGTTGCAGGCAAGATGGTCATCCTACAGAAAGAATGAATTTTTCGGTGTTATCATCGTACCTTAACCATCACTAAACACTGGCATTGACACTGTACAGTAGCAGTGAACAGGTCTAACCTGAAGTGGTAGGTTCCATCCCTCTGTCCAAAGCCACTCCCTGGGACCAGACAGATGCCCATCTCCTCCAGCAGTTTCATACAGTAGAACATGTCTGGAGCCTGTTCCTGTTCCTACACAGACAGAGGGTGCAGGGAGCATATGGGTTGAACAACATTGGAAGAATCAAAACAACTGAGAAGAGCATCAGAAACAGGCAGATCATTTAAATACAAGTAAAGAGGGGGGGGTTAGAGAGCGAGGAAGAGAGACCTTGGCCGCGTTGATGGCTTTTTCTGGCAGTGTGAGGCGGGGGAAGGTGTACATGGCTCCCTGGACAGGGTTACAGTGGATCCCTGGGACCGTGTTGAGGACTTGCTCTGTCATCTTGGCCTTCTCAGACAGGATATGCAGGTTGGCAGTACGCTCCTGTAAACAGGTCAGGTTAATACCAACAAGTTGTGACACAAAGTACATACAAAATAAAATAAACTGAACAGCACTTGTCACACTGTAATAAGCTTAATGGAACATTTATCCTAACTGAACAGCCACATCATGTGTATGCTGACCTTGATGAAGGTGGCGTAGGAAGGTTCGTCAGGCTGGGGGGGGTTGACTACCAGGTCCAGTAGGGCCTGCCCAGGGATGGAGGGGCACAGCCGCACAGACACCAGCTTAGTCAGGTGCAACTTCACCTCAGGGTCCATGTTAATCACCTCCATGTATCCTCCCCTGAAACCACACCTGCAGGACAGTCAGTGACAAACATCAACATGATACATTAACTTATCCCTTGCAGAATATTGGAGAACTCTTCATTCACAGCCAACATATCAACGGTAAGTTTTTTTTTATTTTATAAAGAGCCAAGTAGTGCAGTCAGTCACCATCTGAGAATGTGTGGGTGTGTAGCTAAATACTTACTCTCCCATGTAGCATTTGGAGGTGGAATGGAAGGAGGCCAGCTCCACAACACTGGAGTACTCTGGTCCCATCTCAAATAGAACCTTCTTAAAGGAGTGGAACTGGCAACCCTCCATGTACACATTATCCTGGTAAACCTATCAGGAACAGAGGGAGGGAGTCATACATATTGAGTAACTAGTCTAGAAGAAACGCCTTAGAGAAGGGGGAGAAAGGTCAAACCAGAAACAAGAGATTGTATTATTATTAAATTACCTCATCAGCCATCAGGAAAAGGTGCTCCTCAGCAGCGAATCGGATCACATCTTCAATGCACTGCCTGTTCTGGACTTGACCTATCACAGTGAAGGGAGTACACTAATCAGAACAGAGATTGGGTATAAATTAAAAAGGACTCACAGATCACTAATGTTTTGGAACGGAAACTTTTCCACATACCTGTGGGGTTGCCAGGGTTGATAATGCAGAGGGCGCGGGGGTTACAGTGCTCCCTGGCTGCCTTCACAGCCCTCCTCAGCTCACCAACGTCCAGGCTCCAGCACTTGTCCTCGTCCAGGTAGTAGCTGATCTGGACAGCCGCCAGCTCAGCCAGAGCAGCAGAGTAGAGGGGGTACTGAGGGATGGGGATCATCACCCCTGTACGGGTCTTCCCTTCGCCTGCGGTCAACAACTTCAGCATGGTCTACAGGACAGAGGGAGGAGATGTGAGGGAGATCGAATTGCCATTGACCAGAAATTAAAATAAAGGAGGTTGTCATCGTCATTCTTACCACTATAGCATCACTGGCCCCAGTAGAGAGGTAGATGTCGTCAGGGTTACTGGGAATTCCACTGTCCCGCTTCTCAATGTATTTAGCAACATCTTGTCGTATGACCTCAATGCCTGAACTAGCACTGTATGCACCTGGAGTAAAAATACAAGTTCAGTGGATATTTATCCAATGTTTGTCATTCAGCATGTACACACTGCCTGCCTACAGTAGAACTAGTGGTGTTTCACCTAAACTACCCCCTCCACAGGCCTGAAGGATGCGCCGTGCTCGGTTTTTAGCGTCCTCTGGAAACTTGTCTTCTAGGAGATCCGGGTACACGCACAGCGCTATAACCTGACAGGAACAAAGCAGATCAAGTCATATTTTGTAAATAGTCATCTGTAATAATGGGACACTTGGATATAAAAATGTACCACAGTTTTAGAACAACAATTAACAGACCTGTCTGAAAAATGTGATTGGTTTCTGGCCCATGGCATGTGCATCACCTATGTTGGCTTTAATGACCTCAGTGAAGGACTTCTTAACTCCCTGCAAATTAAACAGAGTTACAGTTATTACACAGACATGGTTATCCACAGTGCATTCAGAAAGTATTCAGACCCCTTGACTTTTTCCACATTACAGACATACTCTAAAATGTATTAAATTGATGCAAAAAAACAAAACAATCTACCCACAATGACAAAGGGAAAACAGGTTTAGAATTTTTTGCAAAAGTATTAAAAATAAAAAAACTGAAATACATTATTTGCATAAGTATTCAGACCCTTTGCTATGAGACTCGAAATTGATCTCAATCTCAGGTGCATCCTGTTTCCATTGATGATCCTTGAGATGTTTCTACAACTTGATTAGAGTCCACCTGCGGTAAATTAAATTGATTGGACTTGATTTGGAAAGGCAGACACCTGTGTCATGACGTTGGCCTGGGGGAAGGTTTATGACAGTCATAAATACCGCTTTCCCCCTTTTTCCTCTCTCTACCCTACTGATGTTACATTTGCAAAACCCTTGGTTAACATCGAGATTATGGGAACATCAGAAGGTGGGGGGAAATGAACTATATTCTGGTAAACCGAACAATTGAACATATGAGGTGGTACTTAATGAATATGATGTCAGTTCGGTTGTCATCTGAGACATTCTCATCAATGATAAGATGACAAACTCTACAGTGAAAAGTCTACACAGAGTTATCGGATTCACATGGAATTGTTGTTCAATTTAAATGTTTGAATATGAAATTATTTGTGATGGGATGAAATGTGATTTTAGCTTCTAAAATGTGAGATTTGGGTTTTTATAAGATAGGGCTCTGCGGCCCGCCAGTGGCCCGCCCCTGTGAAGGGACACGGGCTATAAAACTTTTCAAACACACCCTCCTCTCCCTTCCTATATAAGCCCTTGATGACAATATAACCTCCTGTTCCGAGGACGACGGTCCGATGTCAGAATGGTTCAGATAATAACTGCAGAACGAAGCCAACATCAGCGTGAGCTTTGGTTGCGAATGGTATGAACTTTGAACTCTTATTCACGACAGAAGTGATACCTCCTAGCCGGTGAGTTAGCAACAGCCGCTGCAAACGAGGGTTAGGAAGGAACAGACAGAGTATCCCGTCTACCACACAACGACGTTACAACAACGTATTCAATTTACCAGCAGAGACATTCTTCAAAGGACTCGATTGGGCAGCACGGCCTGCTATCTACCACCAACCTACCGAAGTGTAGCTCAGAGTAAATATTTATTGCATTTTCCTTTTCCAAATGGGCGGTCATTTAGAATGCATAAGATACTGTATTTACGATAGCACAGCGTCGCCCTTTGTTCCTCAGTCTTCCCGCTCTTTCACTCAAACCCAGCCCCTTTTCTTTTGTGTAACAATCTGTAATGTAATTAGTTAGGTATTTAGTAAATAAATAATTAAACCCAATTTTGTATTGCTGGTTCAACTTGTTAGCCAGGGTTCGTGCAGATAACCAAGATTTTACAACTTTCAGATGAGACGGAATTAAGATGACGATTAATATTGACTGCTATTGATGTAAAATATTACTAGGTCTTTAAGAGTTTATTTCGGAAGATAACAGCTCTATAAATATTATTTTGTGGTGCCCGACTCTAGTTAATTACATTTACATGATTAGCTCAATCAGGTAATATTAATTACGGAGAAATCCTTTTATAGAATAGCATGTCATATCACTTAATCCGGCATAGCCAAAGACACGACACCTGCCTCGATAAAGGTCCCACAGTTGACAGTGCAAAAACCAAGAGGTCAAAGGAATTGTCCGTAGAGCTCAGAGACAGGATTGTGTAGAGGCACAGATCTGGGGAAGGATACCAAAAACATTTTTGCAACATTGAAGGTCCAAGAACCCAGTGGCCTCAATCATTCTTAAATGGAAGAAGTTTGGAGCCACCAAGTCTAGAGCTGGCCATACTGAGCAATCGGGGGAGAAGGGCCTTGTTCTGGGAGGTGACCAAGAACCCGATGGTCACTCTGGCAGAGCTCCAGAGTTCCTCTGCTGAGATGGTTGTCCTTCTGGAAGGTTCTCCCATCTCTGCAGCACTCCAATCAGGGGGGAACAATTATTCTAAAATAGATTAAAGGCTGTAACGTAATTTTGGGAGGAAAAAGGTCAAGGGGTCTGAATACAACAACCTCAAACAGCAAAACTTGTGCCAACTAAGATGACAACTCTAAACTTGGTTTAAAACCTCTGCTTATTTCAACCATTGGACATTGTATCATTCCAGAAGCCAACAGGCTATCAAAGAGGGGCAGGACAGCTGTGATACTCACACTGTGTGGAGGACTGGGGAGGAGGGGAACGATCTGGGTCAACAATAAGGTTGCTGTGCCAATGCCTTTCTTTCCCGCTCTTTTCTCTCCTTCTCATTCTGCCCCTGCTCAAAGGCACTCCATTTCCCTCCAGTTCCCATAATTTAATTCAAACTCATGATACTGATGGAAATTTGCAATGCAACAGCTTGATTTTCCAAGAAAACAGGGACAAGAGCCAGATTGTGGAACCAGTGTGTAACATGACATTGACATGTTCCTTTGTGTAGATGTGGTAGGCCTAGTAGTCATTGAACAGCATAATGTGATAAGCCCCTGAATAAGGCACCCATGTTTCTACTGTGCAGCAACTCGATTAGTGGGGTTTAACTTTCATTTAACTTTTGTAGTCCCTGAGGTGTTTAGGCTACACACTACAGAACATTAAAGACAGCCTATGTGATGTCTATGCTGCATTTACTGTATGTCTGAGTGCTGCATCTTGTGTTCAGTGATCTAAAGCTATGGACTATAGATGACACTACTCTACTTGCTGTAGCTAAACAGCCACTCTGTTTGTCCCCCTAACTGAAACCTAAAACTACAGGAGACCTCCCCGATGTCCTCCTATTGGTCAATATCAGGGGGCATCTCAGGACTTCTGCCAATCAAAGAAGGCAAGAGAGACCACTACTGGTTCCGTTTAGACTAGGCCTGGCTGACAGTCAGCATGGAATCGTTTTACTTGAGTCATCTCCATTATTTTAACCAACTGATTCACCTCATTCTATAAATGAACAAAAATAAAATGTAATGATTTTACTGAGTTACAGTTCATAAGGACATCAGTTGATTTAAAATAAATTCATTAGGCCCTAATCTACGGATTTCAAATGACTGGGCAGGGGAGCAGCCATGGGTGACGTGGTTACATGTGGTCTGTGGTTGTGAGGCCGGTTGGACGTTCTGACAAATTCTCTAAAATGACAGAGTAAGGAAATGACCGTTAAAATATCTGTCAATAGCTCTGGTGGACATTCCTGCAGTCACCATGTCAATTACATGCTCCCTCAAAACTTGAGACATCTGTGGCATTGTGTTGTGACGAAACCACACATTTTAAAGTGGCCTTTTGTCCCGAGCACAAGGTACACCTGTGTAATGATCATGCTGTTTAATCAGCTTCTTGATATGCCACGCCTGTCAGGTGGATGGATTATCTTGGCAAAGGAGAAATGCTCACTAACAGGGATGTAAACTAAATGTATGCTTTTTGTGTATATGGAACATTTCACCTCATGAAACCTGGGACCAACACATTTTTGTTCAGTGTAATTACCATACAGGTCTGGACCTGTATCCACAAAGCATGTCAGAAACCATACAGGTCTGGACCTGTATCCACAAAGCATGTCAGAAACCATACAGGTCTGGACCTGTATCCACAAAGCATGTCAGAAACCATACAGGTCTGGACCTGTATCCACAAAGCATGTCAGAAACCATACAGGTCTGGACCTGTATCCACAAAGCATGTCAGAAACCATACAGGTCTGGACCTGTATCCACAAAGCATGTCAGAAACCATACAGGTCTGGACCTGTATCCACAAAGCATGTCAGAAACCATACAGGTCTGGACCTGTATCCACAAAGCATGTCAGAAACCATACAGGTCTGGACCTGTATCCACAAAGCATGTCAGAAACCATACAGGTCTGGACCTGTATCCACAAAGCATGTCAGAAACCATACAGGTCTGGACCTGTATCCACAAAGCATGTCAGAAACCATACAGGTCTGGACCTGTATCCACAAAGCATGTCAGAAACCATACAGGTCTGGACCTGTATCCACAAAGCATGTCAGAAACCATACAGGTCTGGACCTGTATCCACAAAGCATGTCAGAAACCATACAGGTCTGGACCTGTATCCACAAAGCATGTCAGAAACCATACAGGTCTGGACCTGTATCCACAAAGCATGTCAGAAACCATACAGGTCTGGACCTGTATCCACAAAGCATGTCAGAAAAGATCCTAGGAATCCTGTTAAAAAGAGACACTGCCCAGAAAAAAAAAATGAGCCAGGAGTAAAACCAACTCAAATGTTTCTCAGCTAGTAAAACACAACAGGTATCGCAAAGGAAATATAATGACGCTCATTGCATGGTTGCAAATTACGGGTAACAACTAATCACGATAAGGCATGGACAAAGCCGGTGAACACTATAGCACGCTTCAGACAACCGAGTCACGACGTCAAGTCATTTTATTGAAATGACGTGGAAACCTTAATTCAACCGGTGTGTGCCCAGTGGGAGTGAATGGTAAAACGTGAGATATAATTTGCCTGACATAAAATCACTTTGCCTACTCTTAATTATTGGCCAATATGTAGGCATGCATTTTTAATAAATTCTGATGTTATTAAAAGCGCAATGGACAATTACCGTTATGTCAACACACTCGTCACTCCGGTTTCACAAATAAATTGTTTCGGCACTGTGGGCATCAAGTCACTTGCCGATAATGTTGCATACAACATTTGAAAAGTCTCATTACATTGGGTTCTAAGTTAACATAAGCCTTTAAGCCTTTGATGCCTTCAATTGCCCAACTTCAAGGCATGACGAATTTATCCTCCAAAAGGGATAACTTGAAATAATAATCGATAGAAAGACGTGCTTATTTATTAGCCTAGTTATAAGTATTTAGGCACAGGCCTATCATGTGAAATGGGCCTCACATGAAATCACTTTCAAAAGCTTTGTGGATACGGCCCTTAGTTTGACTGCCGGCGTAGAGTCCTAACACTCTTGTTATTCCCATAATTAAATCAGAATAAATTACATTTGTGGTCGCTGCTTCAGCCAGTGTCATTTACGCTAGCCAATGTGATTTGGGACACATGGTAAGTGTTGTATAAGGGTAATCAAATAGCACTTATTATTCACACAGGAGCCTGTTTAAATCTAGCCTGATTGCCGTCTGTTAAGCCATCACATTCCACTCAGAAGTGGAACGTTCCCTCATTTTTTATTTTTTTTTAAAGACTGATGCCCAGACTCGTTTGAGTCAGTTTGAGTCACCATCATGAAAAGAGCCTTCAGGGTGCCAATACTTCAGACTGGTCAGTCATTTACACCTAGGCTGCATCCAAAGACCAGCCTACTTTGGATGCAGCCTAGGTGTAAATGACTGACCAGTCTGAAGTATTGAGTCCACACAAAACATGACATAATACATACTTGCCTTCAATTGAAAGTCTAATTGTGCCATTCCACTTCAAACCATACTGATCTTTGTCCCATCTGTTGTGCTGAGTTATCAACAATTGTCACTGGCCAGTGCCCTGACAAAGTATCTCAGCTGACTAACCAATGGCATGAGCCAACTGTAGCTTATCAAGCTCATTACACATACGTTATGGCTGGAGGGAGAGAAAACAGGTGCAGTTGTGTTCAACTTCAGACCTACTGTACTTTCTGGCTAACCTGAGCACCCTATGACACTCCTTAGAAAGAAGCGCTGGGGTGATGTCACAAGGGGAACCTGCTCGACACTATTCAGCTGTTAAGACGTTGCACAAAGCCCAGTGAACTTTGCTCATAGAATTAGGAGTGACAAACTGAAAATATTTTAAAAAGCACAACATGCAACAATTTTACTGAGTTAGTTCATAATAAGGAACTCAGTCAATTGAAATTTGGCCCTTATCTATGGATTTCACAGGACTTGGCACTGGCGCAGCCATGGGTAGGCCTGGGAGGGCATAGAACCACCGACTTGGGATCCGGGCCTACCCACTGGGGAGACAGGCCCAGCCAATCAGAATTTGTTTCTCCCCACAAATGGGCTTTATTACAGAGAAATACCCTTCAGTTTCATCAGCTGCCCAGGTGGCTGGTCTCAGCCGATCCTGCAGGTGAAGAAGCCGGATATGGAGGTCCTGGAGGTCCTTAAGTCTACCCTCTCCTTTTTCGAACATTCTGTTAAAAATCGCGCAACATTTCAGCGTCCTGCTACTCATGCCAGGAATATAGTATATGCATATGATTAGTATGTGTGGATAGAAAACACTCTGAAGTTTCTAAAACTGGTTAAATCACGGCTGTGACTATAACAGAGCGTGTGTTTCATCGAAAAGCGCAAGAAAAACTGGTCACTGAAAACTGAAAAATATATCAATGCGCCACTTGCATGTATTATTTAAGGGGCACCAAAATTAATAGGGCCAAGGATGCAATTCCACACGATGTAGCCAAAAACGTCATTTTCATTGACAAAAATCCTATGTGCCATGACAAATAGATCCGTCATTCCATCCAGCCTACAGCAATCGATTTTGGAAGAGAGAAAAATGGACATTGTTTTCTTGAGTAGCTGCTATTGAATACAGATCGCCCAGTGATCAATTTGATCGCTTATTAACGTTTACAAATACCTAAAGTTGGGTTACAAAAGTAGGTTGAAGTGTTTTGTCAAAGAATATAGGCAACTTATATAATTTTTAAAAATTACGTTGCGTGTTGGAAGAGAGCTTTTTTCCTGAAGCAGACAGGCTATACAAATGGATATTTTGGGCATACATGGACGGATTTAAATCGGGAAAAAGACCCAATTGTGATGTTTATGGAACATATAGGAGTGCCAACAAAGAATATCATCAAAGGTAATGAATGTTTTATATTTTACTTCTGCGTTTTTGTGTAGCGCCGGCTACGCTAATTCTTTTGTTTACGTCCCCTTCAGGTATATTGGGGTGTTGCATGCTATCAGATAATAGCTTCTCATGCTTTCGCCGAAAAGCATTTTAAAAATCTGACTTGTTGGCTAGATTCACAACGAGTGTAGCTTTAATTCAATACCCTGTATGTGTGTTTTAATGAACGTTTGAGTTTTAACGAGTACATTTAGCATTTAGCGTAGCGCATTTGCATTTCCAGGTGCCTACTTGAGACGTCTGCGTCTCAAGTAGGATCAACAGGTTAAACAAACTGCCAATTTCTCTAAAACTGTTTGAGGTGGCTTATGGTAGAGAAATTAACATTCAATTATCTGGCAACAGCTCAGGTGGGCATTCCTGCAGTCAGCATGTCAATTGAATTCCGACTAGCTTGGAAAGACAGTACCGTGCAGTACCGAAGAGCCCTTACTGCTGCTCGATCATCCTATTTTTCTAACTTAATTGAGGAAAATAAGAACAATCCGAAATTCCTTTTTGATACTGTCGCAAAGCTAACTAAAAAGCAGCATTCCCCAAGAGAGGATGGCTTTCACTTTAGCAGTGATAAATTCATGAACTTCTTTGAGGAAAAGATGATGATTATTAGAAAGCAAATTACAGACTCCTCTTTAAATCTGCGTATTCCTTCAAAGCTCAGTTGTCCTGAGTCTGCACAACTCTGCCAGGACCTAGGATCAAGAGAGACGCTCAAGTGTTTTAGTACTATATCTCTTGACACAATGATGAAAATAATCATGGCCTCTAAACCGTCAAGCTGCATACAGGACCCTATTCTAACTAAACTACTGAAAGAGCTGCTTCCTGTGCTTGGCCCTCCTATGTTGAACATAATAAACGGCTCTCTATCCACCGGATGTGTACCAAACTCACTAAAAGTGGCAGTAATAAAGCCAAACCTTGACCCAGAAAATATAAAAAACTATCGGCCTATATCGAATCTTCCATTCCTCTCAAAAATTTTAGAAATGGCTGTTGCGCAGCAACTCACTGCCTTCCTGAAGACAAACAATGTATAAGAAATGCTTCAGTCTGGTTTTAGACCCCATCATAGCACTGAGACTGCACTTGTGAAGGTGGTAAATGACATTTTAATGGCATCGGACCGAGGCTCTGCATCTGTCCTCTTGCTCCTAGACCTTAGTGCTGCTTTTGATACCATCGATCACCACATTCTTTTGGAGAGATTGGAAACCCAAATTGGTCTACACGGACAAGTTCTGGCCTGGTTTAGATCTTATCTGTCGGAAAGATATCAGTTTGTCTCTGTGAATGGTTTGTCCTCTGACAAATCAACTGTAAATTTCAGTGTTCCTCAAGGTTCCGTTTTAGGACCACTATTGTTTTCACTATATATATATTTTACCTCTTGGGGATGTCATTCAAAAACATAATGTTAACTTTCACTGCTATGCGGATGACACACAGCTGTACATTTCAATGAAACATGGTGAAGCCCCAAAATTGCCCTTGCTAGAAGCATGTGTTTCAGACATAAGGAAGTGGATGGCTGCAAACTTTCTACTTTTAAATTCGGACAAAACAGAGATGCTTGTTCTAGGTCCCAAGAAACAAAGAGATATTCTGTTGAATCTGACAATTAATATTAATGGTTGTACAGTCGTCTCAAATAAAACTGTGAAGGACCTCGGCGTTACTCTGGACCCTGATCTCTCTTTTGAAGAACATATCAAGACCATTTCAAGGACAGCTTTTTTCCATCTACTTAACATTGCAAAAATCAGAAACTTTCTGTCCAAAAATGATGTAGAAAAATTAATCCATGCTTTTGTCACTTCTAGGTTAGACCACTGCAATGCTCTACTTTCCGGCTACCCGGATAAAGCACTAAAATAAACTTCAGTTAGTGCTAAATACAGCTGCTAGAATCCTGACTAGAACCCAAAAATTTGATCATATTACTCCAGTGCTAGCCTCCCTACACTGGCTTCCTGTCAAAGCAAGGGCTGATTTCAAGGTTTTACTGCTAACCTACAAAGCATTACATGGGCTTGCTCCTACCAATCTCTCTGATTTGGTCCTGCCGTACATACCTACACGTACGCTACGGTCACAAGACGCAGGCCTCCTAATTGTCCCTAGAATTTCTAAGCAAACCGCTGGAGGCAGTGCTTTCTCCTATAGAGCTCCATTTTTATGGAACGGTCTGCCTACCCATGTCAGAGACGCAAACTCGGTCTCAACCTTTAAGTCTTTACTGAAGACTCATCTCTTCAGTGGATCATATGATTGAGTGTAGTCTGACCCAGGAGTGGGAAGGTGAACGGAAAGGCTCTGGAGCAACGAACCGCCCTTGCTATCGCTGCCTGGCCGGTTCCCCTCTTTCCACTGGGATTCTCTGCCTCTAACCCTATTACAGGGGCTGAGTCACTGGCTTACTGGGGCTCTCTCATGCTGTCCCTAGGAGGGGTGCGTCACTTGAGTGGGTTGAGTCACTGATGTGATCTTCCTGTCTGAGTTGGCGCCTCCCCTTGGGTTGTGCCGCGGCGGAGATCTTTGTGGGCTATACTCGGCCTTGTCTCAGGATGGCAAGTTGGTGGTTGAAGATATCCCTCTAGTGGTGTGGGGGCTGTGCTTTGGCAAAGTGGGTGGGGTTATATCCTTCCTGTTTGGCCCTGTCCGGGGGTGTCATTGGATGGGGCCAGTGTCTCCTGACCCCTCCTGTCTCAGTCTCCAGTATTTATGCTGCAGTAGTTTATGTGTCGGGGGGGGGCTAGGGTCAGTTTGTTATATCTGGAGTACTTCTCCTGTCCTATCCGGTGTCCTGTGTGAATTTAAGTATGCTCTCTCTAATTCTCTCTTTCTTTCTCTCTCTCTCTCTCTTGGAGGACCTGAGCCCTAGGACCATGCCTCAGGACTACCTGACATGACTCCTTGATGTCTCCAGTCCACCTGGCCATGCTGCTGCTCCAGTTTCAACTGTTCTGCCTGTGATTATTATCTGACCATGCTGGTTATTTATGAACATTTGAACATCTTGGCCATGTTCTGTTATAATCTCCACCCGGCACAGCCAGAAGAGGACTGGCCACCCCACATAACCTAGGAAGAAACCTAGAGAGGAACCAGGCTTTGTCCTTTCTAGGGAGTTTTTCCTAGCCACCGTGCTTCTACACCTGCATTGCTTGCTGTTTGGGGTTTTAGGCTGGGTTTCTGTACAGCACTTTGTGATATCAGCTGATGTACGAAGGGCTATATAAATAAATTTGATATCGCACTCTGCAGACTGGCAGGTATTATCCGGGCTAAAGTGGCTGAAGTCCGGGCTAAAGTGGCTGAAGTCCAAGCTAAATGGTAAAGACCACTAGCAGTGGCTAACAATGACCAAATAGCTAGTAGCTAATTAGCTGGGTTAGCCTTGGAACATCTTGGAACATGAGTTAACCATTAGCAGGTATTGTTGTCATGTCCAAAAATAACTTTCCACCGGGACTGGTGTAGGCTATAACCGCAAATGGCCGACACGCAATTGACACAGGTGTGCAGTAGATAAAACCACTGCTGCATTCTCTGGTTCTAAAACAGTCTCAAGCGCTCAAAATGGGCTAGAATTGTCCTCTATTAAATACTGGCCAGGTAAAGTAAAAAATTAGAAAAGCCTAATTGACAAGTAGCCTAATAGCTCCCTGGCCTCAACACTGAATATTTTAGCCAGTCAAATAGATAAACATCTTAGTTCAACCTGGGCTCAAAGCATATTGTATTATTCTTCACGTAAATCTGAGACATTCCATTCGTGACACACACACCTATTACAAAACAGTCAGTATGTTACGAATTTGCAAAACGTTTGATATGTTAATTCTGGCTAGCTAACTAACGTTAGTTTCCGTTAGCCACCTAGCCACTGTAACCTAGCTACCAACCTAGTGGTTAGAGCGTTGGGCCAGTAACCGAAAGGTTGCTGGATCGAATCCCCAAGCTGATAAGGTAAAAGTCTGTCATTCTGCCCTTGAGCAAAGCAGTGAACCCACTGTTCCCCGGGCGCTGAAGACGTTGATGTCAATTAAGTCAGCCCCCCATGAAACAGTATAACTTTAGTCCGTCCCCATACCCGGGCTCGAACCAGGGACCCTCTGCACACATCATCAACAGTCACCCACGAAGCATCGTTACCCATCGCTCCACAAAAGCCGCGGCCCTTGCAGAGCAAGGGGAACCACTACTTCAAGGTCTCAGAGCAAGTGATGTCACCGATTGAAACACTATTTAGCGCGCACCACCGCTTACTAGCTAGCCGTTTCACATCCGTTACACCCGCACCTCTGATTCAGATGGGTTGGGTTAAATGCGGAAGACACATTTCAGTTGAAGGCATTCAGTTGTACAACTGACTAGGTATCCCCCTTTCCTTATATAGTACATTTGCAAATTCATAAGTTCATGAGTTGCAATTTTAACATATGTTACTAATTGCAATTTGTACAATATCATACGAAATGAATGAACATCCACAAATGAATACATACCATACAAAACGTTACACTAAGTGAGTGTCTCAGTGTAAGTACACAAAATGCTCTGAGACCAGTATGAAGTGAGGCACTTTGCTAAATTAGTGGGAGGGATTCCACTTTTCATCACCTTCTTATGGCTAATTGGTATGTTTTTACACCTGCTACATTAGTTTAATGGGCAACTTCCCATTGCCTGAAGACATATGGTAATTTGCTCCATGTCACCTGGGCTGTATTCTCTCAAGGAAAAAGTCAGCCCCTTGCTCAAAAGCTTTGTTTGTGAAAGCAGCAGGACCGATTATTGCAAACCTCTATCCAATAGTAGACATGAAAATGTACCTCTTTAAGCTCTTTTTCGATCTGCACTGCACGTTGCACAACTGGACCACGGACAGCATACTCAATCCGCTTTACATTCGGGTTCATGGTGTCCACGTTAAGCACCCTCTCCCGGTGCCCAAGTCCATTTTCAGTCATGTTGGGTTTCTGGAGCTCACAAAAATGTTCCGCTGATAGTCCACGAAATGGTCTGTGGAATTTAGAGAAACAAGGAAGAGTGGTTGGGAAGTTTGAAGTGTGAAACAACCAATGCACAGCAGCACCACACCAGGATTTACAGTACGGGTAGGTACTAGCCAAAGACAACATTAGGCCTACTGTTGCAGCAAAGACACGTGCACAATGCGAAGGCAAAAAGCCCACCAACCATTCAGCGTGAAATAATTGTTTCCCTAATTGTCTTGCTTTCTTTCGTTCCAAGACCTAAGCTGTATATAAAACTGTTTTGTTATCAGAGTTTACCAGAACCACCCAAAACGCGCGTTTAAGCGGTCACTAGATAGTGCCTGTCAGTTCCAGCTCTTTCTCTATTCGGCTAAAGTGACAACCTCTCTTACAAATAACAGTCGATGGTTTTATAAGGTTGTTACGCCTCCTTTAGACTTCTGGTATCTAAACCCCCCAGGCCAGTTAATGTCATTTTTTTGTACATCATGTTCTCTTAACTTGATCAATTTAGGAGCACAAAAACATTTATGCAGGTTTAGTAGAACGAGAAAAAGTGATAAAAAAAAAATGGAGATATGGATCCTAGCAACTTTAAAAGCACATCACCTGAATAAGCTCTCACTTTTCATTTATTTCGGTGACACCAAATGTTGGCCTATTACTGGTAAAGTTCCCACAAATATGATAACTTTCAGGTTGTTAGATAGCTAGCTAATGCTGTAACACGACTGAACTAGGTTATTTAAGGTTAGCGGCTTGTGAGTAGTTTTAGAACGGCCTGTGTGACATGGTTCGTGAATGTAAAATGCTGTCCTGCCTATGTGAGATGAGAAGAAAAAAAAACTTTGCATCGGTAATATGTATCATAGATTTTGAACGGTTTGGGCTAGTTTTCTCTGTAGTAATGGTGCAAGCATGACAGTAACGGATGCGCTCAGTGTATTCTCAATGGCACTAAGAGATGAATGAATGATGACAATTATTATCGGCGTTATAATTTTTCTCGGTGGCTAAATTGGATGCATCAACCAATGGTTGCCTACCTCGTCATCGAATATGCAGGCGGGCACTAGACAGCTATAACATATGGGCCGTGCACATAAAAATATATTACAAAATATATTTAAAAAATATGGGCTGTGCTCTACATGGAACCCAAAGGGTTCTCCTATGAGGACAGCCGAAGAAACCGTTGGCACCCTCTTTTCTAAGAGTGTAGTTTAAATACTTAAATAGGCCAGCCTAGACAATGAAGAGATAGCTGGGGTGGATTTAAAGAACACTTGTGACCCAAAATATTTGTTGTTTTATTATTATCTATAATTATCTCCATGTAGGTTTTCAATGGTCAAAGTTTAAAAACATTAACCATTTAATTGAAGGATTAATATTATTGCCATGGAGTGTTGAAAAACATTTTTGCTTGAGCTCTTTACATTGCTTTCTCGAATTGCCCAGAACCTGAAAGGGCTACAAATTAGTCTGTGGCACTGGCACAGCACTCTGTGTGCTCTTAACTGGGCCTCTCCAGCCCTCTTCCCACCGAGGGGTGTAGTGTTACTCTTACTGCCTGACCAAATGTACACATGCTGCACCCCCACCCTGAGGTCATGGCCCAACTCCAGAGGTTGCTACCACAACAACACTCTCACACACACCCCTGCACACATGTCATTATCAAACCATTCCCTTGAATGTCAACATCCTAACCTAAATAACTCCTCCCATGTCCTAAATTACTCCAATGCACAAGTTTGCAATTATCCATGTCACATGTCAGCAATACAATGTTCCCCTGAACATTTTTGACTGATCGTCAAACAAGTTTGTTTTAAACAGTCATTCTAAAAAATAATGCCCTGTGAAATGTTACTCCAGGGTGACTGTGTGTTTGTACATGTTACAGAATTATTACATAGATCATTTCACTGGTACTCTGGTATCAACTTTATAGCAAGTTGATACAGGCTCAGACCTGTTGCACTGCATTACATGTGTTTGTTAGTTGAGATCAGACATTCTCTGCACGCCTAAACGTGCTCTGGTCTGACCTACTGAAATGACAGGTGGTTGGAGGTCATCCCTTCATATAGAGCTGGACATAAGCTCACTATTTTGCTTAACCTTTGTGACGGTCCAGTCTAGTCCATGTCTTCCGTATGAGACCCTCACAGTCACTCCTACAGTGAAAAAAAGGCACGGCCCTTGCAGTGCAAGGGGAACAACTACTTCAAGGTCTCAGAGCAAGTGACGTCACTGATTGAAATTCTATTAGCGCGCACCACCGCTAACTAGCTAGCCATTTCACATCGGTTACACTCACCCCCCTTTTGACCTCCCCCTTTTCCGCAGCAACCAGTGATCCAGGTCAACAGCATTAATGTAACAGTATAGCTTCCGTCCCTCTCCTCGCCCCTACCTGGGCTCAAACCAGGGACCCTCTGCACACATCAACAACAGCCACCCTCGAAGCATCGTTACCCATCGCGCCACAAAAGCCACGGCCCTTGCCACACTTAAACGTCTAAAACTAGATCGAAAGTATGTCAAAATCACAATGTAGCCCTCGAGCCAAAAAGTTTGCCCACCCCTGCACGAGTCAGTGGAAGCACAATGGTTCTCTCTTCATATCCCTGTGTGTCTGTGAGGCCGTTTTGTCTCTGCTGTACCCCATTGGAAGAATCCAGAAACATCCGGTTCTCAGGGATACAGTATTTTCAACCTAGCTTACTTTTCCCTTGTAAACTGGATGTGGCGACCCCGGTCAGGCATTTCTTTTACGCCTGCTACATTAGTTTAGCTTTATCCTGACACCCAGGACATAGGAGAGAAAATCAAATCAAGGTGTGGACTAACTATCAGGTATGAAGGGAAGACCCAGATGCAGACCACGTCGGATAAACAACAGTTTAACGTTCCAAACAGGGGCAGGCAATAGACAGGTCAAGGCAGGCAGGGGTCAGAAAACCCGAGGTGAGTGCCAGGCAGAGTGGTCAGGCAGGCGGGGTCAAGACAGGCAAGCAGGAGCTGAGCCACAGAACACTGGTTGACTTGAACAAACAAGACAAACTGGCACAGACAGACAGAAATCACAGGTATAAATACACTGGATAATGGGGAAGATGGGCAACACCTGGAGTGGGGTGGAGCAGCCCCCTATCTACATTGACGGGACAGTAGTGGAGAGGGTGGAAAGTTTTAAGTTCCTCGGCGTACACATCACGGACCAACTGAAATGGACAATCGATGCACAATCGAGAGCATCCTGTCGGGCTGTATCACCACCTGGTACGGCAACTGCTCCGCCCATAACCGTAAGGCTCTCCAGAGGGTAGTGAGGTCTGCACAATGCATCACCGGGTGCAAACTACCTGCCCTCCAGGACACCCACACCACCCGATGTCACAGGAAGGCCAAAAAGATAATCAAGGACAACAACCACCCTAGCCACTGCCTGTTCACCCCACTATCATCCAGAAGGCGAGGTCAGTATAGGTTAGAGGTCGACCGATTATGATTTTTCAACGCCAATACCGATTATTGGAGGACAAAAAAAGCCGATACCGATTAAATCAGCCAAATTTTTAAATGTATATATATACACACATTTTTGTAATAATGACAATTGCAACAATACCGAATGAATAATGGACACTTTTATTTTAACTTAATATAATACATATGGCCTTTTGGATGGGTGTTCTTAAGGTGATTCCACAGGTTGGTGGTATTTTTTGATTTAGCCGTTGCTGGCCCCATGCTTACATCTTTATCACAAATAAGACACCTTGCTTTCCCTGGTGCCAATTCCATGTAATAGTCCCACACTGGTGCTCTGCTTTTCTCTGCCATCTGTAAAACACACACACACAGCTCTGAAGTGACAATGATACCGAAGAGTCTGCTTAGGAGACAAATACTCTCAACTGTTTGAATAAAAATAGAGTTTAAGTTACCTGTGATGAATGTTGAAAACAAAAACTGTCATTTCTATATGCAGGAAATCCTATTCTAATAACGGACATGGTAAGAATTGACTACCAAAGTGTGAGTCATAATTCCCATGACACCTTCTAGCAAAATCTGAAAAGCGGTTCCTTCATTCATTTTTTCCATAGGATATTTTCAGATTCACTTAAAATAAGGTCTGTTTCCTGTAGGCTTACACCAGCATGCCAATTTTATAGCTGTGTAGATATCCATAGGACAAGGTAACTCTGATCAATATTGGCTATATATAAGCAAAGATTTTTTTTAAATTGTAAAGTGGATTTATGATTTTTTTTGGACAAACGTTACCTTATCCTAGTGAGATTTACACTGGTATCAAAACGCAGAGGCGGTTTAAGCACGAAACACAGACCTTATTTGAAGTAGATCAAGACATTCTCTATTGAAGACATGATCGGTAAAATAACAAAGGAACCCCTTTCAAGTTCAGCCACAAGTTATTACAGGAATTATAACGCGTCGACTATTTCTCTCTAAACCATATACAGTGGGGCAAAAAAAGTATTTAGTCAGCCACCAATTGTGCAAGTTCTCCCACTTAAAAAGATGAGAGAGGCCTGTAATTTTCATCATAGGTACACTTCAACTATGACAGACAAAATGAGAAAAAAAATCCAGAAAATCACATTGTATGATTTTTTATGAATTTATTTGCAAATTATGGTGGAAAATAAGTATTAATGTTAATATTTTTGCATTCCCTGCGCCACCGTTTCAGCTGAACGGGGGGGGGGCGTTCCCTGAGGGGAACCCCTGGCTTCAACAGGTTTTAATATTGCCTGCTAACCTGGATTTCTTTTAGCTAAATATGCAGGTTTAAAAATATATACTTGTGTATTGATTTTAAGAAAGGCATTGATGTTCATGGTTAAGTACACATTGGTGCAATGACAGTCGTTTATTGATTGTTTTTTATAAGATACGTTTAATGCTAGCTAGCAACTTACCTTGGCTTACTGCATTTGCGTAACAGGCGGGCTCCTCGTGAGGCAGGTGGTTAGAGTGTTGGACTAGTTAACTGTAAGGTTGCAAGATTGGATCCCCCAAGCTGACAAGGTAAAAATCTGTCATTCTGCCTCGTTCCTAGGCTGTCATTGAAAGTAAGAATGTGTTCTTAACTGACTTGCCTAGTTACATGAAGATTAAATAAAGGTGTAAAAAAAAAAAAAAGGCAAAATTGGCGCCCAAAAGTACAGATTTCCGATTGTTATGAAAACTTGAAATCGGTCCTAATTAATCGCCCATTCCGTTTAATTGGTCGACCTCTAGTACAGGTGCATCAAAGCGGGGACAGAGAGACTGAAAAACAGCTTCTATCTCAAGGCCATCAGACTGTTAAACAGCCATCACTAACATTGAGTGGCTGCTGCCAACATACTGACTCAACTCTAGCCACTTTAATAATGGAAACATTGATGTTATCAATTTATCACTAGCCACTTTATATAATGCTTACATACCCTACATTACTCATCTCATATGTATATACTGTACTCTATACCATCTACTGCATCTCGCCTATGCCGCTCGGACATCACTCATTCATATATTTTTATGTACATATTCGTATTCATTCCTTTGCACTTGTGTGAATAAGGTAGTTGTTGTGAAATTGTTAGGTTATATTACTTGTTAGATATTACTGCATGGTCGGAACTAGAAGCACAAGCATTTCGCTACACTCGCATTAACATCTGCTAACCCTGTGTATGTGACAAATACATTTGATTTGATTTAACATTGAAATGCTTACTTATGGGCCCTTCCCAACAATGCAGAGAACGAAAATAGAGAAATAATATAAAAGTAAAACACGTAGTAATAAATACACAATGAGTAATGATAACTTGCCTATATACAAGTGGTACAAATACCGAGTCGATGTGCAGGGGTACGAGGTAATTGAGGTAGATATGTACATATACTAGGAATAAAGTGACAGATAGTAGACAGTAGCAGTGTATGTGCTGGGTCTAAAAGAGTTAGTGAAAAAAGGGTTAATGCATATAGTCCGGGTAGATATTTGGTTAGTTAGTTTTATTGCTTGGGGGTAGAAGCTGTTCAGGGTCCTGTTGGTTCCAGACTTGGTGCATCGGTACTGCTTGCCGTGCTGTGGCAGAGGGAACTGTCTATGACTTGGGTGGCTAGTCTTTGACAATTTTTAGGGCCTTCCTCTGACACGACTAGTATAGAGGTCCTGGATGGCAAGGAGCTCAGCCCCAACGATGTACTGGGCCGTCCGCACTACCCTCTGTAGCATCTTGTGGTCGGATGCCAAGCGTTTTCCATAGCAAGTGGTGATGCAGCCAGTCAATATGCTCTCAATGGTGCAGCGGTATAACTTTTTGAGTATCTGAGGGTCTATGCAAAATCGTTTCTGTCTCTTGCGGGGGAAGAGGCATTGTCATGCCCTCTTCATGACTGTGTTGGTGTGTTTGGACCATAATAGATCCTTAGTGATGTGGAAACCGAATAACTTAACGCTCTCTACCCACTTCACTACAGCCCTGTCGATGTGAATGGGGACGGGCTGGGCCCTCCATTTCCTGTAGTCCACGATCAGCTCCTTTGTCTTGCTGACGTTGAGAGAGAGGTTGTTGTCCTGGCACCACACTGCCAGGTCTCTGACCTCCTCCTTCTGCCCCTGAACAGGCAGTTAACCCACTGTTCCTAGGCCGTCATTGAAAATAAGAATTTGTTCTTAACTGACTTGCCTAGTTAAATAAAGGTCAAATAAAAATTATAGGTTGTCTCATCGTCGTCAGTGATCAGGCCCACCAACATCGTGTCTCGGCAAATTTAATGATGGTGTTGGAGTTGTGCATGGCCACGCAGTCGTGGGTGAACATGGAGTACAGGAGGGGACTAAGCACACACCCCTGAGGGGCCCCCGTGTTGAGGATCAGCATGGCGGATGTGTTGCTGCCTACTCTCACAATCTCGGGGTGTCCTGTCAGGAAATCCAGGATCCAGTTGCAGAGGGAGGTTTTCAGTCCCAGGATCCTTAGCTTAGTGATGAACTTAGAGGGCACTATGGCGTTGAACTCTGAGCTGTAGTCAATGAACAACATTGTCATGTACTGTAGGTGTTCCTTTTGGGAAAGGGCAGTGTGGGGTGCAATAGAGATTGCATCATCTGTAGATCTGTTGGGGCAGTATGCGAATTGCAGTGGGTCCAGGGTGTCTGGGATGATGGTATTGATGTGAGCCATGTTCAGCCTTTCAAAGCATTTCATGGCTACATACAGTGCCTTGCGAAAGTATTCGGCCCCCTTGAACTTTGCGACCTTTTGCCACATTTCAGGCTTCAAACATAAAGATATAAAACTGTATTTTTTTGTGAAGAATCAACAACAAGTGGGACACAATCATGAAGTGGAACGACATTTATTGGATATTTCAAACTTTTTTAACAAATCAAAAACTGAAAAATTGGGCGTGCAAAATTATTCAGCCCCCTTAAGTTAATACTTTGTAGCGCCACCTTTTGCTGCGATTACAGCTGTAAGTTGCTTGGGGTATGTCTCTATCAGTTTTGCACATCGAGAGTCTGAAATGTTTTCCCATTCCTCCTTGCAAAACAGCTCGAGCTCAGTGATGTTGGATGGAGAGCATTTGTGAACAGCAGTTTTCAGTTCTTTCCACAGATTCTCGATTGGATTCAGGTCTGGACTTTGACTTGGCCATTCTAACACCTGGATATGTTTATTTTTTAACCATTCCATTGTAGATTTTGCTTTATGTTTTGGATCATTGTCTTGTTGGAAGACAAATCTCCGTCCCAGTCTCAGGTCTTTTGCAGACTCCATCAGGTTTTCTTCCAGAATGGTCCTGTATTTGGCTCCATCCATCTTCCCATCAATTTTAACCATCTTCCCCATCCCTGCTGAAGAAAAGCAGGCCCAAACCATGATGCTGCCACCACCATGTTTGACAGTGGGGATGGTGTGTTCAGCTGTGTTGCTTTTACGCCAAACATAACGTTTTGCATTGTTGCCAAAAAGTTCAATTTTGGTTTCATCTGACCAGAGCACCTTCTTCCACATGTTTGGTGTGTCTCCCAAGTGGCTTGTGGCAAACTTTAAACAACACTTTTTATGGATATCTTTAAGAAATGGCTTTCTTCTTGCCACTCTTCCATAAAGGCCAGATTTGTGCAATATACGACTGATTGTTGTCCTATGGACAGAGTCTCCCACCTCAGCTGTAGATCTCTGTAGTTCATCCAGAGTGATCATGGGCCTCTTGGCTGCAACTCTGATCAGTCTTTTCCTTGTATGAGCTGAAAGTTTAGAGGGACTTGGTAGATTTGCAGTGGTCTGATACTCCTTCCATTTCAATATTATCGCTTGCACAGTGCTCCTTGGGATGTTTAAAGCTTGGGAAATATTTTCGTATCCAAATCCGTCTTTAAACTTCTTCACAACAGTATCTCGGACCTGCCTGGTGTGTTCCTTGTTCTTCATGATGCTCTCTGCGCTTTTAACGGACCTCTGAGACTATCACAGTGTAGGTGCATTTATACGGAGACTTGATTACACACAGGTGGATTGTATTTATCATCATTAGTCATTTAGGTCAACATTGGATCAGTTTGCCACAAGCCACTTGGGAGACACACCAAACATGTGGAAGAAGGTGCTCTGGTCAGATGAAACCAAAATTGAACTTTTTGGCAACAATGCAAAACGTTATGTTTGGCGTAAAAGCAACACAGCTGAACACACCATCCCCACTGTCAAACATGGTGGTGGCAGCATCATGGTTTGGGCCTGCTTTTCTTCAGCAGGGATGGGGAAGATGGTTAAAATTGATGGGAAGATGGATGGAGCCAAATACAGGACCATTCTGGAAGAAAACCTGATGGAGTCTGCAAAAGACCTGAGACTGGGACGGAGATTTGTCTTCCAACAAGACAATGATCCAAAACATAAAGCAAAATCTACAATGGAATGGTTAAAAAATAAACATATCCAGGTGTTAGAATGGCCAAGTCAAAGTCCAGACCTGAATCCAATCGAGAATCTGTGGAAAGAACTGAAAACTGCTGTTCACAAATGCTCTCCATCCAACATCACTGAGCTCGAGCTGTTTTGCAAGGAGGAATGGGAAAACATTTCAGACTCTCGATGTGCAAAACTGATAGAGACATACCCCAAGCAACTTACAGCTGTAATCGCAGCAAAAGGTGGCGCTACAAAGTATTAACTTAAGGGGGCTGAATAATTTTGCACGCCCAATTTTTCAGTTTTTGATTTGTTAAAAAAGTTTGAAATATCCAATAAATGTCGTTCCACTTCATGATTGTGTCCCACTTGTTGTTGATTCTTCACAAAAAAATACAGTTTTATATCTTTATGTTTGAAGCCTGAAATGTGGCAAAAGGTCGCAAAGTTCAAGGGGGCCGAATACTATCGCAAGGCACTGTATGTGAGTGCTACGGGGTGATTTCATTAAGAGAGGTTCCCTTGGTGTTCATGGGCACAGGGACTATGGTGGTCTGCTTGAAAGATGTAGGTGTAACAGACTGGGTCAGGGAGAGGTTGAAAATGTCAGTGAAGACACTTGCCAGCTGGTCATCACATTCTCTGAGTACGCGTCTTGGCAATCCGTCTGGCTCTGAGGCCTTGTTAATGTTAAGCTGTTTAAAGGTCTTACTCACATCGGCTACGGAGAGCGTGATCACACAGTCGTCCGGAACAGCTGGTGCTCTCACGCATGGTTCAATGTTGGTTGCCTCGAAGCGAGCATTGAAGGCATTTAGCATATCTGGTAGGCTCGCAGCACTGGGCAGCTCGCGACTAGGTTTCCCTTTGTAATCCGTTATAGTTTGCAAGTCCTGCCACATTTGCAGTATAATTCGATCTTAGTCCTGTATTGACACTTTGCATGTTTGATGGTTTGTCGGAGGGCATAGTGGGATTTCGTATAATCGTCTCGCTCCTTGAAAGCGGCAGCTCTAACCTTTCGCTCAGTGCGGATGTTGCCTGTAATCCATGGCTTCTGGTTTGGATATGTACGCACGGTCACTGTGGGGATGACATTGACAATGCACTTGTTAATGAAGCCTTGTTTCTTGTTTGCTTATGGCCCTATACAGCTTGTTGAGTGCGGTCTTAGTGCCTGTATCAATTTGTGGTGGTAAATAGATGGCTACAAAAAAATAAATAGTATGATCTACAGCTTATCATGAGGTATTCTAACTCAGGCGAGCAGAACCTTGAGACTTCCTTCATATTAGATATTGTGCACCAGCTGTTGTTAACAAAGACACACACCACCCCCCTTGAGTTTACCCGATGCTGACGTTCTGTCCTTCCAATGGATGGTATACAGAAGATGGCCCTATTTGTTAAAAGACCAAGTCCATATTATGGCAAGAACAGCTCAAATAAGCAAAGAGAAAAAACAGTCCATCATTACTTTAAGACATGAAGGTCAGTCAATACAGAACATTTCAAGAACTTTGAAAGTTTCTTCAATTGCAGTTGCAAAAACCATCAGGCACTATGATGAAACTGGTTCTCATGAGGACCGCCACAGGAAAGGAAGACCCAGAGTTACTGCAGATGATAAGTTCATTAGAGCTACCAGCCTCAGAAATTGCAGCCCAAATAAATGCTTCACAGAGTTCAAGTAACAGACACATCTCAACATCAACTGCTCAGAGGAGACTGCGAGAATCTGGCCTTCATGGTCAAATTGCTGCAAAGAAACCACTACCAAAGGACACCAATAAGAAGAAGAGACTTGCTTGGGCCAAGAAACACGAGCAATGGACATTAGACATTAGACTTTGGTCTGATGAGTCCAAATTTGAGATTTTTGGTTTTAACCGCCGTGTCTTTGTGAGACGCAAAGTAGGTGAACGGATGATCTCCACATGTGTGGTTCCCACCGTGAAGCATGGAGGAGGAGATGTGATGGTTTGGGGGTGCTTTGCTGGTGACACTGTCTGTGATGTATTTAGAATTCAAGGCACACCAACATGGCTACCACAGCATTCTGCAGCGATACGCCATCCCATCTGGTTTGAGCTGAGTGGGACTATAATTTGTTTTTCAACAGGACAATGACCCAACACACCTCCAGACTTTGTAAGGGCTATTTAACCAAGAAGGAGAGTGATGGAGTGCTGCATCAGATGACCTGGCCTCCACAATCACCCGAGCTCAACCCAGTTGAGATGGTTTGGGATGAGTTGGATCACAGAGTGAAGGAAAAGCAGCCAACAAGTGCTCAGCACATGTGGGAACTCCTTCAAGACTGTTGGAAAAGCAATCCAGGTAAAGCTGGTTGAGAGAATGCCAAGAGTGTGCAAAGCTGTCATCAAGGCAAAGGGTGGCTACTTTGAAGAATCTAAAATATATTTAGATTTCTTTAACAATTTTTTGGTTACTATATGATTCCACGTGTTATTTCATAGTCATATTTCATGTCTTCACTATTATTCCACAATGTAGAAAATAGTAGAAATAAAGAAAACCCCTTTTTGAGTAGGTGTGTCCAAACTTTTGACTGGTACTGCACATATTACGTCGACTAACCTGTACCCCTGCACATTGACTTGGTAACTTCAACAGCCAAGACAGGGTGGTGACCCTACTGTTGAAGACTACCAGAAAGCGGACACCGCCATCTTCAAGAGTGCCAAGCGAGAGAGTTTATCAGATGAGCTCCGTCTCCTGAAAGATGGTAAGCCTGTCCCTTCCAGCAGTCGTCTATTTAGTTTGTCACCTGAGCTTGACAAGTCCAGAGAGCTCATGCGAGTTGGTGGTAGACTAGGTTGTGCCGAAGATCTAGAACATTCTACAGTTCATCCCATTGTCCTCAATCCTGGTCATCCATCCACTAGACTCCTTATCCAAGATCACGACAGCCATCTGTGCCATCCAGGCCCTGAGAGAGTGTTTGCAGAGATCCGCCACGTCCTTTGGGTCCTCTGCGGGCGGGAAGCCATCCGTCGATTCCAGCACACCTGCAAAGAATGCCGTAGATGTAAATCCAGACCTGCTGTCCCCAAGATGGCTGACCTGCCAGCTGCACACCTGCGCCTCTTTAAGCCAGCCTTCCACTCCAGGGGCATGGACTACTTCGGGCCCTTAACTGGTCTCACCACGAGGGGTGTATATGATGGGTGTATACTTGGACCTCCTGACCGACATCGATGCCGACTCCTTTCTGATGGCCCTTAGAAGAGTCATCACCCGCCGAGGGACACTGGCTGAGCTGTTCTCTGACCAGGGAACAAACTTCTGGGGAGGCGAGAAGGAGCTGTGCGAGGCCTTCACTCATTTGTCTCCCAACCTGCAAGAGCAGCTTGCAAAAACCGAAGATTGCCTTTCACTTCAACCCCCCTGCAGCACTGCACTTCGGTGGAGTTTGGGAGAGAGAGATTCGCTCCGTTAAGACTGCCCTCTACACTACTGTGGGTGCCCAGTCCGTGACCGAAGAAGTGCTCAGAACTGTCCTCATTGAAGTGGAGGGTATCCTGAAATCGAAGCCCTTGGGCTATGTGTCCTCCATTATGGCAGACCTGGACCCCGTGACCCCTAAGCTCCTGTTGATGGGGCGGCCAGACGGATCCCTGCCACAACTGGTGTACACAGAGACTGAGCTCCTCAGCAGACATCGACACTGCCAGATCCTGACGGATCACTTCTGGTCCAGCTACATCAGGCACTACCTACCCAGCCTGCAAGCCCGCCAGAAGTGCCATTCCATCCCTGACGACCTCAAAAGGGATATGGTGGTAATGTTGGTGGAACCCAGCTTCTGAGGGCCCTCTGGCCAATCGGACGTGTCATTAAAGGTCACTCAAGCGCAGATGGTCATGTGAGGTCTGCCGAGGTCAAGATCAAGGACAGAACATACACCTGTCCTGTTGCCCGGCTGGTAGTCCTCTCAGACCTCCCGGACAGAGAAGACAACAACATAACTCCTGCCGTAACCACGCTCAAGAACCCTTAGCCTATCTCAGAACCAAATTGACGTCGCAATTTGGGGTGGCTATACAAAAGACTATTGAGAGTAAATATTAGTTAATCATAGGAGAGCTGTAGCTCTGCTCACTGGTGATGTGGAGCAGAGCATGCTGGGCGATCTCTAATTGAGGAGAAGGACGTAACTAGAGAAAGTACACAAGCCAAGTGATAAGTTCCAGCCATCTCCTGTGAGTTCATATTTCTTACTATTCATGTGGAACGCACTCCTTTGTTGTGCTAATTAGTGTGTTTACCTGTAAGCTTGCTAACCCTGTTGTTTCTGTCATCTAATTTCAGACATGTATTATTTCATTGTATAGTATAATGTCCACCAGTGTCTAGTCTACTGTATAGATTGTGGGTATTTTGTTAGCAATGAGCCTTGTGGATGTAGCTATAAACATTCAAGTTCATGCAGTTGTGTGAGGATGACATTGCTGCTCAGTAGTGCTGTGTACTTGCACTCCTCTGATCATTCATTAGATGAAGTCACAGCCATGTTGTTCGGTTGTATTGCCCTGTGCAGCAGATAACCTATCGTAGCCATATTATTTATTTATAGCTTATGTAATTGTGGGTTGTACTAAGCTTATACCTGCCATTTACTATTGTATTTAATTTCCCCCCTTTCAGAACCACACAAACTCTTAGTTAACACAAGTGTCAAGCTTTATACTGTGCTGTGCCATTCCTGCTCTATGTGAATCAGTCATTAAACTACCTCAACTGGAATCCTACCAGTCTGTCATCTGTGCCCTTACAAGCACCTGAGAGAGAACACATAGTGCTAAGAAAACACTAAGAATATACAGTCCAACAGGTTCTCCACTACATACAGCCCAAGGAGATGTGTGTGTGTCTCTGTGGCTGCTTGGAAAAGACATTTGACCCCTCCTCACATGGTGGGCACTCAACCATTTGATTCCGCCAGCCCCATCCACGTTCATGTACCACACAGTGGTACATCCAGTCTGTCATCAAACTATGTCAGTACTACTACTCCTAATCTCCATAAAGGCCTCTTATACCAAACAGCACATCTGCAGACCTCCAAAATTCTGATTTGCATAAAGCTCAAAGGCCTTGGTTGTCATATACCCTTATTGTTTGCATTACTGGGTTTCTCTCACACAAGCTTGAGGACAAGTGTTGTCAAAGCCACAGTCAGTACATAAACTGAAAGAGAGAGGGGGAAGGTAGTTGAGGCAGGGGTAGACTGAAGGGCAGGCAATGTGTCCATTACTAGGGGTCAGTACTATAGGGTACATCTGTCCTCCAGCATATGGTAGAATATCATCCCGCAGCCTCACACCACCCATGTCTTCACAACACAGAGACAATACATAAACAAAGGTGAGGGGAGAAACTGGTATTGCCTGGATGTCTAAGAGGCATGTGCTGGGCCAAATGACTGGGCTGTAACATTTATTTTGAACCTTTATTTAACTAGGCAAGTCAGTTAAGAACAAATTATTATTTACACTGACACAATCAGTAGTGTGTGTGCATTTGTGCTGTGTGTGTGTGTAAAGCTACGAGAGCTCACATCAGAATTACACCTAGGTGGTGTAAAGAATGGAAGATCTTATGTGCCAATTCACTGTACAATTCCACCACTAAGGGGTAATGTTTACTGTATCCATATGTACTATAAACATGAAAGAAGCACATAAAATACAAGGAAAAACACACACTCAAGTTTGACATAATATATTTATTGTATAATATATACAAAGGCTCTAGATTTGTTTTAAGGTGATTAAAATGAAGGTATCAGAAATACATTGACAGGTAAGCTACTGTAGGTCCTTGATCAGTCTGAGTCCTTCCACATTCCCCATCCCACACAAACAAGAGGGTCCCCCTTTTATGGTTCATCTTCATTAGCTGGACAGGAAAGACAATGAACTCCAGGAACCTTCAATATTTCAACCATTCATATACTCAGTGCAGTAACTTTCATGTACAATAGAGAGAAGGAAACTGGTGTGAATGTTGAGCAGCATGGTTTTCTTCCCTCAGTGTCCCCCTGCTGGCTTGAAGTAGTTATGTAGCAGATGAAGGACGCTCCACATACACACACTACAGCACCAGAAGTATGTGGACACCTGCTCGTCGAACATCTCATTCCAAAATCATGGGCATTAATATGGAGTTGGTCCCCCTTTGCTGCTCTAACAGCCTCCACTCTCCTGGAAAGGCTTCCCACTAGATGTTGGAACATTGCTGCGGGGATTTGCTTCCATTCAGCCACAAGAGCCTTTGTGAGGTTGGGCACTGAGGTTGGGCAATTTGGCCTGGCTCGCAGTCGGCGTTCCAATTCATCCCAAAGGTGTTCGATGGGGTTGAGGTCAGGGCTCTGTGCAGGCCAGACAAGTTCTTCCACAACGATCTTGACAAACCATTTCTGTATGGACCTCGCTTTGTGCACGCCGGCATTGTCATGCTGAAATGGGAAAGGGCCTTCCCCAAACTGTTGGAAGCCCAGAATTGTCGTAGAATGTCATTGCATGCTATAGCTTTAAGATTTCCCTTCACTAGAACTAAGGGACCTACCCCGAACCATGAAAAACAGCCCCAGACCATCATTCCTCCTCATTCCTCTTATACAAAAATCTGAGAAAACATGACTTTTTAAACAGGCAACAACCATACAAATGATGTTCTACATTAAAACAAACAAATGTCAATGTGTAATTGAGGACTGAGTTCCATTATGGAAGGAGACATTTCAATAGTACATTTAGGAGAGAGTCAAAGGCATTTAGTCCCATACTTCACATCAATCAGAATTCCACACGGTCTATGTGGAACTTTGTGCAAGCAATGCAAACTATTTACACTTAGCCAATCAACCCTACAGTAGGCACTTACTGTTGACAAACCATCACATTGACAAGGCTAACCAAGATGGTCTGTCAGTTGTTCTGATGCCCCCTTCATTTCATTAAGGCAGCAATGTAGAATATACTGGTTTCTAGGCAGGAATGGTTTGTTGTAAAGGAATGGTTGAGGTCAATCTACTCCATACACAAAAATATAATACATTTTTCAGTATTATATTTCATTTTTCACTGCCCTAAGGTTATTATTGATTGGATAACTATCTACTATTTATGTTTACATTTTTTTTTTTCATTCCTTTTGAGGTGGGTGCGCACTGTACGGAACACCGGAAGAACTATCACTGTGAATCATTGTAGTTTGTGTGTGAAATAATCCTGTAAGGGATGGGTTGCCAAATTGTGTTGACACAAAAATGAAATGTCATTAATATCCACAGAGTGTACAAGACATCAGGAACACCTTTAATATTGAGTTGCACCCCCTTTTGCCCTCAGAAGCCCTTTTGCCCTCAGAACAGCCTCAATTTGTCAGGGCATGGACTCTACAGGGAGTCAAAAGCGTTCCACACGGATGCTGGCCCATGTTGACGCCAATGCGGTCCACAATTGTGTCCTTTGGGTGGTGGACCATTCTTGATACACAAGGGAAACTGTTGAACGTGAAACCCAGCAGCGTTGCAGTTCTTGACACACTAACCGGTGCGTCTGGCACTTACTACCATACCCCGTTCAAAGGCACTTAAATATCGTCTTGCCCATTCACCCTCTGAATAGCACACATACACAAGCCATGTCTCAAGGCTTAAAAATCCTTCTTTTACCTGTCTCCTCCCCTTCATATACACTGACTGAAGTGGATTTAACAAGTGACATCAATAATGGATCATAGCCTTTACCTGGATTCACCTGGTCAGTCCATGTCATGGAAAGAGCATGTGTTCCTAATGTTTTGTACACTGTGTACATCCCTATTCACAGCATAGAAATAGTTTAAATAGAAATGCCTATAAGAAGTCATTTTATCCTGAGGTGGGACAAACACCATGACAAAAACACAATTTATATTAATTTGAATATTAGATAATCTCTTACAATCATTTAGAAAACAAAACCCTTGTTTACAAATTGCACCGTAGAAAATGTAGGTTCTTAGTGCACTGGAACAGTATGTTGATTTACGAACAAAAAAACAATTTTGAGAACAGTGCTGAATGCTGATCAGTAGAAAGGCAGGGAAATAGCACTTGTCTACACATGTGTAAATTTGATGCAAATTCAAACCAACAAGAAAGAGAAACCATCATCTACAAACACTCCCACTTCTGTACCCTGTCAACAGACAGACTGGTGTGAGTGTGTATAGAAAACAAATAACACCAACAAATGCCATTATTATGTACCCTTTTGTATCACTCTCGATCCTAATCTTTCCTTCTCTTAAATCCATTTACTGTGCATATCTCAAATCATGCTCAGTCAATCATGAGTAGAAAATGATCATTCATTGGTCCGATTTTCAGCTTGAAAAAAAATAAAGTAAAATAATCAGCTTTGGTTCATTCACGCTTCTCTAGCCCCTTTCTGCTTTAAATGAGCAAATCTTATTCATTTAAGTCAGATGGCCAGTTCATATATAATATGCTTGATATGAGAAAACGCTCTCTTTTGATTGAATTGCCTCAAACAAACATGGAAAAAAGGGATTAAACTGAAGAAAGTACTCCGTGCTATTGAAGGAGTAATACTGGAATCTGTAGTTCTCTTAGAAGCCACCAGGTGGGCACATAAGGTCTCTCTCTATACGAGGGCCATAGATATGCAGAGCAATATCCATGTATGTAAATCTCTGGCTCTGGCCACACCCTTATCAACAGAGGAACGTTAAGTGCTCATATATTGGAAAATGTTTTACATTTTGTTACATAAATCTTGTTTTAGACATTTCAGGAAGGAGGGCTAAAAATAAATCCGTGCAAGAAGATGGAATGTATAACCACATTGACCAAAATGGAGAGTAGACCAAACATTCAATGGCATGTAATTGATGGAAGTAGGCGCTTAAATCCAACTGCAATGAATCCTTAAAAGTATATCTGGTGGTCACCGTAGCGTTTTGAAATCATTTTTGATTGTTACACATCAACCACTTTCATTTCCAGTCAGGCAGGTGTTTGGAAGTGTTTGTCCCTACATGAGTCCACAGCAGGGCTCCTTGGTGTTGTTGGAGGTGTCCTCCTCTGGGGCTTGTAGTTTGAGCAGGGGCGGGTCCCCGCTGGCTGGGGTGAAGTACACAGTGCTGGGGGAGGCCACCTCTGTGCTGGGTGTCTCCTGGGCAGCTCCGGACGGGGTCCCATCCTGCAGAGGGGCGGGAGGAGGGGGCATCTCCTCTGGAGGGGGTGGGGCTGGGTACTTGTTGAGCTTGGCTGCGGCCCGCTGGCGTTTCAGGTCCGCTAGTGTCTGGTGGGATTTCTCCCGGGTCATGCTGTCCTCTGCCTCCCCGGTCCCCGAGGCAGGGCTCAGCTGGTAAGAGGCGCTGCGGTCCATCCGGCCTCCGCTCCACTGCTCCCCTGGGACTGACGCCGACAGGGCCAGGGGAATCCCACCGTTCCCCAGATTGAACTTCCTCTCCCCTCCCTCGTCATCCTCCCCCCTCGACATGGCACCTGCAGCCTGAGAGAGCCAGCGCAAGAGAGTTAATATGACACATTCACCTATCAACTCTGAACCATATCATCTATTCTCAGTGTTAATTGAACATGGTAGCAGTTTGTCCTGGTGTTGTTGCTATGACAGAAGTAATACAGTACCACTCACCATGGCAACATGCTGGTGGAGCTCGTTGTCAGTCTGTCTGTCCTCGTCGTCGTCCTGCGGCTCGGCTTGCCGGCCTCTCTCCTGCCACACCATGGCCTCCTTGTGGTGCTCCCGCCGGTACAGGCTGGAACGCTCATTGATGCTCACACGCCGCACCACCTTACTGCTCAGACAGGGGGCGACAGAGAGAGATACTGTAGATACAGCTACAAGCTGGAGAGAGTGACCGTAGCTTGAGGGTTTTACATGTGTCTAAACAAAACCATTATCCTATCCCCTCAATTCTTGAACTAATCCTCTCTCTTGTCCCCCCTCTCACCCTCTGCTGCCAGTGCTGGAGGCTCGTCTCTGCAAGGTGCCCTTGTGTCGGTCCCGACTCTTCATGATGGCATCGTGTTTGTGCTTCAGCTCCATCAGCTTGGCTCTCACCTCCTCGTCCGCACACACATCTGCCACGGACAGAAAACACAACAGGATCAGGACATGTCATCCCCATTCAGGATTTCAGTCCCTCTGAAACACGTTTATGCTGTGTCTGGACAACAATTATCTACCAAGACAACAGTAAGTTAATCTATACTGTCATTGCCCTTCACATCTACACAGTCTCTGAGGGGGTTGATAGTTGTGTTCTTACCCAGTGGCGTCTCTTCCAGAACGGACTTGGTGTTGAGACTGGCCCCATGAGCCACCAGCAGCTCCACCATCTGGACCTGGGGAAACAAGACACACCAGCATGTTCAGGTTTGTCAGGCAATACAGCCATTTAGCATAGCATGGCATATTTGACATTTTAGTCATTTAGAGGACGCTCTTATCCTGAACAGGAGCAATTAGGGTTAAGTGCCTTGCTCAAGGGCACATCAACATATTTTTCACCTAGTCAGCTCGGGGATTCAAACCAGCAACCTTTCGGTTACTTGCCCAATGCTCTTAACCGCTAGGCTACCTGCCGCCCATAGCATGACAGTTGAGAAAGGGGGACGTAGCTTCTTGTGCGGCACTACTGACCTGTCCCCAGCAGGAGGCGGCATGGAGTGGTGTCCAGCCGTCTGTGTCCTTCTCCTCCACTTTGGCCTGGTGCTCCAACAACAGCTCCCCTACCAACAGGTAGCCGTTAGCCGCCGCTAAGTGCAGCTGGATGTGAAGTGAGACAGAGGACAGATTGTTACACGGTCAACCTTTTATACCAGTGGTGAGGAGAATCTATGGATGAGACTAGAAGTTCAAACCTTAGTGCTGTTTGTAAGTAATGTAACAGTTATTCCCAGCCAAGTGTGTTTTCAGGTGTAATTTAAGGTTTACAGGGGGGGTATTCAAAATCCTACCCTACAAGGTCCAGAGTACTTCTGGTTTTATCTGATAATTAATTG
This sequence comes from Oncorhynchus mykiss, assembly GCF_013265735.2. Taxonomy (NCBI): domain Eukaryota; kingdom Metazoa; phylum Chordata; class Actinopteri; order Salmoniformes; family Salmonidae; genus Oncorhynchus; species Oncorhynchus mykiss. The sequence continues at coordinate 16,164,178 of NC_048579.1, forward strand.
CACCCACCTGTTGTCCCAGGTCTAAAATCAGTCCCTGATTAGATTTTTTTTTTTACAGATTAGTGTCTCACCAGTGTGGCCCCATTGTCATCCTGAGCGTTCAGGTCCGCACCACTCTGGACCAGCACTCGAAGGTCCGTCAGCATCTCCATCTCCTTAGCCCCACGACACTGGTTTATACGGTCCTGGGTTATACCTGCACAGGTACACAGGAAGTCAACACAAGACCATTTGACTAGGACCGATTTTTAGTAAGGGTCATGGTGGGGATCGCAACTGGGAAGAGAAGGGCTAGGTAGCTAAGGATGAAGGCTCAAGGCTGTAGTCATGGCATGAGAATGATTGGGAGTAGTTGGGAATGCAAATAGAGGATATGGTTGTGGAGAAGGAGAGGATGTCGAGTTGGGTTCTGACCCTGCTCTGCCATGACCATCTCTAGCAGCTCCAGCGTGGCCTCGTCCTCACAAAGGTCATAGGGCATGTTGCCATCAGCGTTGACCGCCAGCATCTCTGCACCACTGGACACAGACAAGGAGAACGTTACATCAGGAGACAGGGACTCATTATACCAGTGGCACATGCATCACCATCACATGTAGCTGAAATACAGTATATTCACTGACACACAGTGGTAATTTACTGTAGTAAATGATAAGGATGTCCTAGAATTGTAACCATATGTTTATATGATACGATAGTGCCTATGAAGAAAGGCTAAGAATAGATTTTGGGGAAGTTCAACCATCATACTTAGTTACTCAAACTTATTTTTCCAAGTCTAAGTAAAGTAGTACATTGTAACTGTGTACATTTCTGTGACCAGCAGTACAGCGAGAGAGTGTGTCACATTGAAGGGTTTCTAAATGTGACTCACGACTGCACCAGGAGCTGCACCAGGGCTGTGTGTCCACAGGTGGCAGCAGCGTGGAGCGGCGTCCACAGCTCACTGTCACAGGCGTTCACACTGGCCCCGGCATCCAACAGACACTGTACCAGCTCCACAAAGTCATCAATGCAGCACTGCAGGGGGGGCAGACAGACAGACAAACCAATGAATACATGCTCACCTACAGTGTTCTACCATCAGTAAGTCAACTGCAGTGTAAGCTGAATTTGCATAGGCCCAGGCCTCCAGTCGTTTACTAAGTAAAGCACATTCACTTTTTTCAAAGGGAAGAAATAATTAGATAGTACTTACAAAGAGAACACTGTTCTCTCTAGTGACACTGATGTGTTGACAGTGTGTGTTAATGTGTATATGTAGGGTCTGTGTCATTTTGACTTACAAAGAGAACACTGTTCTCTCTAGTGACACTGATGTGTTGACAGTGTGTGTTAATGTGTATATGTAGGGTCTGTGTCATTTTGACTTAGAAAGAGAGCAGTGTTGTTTCTTGGTGGTGTTCGTAGAACTTTCCAAACAACACAGCAGTGCTATGAAGGGAAGCATAACTAAACTTATCCTCCCCAATGGTCTAGGAATGTAAGCAAGAGCCTTGGTCCAGAGCAGCAGTTACATGTCTAGCCCTAGAAGCAATGTGAAAACGCTCTACAGTGTTTACATAAACTGTGATGTTAGTTAGACAAAACAGACAGATAGACACAACAGACAGTACTTACAGTTCTGAGAGCTGACAACACAAAACAATGCACACACAGGCTGACCTGTTGGTGTGGGTGGTCACAACTGTCTGTACCTGGTGTGTGTGTGTGTGCGCGAGTGTGTGTATATGTTTGAGAGTATGTGTTTAAGAGTATGTTTGAGTGTGTGTGTGCACACCTGGTGCAGGGCAGTGAGTCCGTCCTCGTTGTACAGATCTGGACTGACTCCACCGTTCAGCAGTTCCCTGACTGCAGAGAAACACAATCACAACAGCGTGGCCGTTACTCACTAAGCTATGCTACGAATCCTAACTTCAGATGGCCTCTGCTCTTGTAATGCAGGCAAAAGTTAGTTACGAGTGACCACTATAATTAACCATAATCATGTGTGGAAACAATAGCACCATTGAAACCAAATGCCTGGTCTGACAAGTTTAGAAGTATGACGCGTCTCACACAAAATATGCATGAATCATTTCCTATACACAAGTACAACTTTTAACAATTTCCATTGAACATTTTACAAAAACACATTTACTTGAGGAACAGTGCCGATGCAAAGTTAGTTAACAGAAAGACTGCACAAACAGTCATTCTGTTAACAATCATTGTTTTTTGTTTAACATACATTTTAAAGTGAAAAATCAAAGTCTCAGCATCATTCTGTTACTGTGGAATTGCCCTTGTGTTTATAGAGTAGTTGTACTGTGTAATTCATGCTAGCCTACTTGGAAGAACAGCAACCATAACAACAGTGAGGGTTATTTAAGGCCCTAGGAGGTGTGCTATATGGCCAATATACCACAGCTAAAGGCTGTTCTTAATCACGACGCAAAGCAGAGTGCCTGGACACAGACCTTAGCCGTGGTATATTGGCCATATATCACAAACCCCCGAGGTGCCTTATTGCTATTATAAACTGGTTATTAGAGCAGTAGAAATACATGTTGTCATACCTGTGGAATACAGTCTGATATACCTCGGCTTTCAGCCAATCAGCATTCAGGGCTGGACCCACCCAGTTTATAAAGTGGGATAACCTCTATGGCTGGTTTCCCAGACATGGAATAGCCTAAGCTTAGTCCAGGTCTAAAACACACTTTTAATAGTGAATCTCCATTGAGCATGTTTTTTATTCCAGGACTAGTCTTTATCTGTGTCGGTGAAACCAGCCCATAGTGGTGTGGACTGACTCACCTTCCTCCAGGTCATTGCGGGCTGCAGCCTCCAGCAGGGTGATGTTGTTGGGGAAGACCACCCTGCGCGTGCGCCCCTTGTTCTTGTCCACTTTCTGTCCGGCCTTGCCCCCGCCACGGGCCGTATCCTTGTCCATCTGGGCCCAGCCCTTCAGCTGCTGGGCGCGCCGCTTCTGGGCGTGCTTCAGGCGCTCCGTGGCACTCAGACGCCCAACCGTGGCCATCTCACCGAGCAGCTCGCCGTGCTCCGCCATGCCACACCACCGCTCACCTCAGACTTCCTACACCTCCCGTTTCACTGTTCTGATCTGGTTCTGGGTTTTATCAGTTGAAAGTGAACACAAAAATAATCAAAGCTGCTGGAAGGTCAGGTGGCAGACATCTCCACGGTGTAAACGTCCAAGTCGGTATTCTTTGTGTGAGTAACAGAGAATCAATTTCTCTTCCATGGGCCTATATGCTTTAAAGACTATGTATGGAAATTCAAGACCTGAGAACCAACTGGTTCTTACTCTAGATCTTTATGGAACATCTCCTGCTGGAACAGATCCATCCAGATTACTGAACCACGTCTCTGTCCTTAAATCCTGTGTTCCTTCCTGTATTCCTCTGGGTTGGAGGGAGGGGGACCGAAACAGTGACACTACTTCACCTTTGCCCCCGTCAGTGCCAGCAATGCAACCATTGATGGTTAGGCCTACACTCTCTGGGAAGTGGACCCAACACACAAGTCCCCGGGTGGGAGTCCATACTGAGAGCTGTGGTGCAAACCTTGAAGTGAAGTGGTTACTTAGAGTACAAACTCAGCATCTAAGAGGAACCAGGTCACATTGTTCAATGTGATAATAAAATATAAACAGAGATTTGGACTAATACTGCATAGAGCTTGTTTTTAGAGTGCAGTAGTATGAGAGAATGTAAGGGCAGGGGTTGGTCAGAGGTGAGGGATGCATGGGGATTGCATCACTTCTAGTCCTGTAATAGGCCACTGCAGGTGGTGCTTCGGGAACCAGGAAGAGTTAGGCATCAAAGCGTCTCAAGAATCCATTGTGCTTCTTAGAATACAGAACATTCTACTCCCTCCCCTGACACCTGCAAACAGAAAGAGAAAGGGGGATACCTAGAACAACAATGCATTCAACTGAAAATGTGTCTTCTGCATTTAACCCAACCCCTCTGAATCAGAGAGGTGCGGGGGGGCTGCCATAATCAACATCCACGCCATCGGGTGGAACAGTGGGTTAACTGCCTTGCTCAGGGGCAGAACGACAGATGATTTTCTACCTTGTCAGCTTGGGGATTCGATCCAGCAACCTTTCGTTTAGTGGCCCAATGCTCTTACCCGCCAGGCTACCTGACAGAGGGAGAGAGTGTGTGTGAGTGTGATATTCAGAGAGAGAGAGAGCCCTGTTACAGTAATGTACACAACCTGCCCTCCTAAGCATGTTATCTGGAAGCTGTACGCTCCTTATCCTCCACTCCCACTACTCTATCCCAGGGAAACCGGAGATGGGACGCCTTTCATTAATGATTGACACCCTGCCTGCCCTGCGTATGCCCCCTCAACTTCAGCACAGCACGCTCTGTGGTTGGTTAGTGTAAGAGAACGGATCAGGAAGGGATTCTGTAGGGTGTTAATTAGTCAGGCGGTAGTACTAGTAACTAGACAATGGTTTGGGTGCTAAGTGCTAGGCTAGCAGTGGCCCTCCTGGCTGTCACCAAGCCCTCTGTCCCTCCCTTCCCATTTATCCAGGTAAGTAACATCTCACACCAGCCGCTCTTTCCAGGCACCTCATCCATTATTTAGCCTGGCCTGTGAGTCGCTGAGAGGAAGGTCAACTAGGCGCACTCAGGGAGATAGAGGGAGCAGTTGCTTACAGGCAGGCCCAGCTTAGACGGAGACCACTCAAGTCACAGAGGCCTAACAGAGGGGACCAGGTCTGGGACTGGAAAAAGACATCAAATATCTTGTAACATAGACAGGAAAGATGGCATCACAAACACATGGCACTTTTGGCTACATTCAAGTATACCTATGGTGAAACTACAGAGACCACTGTGTTGTGACCTTACTGCAGCCTACAGCAGTGGTAATCAAATGTCGGTGTCGCGACGAACTGCAGTGGGGTCACCAACATTTAAAACAAATTAGTGAGACAATATACAATCGTTAATGAGAAAGAATTAGAAAAAATGTATTGATTTCTTTTCATTTTGATAAGAAATGAACATGTAATGAATTTAAGTTTATTTGTTGAATTAAAAAGTGTCCCCCACTGAAAAAGTTGGAAAACAACTGGCCTACAGCATAATCTTGAATGAATGCTTTAGGGACACTTCTGTCACTATGGCTTCAAACTATATTTAGGATGACCTTTCCTTTGTCAGTGCCCAGACCACAATGTAAGGATTTCCTTGGATTCAAATCAGAATGTTTATCCTACACACCCGCACACACTAACAAAGTGGCACAGAGTATACCGGTATTCCTATTAAAATATAATGAGGCCCTACTGCAATATAGAGGCCAGGGCCACACCTTCCTTGATCCCCAATCACAGAGAACTGAACTTTGTTCCTAAACAAGACCTAGCTACAGAGACACCAAGCAGCCATAAACAGACAGACACCTGCTGCTGACACACAGGCTGTCGATGTCTAGTGTGTTCACACTCCACGGAACAGCTCGTAATCAGTGCACAGTAAGAAACCGGAGGGATGGTGCCCGGTTTCCACTACAGTAAACACAGAAAGAGAATAATCCTTATTTACAGACTCTTAAAGTGATGCTCTAGAACTTTGTATAATTTTAGCCAGTAGTGTTGAAAGTGGTGCTCACGAGCCAAAATGGGTACTCGTTTTTTGTGTACCACATCATCTAATTGTGTACTACGTCATCCATTTTGTATGATATGTTACAAATCCGATTTGTACAATATGTTACGAATTTGTTGTGCTTAAGATCCCAGACTCCATCTTTAAAGATGGACTCTGCAGTAGGTGCTGCCCCACCACCGTTGTTTTTGCTGCTGCATTATGGTAAAAATAAATAAAACAATTTAAATGGTGCTCTGCTATCAAGAGTGCAATGAAAAAAGTGTTGTTTTCAGTAACTTCTTTGTTGTTGTAATATCACAAATGGACGTGACAATTTCAGCATTAAGGATTCCAGCTTTAAGGAGATTTGAGAAGAAGATCCCCACAATCCCTTTCGGATCAGCACAGAAGAACTAAACACTTCAGGTAAATCATAACGCTTAAAATAAAAAAATAAAGAGCACAAATGAGCACGTGACATCTTATTCAACACCACCAATAGCCAATAGCTAGGCCTATATTTTAATGTACTTCTCTCATCAGAAAAACAAAAGGGATGAAGTGATGAAGACACAGAGAACTACTGGTCTGTATGCGTTTGTCCTCTGAATCACAGATCATTGGCCGACCTCACTTGGAACACACAACTCCATGGGACTCAGGGACATAATAGCTTTCTATGCATGTCTGTGTTGAAAAGTCGTGAGCCTGTTCAGTTGCAGTGTGTTCAGAAGTGATATGTGATGTCGTAGCAGTAGGCTACATCTTTGTACGTAAAGATGGCTTAATCACGAAACCTCTAACTTCCGCTTCCTGCCTAATCTCATTGTCTTTGGCTGACAGTCTTCCCAGTAATGCTGTCAATCACCAAGGATATAAACACCACCACTATATCTTAAGACCAATAGTGACCATGAAACCTAGCCTATTTAAAATCACACTTGAACAATGGCAATGAAACCTACAAAAAGGGTCTCCTTTCACCCTGAATAGCCAGTAGAATACACCTAGATCTCAACTTATGATAACAATAAAAAAAGAGATCATGCTCATATTTCTGGGAATATACTGTGCCTGGTGTCTCAAAGGTCATTTTGAAAGTGATAGCTGAATTACATAACCAAACATCGTAATGAACTCAGGGCTCTGCCTGGGGTCAGGAAACATGTTGGCGCCTATGGATCAACTCATGACCCTTTGTGTACACAAGGTTGAGGCGGATGGAAGACATCCTTTATAGAGCGAGTCACAGAGTGAGTTTTAGGCCGGAAGGACATCCTTGCCCGTCTGTTGCAGTTCAAATGCGAAACATAAAGCACACCAAGTCACAGCCAGTCAGTCGAACAGCGAGTAAGTCTGGAACAGAAGCAGATCAGTATGTGTTAGGGTTAGGGTTAGGCTTTAGGCTTTAGCCCAGCACAGACTGGCACAGTGGCCCACAGCGAGGTTTAGCACAACAACAGCCACTGTGCCTCCTCAACTCAGAGAACCTCTCTACCCTGTAAAGGCATCCACATGCTTCCCACCTGAAACAGTTCGGTAGAGTTTGTGCATATATTATGACAACATTTTGTTACGTTTTTGTTTTGGACTTTGGTGAGGGTTTCTTCGGCTGTTCTGGCACACAAAACTAATTCTGGAGGCAAGCCGAAGTCTACGTCCCTTCGTCGGTGATTGGTCAACAGCAGCGATTCTTCAATAAAGTCTGTTGTCATTCAACGAGAGACGACTCGTTTTCATGCACATTTTTTCATTGACAAATACTGCACCAAACATCTTTGTTAGATGTAAAATCTCTTTAGTAAAAACTTCAAAAATAATGTAATTTCTTGAGTCATCTTATTTTGACTGACACTTCACAGCCAGTTGGCTCTGTTCTGTGAAGGGAGTATCTCGTACAACGCTGTTGTACGAGATCTTCAGTTCCTTGGCAATTTCTCACATGGAGTAGCCTTAATTTCTCAGAACAAGAACAGACTGACGACTTTCAGAAGAAAGTTATTTGTTTCTAGCCATTTGTAGCCTGTAATCGAACCCACAAATGCTGATGCTCCAGATACTCAAGTCTAAAAGGCAAGTTTTATTGTTTCTTTAAAATCATCAAAACAGTTTTCAGCTGTGCTAACATAAATTGTAAAAGTGTTTTCTAATGATCAATTAGCCTTTTAAAATTATAAACTTGAATTAGCTAACACAAAGTGCCATTAGAACACAGGAGTGATGGTTGCTGATAATGGGCCTCTGTACACCTATGTAGATATTCCATTAAAAATCAGCCACATCCAGCTACAATATCCATTTACAACAATAACAATGTCTACACTGTATTTCTGATCAATTTGATGTTATTTTAATGGACCAAAAAAATTTGCTTTTCTTTCAAAAACAAGGACATTTCTAAGTGACCCCAAACTTTTGAACGGTAGTGTGTATGTATATATGTATGTATGTATGTAAACACATATACATACAGCCGTTGTCGGGTTATGAGTGAAGTAGGCAATTTAACATAGAGGTAACGGGAGTACCCTACCTCGCCGTGTGTATATGCTGCCTCTCGGCTACAGTTAATTCTAAGACGAACTTTACCGCAATCATGACTAGGTTGATTCGTGGAAATAAAAGTAGAGGCTTTGTCAACCATAAATACCTTTCATATATAAAGAAAAGTCTGCAAAAAGTTGGCGGGATGCTGAATTTGGCAGAAAAAAAACACCTTGGTGTTTAGTGTGTGTGATGGCTGAGTGGCTATTAATACAGTCGATAGAGGAGGGAAGATTAAATCAGGGATCATTTACTGGTAGACTGGGAGGGACGCTCTCTCCTCTATCTCAGTTCATTTAGGCAACTGGGCATATTTCAATAGATAGTAAAACCTAGTGTACTCTGGCAGCAATCAGATTACAGTTTATCATACATTTTTTTATGGGCATACCACTTCGTAGGCCTACTGAACTTTTCACAATGTCACCCTAACCATACCCAATACAGGGAAAAATATATAAATGCAACATGTAAAGTGTTGGTCCCTTTTCTCATGAGCTGAAATTAAAGGTCCCATAAATGTTCCACACACACAAAAAGCGTATTTCTCTCAAATGTTGTGCACAAATTTGTTTGCATCCTTGTTAGTGAGCATTTCTCCTTTGACAAGATAATCCATCCACCCGACAGGCACGGCATATCAAGAAGCTGATTAAAAAGCATTATCATTACACAGGTGCACCTTGTGCTCAGGACAATAAAAGGCCACTCTAAAATGTGCAGTTTTGTCAAACAACACAATGCCACAGATGTCTCAAGTTGAGGAAGTGTGCAATTGGCATGCTGACTGCAAAAATGTCCAACAGAGCAGATGTAAGAGAATGTAATGTTAATTTCTCCACCATAAGCCACCTACAACGTCCTTTTAGAGAATTTGGCTGAACGTCAAACTGGCCTCACAACCGCATACCACATGGTGTGTGTGTGTGGGGGGGGGGGGGGTAGGAGTATTTTTGTCTGTAATAAAGCCCTTGTGGGTAAAAACTCATTCTGACTGTCTGTGGGTGGGTTGGGCCTATGCCCTCCCAGGACCACCCATGGCTGCCCAGTCATGCGAAATCCATAGATTATGGCCTAATGATTTTATTTCAATTGACTGATTTCCTTCTATGAAGTGTAGCTTAGTAACATCTTTTAAATTGTTGCATGTTGTGTTTATATTTTTCTTCAGTATATTAAAAGCTGGATAGGAATGTTATTTTTCAGGTTGGGCATGCACCACACAGAACGCACTGCAACTGCCTCTGCAACGCAATGCTTCAAGGCAAACACAGCGTTACATTGGAAATGAATGTACTTCTGGTGTACCAAAATGCATTGACGCATTTCTCTGGTATCAAATTATATTTCAACAGAATAATGTTGCGGGAATGCTAATCTTATTGGTTTCTAACAGAAACATTTTCAGAACAATCTGAGATGGTGGGTGTCAATCCTCTTTCTGGTGATTTTTGAGGTGGAACGACCCAGGTTATAGGCTTCTGGGCACCTGCGTTCTTCATGTATCATCGGTGTACTTTGAGTTTGGTCGGTAAATGCTTGAAACTGTTTACAGGAGAGCCACCATCAATGAGTCATTGACTCAGTTTGGGCAGGGAGGGCCGGTGGTTCTGTGGAACAAATCACTCAGTGACTGGCCCTCACTATGAATACTCACACATGCATATGTGTTTGGTGTGGTTTAGTCCCCAAGTGAAAAAGCAAATGACTTAATTTGCCTACAAATCATAAAACACATTTGTGCATAAATGAGTTACAGTTTAAGGCCTACAGAGGAAGGTTTTCAGAAGGACTGTTATAGGGCAAACAAAGGGATTACTTCATAACCAATAGGCCTAAGTATTTGGTTTATGACAAAGTCAATGTCAAAATATGTCTGAGATCTGATTAAAGCAGCGTTATAGGCGATAAGATTAAATAAAGAAACATAGCCTAAGTTGGTAGTGCTACAGTCAGAATGATAGGCCTAGTTGAACATACCTGTAGGCTACATTTAGGCCTAAAACGTATTTCTGTTCCATCAGAGGACAGAAAGAACCAACCTTGCCTGACAACTCAAACTGAATTCTTCCGCTGCTCTAGCGTTCTCAAATACTTCACTCTGAGACTGCCATCATTGAAGTCATTAGTGGTGAAGTCAAAATGAGGGGTGTTGTACAAAACAAAGCCATCAGCGATTGGAACATCTTTAACCAATCAGAGTATCAAAGCCAATGAAGAATTCTCAAAACCCTGCTATACCCACGTGTGTTCTGGCTCTGGCCCAACCCATTGGTTTCTGGGACCAATCTTCCATTCTAGAAATCATCAGGGAGGTTCATCCAGAATCATTGGGCGTAGTGTTTTGCCAGAGAAAAGAGTTTGGGTAGCCAGGCAAGAACCAACCCCATGTACACTGTGTCTGTGGCTTGTGGCTTTCATGTAGGCTAACAATGCTGAATCAATGGTTGGTGTTATGGAATGATCCTGCCACTTGAACCACTGCCCAGTGGTCTAATCTCCTGTTCAATATTCCTAAAGGCTTTTTTTTCCATCCCCAGCTTCAATGTGCAATTGGTTTAATGTGCAATTAAAAAGACAAAGCTGAGGAAGAGAGAGATCATTAGGCTATATAGTAGTTAGAGATGGATCAATGACAGCCAGGTTAGTAAAGGCTATACTGTCTGGCTCCTTTGAAGAATGGACATTGTTCCCAATGGTTAGGCCTATATTGATTAAGGCAGAGAAAATAGGAGCTAGTATTGTTTATTCAATAGTTGGATAAGACTTGATTAAGTAGGGGTCTCTTTCCTTTCTGTATGAAAACTGTGCTGCTCAGATAAAAGACCTTAAAAACCTTACCCTCGTTCAAAAGAGTCAGCCACTGAGCAAGAGCAGAAGTTTACATAAGCCAGTGTGTGTGCCATGTCACAATGTGGCCTAGGATATTGTGTTCTCAGATCTCCAGAATCTGAGATAGCATACAATTGTGAGTGCAGCAGCATTGTGTGCGTGCTACTCAAATAAATGTACTAGTTGTAACTAGGTCTGTGACGATTGTGGAATTTGGGGTAATGATTAATTGTCATGCAAATGGCCAAGGTTATTGTCATAATTGTTATTTTTGTTGACGTTTTTTTTTGTTGTTGCTTGCAATGCATCTCTGACAAATAGCTACGAGAAACCTAATTAATACAACACCGCTTTGGTGACGCCCCGGTCTAAAAAACAAATGGTTTTGACTGCTTGGAACTTTTTTAAATTAAGCTGTTCTGCTCATAAAATGACTACGAGCTTGACCAACTTCATGTAAAAACGTAAAACTGCTATTGGATAAATTATATCTACTTGAATATAATGTTGATCCACCCCCCACCCTTCTCCTACAATTAATATGTATTAAGACATTTTTTTTTATCCACGGTCATTGTCCATAATTGTCTGTTATACGATTAATTGTGCCAGCCGTAGTTGTAACTTTTAGATATCTCTAAGCACAATAAGAAATGTGACCTGCTTGCTTCCTCTCTTTCCTAGAAAGATTCTTAATGAAAACAAATAAAATGGAAGTAACCAAATAAATGTAACACGGGCCTTAGTGAAGGGACTGCCGCCATAAGAATGAGAAAGGCACTTAGCATCTTAAAGCATTGGCATTCTTATAACATAAACTCTATGGTTGCTATCCTGTTGGTCCTGGACACACACAAAAAACACTAACATACAACTCATAAAGTCAGACTTGCAGAAGAATGCATGGCCAAATTCCACCACACAGCTCATAAGTGGCTAAACTCAGAATAAAGACTTACATTTCTATTTGAAAGTAAGGTATTACATGTATGCATCGATCTAGGCTTCTTTACCTGGTACCTAGTGAGCAAAACAACAGTTCTGCACCATATTGATTCACAACACTGAATCATGAGCTATTAAAAAATGACCTACTGAAAAATGCAAGTAAACTGTTTCATGAATTGAACATGTTAACAACAGTCTACAATCATCTAAGAAGTTGTCCACCAAAAATAACAGGAGATGCTAGATTGCAGTGGTCTTAAGGGATAGGTCCATTCTATGAATTAAGTTTAAATGATTGAAATGCCAGCTACCCTGTTTTCAAGAGAATGCCGTATCTCAAACAATGATTTTATATAATGGTTTATATACATCATTGTTCTCAACCGATGTGTCTGATGACAGACCAATACATTAAAAGCCTTAAATAGTAAGCAAATTCTGCTTCACTGGGTAGATGTTAGCAGATTACTAGCACTCTACAGCCTGGTAACACAGGCGAACTAGCTAGGATGCTTGCTGCCTGGTTTCACTGAATGCGAGTAATTCAGTCAAAAATAGATTATATTCCGGTCACATAACTCTGTAGCTAGCTGCTGAATAAGTTGTGTGACCATAAACAACTATTTTTCTAATATCGCTTATCATAACCTTCTAACATCCAACATACCCGCTCTATCCGTGACAGCAATCTGTTAGTCATTAACATTTTGTAATGCCAATTAATTAGCAACACAGTAGCATCCACGCTAGCCTGCTAACGTTAGTTTACACAGCTCACTTACCCGTCCTCATTCAGCCCCGGTAAAAAGTTTGCTTTGGGTAACTCAAATGTCAACCTTCAAATGTACTGGAGATTAAAAACAAGACTTGTTGCTTACCTGTGAAGTTAATTCAGTCTGACAGCAGCACAAACTCGTATCCGTGTTCTCAGCCCGACTGAACCCGATCAGCTGTTCTGTCCCCAATCCTCCGGGGAAATGCTTTTCCATAACAACCACTGTGCTGTCATCGAAAGGTGCCCACTAGAGGGAAACATTGCTCAGAGCAAACTCTAGAAATGTAAATGCTGTAAACCGAGTGCAATGTTTACTATGGGACGCAACTGTAATGTATAATGACTCTCACCAAACTATTTGACAACAAAATCCTACGTAAACTTAGTCTCACATTTTCTGACCTTTTCCTCTAAAATTCATTCAAAATAACAGCTGTCTGAAAAATACTGCAGCCCACCTGGAGCATCTGCTTATGCTCCATATAATGTACATCTAAATGTATGTTAACAAAAAAATATGGACTCGTCATCAAGGGCAGAACATTTCCCCCAATGACATACACTGTAAAAATATAGCCTACCAAAATAATAAATTGTTGAAGGTTCGTATGAATTCAATCACTTTCTGACTGCACCCCTTTAGATTTTAACGAAACCTTCCAAACATGTTTGGTCGTGGTAGAGGTCAGAAAGTTACTTTTTGGAACCCAATGCCAAAACATTCAGGAGAAAGAGGTGCTCAAAGTCGACCCATTTTGCATACCCCACACTTACATGAGACTTGCCTGGCTACTCAAACTCCTTGCGCCGGCCAAACGCTACGCCACGCCCAGGGCCGTTAGTTTCTACTCCTCAACTAAGTATTTAGCGAACATACAGTGCATTCGGAAAGTATTCAGACCCCTTGACTTTTTCCACATGTTGTTGTTACAGCCTTATTCTAAAATTGATTAAATAAATAAAAACTCATCATCAATCTACACACAATACCCCATAATGACAAATCAAAAACAGGTTTGTGTGTAGATTGATGAGGGGGAAAAACAATTGAATCAATTTTAGAATAAGGCTGTAACAAAACAAAATGGGTAAAGGGTCAAGGGGTCTGAAGACGTTCTGAACGCACTGTAGAGCAGCAGAATAATTCATTTTGTCGTCAGGCATCCACGACACATCCATGTCTTAATCACTGAGGAAGATTAACGGTTGAGTTTAATACAATTTGAAATCTTAGAAATAGGGTTGTCAAACTATTTTATAATTTCTTGAGAGAAAAAACACAACATTGTAATTTAATCTTCAACGTCAATTGTCAAAAAAGTGTGAACTCTGATTTTTTTGTCATTTTCAGATGTTGTAGCTTAGACCCTATTTTACAACGTCTGAAGTGTTTGTGTTGTGCCCATCATCAGTTGAGAACAATGATGTATATAAACCATTATATATAAATCATTGGTTGAGACACAGTATTCTCTTGAACGCAGGGTGGGTGTCATTTCAATAACAGAAACATAATGAATAGAATGGCCCTATCCCCTAAGACCACTGCAATTTAGCTGGTACACTATTGAAATGGACATTTAATTCGATTTTTAAGTTTCAATTACTGACATAAAGATGGCCACCAGCAGAGGTATAAAATACTTAAGTAAAAATACTTTAAAGTACTACTTAAGTCGTTATTTATAGTTGACAAATTTTACTTTTACTTCACTAACATTTCTAAATAAAATAATGTACTTTTACTCCATACACTTTCCCTGACACCCAAAAGTACTCGTTACATTTTATATGCTTAAGAGTACTGGAAAATTGTCCAAATCACACACTTTATCAAGAGAACATCCCTGGTCATCCCTACTGCCTCTGTTCTGGTGGACTCACTAAACACAAATGCTTCATTTGTAAATTATGTATGAGTGTTGGAGTGTGCCCCTGGCTATCCATAAATGTTCAAATCAAGAAAATTGAGCCATCTGGTTTGCTTAATATAAGTCATGTGAAATTATTTATACTTTTACTTTATTTTGATACTTAAGTATATTTTAGCAATTTCATTTACTTTTGATAGTTAAGTATGTTTAAAACCAAATACTTTTTGACTTTTACTCATGTGGTATTTTAATGGGTGACTTTCACTTTAGTAATTTTCTATTAAGGTATCTTTACTTTTACTCAAGTATGAGAATTGGGTACTTTTTCCACCATTGGCCAGCAGTCCACCAACCATCAAATATCAACTTGAATGGGAATGTCTATTCTAATATCTATATTTCTATCATTTCAATAGGTTTTCTATGGAATATTTACAGTTTATTTTAAGACAATGGATATTCCAACTCACGTCAACATTCTCCGATGTGTGGACCTCTAACCATCTTTGTGGTACCATTTGATAGTCAACATTTGTTTTCATTGACATTTTAGTTCATGTATCAGCCAAAACATGACACCCGCTCTGTATTCAAGAGCATGCTGTTTTTCCACCAATGGTGGGCACAACACAAACACGTTTGATGACGCAAAATAAGGCCTCTAAGCTACAACATACACTACCGTTCAAAAGTTTGGGGCCACTTAGAAATGTCATTGTTTTTGAAAGAAAAGCAACATTTTTGTCAATTAAAATAACATCAAATTGAGACATTGTAGACATTGTTAATGTTGTAAATTACTATTGTAGCTGGAAACGGCTGATTTTTTATGGAATATCTACATAGGCGTACAGAGGCCCATTATCAGCAACCATCACTCCTGTGTTCCAATGGCATATTGTGTTAGCTAATCCAAGTTTATCATTTTAAAAGACTAATTGATCATTAGAAAACCCTTTTGCAATTATGTTAACACAGCTGAAAACTGTTGTTCTATTTAAATAATCAATAAAACTGGCCTTCTTTAGACTAGTCGAGTATCTGGAGCATCAGCATTTGTGGGTTCAATTACAGGCTCAAAATGGCCAGAAACAAATAACTTTATTCTGAAACTCATCAGTCTATTCTTGTTCGGAGAAATGAAGGCTATTCCATGTGAGAAATTGCCAAGAAACTGAAGATCTCGTACAACGCTGTGTACTACACCCTTCACAGAACAGCACAAACTGGCTCTAATCAGAATAGAAAGAAAAGTGGGAGGCCCAGTGCACAACTGAGCAAGAGGACAAGTACATTAGATTCTCTAGTTTGAGAAACAGACTCCTCACAAGTCCTCAACTGGCAGCTTCATTAAATAGTACCCGCAAAACAACAGTGAAGAGGTGACTCCGGGATGCTGGCCTTCTAGGCAACATGAAACAAATCAGAGTTTACTCGTTTTTAGATAAGGTTAGAAATAAAATATTTTAAAAAACGTTTATCTTTTTAAAGTGATGGTAGGGTGGTGTATGCAAAAAGGCTCCATTTTGAGCTCCTCTATCACCTGAGTGTGATTGAAATCATATGGAAAGAACCTGAAACATACCATACAGTGATATGAAGAGTCTCCTACCCTATCAGTGATAAGATATGTTCTTGACGTAAGACAGAGTCTGTGAGCAGGTAATGTGGGGGTAGGTACAGTATGTTATCTTTTACAGCTGTAAAAAGGAAGGGTGTTGTACCTATCAGAGAATGAACATAGCTAAGGGCAGGATAATAAAACTGAGAAGGGAGTGATTTAGTTGATAGTTGTCAGATAGTTGCATAGGTATCAAAACATCGTCTGATGTTCATCTAATGAGATTTAGTTAACATGGTCTAGTAAATTTGACCTGAATCAAAACTTTTTTTTAAATGTAGTAGGTCCTGAGCCTAAACTTATTTGATATATAGTAGGTCCTTAATGAAAATGTAGTAGGTCCTGAGCCTAAACTTATTTGATATATAGTAGGGCCTTAATGAAAATGTAGTAGGCCTATTCTGCTTATGTGAAGGGTCCACTGACTGCTCAAGGTAGGTTGGACTGATAGAGAATCCTGGGAAAAGTCCCAGGCGGGGACAATCTGCTGAACTACTGACCTCCCCGGTCAACACTGGAGTAACATTCTGCAGAGGACTAGACACAGGAGATGTGAAGCTTCTCTTGTAGTATTTCACTCAATGACTGATGCGTTGGGAATTATATAATCATTCAATCCCTGTGTTTTCTAAATTGTTCTGTGATCGGTGGGGAAATGATATTTTATTGTACTTGTTGAGGCACCATTGTTTAGATATGATCAGAAATAAGAAGCTCGGGAAAAGAAAGATGACAATTATTTCATGAAGTGTACTGATTCAAGATCACTTAAATAGGATATTGGGATTGCATGGTTTTTGTTCATGTGGATCATCCATGCTGTGCAATGCCCTCAATTTCTACCTCTCACACCAAAATCTTTGTCTGTGTCTTATCCAAACCAGAGGATTGTGCATCCTGACTGAGAATCCCTTTAAAATGTCTGCAGTTGATTCAGACATGGAATTTGTCCCTTATTTCAAAGCTTCAGGGGGACAAAGACAGAGACTCCTCTCTCCCAGCAGGACTAAACCTGCTCTCTTTAGTCCTGACATCCGTACACCCCATTCCAATCCTGTACTCTATTCATTGGCACACCGTTTTCACTATCCAACCAAAACCCATTTTGTCTCTTCAACATCCTGGAAGTGATTGCAGCATGTATTCAAATCTACCTGTCTTTTGAATAAGGAATAGTGTGCAACTTGAATATATTTGTCAAAGTTTAAGTTTCAATGTTTGTTAGCAAACCTCACAAAAACTGCAGATGTGAACTCTTAAAATACACAATGAAGTGAACTTGAGTATTTTGGACAAACTATATATATCTGTATAATTTCTGTCATTTTGTAGAGATCCTCATACTTGCCATTGCACCACAGTGTAACTGCAAAAACACGGCACATTTATTGACTTTTAGGCCTACTAGAGAGCAGTAACATTTTGGACACACCTATTATACTTCATTTTCTCATTTTAACAGTAATCAGGGCACAATACCAAAGTATCTATTTTGGCCTGAACATTGTCTCTACTCAAATGTCCTAACGAGTTTCTGAACAGCGGAGAATAAAATGTTAGTTCTTCTTTAGTAACTATATCACATCATTATTCTATAAATACCAAATGAACCAAGGACATTTTAGTTTCATAATACTTTCAAAATTGTGTTTGTCATGGAAAACGTGTCAAAAACATAATTCATAATAGATTACAACCAATTGGAAACAAGAGATCACATTGGAGCAATTAGAACATGTGCCAGCCAGGTGAGGACAGCATGAATGCACAACGGTCTCCTGTACCTTTCCATATTATCTTCACTCTAATTTGAAACATTTGACTTTCGATTTCTACACGGTAAGATCGAAGACATGATGGTTGACATAAAAAAAAAACACTTCAGGCCTAGGCTACATAAAACACACAATAGGCTAAAACTCCTTTCACACTTTCATATTTATACATTTATTTATTTATTCGAAATGTATTTATTAGAAAGTGCAATTTTCTCCCCATATTGGTCTGCTTAATTGTCTCAATGGGCCCAGTTAATTAATTGAAACTTTCACTTGGTTAGATAGCCTTCATCATAATGTGGCCTTTAACAGCTTCTGCATTGCCTATATTTAAATTAATCCTGTGCATAAATCGGAACGAGATGATATCCCCACCACTTGGCGATCATGGATGGTGTTGAATCGTCGATTGTATGTCCTCGCACGCTAAATAGTAGGCCATCCCTGAAACGAGACAGTCAGTCTGTCTGCCAATGAAAATCTGGCTAATCCAACTTGTTTTCACGGTCTTGCTGAGAAGTAAGGGCTTGGGCATTAGCACTACATTAACTTTCACAAAAGAGGCATGCATTCCCGAAACTACTCTTTCACGTTGGACTCGCACTGCATATTCTCAAGGGACTTCCTACTGTGCGCAAATAGCCTACACCCCAACTGGTACGCTCCTGCACAGTCCCTGCGTTTGAGTACTCTCAGAAGTTTTAATATGCTTTTGAATAAGAACATCTATTTTAATTATACTGACACATGCAGGATACTGCCAGTGCCCATTAGGCTAGTCTGCCTACTGTTTTATATATTTTCAAAATATGCAATCGGACATATTTTAATAATTACACGCAGAGCCATATATTTAGATAATAAATATATATTTTATAATAGGCTACAATAATATATTGTTTTGTAATAAATATGGTGTACAGGACTGCCTATTTTTTCCGTGCAGTTACTATAGCCCAATGTGATCTAGTACTTTTTGGGCCACTAGTTGACAATTTGTCACAATGGCACAACAAATCAGCAACACAATTAATGAGAAGTACGCCTAATATTTTGAATTGACATGATCTCTATCTTCATTCAGTGTATCTGTTTAGTGGACCGAGGGTGTTAAATCCCTCAATGTTTGTATATTAGCTGTGCTAGGTATATTGCTTGCCATAAATTGTTGATTGAATGAAAGCCTCACCCAAAATTCCTCGGTTTTTTTCCCTCTCTGCTTGTGGGCCACTCTCGTTCCCTCCCCCCACTCCAACGTTCTACTTTCATTCTCAAATCTCTGGAGTCTCCCACCTCTTTTATATGGGTCACGTTGGCGACTGATATACTAGTGACATTGGAACATCACTACACAATCTGTGCTTACTGTAAGCAAGTCTCAACATTTAAGAAAGTTAGATGGGGGTTTCTCATTATGACCCCCAATACCTTGTGTAAGGGGGGGGGCTAATGATTCAAAAGGAACATTCAAGTGGACTGATATACAACACAACACAACACAATTTGGATAATCTGTCTGTCTCACTCCCATGCGCTAGAAGAAAAAGAAACGCACACCTATTAAGACGAGGTGCTGGCTAGCGGAATAGAAACTTGAAAATAAAAGAGACCCGCACACTCTAGGAGCTCAGATGCAAAAATTGAATACCAACGTTTCGACAGCCAAGCTGTCTTCATCACTTCCATGCGCACCTGCTGCGTAAAAGTTTTGGGGCACCTTTGCCAAAAGGAATGCTGTGGTAAATTGCCTGTTGTCCGAGGGGTTATTTACAGATTTACTGTCTTACTCTCTCGCACACACAGACCCCCCCCCCCCCCCCCCCCCCGAACCTTCTGCCCGCAGATAGCGCTTCATTCTCTCCTCCATTACGCAGCGGGATTTACATGAAGCTGTTAATTGTTTGCTCTTTAAATAGAGGCGGCCTGGAGCCAACAGTCTGCCAGAGGTTACGAACCGACTCCCTCCCTCCCCCTCCTGCCCGACAGTGCAGCCCCCTCGATGATCAGCATGACAAAGCACTGGGGGGGTCAGAGCCTGCTGGCACCACCCGCTCTCCTACCTGCGCTCTCCTAGCCTGGGAGGCCACCACGACCATCAACTTGACTTCCATATTCATCCTCTGATTGCCACAGCGCGGAGCTCTGCAGCCTAACACGGGCCTTCCTACTCGACCCAGGTGCCAGTCCAACAGCCTCCACGGCTGGAAAAGCTTGCCCCTGCCCAGTTCAGCTGGGCCACAGCGCCCATGGATAAAGCGATGCTGCTAAACCACCACGGACCGCCCGGGTCATCCTACCAGCCGTCGCCCGAGCTCAACAAAGATGGGCCGATCAAGGAGGAATCTTGGGACCAGACGAAAAATGGAAAGAAAAAAAACTATCAGCGCTACCCCAAACCACCCTACTCCTACCTCGCAATGATTGCCATGGTCATCCAAAATTCTTCAGAGAAGAAGCTTACGTTGTCTGAGGTAACGTGAGTTGGTGTGCGAACATGCAAGTTTAGAATAAATTGTAAATTTTGGTCAAATTACGCAAGGTTATTGGTGTCAATTTAGACCAAATTACGCATGGTTATTTGTGTACATTTTGGCTGTTAATCATTGTTATTTTCATGTATTATTTAAGTTTCAGCAAAGAAAGTTGATATACTTTATTATTTAAAAAGTTCTAATCGGGGATTCTGTTTTGTCGCAAGTTTTAAAAAACGGTCTTTGTAGGGGTAGGTATACGACGTTCGATTGCATTAAACAGACAGAACAGTACAATCATTTGACGCTAAACAGAGTAAGCTAGTAACCGCTTGGCCCACTTCAGTGACTGCCATGCTTTTCTGGGTTTGTTTTGTTAAGGATAGCAGCATACAGTGAAACCAGACACTGATGTATCAGCTGGAGTTGGTTGAGTTGATAAGAAACATAGTCGATGATAGCTCTCTGTGTAGGCTATCAGTCCTACAGTTCATCTTACTTTTGTATTATAGGCCTATGAAAAGGCTGCAATCATGTTTTCAATCATATACAGTATCTCTTTAATATAGTCTGCTAATTTGACTGTTTAATGCAGACACCCATTGATGCAAGTTGACTCCTTTCTTATTGTCTCTCCCCAGATTCTAAAGGAGATCAGTACACTTTTCCCTTTTTTCAAAGGGAACTACAAAGGCTGGCGGGACTCAGTGCGACACAACCTCTCTTCCTATGACTGCTTTGTTAAGGTGTGTCTGATTTAGTGTCTTCTTTATTGTTATGTCAATCAGTGAGCTCAATTATATGTTTGATTCTAGAATCCAAACAACCTATAAGCAAGTATACATATTACATTTACATGTTAGTTATTTAGCAGACACTCTTATCCAGAGCAACTTACAGGAACAATTATTATTTTAATTTTTTTATTTTACCTTTATTTAACTAGGCAAGTCAGTTAAGAACAAATTCTTATTTTAAATGACGGCCTAGGAACAGTGGGTTAACTGCCTGTTCAGGGGCAGAACAACAGATTTGTACCTTGTCAGCTCGGGGGTTTGAACTTGCAACCTTCCGGTTACTAGTCCAACACCAATTAGGGTTGAGTGCCTTGCTCAATGGAATATTGGCAGATTTTTCACCTAGTTGGCTCGGGCATTCGAACCAGCGACCTTTCGGTTACTGGCCCAATGCACTTAACCACTAGACTACCTGTGTAGCCTATCAAAAGCCACTGCAGTGCTTTATGAAACATTAGATGAAGCAAATCATTCTGGCAAATCATGAGATGTGAAACTGGGGAGATCCTGTCTGACTGGTTTTCAGGTTGTACTATACTTTTGATCTCACCGCTGTCTATCACTCCTGGTCCCTGTAGGTACTGAAGGATCCTGGGAAGCCCCAGGGGAAGGGGAACTTCTGGGCCGTGGAAGTGAGCCGGGTGCCGCTGGAGCTCCTCAAGAGGCAGAACACTGCTGTGTCACGCCAGGATGAGACCATCTTCGCCCAGGATCTTGCTCCTTACATCCTGCATGGGCACCAACATAAGCCAGATGCGGAACCCCCGGCCCCCCCACCACCAATCATTGTTCTACCCCGAGGACCCATCACAACCCCCCCTCCCGGCCCCTCTTTCACCGCTCTATCCCCCATGCCCACCAGACAGCTCTCCCCCTCTCAGGAGGACCTTTACCGGCCCAAGCTGGACTCGTCCTTTGCCATTGACTCCCTCCTCCACAGCCTGAGGCCGGCCAGCGAAGCAGGAGAACCCGACAGGGGCAGGGACTGCTGGGGGGTGGAGCCCCACTCTCGCCCTTCCCCTCCTCCATGCACTCGCTACTCCTCCTCCGCCCGCAGCGCCTCAGCGAGCTCCGTCAGCCCCGCCTCGTCTTCCGATGAGGACTGGAGGGGCGTGTCGCAAGGCGGGAAGCAGGTGCCCGAGGGCGAGGCGGGATCAGACGGGTACGAGGACTGCAGACCCCCTCCACACAAGACTGCCCGCCGAGGCTGCCCCCCTCCCTGGGAGCTTCCCACCTCATATGCCAAGTACACACCGCCCAATGCTGTGGCCCCGCCCAGCATGCGTTTTAACGGAGGCCCTCTGATGCCTCTGGGCATGCCTCTGTATGGTTACGGAGGGTCTCCTGTCACATCCAACCATTTTGTAGGTCATGCCTACTGGCCCCTCTTACCCAGCGGGCGCCCTCCCCTCATTATGGACCTGGACACTATGCTCCAGTCAGTACCACCCAATAAGAGTGTGTTTGATGTGCTGGGTCCACCCAATCAGTCGTCTCACCAGCCTGCTGGTCAGTATGCCCTGCAGAGTGAACCCCCTCTCAGACGTTATCCCCATTATTGACTATGACTCAAATCAAGCCAGCACCGAACATATTGTAAGTGCAATGCAGGGATAAGAATGACCTATCCGTACAAACTTAACTTCGTGTCCACATTTATTAAATGTTTACAGAAGACCAAATTGTAAATTCAAACGTACAACCACTAATATCTCCCTCAAATATACAACCACTAATATCTACCTCAAATATACAACCACTAATATCTACCTCATTTTTATGAAATCAGTTGTCTACCTCATTCTTATGAAATCAGTTAATACAGGGATGTTGCACTGCCCGCGTTTGCACGATTGTATTGTCAATGTGATACATTTTTCCTTTTAAGAAATCTCTCTTAAATGTTGCCTACCTCGACTATTGAATGTGTTTTCTCAGTGGATTTTTTTCCAGAGGAAAATTATTTTCTTCCCTTTTGTTTTTATGGTTGTCTTTTGAAAAGCTTGTACAGTATTTTAAGATGTAAAACTGCACATGGAGCCAGTATTGAAAAGTCAGCTTTTTCTTCACAGGGTATGAAATAAAATGTTTTCTTTCACTCAACTGTTGGCTTTGATAGTATTCATATAGGAAAAGACATGGCGCTTTTCAATATTGCAGAGAAGTGAGGTTTTCTATGCCTCACCTAAGTGAAGATAGAGCTCTTTGTCTTTGTGTGTGTGCTGTGTTGGTCATCTTGTCTCATCGGTGCCCAGTGGATCACTGCCTCTTACTCCAGTGAGGTTAGGTGTGTTTGTTCAGATGGTTGAACCAAAATTGAGTGTTTGTCCCTGACTTGAGATAAGCTGTGCATAATTGGTTCAGAGTTAAAGTTCAGTGTCGAATGCCTTGTATTCTTTGTCCTATAGAGATGTCCCAGTGTTACAACACAAGACAATGTGATCTTACTGTATGCCTGCCTGACAAAAAGCTTGAATCCCCCCAGCCAGCTCTAAACGGCTTATTTGCATAAGGGTTACTGTTAATGGTAGCTGTTATTCTAGTCTAAATCACATTTTATTTGTCACATGAGCCGAACCTTACCGTGAAATGCTTACTTACAAGCCCTTGACCCACAATGCAGTTCAAGAAATAGAGTTAATAAAATATTTACAAAATAAACGAATGTAAACAAATCAATCAAAAAGTAACACGAGAAATGTACATAACAATAACGAGGCTTTACAGGGGTTACCGGTACAGAGTTAATGTAGAAGTTAGTTGAGGTAATTTGTAAAGTGACTATGCATAGATATTAAACAGCAGTGTAAAAATAAAGGGTGAGTCGATGTAAATAGTCCAGGTGGCCATTTGATTAGTTGTTCAGCAGTCTTATGTCTTGGGGGTAGAAGCTGTTAAGGAGCCTTTTGGTCCTAGACTTGGTGTTCCGGTACCGCTAAAGATTGGTGTCATGTAGTTTCACCCCTAAATGTTCATCGATGTTATCCCTGTATTAGTGTACAATACTGGCTATTACTGAAGAAATACTTGTAGAGAGTCTCCAAGTCGTCTTTCCTGATGAGTAGGCAGATATCCGCTCACTGGGAGGGGGCAGAGTTTTAGGATATCTCTTTGGGTGTGACTAACATTTTTACCACAGGAATTGTGATCCATTAATTTTTTATTTTCTTGTCTTGGATCCGTGCTGTAAGGTCCCAAGCCACTCCTTAACATCTGATTTACGTCACTCTACCAACGTCTTGCTGCTGGGACATCAATGCTCACTATCTCCCAATCTATTCTCCATGCCTGCCTGCCCTGGGCCTGCACCCCCTCTCTCCTTCCCCTATCATCATAGACACTGAAAACTCTCCTCCCCCTGTCGGGATGAGGCCCTCTCAATCCTCCTGCCTCTCAGACCCACACCTAAACCCACACCTCAACCCTCCTGCCTCTCAGCCCCACCACACCTCAACCCTCCTGCCTCTCAGTCCCACACCTCAACCCTCCTGCCTCTCAGCCCCACCACACCACCTGTGTTTCCTGTCTCTGTGCCAGTGTATTTATCCCTGTGTTTCCTGTCTCTCTGTACCAGTTTGTCTTGTTTTCCCCAGTGTATTTATCCCTGTGTTTCCTGTCTCTCTGTGCCAGTTCATCTTGTATGTTCCAAGTCAACCAGTGGTTTTTCCCGTACTCCTGCCTTTAATATTCTCCTTTTTCTCATCCTCCCGGTTTTGACCCTTGCCTGTTTCTGGACTCTGTACCCGCCTGCCTGACTATTCTGCCTGCCTTGACCTCGAGCCTGTCTGCCACTCTGTACCTCCTGGACTGGGTGGAGTCTGAACTGGTTTTGACCTTTTGCCTGTCCACGACCATTCTCTTACCTACCCTTTTCCTGTCCACGACCATTCTCTTACCTACCCTTTTCCTGTCCACGACCATTCTCTTACCTACCCTTTTCCTGTCCACGACCATTCTCTTACCTACCCTTTTCCTGTCCACGACCATTCTCTTACCTACCCTTTTCCTGTCCACGACCATTCTCTTACCTACCCTTTTCCTGTCCACGACCATTCTCTTACCTACCCTTTTCCTGTCCACGACCATTCTCTTACCTACCCTTTTCCTGTCCACGACCATTCTCTTACCTACCCTTTTCCTGTCCACGACCATTCTCTTACCTACCCTTTTCCTGTCCACGACCATTCTCTTACCTACCCTTTTCCTGTCCACGACCATTCTCTTACCTACCCTTTTCCTGTCCACGACCATTCTCTTACCTACCCTTTTCCTGTCCACGACCATTCTCTTACCTACCCTTTTCCTGTCCACGACCATTCTCTTACCTACCCTTTTCCTGTCCACGACCATTCTCTTACCTACCCTTTTCCTGTCCACGACCATTCTCTTACCTACCCTTTTCCTGTCCACGACCATTCTCTTACCTACCCTTTTTCTGTCCACGACCATTCTCTTACCTACCCTTTTCCTGTCCACGACCATTCTCTTACCTACCCTTTTCCTGTCCACGACCATTCTCTTACCTACCCTTTTCCTGTCCACGACCATTCTCTTACCTACCCTTTTCCTGTCCACGACCATTCTCTTACCTACCCTTTTCCTGTCCACGACCATTCTCTTACCTACCCTTTTCCTGTCCACGACCATTCTCTTACCTACCCTTTTCCTGTCCACGACCATTCTCTTACCTACCCTTTTCCTGTCCACGACCATTCTCTTACCTACCCTTTTCCTGTCCACGACCATTCTCTTACCTACCCTTTTCCTGTCCACGACCATTCTCTTACCTACCCTTTTCCTGTCCACGACCATTCTCTTACCTACCCTTTTCCTGTCCACGACCATTCTCTTACCTACCCTTTTCCTGTCCACGACCATTCTCTTACCTACCCTTTTCCTGTCCACGACCATTCTCTTACCTACCCTTTTCCTGTCCACGACCATTCTCTTACCTACCCTTTTCCTGTCCACGACCATTCTCTTACCTACCCTTTTCCTGTCCACGACCATTCTCTTACCTACCCTTTTCCTGTCCACGACCATTCTCTTACCTACCCTTTTCCTGTCCACGACCATTCTCTTACCTACCCTTTTCCTGTCCACGACCATTCTCTTACCTACCCTTTTCCTGTCCACGACCATTCTCTTACCTACCCTTTTCCTGTCCACGACCATTCTCTTACCTACCCTTTTCCTGTCCACGACCATTCTCTTACCTACCCTTTTCCTGTCCACGACCATTCTCTTACCTACCCTTTTCCTGTCCACGACCATTCTCTTACCTACCCTTTTTGGATTATTAAACATCTTAAACTCCAACCATCTGCCTCCTGGGTCTCGCCGTGTGTCATGATAATAATCCCTCCCCTCAATACCTGTGTCAATGCTCTGATTGGACGACATGGCCTCGTTGGCCCCTCTGACGAAACCCATGGCAACTTCCTCAACGCTCATCTCTGATTTGCCACCCATGACCCTGCTGTTGTGTGTATAGGCGCTCCTGTTGGCACTGCTCTGGGATTGGTTGGTGGAAAGGAAAAGGTTGATCTCGCGAGTGAGCTGGTGGAAGGAGTCATACCATACCAACTGTAACAGGAGTCATACCATACCAACTGTAACAGGAGTCATACCATACCAACTGTAACAGGAGTCATACCATAGCATACCAACCGTAACAGGAGTCATACCATACCAACCGTAACAGGAGTCATACCATACCAACTGTAACAGGAGTCATACCATACCAACTGTAACAGGAGTCATACCATACCAACCGTAACAGGAGTCATACCATAGCATACCAACCGTAACAGGAGTCATACCATACCAACCGTAACAGGAGTCATACCATACCAACCGTAACAGGAGTCATACCATACCAACAGTAGCAGGAGTCATACCATACCAACCGTAACAGGAGTCATACCATACCAACCGTAACAGGAGTCATACCATACCAACCGTAGCAGGAGTCATACCATACCAACCGTAACAGGAGTCATACCATACCAACCGTAACAGGAGTCATACCATACCAACCGTAACAGGAGTCATACCATACCAACCGTAACAGGAGTCATACCATACCAACCGTAACAGGAGTCATACCATACCAACTGTAACAGGAGTCATACCATACCAACCGTAACAGGAGTCATACCAACCGTAACAGGAGTCATACCATACCAACCGTAACAGGAGTCATACCATACCAACCGTAACAGGAGTCATACCATACCAACAGTAGCAGGAGTCATACCATACCAACCGTAACAGGAGTCATACCATACCAACCGTAACAGGAGTCATACCATACCAACCGTAGCAGGAGTCATACCATACCAACCGTAACAGGAGTCATACCATACCAACCGTAACAGGAGTCATACCATACCAACCGTAACAGGAGTCATACCATACCAACCGTAACAGGAGTCATACCATACCAACCGTAACAGGAGTCATACCATACCAACTGTAACAGGAGTCATACCATACCAACCGTAACAGGAGTCATACCATACCAACTGTAACAGGAGTCATACCATACCAACCGTAACAGGAGTCATACCATACCAACTGTAACAGGAGTCATACCATACCAACCGTAACAGGAGTCATACCATACCAACCGTAACAGGAGTCATACCATACCAACCGTAACAGGAGTCATACCATACCAACTGTAACAGGAGTCATACCATACCAACTGTAACAGGAGTCATACCATACCAACTGTAACAGGAGTCATACCATACCAACTGTAACAGGAGTCATACCATACCAACTGTAACAGGAGTCATACCATACCAACTGTAACAGGAGTCATACCATACCAACCGTAACAGGAGAATATAAAATGGTTTTGTAGGTTACTACTCCACCAGAGCCGTATGTAAAGTTCCCCCTCGGCCACCCAATCAACCTAAAGATGGGGTAGGGGAAAACATTTTCCGTATAGATGTAAAATGTCCGTAAATTTTTATTTAACTGAGTGGAACGGATTAAAGACAAATCTGTATCCGGGACAAAGGGGTAGATAGAGTCAAAGGGTAAAAGCTGGGGGTGATGGGGTGTATGATAAACAGTACCAGTGTCACGTTCTGACCTTTATTTTGTCATTATTTAGTATGGTCTTGGCGTGAGTTGGGGTGGGCAGTCTATGTTTGTTTTTCTATGATTTGGGGATTTTCTATGTTTCGGCCTAGTATGGTTCTCAATCAGAGGCAGGTGTCATTAGTTGTCTCTGATTGAGAATCATACTTAGGTAGCCTGGGTTTCACTGTGTGTTGGTGGGTGTTTGTCTCCTGTGTCAGTGTTTGTACCAAACAGGACTGGTTTCGGGTTTTCACATTTATTGTTTTGTAGTTTGTTCAAGTATAGTTTTTCTTATTAAAAAACCATGAACTTCAACCACGCTGCGTATTGGTCCGCCTCTCCTTCGAAGGAAGAATCCCGTTACAACCAGTCAATAGTTGGGACACACCTTCTCATTCCAAGGTTTTTCTCCATTTTTACTATTTTCTACATTGTAGAATAATAGTGAAGACATCCAAACTATGAAACAACACATATGGAATCATGTAGTAACCAAAAAAGTGTTAAACAAATAAAAATATATTTGAGATTCTTAGTAGTAGTAGCACCCTTTAGCTTGATGACAGCTTTGCACACTCTTGGCATTCTCTCAACCAGCTTCCTGAGGTAGTCACCTGGAATGAATTTCAATAACAGGTGTGCTTTCTTAAAAGTTAATTTGTGGAATTTATTTTCTTCTTAATGCGTTTGAGCCAATCGGTTGTGTTGTGACAAGGTAGGGGTGGTCTAATGGTTAGGATTCTGTGCTCTCACCCCCGTGGCCCAGGTTCAATTCCCAGTCAGGGAACACACTTTTACGGGCTCCTGAGTGGCGCAACGGTCTAAGGCACTGCGTCACTACAGTCCCTGGTTTGAATCCAGGCTGTATCACATGCGGCCGTGATTGGGCGGTGCACAATTGGCCCAGCGTCATCTGCGTCATCTGGGATTGGCCGGGGTAGGCTGTCATTCTTAACTGAGTTGGTTAACGGTCTAAGGCACTGCGTCACTACAGTGCCTCAAATAACCAAAGAGAAACAACAGTCCATCAAGTGACAGACACATCTCAACATCAACTGTTCAGAGGAGACTGCATGAATCAGGCCTTCATGGTTGAATTACTGTAAAGAAACCACTACTTAAGGACACCAATAAGAAGAAGAGACTTGCTTGGGCTAAGGAACACAAGCAATGGATATTAGACCTAAAAACTAAAAAACATTTGTCATAAGAAGCTAGCTCCCTGGTATACAGAAAATACCCCAGCTCTGAAGCAAGCTTCCAGAAAATTGGAATGGAAATGGCGTCACACCAAACTGGAAGTCTTCCGATTAGCTTGGAAAGACAGTACCGTGCAGTATCGAAGAGCCCTCACTGCTGCTCGATCATCCTATTTTTCCAACTTAATTGAGGAAAATAAGAACAATTCTAAATGTATTTTTGCTATTGTCGCAAAGCTAACTAAAAAGCAGCATTCCCAAGTGAGGATGGCTTTCACTTCAGCAGTGATAAATTCATGAACTTCTTTGAGGAAAAGATCATGATCATTAGAAAGCAAATTACGGACTCCTCTTTAAATCTGCGTATTCCTCCAGAGCTCAGTTGTCCTGAGTCTGCACAACTCTGCCAGGACCTAGGATCAAGAGAGTGTTTTAGTACTATATCTCTTGACACAATGATGAAAATAATCATGGCCTCTAAACCTTCAAGCTGCATACTGGATCTTATTCCAATTAAACTACTGAAAGAGCTGCTTCCTGTGCTTGGCCCTCCTATGTTGAACATAATAAACGGCTCTCTATCCACCGGATGTGTACCAAACTCACTAAAAGTGGCAGTAATAAAGCCTCTCTTAAAAACGCCAAACCTTGACCCAAATATCGGCCTATATCGAATCTTCCATTCCTGTCAAAAAAAATTGAAAAAGCTGTTGCGCAGCAACTCACTGCCTTCCTGAAGACAAACAATGAATACAAAATGCTTCAGTCTGGTTTTAGACCCCATCATAGCACTGAAACTGCATCAGACCGAGGCTCTGCATCTGTCCTCGTGCTCCTAGACCTTAGTGCTGCTTTTGATACCATCGATCACCACATTCTTTTGGAGAGATTGGAAACCCAAATTGGTCTACACGGACAAGTTCTGGCCTGGTTTAGATCTTATCTGTCGGAAAGATATCAGTTTGTCTCTGAATGGTTTGTCCTCTGACAAATCAACTGTAAATGTTGGTGTTCCTCAAGGTTCCATTTTAGGACCACTATTGTTTTCACTATATATTTTACCTCTTGGGGATGTCATTCGAAAACATAATGTTAACTTTCACTGCTATGCGGATGACACACAGCTGTATATTTCAATGAAACATGGTGAAGCCACAAAATTGCCCTCGCTAGAAGCCTGTGTTTCAGTCATAAGGAAGTGGATGGCTGCAAACTTTCTACTTTTAAACTCGGACAAAACAGAGATGCTTGTTCTAGGACCCAAGAAACAAAGAGATCTTCTGCTTAATCTTTATGGTTGTACAGTCGTCTCAAATAAAACTGTGAAGGACCTCAGCGTTACTCTGGACCCTGATCTCTCTTTTGACGAACATATCAAGACTGTTTCAAGGACAGCTTTTTCCAATCTACGTAACATTGCAAAAATCAGAAACATTCTATCCAAAAACGATGCAGAAAAATGTATCCATGCTTTTGTTACTTCTAGGTTAGATTACTGCAATGCTCTACTTTCCGGCTACCTGGATAAAGCATTAAATAAACTTCAGTGCTAAATACGGCTGCTAGAATCCTGACTAGAACCAAAAAATGTGATCATATTACTCCAGTGTTAGCCTCCCTACACTGGCTTCCTGTTAAGGCAAGGGCTGAGTTCAAGGTTTAACTGCTAACCTACAAAGCATTACATGGGCTTGCTCCTACATATCTTTCTGGTTTGGTCCTGCCGTACACACCTACACAAGACGCAGACCTCCTAATTGTCCCTAGAATTTCTAAGCAAACAGCTGGAGGCAGGGCTTTGTCCTATAGCTCCATTTTTATGGAATGGTCTGCCTACCCATGTGAAAGACGTAGACTCTGTCTCAACCTTTAAGTCTTTACTGAAGACTCATCTCTTCAGTGGATCATATGATTGAGTGTAGTCTGGCCCAGGAGTGTGAAGGTGAACGAAAAGAGCAATGAACCGGAGCAACGAACCGCCCTTGCTGTCTCTGCCTGGCCGGTTCCCCTCTCTCCACTGGGATTCTCTGCCTCTAACCTTACTACAGGGGCTGAGTCACTGGCTTACTGGTGCTCTTTCATGCCGTCCCTAGGAGGGGTGCGTCACTTGAGTGGGTTGAGTCACTGACGTGCTCTTCCTGTCTGGGTTGGCACCCCCCCTTGGGTTGTGCCGCGGCGGAGATCTTTGTGGGCTATACTCGGCCTTGTCTCAGGATGGTAAGTTGGTGGTTGAAGATATCCCTCTAGTGGTGTGGGGGCTGTGCTTTGGCAAAGTGGGTGGGGTTATATCCGTCCTGTTTGGCCCTGTCCGGGGGTATCATCAGATGGGGCCACAGTGTCTCCTAACCCCTCCTGTCTCAGCCTCCAGTATTTATGCTGCAGTAGTTTATGTTTCGGGGGGCTAGGGTCAGTTTGTTATATCTGGAGTACTTCTCCTGTCTTATCCGGTGTCCTGTGTGAAATTAAGTATGCTCTCTCTAATTCTCTCTTTCTTTCTCTCTCTCGGAGGACCTGAGCCCTAGGACCATGCCTCAGGACTACCTGGCATGATGACTCCTTGCTGTCCCCAGTCCACCTGGCTGTGCTGCTGCTCCAGTTTCAACTGTTCTGCCTGCGGCTATGGAATCCTGACCTGTTCACCAGACGTACTACCTGTCCCAGACCTGCTGTTTTCAACTCTCTAGAGACAGCAGGAGTGGTAGAGATACTCTTAATGATCAGCTATGAAAAGCCAACTGACATTTACTCCTGAGGTGCTGACTTGCTGCACCCTCGACAACTACTGTGATTATTATTATTTGACCATGCTGGTCATTTATGAACATTTGAACATCTTGGCCATGTTCTGTTATAACCTCCACCCGGCACAGCCAGAAGAGGCCACCCCACATAGCCTGGTTCCTCTCTAGGTTTCTTCCTAGGTTTTGCCTTTTTAGGGAGTTTTTCCTAGCCACCGTGCTTCTACACCTGCATTGCTTGATGTTTGGGGTTTTAGGCTGGGTTTCTGTACAGCACTTTGAGATATCAGCTGATGTAAGAAGGGCTATATAAATACATTTGATTTGATTTGGAAATCTGTCCTTGGTCTGATGAGTACAAATTGGAGATTTTTGGTTCCAACCGCCGTGTCTTTGTGAGAAGCAGTGTAGGTGAACGGATGATCTCCGTATGTGTGGTTCCCACCGTAAAGCATGAAGGATGAGGTGTGATGGTGTTTTTCTGGTGACACTGTCAGTGATTTATTTAGAATTCAAGGCACACTTAACCAGCATGGCTACTGCAGCAATCGCCATCCCATCTGGTTTGTGCTTAGTGGGACTATAATTTGTTTTTCAACAGGATAATGACCCAACACTGGTTTGTGTAAGGGCTATTTGACCAAGAAGGAGAGCGATGGATTTCGGCATCAGATGACCTCCACAATCACCCAACCTAAACCCAATTGAGATGGTTTGGGATGAGTTGGACCGCAGAGTGAAGGAAAAGCAGCCAACAAATGCTTAGCACATGTGGGAACTCCTTCAAGAATGTTGGAAAGCATTCCAGGTGAAGCTGGTTGAGAGAATGCCAAAAGTGTGCAAAGACGTCATCAAGGCAAAGGGTGGTTACTTTGAAGAATCTAGAATCTAAAATATATTTTGATTTATTTAACACTTTTTTTGGTTACTACATGATTCCATATGTATTTTTCCATCATTTTGATGTCTTCACTATTATTCTACAATGTAGAAAATAGTAAAAATAGAGAAAACCCCTATCTTTTGACTGGTACTGTACAGATATGTTGAAAGTCCATATTTATGCAGTGTTTGTACCATACTCTGTGTGACCCAGATGTCCTGACTGACCTGAGGAAGAGTTGCCGCCTGCCACTACTGTGTTGATGTCTAGCTGAGGGGCCTGCAGGGTGCGTGGTGGCCTCAAACACGTGCTCATACTGCCCCGCATCCGTAGAGGTGCCTAGACGGGGCACAGCGTATCTGTTAGGGGCATGAAGAGTTTAAAAGAGCACAAGTTCCTCCATCAGCCCAGTATTAGTGGAATGCTTTGTATTTTTGTCATCAAGGGCATGCTTCCTGCTATGATGTGTGTAGCCTCCTATGATCCTTTTGACCCCTTTACTTCACAATTCTCTCTCCGTGTCAACAACCCCTTAACCCCTTTCCCTGTCCCCAAGCTATATCAAGCTATATTAAGTCCTGAAGATGCCTTTTCAATATACTTACATCCAGTGACTTGACTTCCTTTACAGATTGAAACTAGGAGTAGAAAGAACCCTGTACGTTAACAAAGTAGATATAAGAAAGGGGAGTGAAACTTGAGTATCTAGATGTCAGGAGAAAAGGGAGTGAAACTCAAGTATCTAGAAAGCAGGAGAAAGGGGAGTGAAAGAGGAGGATAAGAGGCCCAGTTTCTGCTTATAACTTAGTTAATTATATCTATAAGAAATGTAAGATGTGTCAAATACTCCAGTGTGGTAAGTTGACTATATCTATAAGAAATGTAAGATGTGTCAAATAAATGATATCCAGCTCAGGGCTCCAGCATTTGGTTTGCTAACTTGCTAGCTAAGTGGCTTGATGTCAAGATCAAGCGTCTTGGTTACAGCAGAGACATTCAATCCCCTCCTGGATCAAGATCCCTGTTGCCTAAATTGTTTTGTACATTACCAGAAGTGGCCCTTGTATGCACTTCCGGTAATACCATAGACCCCAGTCCCCAGAAACGGGATGATGGTATGAAAATCTGGCTACTGCCCAACCCTACCTTCCACATAGACCACAGTGATCCAAACCCAAGAAAACAGGCAATCTGACACTAGGCCCCCGCACGCACGCACACACACACACACACACACCAAACTCTAACCCATAACTCATTCTTGCTAGCAAGAATGACAAGAAACTGCTATGTGGGGAATCGCAAGTGGCTAATTTCAGCTTGTTTCATCTTGTTATTAATACCATTTCTTGTTTTGAGGTGTTTTAACTCATTTCACGTCAATGCTAATATGGCTCAAATTCACTAGCTAGCTAACCAACAACTGTAACGATGTATAAACCAACCTCATCTGTTTTGCCCCATGGTTGCGCATGTGTCATTTTTGTTGCTAAACAACCAACCTGTCTAAAGAGACATAGATAAGCGTACAGGAGAACATAGAGAGAGAGTGAGAGAGAGCGTGAGAGAGAGAGAGAGAGAGAGAGAGAGAGATAACACAGGTATTGTGGTTAGTGATAGGTTAAGACAGTTGAATGTTAATCAGGCTTGTGATTGAGACAGACAGACAGAGAGAGGAGCAGACAGGACAGAGAGAGGAGAGCACAGGACAGAGAGAGGAGAGCACAGGACAGAGAGAGGAGCAGACAGGACAGAGAGAGGAGCAGACAGGACAGAGAGAGGAGAGCACAGGACAGAGAGAGGAGAGCACAGGACAGAGAGAAGAGAGCACAGGACAGAGAGAGGAGCAGACAGGACAGAGAGAGGAGCAGACAGGACAGAGAGAGGAGAGCACAGGACAGAGAGAGGAGAGCGCAGGACAGAGTGAGGAGAGCACAGGAGAGAGAGAGAGGAGAGCACAGGACAGAGAGAGGAGCAGACAGGACAGAGAGAGGAGCAGACAGGACAGAGAGAGGAGAGCACAGGACAGAGAGAGGAGATCACAGGACAGAGAGAGGAGCAGACAGGACAGAGAGAGGAGCGAACAGGACAGAGAGAGAAGCAGACAGGATAGAAAGAGGAGCACAGGACAGAGAGAGGAGAGCAGACAGGACAGAGAGAGGGGCAGACAGGACAGAGAGAGGAGCACAGGACAGAGAGAGTAGCAGACAGGACAGAGAGAGGAGCAGACAGGACAGAGAGAGGAGAGCACAGGACAGAGAGAGGAGCACAGGACAGAGAGAGGAGAGCACAGGACAGAGAGAGGAGCACAGGACAGAGAGAGGGGAGCACAGGACAGAGAGAGGAGCAGACAGGAGAATATAGAGCGAGGGGGGGAAGCCCACACAAGACAAACATGTATCATATTCCTCTCAAGCCAAAGGAAGTAGTTGTTGCTAAACATTACCTTTAAAAAAAAAGAAAAATGCCACTTCTGACAAGTCCTGTGTGTGTAAACTGACCCTGATAGGTTCCCATCACTGAAGGCCGTCATACAGGTTGCGCTGACCATCCATCCCAGTTAGCAACTGCAGCTGTGAGAGATCTATATACAGTACCTGGTTTTGGAGCCTAATGACCTAAGATAAAATGCATCATGACAATTGACAAAGATATACTAACACACTTGAGAAAGAGTGAAGTCATAGACAGGTTTGCACAGCTGACAAATAGGCGATATAGCTTGATGCTACCCTCAACAGGAAAATAGCTTTCCACAGTTCCAACATAATCCAAAGGATGGCAGTCTAAAATCCCAATCCTGCTATACTGCAACTACAACATTATTTCATGCAAAACATTCATTTGTGGTCTAGGCTGCCACCTTTTGGATTATGTTGGAACTGCACAGTGCGCGCAGCACAAACTCACATTAGTTATAGGCGCCACATTGTCAATCAGGCATCTTGCATTGGCCGTGCAGCATTTTGAAGGAAGTTGTCAAGGAAGTGCGTTTGTGTTTATAGAAGACCTCCCGCCCTCACCTACCGTCAACCAATCATGTCAATGCGGTGCTTTACGGAGCCCTCCGCATTGTTATAAACTTTGAGTCTCACAGCGATGCGGTACTGAGCTCAAATTGACCTCTGCGTGCCTCTAGAGGCTCCGCAATTTGCGTCACACCATACATACCGCGCCTCCGACCACATGGCAGTAATGTGACCAACATCAACATGAGGCTTTTTGTTGTTGTTGCCAATCACGATATAGTTAT
This sequence comes from Oncorhynchus mykiss, assembly GCF_013265735.2. Taxonomy (NCBI): domain Eukaryota; kingdom Metazoa; phylum Chordata; class Actinopteri; order Salmoniformes; family Salmonidae; genus Oncorhynchus; species Oncorhynchus mykiss. The sequence continues at coordinate 16,200,604 of NC_048579.1, forward strand.
GCACTTGTTATTTGTACGTGCTAATAGATTCTTATAAATATTAACAGTCGCTACGCAATTAACTAACACAATATTCAATGGGTTTACTGACCACAGTCCATTGAATTAATATTAAGAAGTGTTGATTATTTGGCGTCAGGATAGCACAGAACATGGAAAAAAAAAGCAGCGAGATATGCAACATAGAGGTATGTTTCTGCAAAATGTTTACTGCTAGCGTGCGGGGCGCTTCATTTCGGTCGGGCAGGGATGAAATCACCCTCCTCCCAGTCAGCCCCAGGTCTTCAGGGTTGAGTCCCGGGTGTTCTGTAAACCTATTCTTATTGACATTGAAAGTCAATCTTACAGATATGCAATTTATAACGGTTTGTAGTCTTAACATCTGGTGCATAATAATTACACATTTGCGAGAAAATGTAACATTCGTTTTTTAAAGTTTAATATATTTTCTCTTGCGACATATTCAAATTCCTTTATTAATCACATTAGCAAGCAATAATCATTATTTTGATGGAAAACCGTATTTTGCTTTTTAGGTCGTTAAAAATTAAAGATCGTAGGTCGTAGAAGTTAAATCGAGATTACTCGAACCTTTATGGAAAAAAGGGTTTATTGGCTAAATGTAGCAATTTCCCTCTGCTGCAAAAATGTTTCATGGTATCAGGCCTTGTGGTCAGGTTTTGAGTAGTCCTTATTCTGTACATTTTGTGGGCACCTGCTCGTTGAACATCTCATTCCAAAATTATGGGCATTAATATGGAGTTGGTCCCCCCTTTGCTGCTATTACAGCCTCCACTCTTCTGGGAAGGCTTTCTACTAAATAAAACATTGCTGCAGGGACTTGCTTCCATTCAGCCACAAGAGCATTAGAGAGGTCGGGCACTGATGTTGGGCGATTAGGCCTGGCTCGCAGTCAGCGTTCCAATTCATCACAATGGTGTTCGATGGGCTTTGTGCCAGCCAGTCAAGTTCTTCCACACCGAACTCCACAAACCATTTCTGTATGGACCTTGCTTTGTGCACAGGGGCGTTGTCATGCTGAAACAGGAAAGTGCCTTCCCCAAACTGTTGTCACTAATTTGGAAGCACAGAATCGTCTATAATGTAATTGTATGCTGTAGCGTTAAGATTTCCCTTCACTGGAACTAAGGGGCCTGAAAAGCAGCCCCTGACCATTATTCCTCCTCCACAAAACTTTGCAGTTGGCACTATGCATTGGGGCAGGTAGCGTTGGCCTGGCATCCCTCAAACCCAGATTCGTCTGTCCGACTGCCAGATGATGAAGCGTGAGTCATCACTCCAGAGAATGCGTTTCCACTGATCCAGAGTCCAATGGCAGGGAGCTTTACACCACTCCAGCCAACGCTTGCAATTGCGGATGGTGATCTTAGGCTTGTGTGCGGCTGCTCGGCCATGGAAACCCATTTCATGAAGCTTCCGACAAACAGTTGCTGTGCTGATGTTGCTTCCATTGGCAGTTTGGAACTCGGTAGTGAGTGTTGCAACCGAGGACAGACTATTTTTATGTGCTAAAGCACTCAGCTGTCCCGTTCTGTGAGCTTGTGTGGCCTACCACCACGCGGCTGAGCCGTTGTTGCTCCTAGATGTTTCCACTTTGCAATAACAGGACTAACAGTTGACCGGGGAAGCACGCGAAGGGCGGAAATTTGACCTAACTTGTTCGAAAGGTGGCATCCTATGATGGTGCCACGTTGAAAGTCACTGATCTCTTTAGTAACGCCAATCTACTGCCAAGGTTAGTCTATGGAGGTTGCATGGCTGTGTGCTTGATTTTATACAAATGTCACCAATGGGTGTGGCTGAAATAGCCAAATACGCTAATTTGAAGGGGTGTCCACATACTTTTGTATATACAGTGGGCTCCAAAATTACTGACACCCCTGACTGGCAATGCACAAACAACACTTGAAAAAAGATAAACAATATAATTATAGAGAGAAACTCAAAATACCAACATGAGAAATACTGTACTTATTTAATGTTTCAATGGAACCAACCAAAATCATACAATTATTTAATACAAAATACATTTGACCAAAATCAAGGTTTCATAATTATTGGCACTCCTCATTTAGTACTTAGTGCAACCACCTCTGGCAAGGATAACAGCATGGAGTCTTTTCCTGTAATGTTTGACAAGGTTAAGGAACACATTTGGAGGGATTTTGGACCATTCCTCTATGCAGATCCTTTCAAGATCCTTCACATTCTTGGTTTTGCAGTTATCAACTGCCCTCTTCCACTCAGCCCACAGGTTTTCAATTGGATTGAGTTCCAGCATCTGAGATGGTCATGGCAGAACATTGCTTTTGTTTTCACAGAACCATTTCTGTGTGGATCTTGAGGTATGTTTTGGGTCATTGTCTTGTTGGAAAGTCCACCTACGGCCAAGTCCCAGACTTCTCGCAGAGGCAACCAGATTGTCAGCCAAAATTGCCTGATACTTGGTGGAATTCATTATGCCATCAATCTTAACCAGTGTCCCTGGACATCTGGAATTAAAACAGCCCCAAAACATCACTGACCTACCACCATATTTCACTGTGGGTATGAGGTGCCTCTCCTTGTATGCATCTCTGTTTTGACGCCAAACATGCCAATGCTGTATCTGACCAAAACATTCAATTTTGGTCTCAACTGACCAGAGCACCTTCTTCCAGTCATATTTTAAATTGTTTGGCAAACTCCAAGCGCTTGCGTCTGTGTCTTGGGGTCAGAAAGGGCTTTCTTCTGGCAACCCTTCCAAAGAGCCTGTGGTTGTGGAGGTGTCATCTGATGGTGCCTTTTGAAACCTGGTGACCCCAAGACGCCACCAAGGCCTGCCATTCTTTCACAGTGATTCTTGGGGATTGTGTTGCTTCTCTCACCATCCTCCTCCCCATCCTGGGGGGCAAAATGCATTTGCGTCCTCTACCCGTGAGGTTTTCAACTGTTCCATATCTTTTGAATTTTTTTATAATTGCCCTGACAGTGCTCAGTGGTATATTTAATCGTTTGTGGATCTTCTTGTAGCCATTACCAGATTTATGAAGGTCTACGACCATCTGTCTCTTTTGAACTGCCAGTTCTTTTGTTTCTTCATGGTGTTGGATGACAAAGGGATATTGCATGCGTGTTACCTCATTTTTATACCCTTGTGAAACAGGAAGTGATGTAATGGCTCAATATAGTTCCTTAAGACTTATATAAACTTAAATAAGTGGAATTTAATTCCTGGTTTAATTTTGGTAGAGGTTATTTACAATAATCTTTAAGGGTGCCATTCATTGTGAAACCTTGATTTGGAGGACATTGATTTTTAATTAAATCAAATTATTTTGGTGGGTTCCATTGAAACATTAATAAAGTACAGTATTTCTCACGTTAGTATTTTGAGTTTCTCTCTATAATTATATCGTTTATATTTTTGAAAGTATTATTTGTGCATTGCCAGTAATTTTGAAGTTCACTGTATAGTGTTGTCCGCTGAACTGAACATGCAATTGAAGCACCCCTTGCCACCTCTATTGCCTTGGTGATGCAGAAACGAGAGACCACATATGTGCCTGTTTTATTAAAATCTGGGAATATTTGACCAAGAAAACATTTCTGGTTGGTCTCAGGGAATTTAAAAAACTGTTAAGGGAGACTTTTAAAATGTGATTGAGCGAAGTAACAGCAAATATATTGAATAAGCAAGGAGAGCCTCACAAGTTTGATGAAATTACCTTATATATTTTAGTCTAATACAGCAATTTACTTACTTTTGTAGGTCTTCACCAAAATCATAAAATCATATTAGGCCTAACTGTCCTCTTCCGAAAGGATTTGATATGATTGGTTGACAATAGGCCTATTACATTTGCCTAACGCCTTGATTACACCGGCAGCACCATTACGTTTTGGTACACCAGAAGTCCATTCATTTCTAATGGAACGCTGCGTTTGCCTTACAGCATCGTCTTGCAGTAGCAGTTGCAGTGCTTTCTGCATGTGTAAATGGCTTGACAGAAATGGTAGCAGAAGGGGAACTTTTGTTGCAAACATATCCAGATGATGCTGCATAACATTTTGTGCAATGACGCTGTAGGTGTGATCGAGTCGTTAGGCTACTACATCCTTGATGTACACTGAGTATACAAAACGTTAAGAACACCTGCTCTTTCCATGACATAGACTGACCAGGTGAATCCAGGTGAAAGCTATGATTCCTTATTGATGTCACTTGTTAAGTCCACTTCAATTAGTGTAGATGAAGGGGAGGAGACAGGTTAAATAAGGATTTTTAAGCCTTGAGACAAGTGAGACATGGATTGTGCATGTGTGCCAATGAGAGGGTGAATGGGCAAGACAAAAAATGGAAGTACCTTTGAACGGGTATGGTAGTAGGTGCCAGACGCACCAGTTTGTGTAAAGAACTGCAATGCTGTTGGGCTTTTCATGCTCAACAGTTTCCCATGTGTATCAAGAATGGTCCACCACCCAAAGGACATCCGGCCAACTTGACACAACTGTGGGAAGCGTTGGAGTCGACATGGGCCAGCAACCCTGTGGAACGCAATCGAAACACCATGTAGAGTCCATGCCCTGATGAATTGAGGTTGTTCTGAGGGCAAAAGGGGGTATTCTTCTCTGCTCATACAGGAGTACTAAAGGCCTAGTTAAATTGGCAATGTAGGCCTGAATGCAAAACTAATGCATTGCAAAATGTTTGCAATAAACTCATGATCACTCACTAAGCAAATCCTAAACCTTGTCATGTGATGGTCATCATTTTTTAGCTAGGGGTTCATCTCGATTTATCAGGGGATGCTGCAGCACCCTCAGAATCCCTACTTCCGCGCGGCTATGGAAGCGAGATCCCCTATTGTGCAGTGTATCTCAGAATCTACAGTGACGTGCTTGAGGCAAGCCTCATCTTTCTTCCTGTGTTGTCACCTTTCTGAAACCAGATTTACAGCTTTTTAGTATCAGCTAGCTGCAACAGTTGCCTGGCTACCCTGACACCTTGCTCCTGCCATGCCACGCCCACGGACGTAGTTTCTTCTCCGCAATGAAAAAAGGGGAAAAGTTAATGAAGTATGTAGCGAAAGACAGAGCATAGTAAGAATTTGGCGTGAGTTGTCAGACTACTGCAACAGATGACCATCATATGACAAGGTTTAGGATTTGCCATAGTAGTGTGATCATGAGTTTATTCCAAACATTTAGCAATGCAATGCATCAGTTTTGCATTCAGGCCTACATTGCCACTGACTGACAAAAAGCTACCTATAATGAAAAGCTGCACGAATTCTGGCATTCTATTCCTCTGTAGGTTACATAATAATAACACATACTGATATTTGTTACATTAAAGGAGCCGATCTGGTAAAAGATAAAACAAAGAAAAAAACATTTTACTTTTTTTTGTACCATCTTCGAAATGCAAGAGAAAGGACATAATGTATTATTCCAGCCCAGGCACAATTAAGATTTTGGCCACTAGATGGCAGCAGTGTATGCGCAAAGTTTATATTGATCCAATGAATCACTGCATTCTGTTCAAAATTTTGAATAAAGACTGCCCAAATGTGCCTAATTGGTTTATTAATACTTTTAAGTTCATAACTGTGCACTCTCCTCAAACAATAGCATTATTTCACTATAATAGCTACTGTAAATTGGACAGTGCAGTTAGATTAACAATAATTTAAGCTTTCTGCCCATATAAATTATGTCTAGGTCCTGGAAATTTGTTACTTACAACCTTATGCTAATCACATTAGCCTACGTTAGCTCAACCATCCCGCGGGGGTGACACCGATCCCGTAGAGGTGTAACAGTATAGCTTCCATCCCCTCGCCCGACCCGGGCTCGAACCAGGGACCCTCTGCACACAGAGGGAACAACTACTTCAGGTCTCAGAGCGAGCGACGTCACCGATTGAAACGCTATTAGCGCGCACCACTGCTAACTAGCTAGCCATTTCAAATCGCTAATAATGTAAACCATGAAAATAGTGTATTTCCCAGACTGGGTAATACATTGTAATTACCTTAAGCAACTTGAATAGGCTAATGAAATTCAGACTGAGTGTGCCATCCTCATGAGCAAAACAGGAGGCATTCCAACCGTGGCGGTTGTTCGTGTTAAACCACCCTCATCTAATGCTTTATCATATTAGATTTAATTAGAGAGACTAAATCTTGTGTTTAGAGTGGCTTTATTGACACACTGTTTTAAAAACTCACTATGGCACACAGCAGTTACTGAGCAAATCTGATTATTCCATGAAAACTGGCAGATAGAAAGTGTTTTCTTGGCGTTCATACATTTGTCTGTCTGTAACCAGAGCCTGTGAGTAATAAATAGAGCAAAATAGAACACTTAGTCTTGGAAACAAATCTACATGACAGAGCCTGGCATTCATTCAGAGGTGCTAAAACATAGAAAAACATGCAGAAGTATTCATTTCACATGAACTCGCATGTACTTTCAAAATGGCTATTAATTGGCACACAACGCAGTGCAGTTTGAAACAGAGATTGTTTGTTCTGTTTCTTATGTCCAGTTAGAACACAGTACGCTCTCTGTTACAACCCCAGAATGCGGTCATTAGCATTAGACTTTGGCTTTGAGGGCTGAAAAAGTTAAGTACACTTAGTTTAATGTGTCCCTGAACAGTATTGCATGACTCGGGCTGCATTTAGACAAGCAGTCCAATTCTGTTATTTTTTCCACTAATTGGTATTTTGGCCAATCACATCAGGTCTTTTTCAGAGCTTATCTGATTGGTCAATAGACAAATGAGTGAAAACAATATCATAATTGGACTGACTATCTAAACACAGCCTAAAGGGAGAACAGAAACCAACAGAAAACGTGCATAGCTAAATGTGCAGTGCAATCATCAATCCTTTGAGTGACACACACTTAATTTGTCCTATCTTACTCTTAACGCACACATCCCTCATTGTCTTTCTCAGTGGCAGTTCTGACACTTTGGGTGACATTTTTGGTTGTTGATGTTACAGCGGCAGCCTCCGCTGGTGTCTCCCGGACCCTGGGAGGAAACAGAAGCACATTAGATATTTTATTGTCACACCGGATAGGTGCAGTGAAATGAGTTGTTTTACAGGGTCAGCCATAGTAGAACACCACCCATGGAGCAAATTTGGGTTACGTGCCGTAAGGGCACATCGACAGATTTTTCACCTTGTCGGTGTGGGTATTCGAACCAGCGACCTTTCAGTTACTGGCCCAACCCTCTAACTGCTAGGCTACATGCTACGTTGGACAGGTAGCAGACAGATGTGAAATGTCTGCATTACAGGTGACCGGAGGAGCACAACCATGCTAAACTGAATTTGACAGAGAGACAGGAGGGACGGGCTCTTACCCCAGGCCCCCAGCGAGGCCCCCTGGTGACCCAGCAGATCTCATTGTGACAGACAGTGCAACGCAGCCAATCACAGCCCTCCTTTTTCTGCACGATGATGCCGCACTGTGGGCAGTGCATGGCCTCCCCGGAGAGGACCAGGGTCTGAGAGAGACACGGGTATTACATGTTAATATAACAGTTATCTGTTAATATGATATCAGCAAAGTCTTACTAACCTGAAAACTAACAATCCTTCCCCTAAAATCTCATTGTCCTCAATGCTTTGCTGAAATTGATCTACAGGTATAAATTGTGTGTGTAAAAGTGTCTGTGTGTCACCTTGAGCAGATCTCTGGTTCTGCGGGCTGCCGAGTCGTTCTCAGCACGGGTTGTAAGGTCATCCTGGTACTGCTTACAGTCCATCCCTTCATGAATCGCCTGAGAGACAGACAGAGTAGAGAAAGAGGTTTGTTCAAATCCATGGTGTATGCAATCATTGGTGAATGTAAAGGTGACGTGTGTGTACCTTGCAGAGCAGGCAGTTGTGCTTGTTGCAGACTGGGCAGTGGAACACGTTGACGGTGTCCTCGTACACACACCACCCGGCACAGTCTGGGCTGGCACAGTGGTAACTGCCCTCACAACGAGACTCTGCCACAGACAAGCCTCTCTGCAGCCAGCGCTCGTACTCCTCTTCCGACACCAACTGGTAGGCAGGAAGGAATGAAAGAGCAGAGGGGAGAGAGATGATTAGATGACTGATGTATCGTGGGTTTTCTGGTTTGCATTAGCCAGACATTAGGCAGTGTGTTATACAGTATGTCTCTAATATCCAATGGGCCATCGTGCAGCTACTATTAAATACATTAGAAAGAAGCCAGTGATGTCACCACTCACGGCTCTGATCTCTCTCCCCTGCAGGGTGCAGTCACAGGCGTACGTGTCATCACGGTACGGACAGGCCACCTCCGGGTCCTCACACATCAGGACTACTGAGCGCAGGCAATCTCTGTGAACACAACACACTGGCTCCATCTCTGCATAAGCATCTCATCTCACCCACACCCTTCTTGCACAGTGCGAAATATAAGCAATATGATGTTATAGCTGCACTTAGCAGCTCTCTGGGAGGCTAAGTGGAGTTTCCACCACATTGCTAACACCGCTCCAATGCTTTCAGATCACCTAGTGTCTAGGGGGAGGGTCACTAGGTGGAGGGCCAAGAGATTTGTCTGAGTGGTACCTGCAGAAACAGTGGAGACACTCTCTGAGCAGGACTCCCTCCCCAGGCTGCAGGTCCAGGTAACAGATCCTACAGTCCACAGCATCTGGGTTGGGCACCAGGTCCTTTCCATCCAACATCACCAGCCGGGCAAAGTTCTCCCTCCGCTCTGCTTCCCTCGCCTGGGGTGGTGGGGATCCACAATATACAATAACACACACGTTGAACACGCAGGTTGTACACACACATCGTTCAAACACACAGACAGAAGTTAATTTAGTTTTCTTGCTTTATTACAGTTAAATACACATTTTCAATTGCAACAACATGGATGTTTTTTTGTTCTACATTCAGTCAAAAGGCCTTCATTATTTATTAAATTGTGCATTTTGAAAGTTAACACATTAAAAACAAACAGCCATTGAAGTTGTCCACTTGATGACCCTGACTGTAACAAACAGGCACAGACTGTGCAACACAGCAGTTCTTTGTCTTCTCTGAAATAGTAAGTTTCAACTGGTTGGCACACACTAAGCAAACTAGGCCTACATGGATTTGCAGTATAATTACATAATTCATTACAAACATGCAAAGTTACATTTACATTTTTCAGTAATTTAGCAGACGCTCTTATCCAGAGCAATTTACAGTATCAATTATAATGAAGTGCCTTGCTCAGGGGCACATCGGCAGATTTTTTCACCTAGTCGGCTCGGGATTTGAACCAGCGACCTTTCGGTTATGCTCTTAAAAGCTAGGCTACCTGCTGTCCTATATACAAAGCCTTCGACATACAAGAGCCATGATTCTTTAATTTGCTTAAAAGTCATACAAACACACTTCTGTGCAGATAAACATACACCACATGAACAAAAGTATGTGGACACCTGCTCGTCAAACATCTCATTACAAAATCATGGGCATTAATATGAAGTTGGTACCCCCCTTTGCTGCTATAACAGCCTCCTCTCTTCTGAGAAGGGTTTCCACTAGATGTTGGAACATTGCTGTGGGGACTTGCTTCCATTCAGCCACAAGAGCATTAGTGAGGTCGGGCACTGATGTTAAGCGATTAGGCCTGGCTGGCAGTCGGCGTTTCAATTCATCCCAAAGGTGTTCAATGGGGTTAAGGTCAGGGATTTGTGCAGGCCAGTCAAGTTCTTCCACACCGATCTCTACAAACCATCTCTGTATGGACCTTGCTTAGTGCACACGGGCATTGTTATGGTGAAACAGGAAAGGGCCTTTCCCAAACTGTTGCCACAAAGTTGGAAGCACAGAATCGTCTATAATGTAATTGTATGCTGTAGCGTTAAGATTTCCCTTCACTGGAACTAAGGGGCCTCAACCAAACCATGAAAAACAGCCGAGACCATTAATCCTCCTACAACAAACTTTAGTTGGCACTATGCCAGCTTTACACCCCTCCAGCCGACGCTTGGCCTTGCGCATGGTAATCTTAGGCTTGTGCTCAGCCACGGAAACCCATTTCATGAAGCTCCTGATGAAACATTTTTTTGTGCTGACGTTCCAGAGGCAGTTTGGAACTTGGTAGTGCTAGTGAGTGTTGCAATCAAGGATAGACCATTTTTATGCGTTAAGCACTTCCCCACTAGGCGGCCCCGTTCTGTGAGCTGTGTGGCCTACCACTTCATGGCTGAGCCGTTGTCGCTCCTAGACATTTCCACTTCACAATAGCAGCACTTACAGTTGACCAGGGCAGCTCAAGCAGGGCAGAAATTTTACAACCTGACTTGTTGGAAAGGTGGCATCCTATGACAGTGCCACGTTGAAAGTCACTGAGCTTTTCAGTAAGGCCATTCTAATGCCAATATTTGTCAATGGAGATTGCATGGCTGTGTGCTTGATTTTATACACCTGTCAGCAACGGGTGTGGTCGAAATAGCCAAATCCATTCATTTGAAGGGGTGTCCATATACTTTTTTATATATAGTGTATTTGTATCAAACAATGTCAGAGGGTAGGTAGCCACAATGCTATGTAATGTACAGTCACTGAGATTCTGTCACAACATGAATGAGTATTGCTCAGTAGCGTGAGTGTATGGGTTGAAGAGAATGTTTACAGTGGCAAAATATAGAAAGTGTGTGTGTGCGCGTCTGTCAGTCAGTGTCTTTCTGCGATGTTACGGAGTGTGTGTGTGCCTGTAGTCCTGGGCCAAGTTTTCCAGTAGTGAGTCATTTTGAGCACCCGCGCCCCTCAGCGCCTCTCTTCTCCCTTTCTCCTTCAAAAAACAAAGAGACAGAAGAGAAGAGAGTCAGCCTTAGAGCCCATCCTACCATCCCTGGTCGTCTCAACTCCTGCTACTCCTACGGAGCCTACCTTTCCCTAATAAACCTTTCCCTAAAAAACCTTTTCCCTAATAAACTATGCACTGTAATTAACTGTAAACTGTGTGCATGTGCAAGACTCTGTGTGTGTGTGTGTGTCTAGGTTTCTACATGTCCTGTTGACACTGTCTGACAGCTTGCATTTCCTGCTGTACATTTGAATGCGTTTAGGTGCACGAGTGTCTGAGTTTGTGTATGTGTTCATGAGCATAAAACATCCTACCTGCTGGTACTGTCGGACAGCTTCTTTCTCCTGCTGTATGCGGTGAAGCTCCAGAGGGTCTGGTTTGTAGCTCCCAGGAACAGTATAGCTCTCTGGACGGTCTGTACTGCAGATCTCACAGCCAGGCCGTGTGGGCTTGTTTATGTACGTGCAAGAGGGGCAGGCCCAACCCTGAGACACACAGCGAGACTGTCTTTACAGGTGTGTTGCTGGAAACCTACTGTATGTCAACTTACTGTATCTAGGTATGCATGCATACCTAGATGAAATCCATGTAGCAGAGTGAAACAGTTAGTCAATTAATACCAAGGGGTACTGTACAGAGCTTGTGTGTACCTGTGGCCCTGATTTCTTAGGGGTAAGTGCTTCGGTGAGTTGCGGCATCTCCAGGTTGATGAGGTCTTTGATTTCACTGATTTTCAGCCTCTCTGCCCCGGCTCCATTTGGCCCCGCTCCATTTGAACCTATCGGAACAAAGCTCGGTCAGGAGGAAGCCAACACAATGGGTCCTTCTGTCAATGGTGTGTATGTGTGTGCATTTGTGTGAGTGTTTAACAGTGTCACCCATGCTGCTGTGGCTCAGTCTGGGGGGCAGGGTGCTGTAACCCCTCCAGTCCTGGGATGTGGGGCCGTTGCTTGGGGTCTCAAGAGGAGGGGTAGCGGGGGTGAGGAGGGCTCTTTCCTGGTCCTGCTGGAGCAGCTGCCGTGTGAGACGGGCGTGGCGGGCAGAGAGGAGGTACAGGAAGGCCGTGTCTCCATCCCTACGCACCCCGTAGGACGCGAGAGAGCGCTGGTCTGCACACAGACATTGGCCAATCACCCAGCGCTGCACCCGCGGATGGAAGCCATACTCCAGGAATACCTAGAGGACAGAGGGACAGACAGAAAAGGTACAAAAACTAAAAACACAGGTAGAAAGTAGGTTTACATTATGTTGAAACTATTGTAGAGCTAGATACTGTTAAGAGTTCTGAATTCAAACTTTTAAAAATGTAATTCTTATTTAAGCTGTTCAGACTGACCTGCTGCTTGAGTATTGCGATGGTCGCGTGGGGGGGGACTTTCACTGTGACACAACAGGAAGACGAAGAATCTTCGACCACTACAGCCAAGCTTTCACAGAAAGATACAATCGTCATGAACTACTAAAATATGCATTTCCTGTCATCGCACCAGTTCACACAATATTCTGACTTCTTCAATAACTTCCTGTTCTATTACCCAGTAGCTCGTTTGTTCTTAACTCTCTCACCTAAGATCTGTGTCTCCGTAGCTCCTCTCAGAGGGCTGGATCTTCAGCTCTGCCTGCTGACGAGCCAGGGTGGCAGCGTAGATGGAGGCCGCCTGGATGTCACCAGCCTCGATGGCCCTGGTCAGCTCAGCACACATCTCCTCTACAGATGAATGGACACAAGGTTGAAACACAGAGTCCGGGACAGTGAGCAATTGAAAAAGAGTAGAAACTTGCCAATACACTACTGTACACACACACACCCACTGAGGGCTACCTGTGCGTGGTAAGGAAGCGGAGCTGGGTGTCTCCAAGGCCTCCAGAGGAAGTTGTCGGTCATCAGTGGGAGGGCTGTCGGACACTGAGGGGTCAGGAGAAGAGAAGACAGGGGACTCAGGTTATTAGAGCACAGAAAAGATGGGAGGAGAAGACAGTGAAAGATCTGATCAAAGAGAACAGAGGCAGGAAGAAAGTAGACTAACCCCTGTGTGCCTCTCTGAGTGACGATATCACCACGGTGGCCCACTCCTGAGCCTCCTGCTCGCAGCGGAAGTTGAAGCTGATGCGGTCGTGAGGGGGCATGAACAAACTCAGCTCGTGGCATTTTGGCGATTTCACCTCATAGTGCACCGACCTCAGGTCAAACTCTGCAATGGACTGGAAGACACGGAGGGGAGAGAGTGAAGTGATTCTCATTTTATCACACTGAAATTAGCTGCCTACCACTGTTTGTTCCATGGTAGTATGTTGACTTTAGGTATTGCACATGTTGGAATTACCTTTGAGCTCTGTTTTTGGGAGAGAATGATTGGACAGCACTGCAGCCTATAGACCTAGTCAGAGGGAATGCCTTTGGAAAGTATTCAGACCCCTTCAATTTTCCAAATTTCTAAAATGGATTAAATAAATACAAATCTTCAATCTACACACAATATCCAATAATGACAACGAGTAAACAGGTTTAAAAAAAACAGAAATACCTTATTTACAAAATTATTCAGACCCTTTGCTATAAGACACAAAATTGAGCTAAGGTGCATCCTGTTTCCATTGATCATCCTTTTTATGTTTCTACAACTTAATTGGAGTCCCCCTGTGGCAAATTCAATTGATTGGACATGATTTGGCAAAGGCACACACCTGTCTACATAAGGTCCCACAGTTGACAGTGCATGTCAGAGCAATAACCAAGCCATGAGGTCAAAGGAATTGTCCGTTGTGCTCCGAGACAGGATTGTGTCAAGGCACAGATCTGGGGAAGTGTACCAAAACATTTCTGCAGCATTGAAGTTCCCCAAGAACACAGTGGCCTCCATCATTCTTAAATGGAACAAGTTTGGAACCACCAAGACTCTTCCTAGAGCTGGCTGCCCGGCCAAACTGAACAATCGGGGGAGAAGAGGCTTGGTCAGGGAGGTGACCAAGAACCCAATGGTCACTCTGACAGAGCTCTTTCAGAGTTGCTCTATGGAGATGGGAGACCCTTCCAAAAGGATAACCATCTCTGCAGCACTCCACCAATCACGCCTTCATGGTAGAGTTGCCAGACGGAAGCCACTCCTCAGTAAAAGGCACATGACAGCCCGCTTGGAGTTTGCTAAAAGGTCTGATGAAACCAAGATTGAACTCTTTGGCCTGAATGCCAAGAGTCACGTCTGGAGGAAACCTGGCACCATCCCTACGATAAAGCATGGTGGTGGCAGCATCATGCTGTGGGGATGTTTTTCAGCGGCAGGGACTGGAAGACTAGTCAGGGATGAGGCAAAGATGAACAGTGCAAAGTACAGAGAGATCCTTGATGAAAACCTGCTCCAGAGCGCTCACGACCTCAGACTGGGGCGATGGTTCACCTTCCAACAGGTCAAGCACACAGCCAAGACAACGCAGGAGTGGCTTCGGGACAAGTCTCTGAATGTCCTTGAGTGGCCCAGCCAGAGTCCGGACTTGAACCCGATCGAACATCCCTGAAAATAGCTGTGCAGCAACACTCCCCATCCAACCTGACAGAGCTTGAGAGGATCTGCAGAGAAGAATGAGAGAAACTCCCCAAATACAGGTGTGCCAAGGTTGTAGCATCATACAAGAATACTCAAGGCTGTAATCACTGCCAAAAGTGTTTCAACAAAGTACTGAGTAAAGGGTCGGAAATACTTATGTAAATGTGATAATTTTTTAAATGTTAAAATATATATAAATTAGCAACATTTTCTAAAAACTAATTTGTGCTGTGTCATTATGTGGTGGTGTATAGATTGATGAGGAAAAAACTATTTAATCAATTTTAGAATAAGGCTCCAACCTAACAAAAAGACAAAGGATCTGAATACTTTCCAAATGCACTATATAACTACACTACCGGTCAAGTTTTAGAGAAACCTACTCATTGAAGGGTCTTTATTTTTTTACTATTTTCTACATTGTAGAATAATAGTGAAAACATAAACTATGAAATAACACATATGGATGGAGTGACCAAAAAAATAAAGCGTTAAAGAAATAAAAATATTTTATTTGAGATTCTTCAAAATAGCCACCCTTTGCCCTTGACAGCTTTGCACACTCTTGGCATTCTCTCAACCAGCTTCACCTGGAATGCTTTTCCAACCGTCTTGAAGGAGTTCCCACATGCTGAGCACTTTTCCTTCACTCTGTGGTCCGACTCATCCCAAACCATCTCAATTTGGTTAAGGTCAGGGGATTGTGTTGGCCAGGTCATCTAATGCAGCACTCCATCACTCTCCTCCTTTGTAAAATAGCCCTTATACAACCTGGGCGTGTGTTTTGGGTCATTGTCCTGTTGGAAAAACAAATTATTGTCCCAATAAGCTCAAACTAGATGGGATGGCGTATCACTGCAGAATGCTGTGGTAGCCATGCTGGTTAAGTGCACCTTGAATAAAATTTAAAAAACACATGCAGAGAGCATCCACACCGCGTCTCACAATGACAGCAGATGGAACCAAAAACCTCAAATTTGGACAAATTTCCACCCGTCTAATGTCCTTTGTTAGTGTTTCTTGGCCCAAACAAGTATCTTATTATTATTGGTGTCCTTTAGTAGTGGTTTCTCTGCAGCAATTTGACCATGAAGGCCTGATTCACACAACCTCCTCTGAACAGTTGATGTTGAGTTATGTCTGTTACTTGAACTCTGTGAAGCATTTATTTGGGCTGCAATTTCTGAGGCTGGTAACGCTAATGAGATCATCCTCTGCAGCACCTCTGGTTCTTCCTTTCCTGTGGCGGTCCTCATGAGAGCCAGTTTCATCATAGCGCTTGATGGTTTTTGCGACTGCACTTGAAGAAACGTTCAAAGTTCTTGAAATGTTCTGTATTGACTGACCTTCATGTCATAAAGTAATGATGGACTGTCTTTTCTCTTTGCTTATTTGAGCTGTTCTTGCCATAATATGACCTTGGTCTTTTACCAAATAGGGCTATCTTCTGTATACCACCCCTACCTTGTCACAACACAACTGATTGGCTCAAATGCATTAAGGAAAGAAATTCCAGAAATTAACTTTAAAACAAGGCACACCTGTTAATTGAAATGCATTCCAGGTGACTACCTCATGAAGCTGGTTGAGATAATGCCAAGAGTGTGCAAAGCTGTCATCAAGGCAAAGGGTGGCTATTTAAAGAATCTCAAATATTAAATATATTGTGATTTGTTTAACACTTTTTTAGTTACTTCATGATTACATGTGTTATTTCATAGTTTTGATGTCTTTACTATTATTCTACAATGTAGACAATAGTAAAAATAAAGAAAAACCCTTGAATGAGTAGGTGTTCTAAAACTTTTGACCGGTAGTTTATACTGGACAAAAATACTAAGTGTTGGTTTCATGAGCTGAAATAAAAGATCCCAGAAATGTTCTATATGCACAAAAGCGTATTTCTCTCAAATATTGTGCACAAATTTGTTTACATCCCTGTTAGTGAGCATTTTGTCCTTTGCCAAGATAATCCATCCACCTGACAGCTGTGGCATATCAAGAAGCTGATTAAACAGCATGATTGTTACACAGATGCACCTTGTGCTAGGGGACAATAAAAGGCCACTCTAAAATGTGCAGTTTTGTCACACAATACAATGCCACAGATTTGAGGGCATGTGCATTCGACATGCTGACTGTAGGCATGTCCACTAGAGCTGTTGCCAGATAATTTAATGTCAATTTCCCTACCATAAGCCGCCTCCAACATCATTTTAGAGAATTTGGCAGTACGTCCAACCGGCAGTATAACCGCAGACCACGTGTAACCACGGCAGCCCAGGACCTCCACATCCGGCTTCTTCACCAGCGCGATCGTCTGAGCCACCTGGGCAGCTGATGAAACTTTGGGTTTACACAACTGAAGAATTTCTGCACAAACTGTTTGAGACCGTCTCAGGGAAGTTAATCTGCATGCTCGTCATCCTCACCAGTCTTGACCTGACTGCAGTTCGGTGTCGTAACCAACTTCAGTGGGAAAATGCTCACCTTTGATGGGTACTGGCACGCTGGAGATGTGTGCTCTTCACAGATGAATCCAGGTTTCAACTGTACCGGGCAGATGGCAGACAGCGTGTATGGTTTTGTGTGGGCGAGCGGTTTGCTGATATCAACATTGAACAGAGTGCCCCATAGTGGGGTTATGATATGGGCAGGCATAAGTTAAGAACAACGTAAACAATAGCATTTTATCGATGGTAATTTGAATGAGATACCGTGATGAGATCCTGAGGCCCATTATTGTGCCCTTCATTCTCCACGATCACTTCATGTTTCAGCATGATAATGCACAATCCTGTTGCAAGGATCTGTACACAATTCCTGGAAGCTGAAAATGGCCTGCATACTCACCAGACATGTCACCCATTGAGCATGTTTGGGATGCTCTGGATCAACGTGTGCAACAGCGTGTTCCATTTCCCGCCAATATCCAGAAACTTTGCACAGCCATTGAAGAGGAGTGGGACAACATTCCACAGGCCAGAATCAACAGCCTGATCAACTCTATGCTAAGGAGATGTGTCACGCTGCATAAGGCACATGGTGGTCACAAGATACTGTCTGGTTTTCTGATCCAAGCCCCTAGCTTTAAAAAAAATAATAAGATGTGACCAACAGATGCATATCTGTATTCTCAGTCATGTGAAATCGGTAGATTAGGGCTTAATTCATTTCTTTCAATTCCTTATATGAACTGTAACTCAGTCAAATCTCTTGCGTTTATATTTTAGTTCCCTGTTCCCTCCCTTTTGTTGAACTATAAATTGTTTCAAATAACTATGTGACAGTTCAATGCATGGCAGCCAAAAGTAAGCATGAGACCAGCGATAATATCAGTGTTGTTTTAAAACCCTCTGTACACACTTCTGCCTGCCTTGGTAACGCTGGTAATAATAAAACATCACGTGACATGTAACTTTACTCCATCGAGTTTTAGCTGACAATTTCAAAAACTATTTTTAATGAACACCATTTTGTAATTAGTCAAAGGAAATACACATTATTTGTCAACATGGCTGACAAATGACATTAATTGAAATCCGCCTTTAACCTTTCTCTCTCTTACCACACTCCGACCCGTTGTTCCGCTGGTGTCCCGTAGCGTGAGACGGAATTCCCCGGACTTCCCGGGGTCCATACTGAGCTGTAGACGGAGTGACTCATCACCTGCCCCAGGAAGACACAGTGGCCGAATACCAGAATGGCAAACTGATACCCGTACCGACATCAAGACAGTATGGCAGCCAGTTTGTGAGGCCCCATAGCCAGGGATTGATGAGGACGGGTCCGGCGGTGGAGTGTGAGTAGTCCACCCGCCTGAGCTCAGCGACATTCCACCAACAGCCTCATGCAGTGTTTGGAGACGTCAAGACACCGTTCCCGGTGTGTTTAACACCACGCCAATATTGTCAGCAACGATTGCTATTAGTATTCCCATAAAATGTGCCGTTTCATCGTAGTCCCTCCATTTACCAAGCTCACAACAACAGAACCGATGGACGACCAGCTAGCTACCAGGAAGTGCGCACTCTGTGTCACTGTTTGTTTGGCTGGCTCTCTCGTGCTGCCAGTGCTAATCATTTGCGCCCCCACACGTTGTACCCATGTACTGCACAACATGGCTTTTCTGCAGGTCCAAAAACGTTTAATTTCCTCAATTTCTCTAAATCAGGTTCACAAATATACAGTATATGTGATGTACTCCTATACTAAATTGTATACATATTTTTTAAACTTGGACCTGCAAATTGTAGTGGAGACAATTGCGTATATGGTTGACCTACTTTCAACAAGACCTTAGCAGATAGAAATGTCTGAGGACTGCAGCACTAATGTCATACCATCAAAATGTTGCTTTTTTTTGGCCCCACAGTTGTAGTCCAACAACTCAGACAACTTCTAATCCAGTGTTCCTTCATTTAGGCCTAGTGAAACAGCGACCCCCATTGTTTACCTTCATGTGTGCGCCAGTGGAAATAGAATGCACATATCCATTGAAGATGCCTGGAAAAGTCCACATGATATCCCTGCACTCACACTGAAATGGGGGAGGTCTGGTCCGCTCTGGTCACTTCCTCTTGCTGTACGGAGACCAGTCAGCCAGCCTGGTCCTGAGATGTGCGTAAGGGAATTTCCATTTTTTTACACCCAACTTTTAACCTAAATCCAATGTCATGGAATTCAAGTAAGTTGACAGCTCAAGCAAATGTAAATCGAAACTAGACGTTGCAACACTGCTGCGTTTTTCACACTCAACAGTTTCCCGTGTGTATCAACAATGGTCCACCACCCAAAGGGCAGGGGGGGACTCAATATTAGGAAGGAGTTCGTAATGTTTGGTATACTCAGTGTATATCCCTCTCCCACAGGGGAGTCCATTGAGGAGCTATACCTGTCAGCTAATGTGTTCCTGGAGAGGGGTGCCATGTTTCACTATGATGAGCCCCTGGGCCTGCCCGATATCCCCTGCTTCACCTTCTGCTCCCGAAAGAAAGACAGCAGATCAGGGCTGGGATTCAATCAAACCCAGTAGCTACCAAAAAAAACAATGGCGTAAATACAGAAATGCTGGTTTGTTTGAATTGAGCCCCATGTCAAGAAGAAAAACACCCTTAAAAAGTACATATTAAGTATTTCTCTTGCATTAACTGCACTTCACGTTACAAGGCGGGAAAGTGTTTGCTATGCTGTTAAATACGTTGATAGGATAGATAGACAGGACGCATTAGCAGGATGCACTGTAGCACAATGGTGTGCAGAAGGGAATTATACATTTTATAGATTCATGATTAATATAAAGGTTTGGTTCACTTGGGTGTATTTCTTCAACTTTAAAAATAGGGTGTATTTATTTGCAGAACTGATTGTTTATGAAAAAACATTTAAGTTGAATCTGGACTACCTACCATGGGTGAGCTTGTGTGCATCTGTGAAAATGTTGCTCTTATATTTGTGAAGTACCTTTTTGGACACATTCCTGTGAAGTGCATGTTATAACCTCATTCTTCCTCTGCTCCCCTCTCCAGAGATGACTTGATGTGCATGCTGTTGTGGTGAACCAAAATGCCTACCTCATTGCCTGCTTCAATCTCACCTTAATAACAAAAATAGGCCAAGGAGAAGGTTTAATGTGAATTAGATTACATAGGGAGGAGAGGAATAAATACACTGTGACAACACCAATATGAACAGTTTTTGGATAGTGTGTGTAAATGTTACTGACATACTGTCACTCACGATGTACTTAGATATTAGCAAAAGATGAGTAATTTCATAATTGTATATATTTTATAATTTCAGTTTGTGACAAAACAAACAATGTAGAGAATCATTGTACCATCTAAACCACTGAAATATCGTTTCAATTTCCAAAAATATTGTATTTTCAGCTGTTTGAAGCTGGTGTACAAAACCGAAAGTAAAAAATGCAAAGGAAACTTAAGAACAGAAAGCATAGAAATAATGCATATAGACTTGCTTTCAATGAGAATGACAGATCTATAACTAACATTTCTATGTGAATTTGGTCAGTCACCTCAAAAATTACAAATTGCAGTTTTAAGCCTAGTCCTGGATTTACAACACCTTTGAATTAAGAATCTCTCATAAAAATGCTTATTTTTAGTCTAGGACTAGGTTTAATCTGTGTCCGGCAAACTGGCCCATAGTAAACACAAGATGAAGCTCTTGATTCAAATAGACCTGCACCGTCATTCAAATAGCATGCATTAGATATCCATGATTTGTGAAGGTGCATAATGTCTGTCCAATTACAATTTGTTAATGTATAAATCCTGCATTAAATGAGTTCTTTGCCATTTGTTCTGAATTTCAGGTTCTCTAATTCTGTTACTTGATACAGATTTCAACATACAGTAGAACAAGTTACGTTTCTAAAAGTTCTGACTACTGGTGATTTCAAAATGACAACTCTTTCTTAAAATAAAAGCTTCAAAGGCAAAAATGTCCTCTGCCCGAAATATACTCTCTGATTATGCAATCCCCTACAGAAGGGTAGTAAGCATGCATAAGCAGTTTCCCATTTTGCCCACTAGAGGTCCTACTCTTTTCAATGTGAGAGTAGAGAAATGCACAATGTTCAATGCCAAATGTGAGAAATTCCTTGGTTTTATTGTTAACATAATAATGTTGTGACTCTCTTTTCACGCCGCTTCGATACATCTATGACCGGAAGTGATTTTTCCTAACCCTTTTCCTAACCTTAACCGGGGTAGGCCGTCATTGTAAATAAGAAGTTGTTCTTAACTGACTTGCCTAGTTAAATAAAGGTTAAAGAAAAATAAAATAAAACCTAATTCTCCTAACCTGCTAAATTAATTATCCTAACATGCTACGTTAATCCTCCTAACCTGCATTGCTAAAGAAACTTCCCGTCATAGCTGTACAAAGTGGTGTGAAAAGAGTGTTTCTCAACAATGTGTGAACCCGTTACTGTATCCTGTTTAAATCTATGTCACTGTTTTGTTAGTCATTAGTAAAGCTGCCCTGTGGTCGAATTGAACACGGATACTATTTTAGCTGGATGTTGATATGTTGTCGCTTTTGTTGATTGCATATGTGAATTTGGATACATTGTGATAGGCTATATATTATTCGGGTGGCAGGTAGCCTAGTGGTTAGAGCGTTGGACTAGTAACCGAAAGGTCGCAAAATTGAATCCCCGAGCTGACAAGGTAAAAATCAGTCGTTCTGCCCCTGAACAAGGCAGTTAACCCACTGTTCCTAGGCCGTCATTGAAAATAAGAATTTGTTCTTAACTGGTAAAATAAATGATTGTTTCCATATATTTCACTTTTTATTGTCTTTACAGACAATTTTTGTCTCTCAAAAAGTGAAATATATGGAAACAATCATTTATTTTACCAGGCAAGTCAGTTAAGAACAAATGTGTGGACATTCCAAGCAGAATATGCTTATTTTTTGCTTAAGGGTCACTTTTGCAGAAGAATTGAGTCTGTTTTCAGCACCAGTCACTGATATTGATACTGCTAAAAGTATTTCCTGTTGCCATAGATTAAAGAGGTTCACGCCAAAATGTAAGGTCTTCAGTAGACCAGTAGATCAGTTTCAAAATTATAAAAAAATAAATGCATTGAGGCTGGCTTTGAAAACTGAATTTGGTCTTATGTTTGGATTGCCTGTATCTGATGCACTTTGTGTTGGCCTTTGCTCTCATGTTTGTCTGAAAGGTGGCAACTGGAAAGCATCCTCAATAACAGGTGTGGAGCCATAGCAATCGTCCCTACAGTTCTGCACAAGGTTGAACTGTCTCACCCCAGCCGAAGTTACCGCCATTTTGGTGACTCATGTCATGACTGAAACACACACACACACACACACACACACACACACACACACACACACACACACACACACACACACACACACTGAGACTAGCAAACAGGTCGATGATTAACTCCTCAAGCCAGGAACACATGCACCTCACACACACCACTATCAATTTCCACATGAAGTATGGTAAGAGAAGGGCTGTATTCCTAAAACTAAAAAAGTTGTTTACATGATGTTCATGTACTGCTACTGCTGTGACAAATCCCAAGGTTGTTTCATCACAGATTGTGTGTTGGCCTTTGGGCATAGCCTTTAGTAGGACAGACAGCCACGCTGTAGAGCAGGTCAGATCTCAAAGCACTCGAGCACTCCAAACTATTTGGATCCCTTGACAGGGTTGAAGGAGGCTTCATGTTACTGCCTACTCTCTCTCTCTCTCGTCCTCCCCTCCCACACACACTCTCTCTCGCTCTTTCGTCCTCCCCTCCCTCCCTCGCTCTCCCCTTCCCTCTCACTCTTCTATCCTACTACCGTTCAAACTTGCAAACATCTCGTTTGTCACCTTTTCTTCCCCCTAATATCAGGATAGTGTCAGCATAGGCAATAAAGGTTTCACATGTATCCAGAGAAAACCATTTAAAACAAGTGTTTCTTATTGGACAAGTCCAGGTGGTCCCTCCCTGTTTCAGTCTGTATTCTTCCGTTCGGTGCCCAATGAACACAGCCCATGTGATAGGTTCTTCAAAAGGGTATAGTGGTGATTTGGGGTTGGGGAAACTTCTCTAACCTGTAGGAACCAAGCTGACAAGAAACCTTCCTAGAACATAAAGAACATTTACACCTAGTTCCTGGTTTGTTAGATAATAACCTTCTAACATTATTTGAATATTCCTATTCAGGGATGGAATTAAATTAGAGTTCTTGAAATGTTGCTAGACTGTCTTTAAGAAATGTTGTGGAAAAAACGCCTGTTGCCTAAGAGACTTCAATAGAGGAATGAGTCAGGCTCTATTGCACTGACCTGTCATCTCTCCAAAATCCTAATAACCCACTGGGCACACCACGTCATTTCAATGTCGATCAGTTAAATTAGAACCTATTTTCACCCACCACAAAAAGACAGATAAAAGTTTGTTGAATTCCTAATGTGTTATCACAATGCTTTCAACCATGCAAAAGCACAACTAAATTCCAATTGCAAATACATTTCTGATTTTTGGTTTAGTTGTCACCTAAATGTGTTATCACTTGCTTTCAACCATTTAAAAGCACAACAAAAGTTCAAATAGGAATACAATGTCAGATATTTTGTTAATTTATACAATTTAATGTGTTATCACTGTGCTTTATCTAATCGCACAACCAAATGACCAGTATTGCAGTTGAGATTACATTAAAGTACATGGTGCAAGTGATCAATGCCATTTGAGATTCTGCACAGATTATTATAGCAATTGTAAATCTCTCCACAGACATGTGACCTTTGCATGCTATCTTGAACATGCACGCTTTCTATGATTATATTAGAAGACATTTGTTGTTACAGTAACCTCAAAATGCAGACATGGTTGTGTTACTCATTTTAAAGTTGAATAAATATGGTTACATTAGTTTGTAAGATAGCTTTAAGTTTAGGTTATTTACTCTATTACAAAGTGATATTGAATTGTGTTTGGTTGTCATCTCAACCAAATATCAACATTTGAAGGAGATGTATTTTCTGCTTGGATAGTTTTATCTGTGCCACTAAGTCTGGCATTAATTCCAGTTTGTCTACAAATTAATCATTTAAAGAACAGGGCTAAAGCAAACTTTAAGTACAGTTTCATATAATTTAGCCCTATTCTTTAACTTAGATTTTTGGTTGAGATGGAGACGTGAATCCAACATATTAATTATGAACTTGTAAGATGCCATTTGAAATCCACCAAAGCTTGAAACCCTAAGCCTATATGTGTTATCTATTTAATTTGAACCCTGGTTGAAATGAAACAATAGCTGTTGATGACTTCACAAATGCTTTATAGTGTAGGTCTAAATAGCATCACTGATGACATGACTGATGGTTACATTTAATTTGCTCTGTTAAACATACCCTTTGGAATGACTTCGATAGCAACAGTGAATCTATTTAGTGGAGATTTCTCAACAATCCCCCTCACGATAGCACATTGGGTAGTGCATTGGCAGGGCTTGGTTAAAACCAAAAGGATACCTGTAGATAGATTAACTCATCACTAGGAGGTGCTGTCCAGCTTATTGTTTTTTTTCTTATTGTAGATATTACATTGAAGATCTGATGATGTTTCAAAGGTTGAATATTGGTTACCATGATGACATAATCCTGTGGTTGAAATTTTAGTTGAGGGTGATGACTTTTTGCAAATCCAATGTATTTTCCACGTAGACTCCACGTCACAATACATTATTGACAAATTAAGTTGAAACAACGTTGATTTAACCAGTTTGTGCCCAAAAGAAAGAGAGAGAGGACATTCTTGCGCTTGTGGCTAATATATACTGTAGTTTCCCAATGTAATTGTTGCTATTCTCTTCACCTCTTCATTTCCATGTATTCCATCCAAACTATTTTATGAATTGACACAAAGGTAGATTAAATGCACTTCAATCAGTAACCCTTCTCTTGGGGTCAAGGGTGTTATAGACATAATAACCAAATTATGATTTATTTGTAATTAATGTAATACAAATTAAAACATAAATGGATGACAGATGGATGAGGATGTTTGCAAAACATTTGAGAGATCACAACTTTACTCATCCTCATTTTCTAAGTAATTTTTTTAGCCAAAGATACCATACACTTTAAAATTGACTTAATTAAGGGCAAACCGCGACTAGGAAGTGGGTGCACACCATTTGTTTGTGCATATTGCGCCCCGTAATAAAGAATGAATCAGCAAGTTATAAAGAGAGAATTTACAAGTTGCCCTCATGCACGAAGAGTCTCTGTGCAGCTATAGTAGCTGCAGTGCAGACTTCAAGGCAAACAACTGTTACCTACAAATCATCCGTCACCAATGGAAACCGGTTTTTCACCACTCCCCCTGTCCTCTTTGCATTTACTTACAAGCACATGCTGGAGCCAGCCAGGGCAACATCTTTAACAACCTGTTTAATGTGTTTCACATAACTACTTACTTTAAGCACAAAGTCCATTTCTGCAACACATATATGTGAAAAAAATTCTATAGAAGTTTTAAGCAGTTAAATAGACTCCATAGGAAAGGAAACTAGACAGTCAGTCCACAGTCAGATGAGTAAGTGCAGCATGTGCTTGTCATCCCCCACACAACCAACAGGTGTTTATCTCATGTGACTGTCGATGGTGCGAGGGTAGAGTCAAATACAGTGTAATTACTGTGTGTACAGGAAGACAGCGTCAAATAGTTTTTTTAAGGTTAAAACATAGTGACCCATATACGTCGAGTGCTATCACTTTTTCGACTCTTGGAAAAATGCGCTCGAGCGCGGTTCAGACCAGTCTGGAACTTGTTTTACAGAATGTGAGATGCTGTGGTCGCCTCGCCCACGATGGATGAATCCACCCTTTTGTTGCTGTCGAATTGGGATAGTTGTTCCCAGCAACGGGGTTGAAGCCATGATTACGTTCAATAAATAACATCACTCTCATTTTTGTGGGTTTTGTGACTGAAGAAAGGCACACTGCCATTTCTGGCAACTAAAATACGCACGTGCGCGCACACGCAATCTCAACTATTGACCACCATCAAGTATAGGCATGCTACAGGTCTTACTTGAAACTCAAGTCAAATTGATGAAATTGTCTTTTATTATCATAAAATCACATACAGCTTTTTAAAATGCCTATTTGAGAGTTTTGATGGAAGATCATCAAGTTTGAGCAACCTAAAATTAAAATGGTTATTTAGCATACAAGCCCTTGAAGACAAAGACTGATACCATTAGGGGAAAGGCAACAAGTTGGTGAATCAGTTCAAGGCAAGCATGCACAGCAGCTTGAAACTAAATGTGCTAATTGCACAAAAATATAAATCATTATATTGCTATGGCTAATTGTTTGTCAATATTGTTCATTGGAATTTGATTAGATTAGTGATGTAATGTAATTACTTTTCATCGCAGGCTCATGAGGCTGATACTGTGAGTATTTCCTTTATATAGGCTAGGCACTGCAGAATGTGTGTGTGTTTATGTTAAACATTCAAGTTAGAAAAAAGTATATTTATAAACTACTTGACTTGGACTGAAATAGGCTCCGGTACTCATTTTGGGTGCCGGTACTGTTTATATTTAGGTGCAGGAGCTCCACAATAGTTTTGAGGTAATATTCTATAAGAGTAACAGGAGCTCATGCAATAGAACATTTGAGATGTTGGTACTCAGCTCTGGTGAGCTCCTGCCCAAGTCAAGCACCGTTTTTAAAACTAAATTGATGCACATTATGAAAGTGTAAGAAGGTCCATATTTGCCTTCAATTGAATAGCTCACCAATGACCATCTTTCTTTAACTCTGCATTGGGAAATACAGTGCCTTCAGAAAATATTCACACCCCTTGACCTTTTGCACATTTTGTTGTATTACAGCCTGAAATTAAATTAGATTAAATTGAGATTTTTTTGTCACTAGCCTACACACGATAATAATGTCAGAATGAAATTATGTTTTTCAAAGTCTTTACAAATGAATTAAAGATGAGAAGCTCAAATGTCTTGAGTCAATAATTATTCAACCCCTTTGTTACGGAAGCCTAATATGTTCAGGAGTAAAAATGTGCTTAATAACAACTCATAATAAGTTGCATGGACTCTTGTGTGCAATAATAGTGTTTAACATGATTTTTGAATGACTGCCTCGTATCTGTATCCCACACATGCAATTATCAATAAGGTTCCTGTTAAGCAGTGGATTCCAAACACAGATTCAACTACCAAGACCAGGGAGGTTTTTCAATGGCTCACAAAGAAGGGCACCTATTGCTAGAGGGGTTAAAAAAAAGCAGACATTGAATATCCCTTTGAGCATGGTGAACTTATTAATGACACTTTGGGTGGTGTATCAATACACCCAGTCACTACAAAGATACAGACGTCCTTCCTAACTCAGTTGCTAGAGAGGAAGGAAACCGCTCTGGGATTTCACCATGAGGCACATGGTGACTTTAAAACACTTATGGAGTTTAATGGCTGTGATAGGAGAAAACTGAGGATGGATCAACAACATTGTAGTTACTTCAGAATACCAACTTAATTGACAGAGTGAAAAGAATGAAGCCTGTACCGAATAAGAATATTCCAAAGCATAAATCCTGTTTACAACAAGGCACTAAATTAATACTGCAAAAAATTTGGTAAAGCGCTTCACTTTCTGTACTGAATACAATGTGTTATGTTTGCAGAAAATCCAATACAACACATTACTGAGTACCACTCTCCATATTTTGAAGCATAGTGGTAACTGCAACATGTTATGGGTATGCTTGTAATTTTTAAGGATTGGGATTTTTTCAGGATAAAAAAGAAACATAATGGAGCTAATCACAGGAAAACCTGATTCCGTCTGCTTTCCACCAGACACTGGGAGATTACTTACTAACCTTTCAGCAGGACAATAACCTAAAACACAAGGCCAAGTCTACACTGGAGTTGCTTACCAAGAAGAAAAGGAATATTCCTGAGTGTCCGAGTTAAAGTTTGACTTAAATCTGCTTGAAAATCTATGACAAGACCTGAAAATAGTTGACAGAGCTTGAAGACTTTTAAGCTCTTAGGGGTGTGAATACTTATGTAAAAGAGATATTTCTGTATTTCATTTTCAATAAATTTGCACAAAAAAAAATCAAAAAACATGTTTTCACTTTGTCATTATACTACCAGTATTGTGTGTATATGGGTGAGATTTAAAAAAAAATCAATTTTGAATTCAGGCTGTAACAACAAAATGTGGAATAAATCAAGGGGTATTAATACTTTCTGAAGGCACTGTATGTTAGGTATCTTTGATTTTATATTAGCTATAAAAAAATAAGATCTAAGATCTCACTCCCAAGATCATATGTTTGCCAGATGTTTTAAAACCTCCTGAAGTGGTCTATCAAGATGAGTCCATGTCTCAACCCCATATTAATAGGAAAGCTAAGCACCATCTAATTTCTTTATTTTATTTGGTGCATATCTTTTCCATCCAGTTGGGGTTGATTGAGCATACAGCTGGATAGAGCCTAGAGTTTAACTTTCCTAGAATGTTTAGTGATCAATGGTCAGATCAATTTGCAATAAGTGTCTTCATAAGTGTCATAAGAATGAGGTGATGCAAACAAAATTACATCCAATTCATCATATTTTGTTTTTTGAAATCTAGCACTAAAAACATCCCAAATTAGCATTCTTATTATATATCATTCCTGAAGAATCACTAGGCCTATTTGCTTGGCAATGGCTATGGAGGTTTAGGTTAGGTATTATCAACAGAAGCCACAATGACCAAACTCTCTGTAGGCTAGGCCTATCCTCTCACATTCACTATTCAGCTCATTAGGCCTAAATGAAAGTTGTTCGTCTAGATTTATAATAATTAGTAGCCTAATGTATCTGACTACATCTCAATGGGGCCCAGACAGTGTGAGGGCTGTGCAGGCTCCTACCAGCTCAGCTGCATAGAGGGGAGGGAATGTTTGTCGGCCAGTGGTTGATGAGTAAAGGCACAGGGAGGGGTCTGTATCCAGAGAGGAGGGCTTGGAGGAATGTGGGAGTATGCCAGCACCAGTTGAAACTAAATTTAACAATTTAAACTAGTTAAATATAGTTTGCTTATGCATCCATCACTGGATCCTGTACCTACTTAAACATGATTTAATCATTACACTTACTTAAAAGATGATAGGTGTGTATTCTTGTTCGGCTTTTATTTTATAAAACGCATATGTTCATCGTTCAAAGTTGCCCCATAAAGAAATGTTGATCAACAACAAAGTTCTAGAACTTTAAAGGGCTCGAGTTTCCTCGGCGTGCACTTCCTCTCTCGACAAGTTTTCATGTTGAGGGTACCACGCCGCTCGATAAAACTTTTTGCTCTTTTGAGACCCCTCCTGTAGAGATGCTTACTGGCTTAAGTCTTGTGGAAGCAGCCTCAGTAACACGTCCCCTTGGAGACTAGCAGGAGCAACACGTGATGCGTCTTACTTATCAGGTTAGGGGAGAGGAGAGAGCTGCGCTTTGGGGACGGTCAGAGAGGATAGCGAAATAAGTGTTTTCCTCTCGTCTCTGGACTCTTTCTTCTATCTTCCTTTTTAGGAATTTGGAAGAAAGAGGGGGGAACAAAGTTGTCGAACTTTGCACATCCTCAGAAACGCCATTTTGATTCCTCTCCGGAACAACTTTGCAGCTTCTTTTTTTTTTCTTAGCCCATCATCACCATCATCAGTATGTCTCGGCGTAAGCAGCCCAACCCCAACAAAGTCAAACGTAAGTACCTAGCTAGCTTATCGGCTTATTCTCTCAATTCTGCCTTATTTGTCTGGTTTAGTCGATATGTGATGTTAATTGCGTGCTTGGCGAAGTTTACAGTTGTTGTGACAAAGTTGTAAAACTTCGAAAAGCGACGTGGATAGGATAGTTTTCTCGACTCCCATTCGCTTCCTAGTTTCGCTGAGGACCTGATGCTCATCCATGATTAAAACGCCTGAGCGATGGAATTTCTCTTCCTTATATGATTATTCGTAACCGACGAGGTTAAGTTACTTATCGCCACTTAAAATTAACAGAAATGGTTGGAGTTCTAACTTCCATCATCGGTAACGTTTGTTTTAATTATGGGGGCTCGAGGTGGAGGTTCAAAGTCTGCTAGCTTGCTAACTAACCGCCTGTTGCTCCGCTCGAGCATCCATATCTTCAGTGCACTTTGATCGAGCCTAGCTACAGTTTAGTGGCCATGTGTCGGTATAGCTAGTTACATTTTGACCTTGTCAAGACGTTTTCGAAACTTATTTGTTTTTCAAGAGTAGCCTGTGTGTTAATTCGATTTATTCAATGATTCGATATCATTATTTGTTTCATTGTTCAGGAAGTAAACATAAGTTATCCGTACTCATCACGCCGCTTGTTATCCTGGTCTATATTTGTCCTAATTATTACATCACTGGAATTAAGAACGTCATTATTTGTCTTTTCACTTTATACAATTATCCTTCAGTGATATGCTAATTAATTTTGCATCATCTACGAGGTTGATGTGTAAAGTGTTTCTTGGTGATCATTTATGGTTCTTTTTATTTTTTGTTACTCTTTTAGACGCTCAAAAGTTACTCAAGTAAAGTGAAGAACTGATGCGTTTTTGTCTCTTGTGGAACTGCAACGTAGCGAGGGCTGGTTAGATAATGGTTGCTAGGCATTTTTTTTCATTCGTCCCTTGCTCTCGTCGACTACTGTGCGCATATAACCGCATTGGGTAAAAGTGTAACTTTGTCTCTACTGTGTTTCTCTGCTTGCAATAAGTTATCTGGTGATAGAAAAATTACCTGTTGATATTTTCATTGCATACTTTTTTTTGTTGGGGGTTGAAAATAGAAGCAACACGGTTTTAGAGCGTTCGGTGGTCGATGTTCCTCTTCTCTCGAGCTCTCTGACCACTTGGAAGAAGACAAGGAGGAGAGTGCTGATCTGGATGAGCAGTTCGCATTCCATTACGAAATTCTACACTGTAGTCGAGTAGGCCTACGACGACAGCGGGATCAAACGCACTCATTTTGCTGTAGGGAAACTCGCCATCCAAATCTAGACACTATCAAAGATGGTGGGTTTATTTCAGATGAAGAAATACTGAAGTGTGAATAGTTAAGTTGAATGTGTGATGAAACTAACACCTCAAGGCAACACGAGGGGACGATGATGATAATGATGTGTGTGGGGGTAGTAAGCAGGATGCATCAGTTGACTTAATTGCTTGAAGTGAATTGAGGAAAGCCTGATATAGGCTAGACACCTTTGGTTTAAAAAAAGTAGTTTTTCTGTGGTAGAGAAAGATGAGTCTGTCCTGGTTTAGGGCCTGCAGTCATACTCATGCAAGGCCATGTAAATAAAATGGCAGACTAGATCAGAGGAGAATGCTTTTGCACTGTCAAGAAGACAGTTGGTTTAAAAATAAATAATATAATCATCCCTCAAACTATCATGTTCTTTTTGGAGGAAGTTATATAGATGGTGTGATTGAATAAATTATCAACAATTTGGCTAATTGACAACATTTGAGTCAATTGGAGTTGTACCTGTGGATGTATTTCAAGGTCTACCTTCAAACTCAGTGCCTCTTTGATTGACATCATGGGAAAATCAAAAGAAATCAGCCTAGACCTCAGAACAAAAATTGTAGACCTCCACAAGTCTGGTTCATCCTTGGGAGCAATTTCCAAATGCCTGAAGGTACCACGTTAATCTGTACAAACAATAGTATGCAAGTATAAACACTATGGGACCAGGCAGCCGTCATACCGCTCAGGAAGGAGACGTGTTCTGTCTCCTAGAGATGAACGTACTTTGTGCAAAAAGTGCAAATCAATCCCAGAACAACAGCAAAGGACCTTGTGAAGATGCTGGAGGAAACGGGTACAAAAGTATCGATATCCACAGTAAAACGAGTCCAATATTGACATAACCTGAAAGGCCGCTCAGCAAGGAAGAAGCCACTGCTCCAAAACCGCCATAAAAAGCCAGACACAAAATAGATGGAATCATGAGGAAGGAAAATTATGTGGATATATTGAAGCAACATCACAAGACATCAGTCAGTTAAAGCTTGGTTGCAAATGGGTCTTCCAAATGGACAATTTGGACAATGACCCCAAGCATACCTCAAGTTGTGGCAAAATGGCTTACGGACAACAAAGTCAAGCTATTGGAATGGCCATCACAAAACCCTGACCTCAAACCTATAGAAAATTTGTGGGCAGAACTGAAAAAGCGTGTGCGAGCAAGGAGGCCTAGAAACCTGACTAAGTTAAACCAGCTCTGTCAGGAGGAATGGGCCAAAATTCACCCAGCTTATTGTGGAAGGCTACCCAAAACATTTGACCCAAGTTAAACAGTTTAAAGGCAATGCTACCAAACACAAATTAATTGTATGTAAACTTCCCACCCACTGAGAATGTGGTCAAAGAAATAAAAGCTGAAATAGATCATTCTCTCTACTAATATTCTGACATTTCACATTCTTAAAATAAAGTGGTGATCCTAACTGACCTAAGACATGGCATTTTTTACTAGGATTAAATGTCAGGAATTGTTAAACTGAGTTTAAATGTATTTGGCTAAGGTGTATGTAAACTTCCGACTTCAAATGTAGTTGATAAATTATCAATGTGGAATCGCACTTTAAAAGAGGGGGTCCCTTTGTATGTCCTCAGCTCTCCACCCTCCACAAGGTCTCCAAATCCACTGCATTATTGGTACTCATGACCCTTGCCTGTTGACAAAATAGACTAGCTATGGGTCTCAGTTAGGCCTAGGAGTCTGGAGGCAAGTCAGTTTGAAGAGTAAAAAAAAAATCTTGATGTGGGATGCATAGAGTGCAATAATGTTTGATTTCATGTGATGTTGACCAGTTGTAGATAGTTACACACGCCAGAAGGCTAAAGGCATCTTTATGGTTTAAGTTTGTTGGACTTGGATCTTACTTACTCTTTTGGTTAGAAATAGCAGTTTGACTGCATGCCATCTTGTGGAGTTCCATCTCTGCAATTTGACGTGATAGGCTTTAATGTAGAGATGTTTGTTTTGTCTTCGGCCTAGATGGTCCTAATAATAACAATGTCATTATACACAGTGTACAAAACATAAAGGACACCTGCTCTTTCCATGAGATAGACTGACCAGGTGATTTCACGTGGAAACTATGATCCCTTATTGATGTCACTTGTTAAATCCAATCGGTGATGATGAAGGGAAGGAGACAGGTTAAATTGAGACATGGATTGTGTATGTGTGCCATTCAGTGCGTTTGGGCAAGACAACAGATTTAAGTGCCTTTGAACAGGGTATAGAGTACCACAGTGTGGTATGGTATTTATTAGGATCCCCATTAGCTACTCTTCCTGGGATCCACATGAGTCATAATGCCCATAAAACCTAGCTGTCAAACAAGGAAATGGTTCCAATAGTTTTTCCACCATTCAGTTTTCCCATAGGGGATTTTAGAAACACTTCAAATAAGGGCTGTGTTTCGTGTAGGTTTACCCTGGTGTGACGTTTTGATAACTGTGTAAATCTATCTAGGACAAGGGGCCTTTTATCAATATATTTACCCCCCCCCAATGAAATGCTAATTAGCTGCTAATGTGGTGATCATAAAGAACTACAAATTCTATAATGATCTGGACGAGACTGCCGCATCGAAGCGAAAGGTAAGAATCTCTGGATTAACTATCTAATGTTAGCTAAATTTAGTAATGAGCAAATTGGCTACATTTCTTTTAAATTGACAATACTGTGAACTGCCTTGTGCATGTTTTAAATTGACACAATACCTTTTAGAAAGGGTGTCAGCTAGAAATGACATGGAGGGATTTGTAGTTTTTCTTGATGTCTCCTTTGATGCTTATTAGTATTTTCGGATCTGAGAGTAAGTGGAGCCGACTATATTGATAAACGTCACTTTGTCTGAGAGAGATTTACATGGTTATCAAAATGTCACGCCAGGGTAAGCCTACATAAAACACCGTCCTTATTTTAAGAGTTTCTAAAAATTCCCTTTTGGAAAAATGGTGAAAAAAACGATTGGAACCATTTCCCTGTTTTGACCACTAGATTTTATGGGTATTATGGCACCTCCACTGTGAGGCTCTATGGTAGTTGGTGCCAGGCCCACAGGTTTGTGTCAAGAACTGCAACGCTGCTGAGTTTTTTACACTCAACAGTTTCCTGTGTGTATTAAGAATGGTCCACCACCCAAAGGACATCCAGCCAATTTGACACAACTGTGGGAAGCGTTGGAGTCAACAAGGGCCAGCATCCCTGTAGAATGTTTTTGACACCTTGCGAAGTCCACACCCTGATGAATTGAGGCTATTCTAAGGGTAAAGGTGGGGGGTGCAAGTCAAAATTAGGAAGGTATCCTTAATGTTTTGTACACTTAGTGTATATGGGCTGGTTAAATAATTTAAATAAATAGGCCACTCAAGGGAATGATTAGTCCAACTAAACACTCGATAAAATCCAGATGTGAACCATGGATTTTCTAGCATCACTGAAACGATAACACAAGTAATTAGGAGTTTGGGTAAGCTAAAAGGACAATCATTTATATATTCTTTGACAAAAAAACAAGTCCGCTGATCAACATTCCTCCCAATAAGGTTTGGGCCAGAGGAGGATGCTGTGAGCTCCCTCTAAGAGAGATAATTAAGAGCCTTCACCCCCCCCCCCCCCCCCCCCCTCCCCTCCAATCGGGTCCCTTATGCTCTCATTAGTCCACCATTTAACCTAATAATAACCCACCCTTACCCCCAAAGACACCTACTTAAACACAATGTCCCCTGATGGCAAGCTGACAGTCAAGTCCCTTCAACAATGCAGGGCATTGGTATTAGGCCCCCCCCCCCAATTCTTTCTCTTCTCTTATTTAGCTGTTAACCTGTTGTTCTCTGAGGCTAAATCATTGGAATAGGAGAGAGATGTATAGGTCGAACCCCCCGGGAGACACAGTCAAAATAAAAAAATTGTGGTATTAAGACACTTTTTCTCTCTCTTCCTGGTGGAGATGGGTCGTGGTTTCCCCAAGGGTACAAATGGGTTGGCCCTTTGGCTCCCAGAGCTATTTTTAACCCGCCTTTTTTAGATAAGATTAAGTTCCATCTCCTGGCCGGCCAGTGGGGCATGGAGGGGACACAGGCTTACTTGTAGGTGCAGGAGGAGGAAGGAAAATGGAATCTGGGGTTGGGCCTCACTGTGCCACAACGCCCCTCCCCACAACGCCCCTCCCCACAACGCCCCTCCCCACAACGCCCCTCCTCTTAAACCTTCTTTGCTCCGGAATTTCTCAAATGTAGGGTACATGTAGCTGCTACATTGAAAATTGAAGTAATTCACAACGTATTTACTTTGCGATTTTGGGAAATGGCTAAGTTCATACATTTTACGCCTTGATGCAGTTGTTACTGACTACTTGTTTAAATATGACAATGCACCTCATGTTACATACCCAACATTATTGATGGAATTAGGGAATGTTAGGGAGGCTCCAGGTACGTGTGGGTGTTTTGATGGGGATGCGGTAACAAAGCCAAGTGAGATGACAGAAATTTGAGAAGTGGACAAAGCGGCTAAGTAGGACGGTGTCGCTGCTTCCATTGTGTGCACATAGGCCGCTTTAAAGGGATGTTTTCATTGGGACCGAGGCGGGAATGGACTTCTTTTACAGGTGTGTGAATGTAAGCTGCAACTAACAAACACTCACTGAGGGACCTTAACAGTAGACATTACAACATGTCCCTGGGGTGAGTCCTTAGTTAGCCCTGCTATACTCTGCCTGTGGTCTAGGCCCCAGTGTAAATATAGGCCTAGTGGTGAGGCTCAGTGATATTTGTAGGCACAGTTACACATTTGTGGTATAAGTCCCAAATCTAGATTAATATCACTGTCTTTTTATAGGCTATACTTGGCTGTACAGATAATGTGCAAAGTAGGTCCTAATGTTTGTGGCCCGTCTCTCGAGGTACTATTGCATCACAACGCTGGATTCGGTAAACATTTGGATGAATTGATTGCTGCCATGACTACTACAAGCCACTACTAGAAAATCCATACATCAATCCTACATTGGTGAACATTACATTTTTTGTTGATGATGAATGGATGGATGCCTTTATTTGTTGTTACGTGTACTAGGTGACCTATTTTACTTGCAACCCTTGCCGTTACAACCAGGTAGCACCTTGGTTGTCCAATAGTTCTCCTCTCTCTCGTCGATCCACAAAAGTGTGTTGTTAATATTGGCTAAGTCATCCATCTCACAGGGTGTGTCCAGGGTCTAACTGATAAGCTGCAGGGAGGGAGGGAGGGAGGGAGGGAGGGAGGGAGCCCTGCATCGGGGTGATGTCTGCCCTGTCTCAGTGCAGAGCCCTACATGTTCTTTATCCCTCTGCCCAGCTCCGAGCTGTCACTACCCCCACCACACACACACACACACACACACACACACACACACACACACACACACACACACACACACACACACACACACACACACACACGTATACACCACAAACATACACACACCCTTCCCAACCACCGGCCACCACCTAGTCTTCAACCTCCAGCACAGGCTGCAAATAAAGCAGGTATTTACTGTGGGTTCAAAGTCTAGCTCGACGGCTGTGTCACTGATGTGAAAGAATGCCACAAGGAGGAGGGTGGAGGAGGAGGAAAGGGGTAGAAAAAATGAAAATGGAGGCTGCAACAGGACCTGGGGTGAAGCATGGGGGAGACAGGAAGTTAAACTGCCTCCTTTTCGAAGTGGTGGGGGAAGAGATGGAGGAAGTGGAACAACAATGGGTCTGCTCTCCAGTGTTGTCCCCTTCTCCCAAGTCAGCCCGTTTCCAAGCAGCTAGCTCTGTCTCACAGGTGAGAAATAAAGTTTAAAGTCTTTTTTTGTTTTGTTTAAAATTCTTTATTTGAGTTCTAGTCCATTGACTCCTATTTACCTGCAAAATAACCCTAAAAATACTCTTACCACAAAGTGGACTGTCTTTCTCCCTCCAAGTAGCCATCTCTCTGTGTCGGCTGTCTCGGAGAGGAAAGGGTTAACACTGTAGAGAGTGATGGAGAGGAAAAAGGGAGGCTAAATGGAGAGTGCGCAGTAAGAATGTCTCCAGCTCTTTCGCTGTCCCTCCCTCTCTCCCTTTCTGCCTCCTCGCTCTGTCTTTACCTTTCTCTCGCTCCCTCTCTCTCTCTTCCAGCCCCACATCGCTCCCTCCCTCCATCTTTCTTGCTGACTAAACAGTTTTGTCAGCTGGCAGTTGCTCGCAGGCTGAGGATTTGCGATAGCTTCTGGAGGTTAGGGGGAGGGGGAGGGGTGGTACTCACAGGCAGCACTTGTTGCTCACTGGACCTAGGCAGGGGAGGGAAGGAGGAACCAATGATGTGTGTAAACCCTGGATGACTAACAGGGGGCGCTGTATTGAAGCCACTGCGCAGCCATCTTGGTACTCCTACTCCATTGTAAAATAAAGATTTTGGAAGCTATATAAATGTATTTATAAATGTCTAAATTAGTTTTTGACAAGTTTATTCTATTACAGACAACTTTAATGGATACTTATAAATGATATGTGAGCTAAACATAAATAATAATAATAATATATTCCTTAATGTATATTTTTTAGAGAGTGCTAATGTTACTGTCCCCACTACAACAACAAAATACTTAAATACTGTATAATTCCTTTCATTCCTATGGAGGATTGCTCCTACTGGGGAGTGCCAATATGGCCGACCAGTGGCTTCAACGCTTCAATGGCCAATAGATAGCATCAGCAATCCAGGG
Source organism: Oncorhynchus mykiss (assembly GCF_013265735.2). Taxonomy (NCBI): domain Eukaryota; kingdom Metazoa; phylum Chordata; class Actinopteri; order Salmoniformes; family Salmonidae; genus Oncorhynchus; species Oncorhynchus mykiss. The sequence continues at coordinate 16,238,341 of NC_048579.1, forward strand.
TTTATATACGTCATTGGGAGGAACAGAGTGAGAGACCGAGGGAGAGTGGGGGAAAAAAAGTGCGTACGGCAACCTCATCGTCCAACCAGTTTTGTGTGTGTGTGTGTGAGAGAGATGAGAGAACATGCAAATATAACATACTTTATCATCAACACAGCCAGATTACTGCAATTAAAGATTTTGAACTTGTGGACATAATGTTTCAGGCAAACAGTTTTTTTTTATACTACCTAACATTGTGTGGTGTCTTTAGAATGTAAATAAATGTCTTGAGAAATGTAGTCAAATGAATGGATGATTATAGGCTGTATCTGCTAGTTGTAATCGAGAGAAGGCTCTGTTAGTCTGTGTGTCTCAGACAGTCAGTCAGCTGCACAGAGACAATAAATATTGAAGGAAGAGCTGCCCTAATGACAGCCCACCTGAGCGCTGCATGCTGGGAAAAGATGCCAGTGAGGTCAGAGGTGACTGCTAATATTGTGCAGACGTGCTAATATAGCTTTGAGGCTTCTGACTGAATGTACTCCCAATCTATTTCCTGCAGTTTTATATTTTCCTTCCTTGTGCATAACTATGGTGGAGCATTTCGACATGCATCTGATTCGTGTTACTTTTAACTCAAGGTTTGGAGGTTTAGGCTAACTTCGTTATGTTTTTCTGTATACCTTGGTTTCTGGTACAAAATAATAAAGAATAAAATAAAACATTGAAATCCAGGGCAATATTCACATTTCCTTTGCATTTTAATTTTTAAACCCAACTCCACCTAGGTAATCCCTATTAATCCTGCTAGGCTAGCCCTGTGTGTAATGCCTCTTCAAAAGGGCATCCTTGGAAGAAACACTGAGCTGCCACTTCCTTGTCCCATTCTCTCTCTCTCACACACACACACACACACACACACACACACACACACACACACTAGCCGTCTTTCCCTTCATCAGTTGAAAAGGTACCATTTGTTTGTTCTACAAACAGACGGCACACCTTGTCTCCATCGAGAACGGAGCACATGCCCCCAGACTTGTTGCTTGTCGCTCTTCCTCGGCCATGAAAGGAAGTTAGCGCCATACACCTTCACACACACACACCTTCACACCTTCACCCACACGCACACCTTCACCCCCCCCCCCCCCCCCCCCCAAACACACACCTTTATTCACATCCCCCCCACACACACCTTCACTCACATCCATCCCCCCCCACACACACACCTTCACTCACATCCCCCCCCACACACACACACACCTTCACTCACATCCCCCCCCCCACACACACACACACCTTCACTCATCCCCACAAACACACACACACACACACACCTTCACTCATCCCCACAAACACACACACACCTTCACTCATCCCCACACACACACACACACACACACACACACCTTCACTCACCCCCCCCACACACACACACACACACACTTCCACTCACACCCCCCCACACACACACACACACTTTCACTCACACCCCCCCACACACACACACACACTTCCACTCACATCCCCCCACACACACACACACACCTTCTCACATCACACACCTGAGAGCATCCCTTTGCACAGCTGGGTGGGGGAGGGGACAGGGATTATGGGTAGGGAGAGGCTTTAGTGTAGGAGGAGACTGGGGGAGGCGGCAGAGTATGACTGCTTGGTGTTACTGTTTTTTTTCTTCCTGATTTGAAATTATTCAGCGCTTACAGCAAGTAGTTTTGAACTAGCCTAGTCCTACATAAATGCACCATTTCTTTCAAACATTTTCAGGAGAGAAACAAATTTAGAGGAAAACAAGAACTTTCATTCTTACTGACAGGAGGAACTCTGTTTTGAGTTTCAGTTTTCTCTTAAAAGTCCTCTCTGGTTATTAGACATGCTCTCATCATCAGCCGTGAGACAGACAAACCACACAGACTTTACAAGATGGGGTAATCTCTGTGACGTCGGCTACACACGTAACTCTGTATCATGTCATTCCACGCCAAGGATTGAGGATGACACTGGTTATAATTCAACCCCCTCCCTGCCTGCTTCTGTCTCACATCACAGAAGGAAAATGGTGTCGCAAAAACAAACATTTGCTAATGAGATTAAACTATTTGTTTCGAGACAGCTTTTGATTATGATTGGACAATGGATAAAGATGCGCACTGTTTCCAAAATACCTCCTCCGTCCTAAGCAGAGATGGAGCTGGAGAGGAGGAATGCAAAGAGGGGGAGAGGGGTGCTTAGTGGGGGGATGGATAAGAGAGGTGTGTGTGGGGTGGGATAGGTGTGTTCACTCCGTTGATCTGAAGTTAACACTTTCACCCCCCCCCCCCCCCCCCCCCCCCCCAACACACTGGGAGTAGAGTTGATAGGATAGGCTCTCTTCTGACATGCCCTGGAGGCAGGGCACACAAAGGCAGAAACACGGTCCTTTCTCTGGGTTGAAACCTGGCCTCTTCTCCCTCCACCCCCCACTACAGGAGCAGCTCGCTCCCACACAATGGAGGGACCTACCTTTAAAAGCTTAAACCCTGCCCAGACAACACTGGTTATAAATAGGCCGCACCGCCACCCATCTCACGGAAGGTGTACACACACACAGGACCACTCTTGCCGTTTCTTACTTTCCACTGAGATGAGTGCACTCCTTCCTAGCTCTTGCTCCTTCACTAGGTATTGAACAGTAATTGGCCAGTTTTGTCTTTGTCCATCATCATCCTTCCCTGTCTACTGACAAACGCTTTGCTTGTTATTTGTCGCCAAATACCATCACACATCCTCAGTCCTCTGAGTCATCAAGGCGGTCTCAATCAACACCGTCTCTGGAAGATGATGCCATTTCAGGTCCGTTATGTCCAGATATGTCTGCACTTTCTTATCTTTTCAGAGCAAGGTCACCAAGCTTGTGATGCAATGACTCAGTCAGCCCCCTCAGTGTTGAAGACTGTAACAGTGTGGCAAGGCCCCGGAGACGGGAGTGTTATGGCCCCGGAGACGGGAGTGTTATGGCCCCGGAGACGGGAGTGTTATGTCCCCGGCGACGGGAGTGTTATGGCCCCGGCGACGGGAGTGTTATGGCCCCGGCGACGGGAGTGTTATGGCCCCGGCGACGGGAGTGTTATGGCCCCGGAGACGGGAGTGTTATGGCCCCGGAGACGGGAGTGTTATGGCCCCGGAGACGGGAGTGTTATGTCCCCGGCGACGGGAGTGTTATGGCCCCGGCGACGGGAGTGTTATGGCCCCGGCGACGGGAGTGTTATGGCCCCGGCAGTGTTATGGCCCCGGCGACGGGAGTGTTATGGCCCCGGCGACGGGAGTGTTATGGCCCCGGAGACGGGAGTGTTATGCTCATTGATCCCTCTAATGATCCTAATGGAGATTGTCTGAGTAAAGAGAGACTCGCATGTTGACAATTAAAGGCTCTAAGGAATTGTGTCTGTACCGCCATTTGGTTTGTTCGGTCATTGATGTATTTTGTTGCTGGGACTTAGCATTAGTGTGTCATTTGTCAAGATTAAGACTACTTAATTCTGTCAGTGCAACGTTTTTGTGAATATTCTTGACATCATATTCTAAACTCAGCAAAAAAAGAAACGTCCCCTTTTCAGGACCCTGTCATTCAAAGATAATTAGTAAAAATCCAAATAACTTCAGATTTTCATTGTAAAGGGTTTAAAGACTGTTTCCCTTGCTTGTTCAATGAACAATAAACAATTAATGAACATGCACCTGTGGAACAGTCGTGAAGACACTAACAGCTTACAGACGGTAGACCATTAAGGTCACAGTTATGAAAACTTAGGACACTAAAGAGGCCTTTCTACTGACTCTGAAAAACACCTAAAGAAAAATGCCCAGGATCCCTGCTCATCTGCGTGCGGCAAGGAGGCATGAGGACTGCAGATGTGGCCAGGGCAATAAATTGCAATGTCCATATTGTGAGACGCCTAAGACAGCGCTACAGGGAGAAAGGACGGACAGCTGATCGCAGTGGCAGACCACGTGTAACAACACCTGCATATGATTGGTACATCCGAACATCACACCTGCGGGACAGATACAGGATGGCAACAGCACCTGCACAAGTTACACCAGGAACGCACAATCCCTCCATTTGTGCTCAGACTGTCCTCAATAGGCCAAGAGAGGCTGGACTGATGGTTTGTAGGCCTGTTGTAAGGCAGGTCCACACCAGGCAACAACGTCGCCTATGGGCACAAACCCACCATCGCTGGACCAGACAGGACTGGCAAAAAGTGCTCTTCGTTGACGAGTCGCTGCTTTGTCTTACCAGGGGTGATGGTCGATTTGCGTTTATCGTCGAAGGATTGAGCGTTACACCGAGGCCTGTACTCTGAATCGAGGTGGAGGGCCCGTCATGGTCTGGGGCGGTGTGTCACAGCAACATCGGACTGAGCTCGTCATTGCAGGCATTCTCAATGCTGTGCGTTACAGGGAAGACATCCTCCTCCCTCATGTGGTTCCCTTCCTGCAGGCTCATCCTGACATGACCCTCCAGCATGACAATGCCACCAGCCATACTGTTCGTTCTGTGCGTGATTTCCCGCAAGACAGGGATGTCAGTGTTTTGCCATGGCCTGCGAAGAGCCCGGATCTCAATCCCATTGAGCACGTCTGGGACCTGTTGGATCGGAGGGTGAGGGCTTGGGCTATCCCCCCCCGAAATGTCTGGAATTTGCAGGTGCCTTGGTGGAAGAGTGGGGTAACATCTCACAGCAATAACTGGCAAATCTGGTACTGTCCATGAGGAGATGCACTGCAGTGCTTAGTATCTGTACATTGACTGTTACTTTTGATTTTGACCCCCCCCGCCCCCCTTTGTTCAGGGACACATTATTCCATTTCTGTTAGTCGCATGTCTGTGGAACTTGTTCAGTTTGTCTCAGTTGTTGAATCTTATGTTCATACAAATATTTACACTTGTTAAGTTTGCTGAAAATAAACGCAGTTGACAGTGAGAGGATGTTTCATTTTTTTTGTGAGTTTGTAAGTGTGTGCTGGTTGTGATGCCGTTAGCCTAGGCCTGACTAGTCAGAATAGTATGCCACCAGAGACATTTTGAGATGGAGGGACAATGTCAGGGACAATGTCAGGGATAAATAGAACTCTGAGAGGGAAAAGAAGACTTCTTCCTCATGTCATTCTTTTCTGAGGAAATGGGCCATCCCACAAGACTGCAAAATCTTTTGGACTTCCCCTGAACAGGAAATGGTGGCTAGTGGATGTTTTTCAGCTTTTCATAATTATGATTAGCACTTGTGTGCATCATTAGGGGTGGTAGGGTAGCCTAGTGGTTAGAGCGTTGGACTAGTAACCCGAAGGTTGCAAGTTCAAATCCCCGAGCTGACAAGGTACAAATCTGTTGTTCTGTCCCTGAACAGGCAGTTAACCCACTAGGCTGTCATTGAAAATAAGAATTTGTTCTTAACTGACTTGCCTAGTTAAATAAAGGTAAAATAAAAATAAATAAATTAGGGGAATTGTTGTCAGAAGGCGAGGGGAAATAAACTGGTTCAGAAAGAAGTAGTTAACAAAGAGAATAATCCAAAACTATCAGCTTATCCTTCGGGCACTCCCAAAGCCAGCACTTCTATCCCAGTAAACGTTCACTTTTTCTTTATCAGGCCTTGTGCTCGACGAGGAGGCACTTTGCTCAGAGCCTTGAGAGGCAGGTATCAGAGCAGGAGCCTCCTAGATGCTAACATGTCTAGCATCAATCACTATTAAACATGGAAAGCAGAAACAAGCTTGCTGTCTTTGTAACTGTTCCTTACTGCTCCATTCTCCCCCTCCCATAGTGCGTTGGGGGGGGGGGGTGACTTTGAACACTTTCAAGCCCTGAAAGTAGCCCATCTAACCCATCCTGCTCTACCACTCAATGTCTGACATGCAACAGGCTCCATCACTGCCTACCTTGGGCAAACATCGAGCTGGACAATGAGGATGTAAATGAGATCTTTACACTCAGTCAGCTGAAATGTTACATGTCTTCTATTTCCCCACACAACACTGGGCAGAAGACCAGTGCTCATTGTGACCAGCCTCTGATGCTCCGACCCCTCTGGGCTGTAGGGGTCCCTCTGTTTGGGCCACAGACTCTAATAGTTCTACGCATTGTGTGCTGGTGGGTGTATTGGTCATGCTTTCAGAAAATTATTAATCACTTGTCTGTTTTTCTTGCTTTCTTTCTTGTTAAGACTCCATCTTAAGAATCACAATTCTAGGCCGTAGATGATCACAAGTACTTTTCAATTTTTTTTTTTTTATGACACTTGTTGGATGGGTGTACTTTACTATAAGATGGCAGTTTATTTCTGTGCCCCCCCCCAAAAAAACTGCTCTATGTGAAGTTCCAGCATCTCCACCTCCCACCCCACCCTCCAGATGAATCACTCCCTTGTAGGAGCTCATGTCCCCAGGCAGTAAGGCAGGCAGAGAATCCATGTAGTGAGATCCCAGCACTGCAGGAAGAGGGGGAAAAAAACAATGTGACTCTTATTTCAGAGGGGAGTAGTGGAGGGGTAGTGTAGTGGAGGGGTAGTGTAGTGGAGGGGTAGTGGAGGGGTAGGAGTAGTGTAGTGGAGGGGTAGGAGTAGTGTAGTGTAGTGGAGGGGTAGTGTAGTGTAGTGGAGGGGTAGTGTAGTGTAGTGGAGGGGTAGGAGTAGTGTAGTGGAGGGGTAGTGTAGTGTAGTGGAGGGGTAGTGTAGTGGAGGGGTAGTGGAGGGGTAGGAGTAGTGTAGTGGAGGGGTAGGAGTAGTGTAGTGGAGGGGTAGTGTAGTGGAGGGGTAGTGGAGGGGTAGGAGTAGTGTAGTGGAGGGGTAGTGTAGTGTAGTGGAGGGGTAGTGGAGGGGTAGGAGTAGTGTAGTGGAGGGGTAGTGTAGTGTAGTGGAGGGGTAGGAGTAGTGTAGTGGAGGGGTAGGAGTAGTGTAGTGGAGGGGTAGTGTAGTGTAGTGGAGGGGTAGGAGTAGTGTAGTGGAGGGGTAGGAGTAGTGTAGTGGAGGGGGGGGGGGGGAGTAGTGGGAGAGGTGGTGGGGGGATGGAGGAGAGAGGGGGGGGGAGGGAGAGAAAGGCAGACGACATGATGTGATGCTGCTGCTGTGGGAGTCGTTTCAGTGTAGCCGAGCGGTGCTGTGCTGCACGGCCGGTCATATACCCCCGGGGGCACCCCCCCACCCCGCTAGAAATTGTGAGAGCCCCCTCCTACCCCCGCTCGCTGTCATTCACACATGCGGTTCAGGCAAACAGCTGGCCGCGGAGTACCTGATTGGGCAGAGAGCAAGGGGGCCGGTGCCCATATGGGTAGGAGGGGCTTAGGCACTGGGCGGCTCAGTGGGTGAGTGCGAGCTGGTGACGGCAAATAGTTGGCCGATGTTGTCTGGCCTTGTACTTTGGCCTGCATCCTCACTTGTTAGGTCATCTAACATCAAGAAGCCAAAGAAGGGGTTGGAGGATGGGGGAATGGGGGGGAGGATGGGGGTTGGGAGGGGGTTAGGGGGGAGGGGATGGGGGTTAGGGGGGAGGGGTTGGAGGATGGGGGTTAGGGGGTGGGGGGTTGGAGAATGGTGGTTAGGTGTAGAAGGACCGATACAGATAATACCTGGTGGTGCCTCTGCTGAACTGATCCATCTAGTTTTACACTTTGCTAAATGTTGGCAGACACACACACACAGAGAGAGGCAATCCTCTACAAGGAGGAGGGAAGAAATGGTCTTGACAGCCACAAATTGTGTGTATGTGCGCGCGCGCCTTAGCCCCCAGCCCAGATGAAGGGTGTATTCTTCTTGGCTGTACAAAGAGCTCCATTATGGTGAGAGTGGTGAAGAGGCCTATCCTCCCGACCTGGGCTGTGGTTCCTCTGCTGGGAGAACCCCCACCCCCCTCCAGTGGTTTGTCCTGCTCTGTCTCCTCACCAGACATGGTGGCAGACAGACAGACAGATAGATGATGCTTCATGCTCCAGTTAGAGCATCCCAGACTCATAGGGATGCAGCATTTTAAACACGAAGACCAAGTAGTATCAAAACATTTCACTCGCTGCATTTCAAGCAGTTATTGTGCGAAATGACTTACTGCAAATGTCTGAAGTGGCATACTTTTTACATCTGACAAACAAGTAGACCAAACTCATCCCAGCTGTGTATATTCACTGTGTACACAGTGCTCTATATTAAGATGAACGCTACTGTCTGTAATGACTGACTGTGAATGGCTGAAATAATTGTCTGCTTTTTAAGATCTGACACACAAGCAGTTCAGATGACTACATGGGTTGGGAGATGCTTTGGGTGGGCTTTTTTCTTTTTTTGTGGTATGCCTCTGCACATAAGTTTTCATGTAGGATGGGCTAATCCGTGTGACGAGGGTGTGAGTCTTGTCTGAGGGACTTGGTGTGTTGGGTAAGTCCAGGCTTAGGCAGGTATGACATGTATGAGCTTGTAGGCCTGAAGGCAGCCCCCCCCACAACCTACACTCTCACATATGCACACATACACACACACACACACACACAAGTGCTGAAAGACTGTGAGGGTTTGCGTTTGCGAAAGACAGCGACACACCCAAGTGCATTGTTGTAACACTGGGGATGTTGCTGAACTGAGCCCATCTCTTTTCACTTCAATCTCCCCCAAGATGTTATGTGCCTCAACTGTTGGTGTGTCACCATTTTATAAAGAATCTAACTAGTAGGCTTCAAGTTATTGGTGCTTGGCTTCATGTGGATACAAGGTGTCCTGGACCGTATGTGTAAACCTCAGCAACAAATGTTGTGGGTTGGCGTCGAGTTGGGCCTCATGGCCTAATTCGGGTGAATCGAAATGCCAACTGGAGGATGCCCCATATGCAAATAGGAGCAGACCATCCCATACAACCTTAATGAAACAAAGTGCTTTTACAGGCTGTTCTGCTGTTCATTGGCTTGGAATACTGATACGGTAGTCAATGCCTGTTGGTAAACTAGACTATTAACTGACTTGAACTTAACAGGCCTTTTTAAGAGCTGCACATAAAGTGTGTGGAGCAGAGCAGCATTAATACAGCAGGCTCTGTTGTTGGATGTGCTGCTGCTAGCTGCTGTGTGTGCGTGTGCGCGCGCCCCAGAATTTATGGAGTGGGGCTGTCACTGCCGCCCCTGAATGAATGTGCCATTTGTTGCACAGATAGACAACTGTCAGTGGAGAGCAGTCCAGGCCCACTGTGTCCTCTGTGTGGAGAGAGAGACCCATGTGACTGATAACTGGGAGGTATACTATGTATTTTTTTGTATTGATGAAACAAATAAAGTTGTGGAACATGAAGTACAAGTAAGAGCTAGACTCATCTTTACCACAGACCTACAGTTACGCTCAATGTTCCTCACCGGCCCCAAAGTGTACTGTAAAGGTGTGTGTGTGTTTGGGGGAAGGGGAATGGTTGCCAGAGAGGGAAAATGAGCAGAACAGGATAGGTAGCAGACAAACAGAGAAAGATGGATGGGTCTCCGTCTCCCTACATAAAAGTATCTGCTAAATAAAGGACTGGGGGATGAACATAACAAAGGGGGGGTTAAAAGCGTACCCTTTCTGCTCACCGCTGTGATTTACTCATGGCGGAGAGACGTGCCAAATAAGTAGCTTGCTAGCAGGGGCTATTTATTCTCAGCCTGTTGGGGATGTCAAGCCAACTCTCCCCTACATCTATCTGGCCTTCAGAGAAGACCTTGCTTCATGTTTTGATAAAGGTATAGGCTAAGGCAACACAAGTACACACACATACACAGCAAAAGGAACTCAAAAGTTATCTCTTTGGAAAGTAATCAGTCCCTTTTTTTTTCATCACTTTTATTTGTAGGAATGTTTTTAAATGCGCATTAGCTTGTAACTGTAGTGTAGCTGGCTAGCTGTTATGTGTTTGTGGCACTAAGGGCACATGCACTAAGGGCACATGCAGTACATTGCAGCCAGTTAGCTATCTGGTCGGTGCGGTTGGTTGGTTCCACGCAGCTGTCAGTGGGGCTGCATGGGATCTGTCAGGCCACAATCTACATCTGCACTCTCACTCTATGTAACTGGCACCTACCACAACGTCTCTGTGTTTGTGTCGTGGGGGGGTCTGTGTGTGTGTGACGTCAATATAGCCTAACTTACATAAAAGTATTTTTGTGTTTGAGTGTGTTAAACTAGCAGTGATAGCCTACTGCTTTGTCAATAGAGTAGTAGAATAATGTAGGATAATCTGGTTGTCGTTATCTCCCCCTACATATTTTCAACTACTGAAGATGTGGCTGAAATAGGAGCTTATCAACACAACCACCCCCACCCCACCCTGTGCTCCCAAGTGGCGCAGCCGTCTAAGGCACTGTGTCACTACAGTCCCTGGTTCGAATCCAGGCTGGATCACATCTGGCCGTGATTGGGAGTCCCATAGGGCGGAGCGCAATTGGCCCAACGTCGTCCGGGTTGGCCGTCATTGTAAATAAGAATTTGTTCTTAACTGACTTGCCTAGTTAAATAAAAAATAAAAAGCAGGCTCATGTGAGCCTGTCAAACAAGACTCCACTCTGGAGAGTCAACACTCACTCCCCAGAGTGGCCTTGCAGCAGACCTCCAGTCACAGTCCCAGCCAAGGCAGCATATGTCCCATTTAGGGCTTGAATAAAGCCCTGTCTTTTCTCCTCCAGGAGAGAAAGGCCCCCAAAAGTCCCTGGCTGTCGCAGGCACCTGTGGCTGGCTGACAGCTGAGCCCCTGTGTTGCCAAGGACCCTTGTTTCCAAACCCTGCTATGCCACCCTTGATCTGTGAAGTGTGTTTGTGCCGCTGGGCATCTTGACAGCTTTCCTCTGAAGCATCCAGTGGCTTATCATCTTGTTTTTGTGTTAGTAAAATGGTCTACAGTGCCTTCAGAAAGTATTCACACCCCTTGAGTTTTCCACATTTTGTTGTGTTACAGCCTGAATTTAAAACAAATTAAATAGAGATTGTGCCACTGGGCTACACACAGTAACCCATAATGTTAAAGTAGAATTATGTTTTTAGATTTTTAATATATTTTTTTTACAAATTAATAAATGATAGTGTCTCGAGTCAATAAGCATTCAACCCCTTTCTTATGGCAAACCTAAATATGTTCAGAAGTAAAAATGGTTCTTAAGTCACATAATACGTTGCAATAATAGTGTTTAACCAATGCCTCGGTTTTCCAATACCTTGCAAAGAAGGGCACCTATTTGGGCAACCGGCTGGCCACAGGTTGTGGGTCTAGTAACGCCTCTAGCACTGCTTTTTGACCTCTTTGCCACTCGGGAGGCCCAAATCTCATAGCTTTTGATACAAAGCCTAGAATATACTGTATGGTACATTTTCCCATGCTTTTATCAACCATACTTTTATCCATAATTTTAGCATTCCACCATTGGCTAAGTGAATATTTTTATATGGGAAGTTATTAAACAATCTTACAATCTGGGCTGGAGGCAGAATGGTAGCAGATGAACATGCAGTCTGTCATTCTTTCATAATGGGCTTTAGGTTCAAATGTGAGAACCTGAGAGAGACTCTTTTTACCTCACAAGAACTGCAATCTCTACCCACCAGTTTCTCAGTGGGTTTCACAACTCTCAACTCTCACAACTTTTCAGGAGTCACATTGATCAGTCTTCTCACAGTTCATGAGACTTTGTTTGTAATGTTGCATCTCTGTGTGTTCTCAGCTTTGAGAAGGGGAACCTGAAATCACAGCGATTAAGTTGTTTCTCGCTGGTGTTGTATAGAAGGAAGTTTAAAGAGCTCAGCTGCCGTCAAGTTTTTCTCTGATATAAAAACACACACAAGGAACTCAATACCACATTAGGAATTGCCACACGTTTGACACGTGTGCTGGTTGGTCAGATGACTTCAATTTTTTTTTGCATTGCTGTCATTTTTGCTCTGAAAAAGTATTCAAATGACTTAAAAAAACACCATGGAAAAACATTCCCTACTCAATTCCTCATGATGCTGATCGACAAGTTTGATTTACGTAGCTTATTTAGCTGAGGGCAAGTCACAAATAAGCAACTTACACCAAAGTTTTTGATATTTCGATGTCAAAGTTTTTCTTCTGAAAAAAATAAAACATTCATTAGAATTGTCTTGCTCATTGGAGAAAGCAATCTCTCCAAAGTAGTCAACATGCTGGTTGTTGTGCACTGTTTGTCTCTATAAGGATGCTTAGACCAGAGTGAGGCATGGGTTAGATTTGACTGGAGAGCCAATGAGCAGTTAGTTAGCTTCTCCGCTCTGGCGGCAGCAGAGAGCTGGTGGAAACAGACATGGGGCTCTCTTCCTCTCTAAACCATAATGGAGGAAACTGGCTCGTCTAGTTTGTCCAGATGATCCTCCCTGCCTCCACCTCTTCTCTTAGTGGGCTGTGCACTGCAAAGCCATTCATCTCTTTCACCTCCCTTTCTCTCACTTCCCTTTTCTCGGCCTCCATCTTCCTTTTTGCATCTGTCTGTTCCCCCCACACCTCTCTCTCTCTTCCTCCTTTCTCTCTCTTTCTCTTTCTCTCTCTCTCTCTCTCTCTTCCTCCTCTTTTTCTCTCTCTCTCTCTTTCTCTCTCTTTCTCTTCCTCTCTCTTCCTCCTCTTTCTCTCTCTCTCTCTCTTCCTCCCCTTTCTCTCTAGCTCTATCCACCCCCCCTCTTCGCCCCCTCTCTCTGCTTTTATCTTAACCTTTCCCTGCTGTAACTGATATAGCGGGGATGCTGTTGTGTAGAGCAGGCAAAAAGTGATATCTCCCTTTGCCAACTGCTCTGCTCTCAAACCTCCAGGCTTTAGCACTTGTCTGTGCCTGTCAACCGGCTATGAGAGCAGCACAGCAGCATTCTTACACACACACACACACACACACCCCATTGTCACTGGCTCTAGTTCTACTCCCCATCCTCATCCTGTAAACCTTTTTTTTTCTCACAAGACTGCTCTCTACATAATAAAAATATACCAGTATGCCGTTGAGAAGAATTGCCTATCTTGCAAACACTAAAGCTATTTTAGGCTACTTACTTACTAGCAGAAGCTCTAGGTGCCCATAGGTCCCTCCATGGGTTTAAAGTGTCTTAGTGTGGTAATTAGGCTAGCCATAAGCAACAGAGGCTACCAGTTTAGTGAGGGCTTTGTTCTGCTTGCTGATGAAACAAAGTGATAAACCTCCAACCAGTAACAAGCTGATAACTGGACAGCTCAGTTTACGTGCTTGTATCTCAATTAGCACTGTTGAGACTGTTCTTTTTAAAATGATATATACAGTACCAGTCAAGTTTGGACACACCTACTCATTCAAGGGTTTTTCTTTATTTTTACTATTTTCCACATTGTAGAATAATAGTGAAGACATCATCAACACTATGAAATAACCCATATGGAATAATGTAGTAACCAAAAAAGTGTTAAACAAATGAAAATATATTTTATATTTAAGATTCTTCAAAATAGCCACCCTGTGTTGTGATGACAGCTTTGCACACTTGGCATTTTCTCAACCAGATTCATGAGGTAGTCACCTGGAATGCATTTCAATTAAAAGGTGTGTCTTGTTTAAAGTTAATTTGTGGTATTTATTTCCTTAATGTGTTTCAGCCAATCAGTTGTGTTGTGACATGGTAGGGGTGGTATACAGTAGATAGCCCTATTTGGTAAAAGACGAAGTCCATATTATGGCAAGAACAGCTCAAATAAGCAAAGAGAAAAAACAGTCCATCATTACTTTAAGACATGAAGGTCAGTCAATACAGAACATTTCAAGAAGTTTGAAAGTGTCTTCAAGTGCAGGCACAAAAAACCATCAAGCACTATGATGAAACTGGCTCTCATGAGGACCCCCACAGGAAAGGAAGACCCAGAGTTACCTCTGCTGCAGAGGATAAGTTCATTAGAGTTACCAGCCTCAGAAATTGCAGCCCAAATAAATGTTTCAGAGTTCAAGTAACAGACACATCTCAACATCAACTGTTCAGAGGAGACTGCATGAATCAGGCCTTCATGGTTGAATTGCTGCAAATAAACCTCTACTAAAGGACACCAATAAGAAGAAAAGACTTGCTTCGGCCAAAAAACACGAATAATGGACATCAGACCGTTGGAAATCTGTCCTTTGGTATGATGAGTCTAAATGTGAGATTTGTTTCCAACCGCTGTGTCTTTGAGACACAGAGTTAGTGAACGGATGATCACCGCATGTGTGGTTCCCACTGTGAAGCATGGAGGAGGCGGTGTGGGGGTGCTTTGCTGGTGACACTGTCTGAGATTTTATTTAGAATTCACGGCAATTAACCAGCATGGATACCACAGCATTCTGCAGTGATCCGCCATCCCATCTGGTTTGCACTTAGTCCCACTATCATTTGTTTTTCAACAGGACAATGACCCAACTCACTTCCAGGCTGTGTAAGGACTATTTGACCAAGAAGGAGAGTGACGGAGTGCTGCATCTGATGACCTGGCTTCCACAATCACCTGACCTCAACCCCTGTTTGGGATGAGTTGGACTGCAGAGTGAAGGAAAAGCAGTCGACAAGTGCTCAGCATATGTGGGAACTCCTTCAAGACGGTTGGAAAAGCATTCCAGGTGAAGCTGGTTGAGAGAATGCCAAGAGTGTGCAAAGTTGTCATCAAGGCAAAGGGTGGCTACTTATATTTTGATTTTGTTTAACACTTTTTTTGGTTTCTACATGATTCCATATGTGTTATTTCATAGTTTTGATGCCTTCACTATTATTCTACAATGTAGAAAATAGTAAAAATAAAGCAAAACCCTTGAACAGGTGTGTCAACTTATGACTGATACTGTGTGTGTGTGTTATTTTTATATATATATATATATATATTTTTTTTTTTTTACAGTTTGAAACAGGTAGCCATAGCACTTTTTTTTTACACCTGCAAGTATGTAGGCCTAATAAAGTAGATTTGAGACTTTAAAATAGTTTTTATGTGCAGTGATCAGTGTCTAATCATCTGTATCGATCCCTTTTTGCACCACTTGTATAGCTTAGTTCAAACCAAGCTTCTGTGGTGGGTTTTATATGTAGGTTAAGTTATTCTCTGCTCCAGAGTAGCATGGCCTTTCACCTGTCTGACAGCTATGTTGTGTACGGAGCACGCACGGTGACCCTGCTGGACTTACACTGGGCCACAGTTAGTCTCCTCTGACGTGTACACAGACCAGGACGCGCATGTAGCATTTCATGTGAACAAGACTTGAGATGCTTGGGGACACAGTCCACTGGTCGTGGCTAAACAGGCATTTTGAACCGAAAATGTCTTCTCCGCCCAGCACCATTATAACTGCCTCTCTTTCTGCCTCTTAATTAGGCCCTCTTACCAGCCACTAATCTGATAATCTCTGTTCTGTCCCTCCTTTCCTCTCTCTCTCTCGACCCCTCCTCCCTCTCGCTCATCCCTGTCCTCTCCCGTCTCTCTCATCCATCCTATCTGTCTGTTTTAGCTAGCCATCTTCCTCCTCCCTCCCTCCCTTCCTCCCTCTTTTTCTTATCCATCCTTTGCTCTCTCTCATACACAGATCCGTACGCACGGACACACTCCTCTCGCGAGACAACTCCCCACAACACCCTGCTATAGCCACCATTTAGAATGCGTTCTCCCTCCCTTCCCCCCTCATCTTAGTTTTTTCCCCCCCAAACCTCTTTCACAAAGTAGATAAGCTGTCGGTGGCTCTGCACTGTAATGCCTTGTTGTGTCCATCTATCCTTGTTGGTCTCACCTATTACCATAATAATCAGCTGTCAACAGCTTTTAGTGCTAGTCTGACATGTTGGAAATAAACGCCATAATAAGAATGACTGTCTCGTGTTGGGTTCTTGGTTGGGCCTCCATTTCAACTCGCCATCCTGCAAAGGGCCACAGTTTCCTGGTTTCGCTGTCGACAGTGTGTGTGTTGGTGCTCAGAGACAAGTTTATGTGATAAGAGTACACGTTGTTTGATTAATTTACAGCTTAAAAAGGCAAGAAATCAAGTCTACTACCTCTGAGTGTGTGACACACACACACACACACACACACACACACACACACACACACACACACACACACACACACACAAACAATCTGTCATTGCATGCTGCTCTGGTCTAAGATGAGAAGGCTGGTGTGTGTGTGTGCATGCGGACGACATGACTGTGTGTATTGACGGCAGTCTCTGTGCTCTCCCTGCAGTGTGAGCAGTGGGGTGCTGACACTCGAGGTGGGCAGGCAGGCCGTGGTGTCCCACCCAGGCCCTGAGCTCCGAGCCCAGACGCGTTTTTGCCCTGGTCTCTCGACGGGTAAATATAAGGCTCTCTCTTCCATCCATCCCACCACTCAATACTGTCAACTCCCCATATACTGAAGGCTGTGCTTTAAGCTTCACTCAGCATGTCTACTTCTTTTCTTTCTTTATTCCTTCGTCATCCGTATCCTTTTTCACATTTTCATATGTTCTTCCATTCTTGCGTTTTTTTTGTGTTTTGACATTCATCAGTTGCTTTCTATAGACGTAGGTGGAGAACAGTACAAGTTAAAGGCATTCTAAAGACTCATTTTGCTTCATTACCGATTTTGGATGAAATCGTGTCATTGTTTTCTTCCAGTAGTTTTGGTGTGTGCGTAGAGCACACTGATACTCACTGTGGCTAGCACTCAAGTCATTTTCCAGGCTCTGCGCTATGTGCATGGCATGCTGTCATCTCTACCCTCTCGTTATCTGTCTGTGCTTTTGTTAAGAGGAGTCCTTTTCCTCAATTCTTTGTCTCACACACCCCACCTCCAACGTGTGTAGGTAAGTCACACAGATTCCACACTTTGAGTCACCGCTCTTTGCCTTGTCGGCAGTATGGTATTCCCACCTCCCTCACCCTCTGATTGTTGGGTCGGCCCATGGATTGTCGGCAGTATGGTATTCCCACCTCCCTCACCCTCTGATTGTTGGGTCGGCCCATGGATTGTCGGCAGTATGGTATTCCCACCTCCCTCACCCTCTGATTGTTGGGTCGGCCCATGGATTGTCGGCAGTATGGTATTCCCACCTCCCTCACCCTCTGATTGTTGGGTCGGCCCATGGATTGTCGGCAGTATGGTATTCCCACCTCCCTCACCCTCTGATTGTTGGGTCGGCCCATGGATTGTCGGCAGTATGGTATTCCCACCTCCCTCACCCTCTGATTGTTGGGTCGGCCCATGGATTGATGGCAGTATGGTATTCCCACCTCCCTCACCCTCTGATTGTTGGGTCGGCCCATGGATTGTCGGCAGTATGGTATTCCCACCTCCCTCACCCTCTGATTGTTGGGTCGGCCCATGGATTATCGGCAGTATGGTATTCCCACCTCCCTCACCCTCTGATTGTTGGGTCGGCCCATGGATTGATGGCAGTATGGTATTCCCACCTCCCTCACCCTCTGATTGTTGGGTCGGCCCATGGATTGTCGGCAGTATGGTATTCCCACCTCCCTCACCCTCTGATTGTTGGGTCGGCCCATGGATTGTCGGCAGTATGGTATTCCCACCTCCCTCACCCTCTGATTGTTGGGTCGGCCCATGGATTGATGGCAGTATGGTATTCCCACCTCCCTCACCCTCTGATTGTTGGGTCGGCCCATGGATTGATGGCAGTATGGTATTCCCACCTCCCTCACCCTCTGATTGTTGGGTCGGCCCATGGATTGATGGCAGTATGGTATTCCCACCTCCCTCACCCTCTGATTGTTGGGTCGGCCCATGGATTGATGGCAGTATGGTATTCCCACCTCCCTCACCCTCTGATTGTTGGGTCGGCCCATGGATTGATGGGAGTATGGTATTCCCACCTCCCTCACCCTCTGATTGTTGGGTCGGCCCATGGATTGATGGCAGTATGGTATTCCCACCTCCCTCACCCTCTGATTGTTGGGTCGGCCCATGGATTGATGGCAGTATGGTATTCCCACCTCCCTCACCCTCTGATTGTTGGGTCGGCCCATGGATTGATGGCAGTATGGTATTCCCACCTCCCTCACCCTCTGATTGTTGGGTCGGCCCATGGATTGATGGGAGTATGGTATTCCCACCTCCCTCACCCTCTGATTGTTGGGTCGGCCCATGGATTGATGGCAGTATGGTATTCCCACCTCCCTCACCCTCTGATTGTTGGGTCGGCCCATGGATTGATGGGAGTATGGTATTCCCACCTCCCTCGCCCTCTGATTGTTGGGTCGGCCCATGGATTGATGGCAGTATGGTATTCCCACCTCCCTCGCCCTCTGATTGTTGGGTCGGCCCATGGATTGATGGCAGTATGGTATTCCCACCTCCCTCACCCTCTGATTGTTGGGTCGGCCCATGGATTGATGGGAGTATGGTATTCCCACCTCCCTCACCCTCTGATTGTTGGGTCGGCCCATGGATTGATGGGAGTATGGTATTCCCACCTCCCTCACCCTCTGATTGTTGGGTCGGCCCATGGATTGATGGCAGTATGGTATTCCCACCTCCCTCACCCTCTGATTGTTGGGTCGGCCCATGGATTGATGGCAGTATGGTATTCCCACCTCCCTCACCCTCTGATTGTTGGGTCGGCCCATGGATTGATGGCAGTATGGTATTCCCACCTCCCTCACCCTCTGATTGTTGGGTCGGCCCATGGATTGATGGGAGTCAGGACTGAACCATTTGAGTATGCACTGATTTTTCTCTCCGTTCTGTTAGGTGTCATATTTAGACCTGAATATAGGCTACTGCCATGATTTTATTTACATAATATATGCAGCTGCAGCATTTCTAAATAATTTAATTGTAAATGTGTCCAAAAATGAATTATTGATGTCAAAATCCTGGGCTTGTCCATCCTATGTTTACACGGATGAATGAATGGTGTTCCTATACTTCTTGTACTCCTGTTTTGTACAGTCTGCCTGTCCCTAGTTAGGCTGAGAGCTTGTGTAAAGTGTGTTCTAGAGGAAGCCATGTATCCAGTAAGAACATGTTTGGGTCCCAGCATGCATACGGTCTGTCTGAAACAACTACCCCGTAACTACCTCGCATTCATACTGAGGAGAGGAGGGGCGAAAGAGAGAAATGAACAAAGTCCTAGAAATCTACACAGTATTACAATCAAGTGTTTTTTAAATGTATTTATAACAATTGACAATATTAGTATAAAGTGATTGTATCAAGATGAGCACCTCATTGAACTCTGACTACCTCCTTGAGTAATGTGTGGGTGAAAGTATGTGTATACTGTTATTCTGTGTCTTGGTGCATGAACTGTGGCTGATTTAAAAAAAAAAGTGTGTGTGTGGAGAGACAGACAGAAGGGGGAGGGAGGGGAGAAGAGGACAGACAGACGGGTGAGAGGGGAGAGGAGAAAGGACAGACAGACGGGAGGTGAGAGGACATACAGACGGGGGAGAGGGGAGGACATACAGAGGGGAGGGAGGACGGACGGACGGGGGGAGAGGGACGGGGGGGAGAGGAAGGACGGACGGACAGACTGGGGGGGAGAGGAAGGACGGACGGACAGACTGGGGGGAGAGGAAGGACGGACGGACAGACTGGGGGGAGAGGAAGGACGGACGGACAGACTGGGGGGAGAGGAAGGACGGACGGACAGACTGGGGGGAGAGGAAGGACGGACGGACAGACTGGGGGGAGAGGGGGAGGATGGACGGACAACTGGGGGGAGAGGGGGAGGACGGACGGACGGAGGGGGAGGACGGACAGACTGGGGGGAGAGGAGGAGGACGGACGGACAACTGGGGGGAGAGGGGGAGGACGGACGGACGAAGGGGGAGGACGACGGAGGGACAGACGGGGGGAGACGGGGAGACGGGGGGGGGGGGGGGGGGGGGGCAGATGGACAGACATGGGGAGGACGGACAGACAGGGGGAGGGGGGAGGACGGACGGACGGAGAGGGGGGGGACGGACATACTGGGTTGGTGAGGGGGAGGACGGACAGACTGGAGGGAGAGGACGGACAGACTGGGGGGAGAGGGAGAGGACGGACAGACTGGGGGGAGAGGGAGAGGACGGACAGACTGGGGGGAGAGGACGGACAGACTGGGGGGAGAGGACGGACAGACTGGGGGGAGAGGACGGACAGACGGGGGAGACAGACAGGCAGACGAGGGGAGAGAGGACAGACGGGGGGGAGGAGAGGGACAGACGGGGGGGGGGGGGGGGGCAGATGGACAGACGGGGGGAGAGGACGGACGGACGGACGGGGCAGATGGACAGACGGGGGGACGGGGGGGGGGGGACGGACAGACTGGGGGGAGAGAGGGAGGACAGACAGACAGGAGGGGTGGAGAGACGACAGACAGGCAGACGAGGGGAGAGAGGACAGACAGACAGACAGACGGGGGGAGAGAGGACAGACAGACAGACGGGGGGAGAGAGGACAGACAGACAGACAGACAGACGGGGGGAGAGAGGACAGACAGACAGACAGACGGGGGGAGAGAGGACAGACAGACTGGGGGAGAGAGGACAGACAGACAGACAGACGGGGGGAGAGAGGACAGACAGACAGACGGGGGACAGACAGACAGACGGTTCATGCACCAAGACACAGGGGGTAGGGGGGACAGACAGACAGACGGGGGTAGGGGGGACAGACAGACAGACGGGGGGAGGGGAGACAGACGGGGGGAGGGGGGACAGAGGGGGGGGGGAGAGGACGGACAGACTGGGGGGAGAGGGAGAGGACGGACAGACTGGGGGGAGAGGGAGAGGACGGACAGACTGGGGGGAGAGGGGGAGGACGGACAGACTGGGGGGAGAGGGGGAGGACGGACAGACTGGGGAGAGTAGACAGACAGACGGGGGAGGCAGACGAGGGGAGAGAGGACAGACAGGCAGACGAGGGGAGAGAGGACAGACAGGCAGACGAGGGGAGAGAGGACAGACAGGCAGACGAGGGGAGAGAGGACAGACGGGGGGGGGGGGGGGGGGGGACAGACGGGGGGGGGGGGGGGCAGATGGACAGACGGGGGGAGAGGACGGACGGACGGGGCAGATGGACAGACGGGGGGACGGGGGGGAGGACGGACAGACTGGGGGGAGAGAGGGAGGACAGACAGACAGGAGGGGTGGAGAGACGGCAGACAGGCAGACGAGGGGAGAGAGGACAGACAGACGGGGGGACAGACAGACAGACAGATGGGGGGAGAGAGGACAGACAGACAGACGGGGGGAGAGAGGACAGACAGACAGACGGGGGGAGAGAGGACAGACAGACAGACGGGGGGAGAGAGGACAGACAGACAGACGGGGGGAGAGAGGACAGACAGACAGACGGGGGGAGAGAGGACAGACAGACAGACGGGGGGAGAGAGGACAGACAGACAGACGGGGGGAGAGAGGACAGACAGACAGACGGGGGGAGAGAGGACAGACAGACAGACGGGGGGAGAGAGGACAGACAGACAGACGGGGGGAGAGAGGACAGACAGACAGACGGGGGGAGAGAGGACAGACAGACAGACGGGGGGAGAGAGGACAGACAGACAGACGGGGGGAGAGAGGACAGACAGACAGACGGGGGGGAGAGAGGACAGACAGACAGACGGGGGGGAGAGAGGACAGACAGACAGACGGGGGGAGAGAGGACAGACAGACAGACGGGGGGGAGAGAGGACAGACAGACAGACGGGGGGGAGAGAGGACAGACAGACAGACGGGGGGGAGAGAGGACAGACAGACAGACGGGGGGGAGAGAGGACAGACAGACAGACGGGGGGGAGAGAGGACAGACAGACAGACGGGGGGGAGAGAGGACAGACAGACAGACGGGGGGGAGAGAGGACAGACAGACAGACGGGGGGGAGAGAGGACAGACAGACAGACGGGGGGGAGAGAGGACAGACAGACAGACGGGGGGGAGAGAGGACAGACAGACAGACGGGGGGGAGAGAGGACAGACAGACAGACAGATGGGGGGAGAGAAGACAGACACAGACAGACAGACGGGGGGAGAGAGGACAGACGGGGGGGGGGAGAGAGGACAGACGGGGGGGGAGAGAGGACAGACAGACGGGGGTAGGGGGGACAGACAGACAGACGGGGGTAGGGGCGACAGACAGACAGACAGACGGGGGGAGGGGAGACAGACAGACGGGGGGGGGGGGGGCAGACGGGGGGAGGGGGGACAGACAGACGGGGGGGAGGGGGGACAGACAGACGGGGGTAGGGGGGACAGACAGACAGACGGGGGGAGGGGGGGAGGGGGGACAGACAGACAGAGGGGGGGGAGGGGGGACAGACAGACAGACGGGGGGAGGGGACAGACAGACAGACTAAGGGGGACAGACAGACAGACGGGGGGAGGGGGGACAGACAGGCGGGGAGAGAGGACAGACAGACAGACAGGCGGGGAGAGAGGACAGACAGGCGGGGAGAGAGGACAGACAGACAGGGGGGAGAGGACAGACAGGCGGGGGGAGAGAGGACAGACAGACCGACAGGAGGGGGAGAGAGGACAGACAGACGGGGGGAGGGGGAAGACAGACGGATGGGGGTAGGAGAGGACAGACGTGGAGAGGATGGGACGGACAGACGGAGGGAGGAGGGGATGGACGTAGGTAGGGAGGGGAGGGGAAGAGGAGATAAGGACAGAGGGAGGGAGGAAGGGAGAGAGGAGAGAGAAGAGGAAATAAGAGGAGGGAGGAGAGGAGATACTGACAGAGGGAGGGAGGAAGGGAGAGAGAGGAGAGAGAAGAGGAAATAAGAGGGGAGAGGGAGGAGAGGAGATACTGACAGAGGGAGGGAGGAAGGGAGAGAGAGGAGAGAGAAGAGGAAATAAGAGGGGAGAGGAGAGGGAGGAGAGGAGATACTGACAGAGGGAGGGAGGAAGGGAGAGAGAGGAGAGAGAAGAGGAAATAAGAGGGGAGAGGAGAGGGAGGAGAGGAGATACTGACAGAGGGAGGGAGGAAGGGAGAGAGAGGAGAGAGAAGAGGAAATAAGAGGGGAGAGGAGAGGGAGGAGAGGAGATACTGACAGAGGAAGGGAGAGAGAGGAGAGAGAAGAGGAAATAAGAGGGGAGAGGAGAGGGAGGAGAGGAGATACTGACAGAGGGAGGGAGGAAGGGAGAGAGAGGAGAGAGAAGAGGAAATAAGAGGGGAGAGGAGAGGGAGGAGAGGAGATACTGAGAGAGGGAGGGAGGAAGGGAGAGAGAGGAGAGAGAAGAGGAAATAAGAGGGGAGAGGAGAGGGAGGAGAGGAGATACTGACAGAGGGAGGGAGGAAGGGAGAGAGAGGAGAGAGAAGAGGAAATAAGAGGGGAGAGGAGAGGGAGGAGAGGAGATACTGACAGAGGGAGGGAGGAAGGGAGAGAGAGGAGAGAGAAGAGGAAATAAGAGGGGAGAGGAGAGGGAGGAGAGGAGATACTGACAGAGGGAGGGAGGGAGGAAGGGAGAGAGAGGAGAGAGAAGAGGAAATAAGAGGGGAGAGGAGAGGGAGGAGAGGAGATACTGACAGAGGGAGGGAGGGAGGAAGGGAGAGAGAGGAGAGAGAAGAGGAAATAAGAGGGGAGAGGAGAGGGAGGAGAGGAGATACTGACAGAGGGAGGGAGGGAGGAAGGGAGAGAGAGGAGAGAGAAGAGGAAATAAGAGGGGAGAGGAGAGGGAGGAGAGGAGATACTGACAGAGGGAGGGAGGAAGGGAGAGAGAGGAGAGAGAAGAGGAAATAAGAGGGGAGAGGAGAGGAGATACTGACAGAGGGAGGGAGGGGGGAAGGGAGAGAGAGGAGAGAGAAGAGGAAATAGGAGGGGAGAGGAGAGGGAGGAGAGGAGATACTGACAGAGGGAGGGATGGAGGAAGGGAGAGAGAGGAGAGAGAAGAGGAAATAAGAGGGGAGAGGAGAGGGAGGAGAGGAGATACTGACAGAGGGAGGGAGGAAGGGAGAGAGAGGAGAGAGAAGAGGAAATAAGAGGGGAGAGGAGAGGGAGGAGAGGAGATACTGAGAGAGGGAGGGAGGAAGGGAGAGAGAGGAGAGAGAGAAGAGGAAATAAGAGGGGAGAGGAGAGGGAGGAGAGGAGATACTGACAGAGGGAGGGAGGAAGGGAGAGAGAGGAGAGAGAAGAGGAAATAAGAGGGGAGAGGAGAGGGAGGAGAGGAGATACTGAGAGGGCAGGAAAATATATATTTGGCTGGGCTGTGGGTCTCGACAGACATTTTCCGTGGCCACATTGTTCCGTGGTTGGTTGAAACACACCCCTCCCATCTCTTCCTCCCTCCCATCTCTTCCTCTCCTCCCTCCTCCCGTCTTCACACCAGAGCCCAGATCTGTGAGAGGAATGCAAGCGAGTGGAGCTTCCACATTACTGATGCTATCTGCATGGCTTATCAGATCAAGTTTAAACTATTTGTGGGTATGTGCGTGACTATTGGTAGCCCTATGTAGGTCTAGATGTAGGTGTGTGTGTGTACACGTCTCCTTTATTAGTCCAAGGAGAGGATGGAATCCGGTTATGTTAGCAGTTTGTTTAGGAGAGATTATCCTAACTCTCATTTGTCACCGTGGGATGTGGTAACTCACTTCTCTCTGCCTAGCAACTGACTCTGTTGTGACATGCTGCTGCTGCCGATACTGAGCCAAGAACTTTCACTTTAGCAGAGAAACAAATATCCAGTTTTATTGAATGAACTGTGTGTGTGTGTGTGTGTGTTGACCTGAACACATGGGAGATAGATACTTGCGCACTGTCAAACCATTTGGGGAAAACTACAAAAAAATATAGCCATATAGCCTAACGCGTGTTAAGCATTTACCATAGGTATAGCCTTAGCCTATTATAAAAGGAGGATGAAGCGACTGAAAGAGGGATGGAGAGCGACGGCGAGAGTGAGAAAGGGAGACGATGGAGGGGAAGGGGAAAAACAGGATGATTGAGAGGAAGAGGAAACAGAGAAGAGGCTCTGTCCGTTCCTGTATGCCTCCCCCTCCTTGCCTCTGTAAACATTGTACTGCACCGACACCCTGACCTTTGCTCTGTGAGAGGGGGTGGAAGAGCGACAGAGCTAGAGGCATTGTAGATGGATGTGGTTTGTGTGGTTAAAAGTGTGTGATTTTTCTCTACCTGTTGCATCTGTGTTGCATTTGAGTTGGCCCTACCTGTTGCATTTCAGTGTGTAGTGTGTAGATTGTGTGTGTGTGTGTGTGTGTGTAGATTGTGTGTGTGTGTGTGTAGATTGTGTGTGTGTGTGTAGGTTGTGTGTGTGTGTAGGTTGTGTGTGCGCATGCGACATGTCAGGGCAGGGTAGTCTGAGGGAGGGGAAGGAGAGGGAGGGAGGTAATCGCAGCTGAGTGTGAGCTGAAGGAGGAGAGAAACAGGGGAGGGGGAGGGGTGGTCCTCTAAAAACTCACAAGAAGCTGGCCAGTGAGAAGGGGAGAGAAAGAGAATGCTCCCCATCAGTCAGACACAGCCACCACACACACGTGCAGAGAGAAAGAGGGAAGTGGAACACTGTGACTGGCGAGTCTGTGCTTCCTGTTGTGATCGAGGAGAGTGTCATGCTCTGCCACTTTGTCTAAACGCCAGTCAGTCACATCATCACAGGCAGGCCAGACAGGACCAACTGTACTTTACTGTTCTGTCACTCACAAACACACAAAACTATGCTGCTATGTATTGGCCGAAAGGCTATTCTATTCTGCGTTTTCCATCAACGACCCTACATTAACTTGGATGAGGCTATTGCATTTCTTAAACCTTACACTTGTGGGAATTGGCCTATAGTGCCTTCAGAAAGTATTCATACCTCTTGACTTATTCCACATTTTGTTGTTACAGCCTGAATTCTAAATTAATTTTTTTAAAAAAATCTAAATTCTACACACGATACCCCAATAATGAGTTATTGTACATTTTATAGAAAATAAAATATGAAAATATTTAATTTACACCCGAGTCAATACTTTGTAGAAACACGTTTGGCGGAGATTACAGCTTTGAGTCATCTTGAGTATGTATATCAGCATTGTACATCTGGATTTAGGGATTTTCTCCCATTCTTGCAGATTTTCTCAAGCTCTGTTAAGTTAGATGGGGAGCAGCAATCTTCAAGTCTTCCACAGATTTTCAATGGAATTCAAGTCTGTGGTTTGTCTGGGCCACTCTAGCAGACTTTCACATTCTTGTTATGAAGCCATTCAAGCGTTGCTTTGGCTGTATGCTTGGGGTCATTGTCCTGTTGGAACGTAAATCTTTGCCCCCAGTCTAAGGACGTTTGCACTCTAAAGCAGATCCTTTTCAGTCTCCCAGTCCCTGCCCCATAGCATGATGCTGCCACAAATTTGCAAACATTTCTAAAAACATGTTTTCATTTTGTCATTAATGTGTATTTTGTGTAGATTTGTGAGCAAAAAAAATTATTTATCAATGTTGAGTTCAGGCTGTAACAAAAAAAATGTGGAATGAGTCAAGGGGTATGAATACTTTCTGAAGGCACTATATGGATAGGGCTAAATTGAAATGTTTCTTACAGAAGAATTTTGAAAAGCATATGCATTATTACACTGAGAAAAAAAAAATCCTATCAAATTGTATTTGTCACATGCTTCGTAAACAACAAGTGTAGACGAACAGGGAAATGCTTAATTATGCGTCCTTCCCAACAATGCAGAAAGCAAAAAAAGAGAAAGAATAGAAAACTAACACGACAAATAAATACACAATGAGTAACAATGACTTGAGTATCACAGGGTACCAACACCGAGTCGATGTGCAGAGGTACGAGGTAATTGAGGGAGATATGTACATATAGGCAGGGATAAACTGACTAGGCAACAGGATTAGTAGCAGCAGTGTATGTGATGAGTCAAAAGAGTTAGTGCGAAGAGTCAATGCACATAGTCCTGGTAGCTATTGGTTAACTATTTAACTACACTGAACAAAAATATAAACTCATGTAAAGTGTTGGTCCCATGTTTTACGAGCTGAAATAAAAGATCCCATTTGCACAAAAAGCTAATTTCGCACAAATGTATATTCCAGTTAGTGAGCATTTGTCCTTTGCCAAGTTAATTCCTCCACCTGACAGGTGTGGCATATCAAGACGCTGATTAAATTTAATAATCATGCCAGATAATATTAATTTCTTTACCATTAATTTCTTTACCATAAGCTGCGTCCAATGTCAGTAAGTCACACCGGCCTCACAACCGCAAACCACGTGTATGATGTGTGGGCGAGCGGTTTACTGGTGTCAACGTTGTGAACAGAGTGCCCCATGGTGGCGGTGGGGTTATGGTATGAGCAGGCATA
This sequence comes from Oncorhynchus mykiss, assembly GCF_013265735.2. Classification (NCBI taxonomy): domain Eukaryota; kingdom Metazoa; phylum Chordata; class Actinopteri; order Salmoniformes; family Salmonidae; genus Oncorhynchus; species Oncorhynchus mykiss. The sequence goes on from NC_048579.1 coordinate 16,265,601, forward strand.
AGCTACGGACAATGAGCACAATTGCATTTTATCGATGGCAATTTGAATGCACAAAAATACCGTAAAATAGCCACTGCGTGCCAATGTACAGTTGAAGTTTACATACACCTTAGCAAAATACATTTAAACTTTTTTTAAACGTTTTTCACAATTCCTGACATTTAATTATAGTACAAATTCCCTGTCTTAGGTCAGTTAGGATCACCACTTCATTTTAAGAATGTGAAATGTCAGAATAAAGGTAGAGAGAATGATTTATTTCAGCATTTCTTTCTTTCATCACATTCCCAGTGGGTACACTCAATTACTATTTGGTAACATTGCCTTTAAATTGTTTAACTTGGGTCAAACGTTTCGAGTCGCCTTCCACAAGCTTCCCACAATAAGTTGGGTGAATTTTGTCCCATTCCTCCTGACAGAGCTAGTGTAACTGAGTCAGGTTTGTAGGCCTCCTTGCTCACACACGCTTTTTCAGTTCTGCCCACAAATGTTCTATGGGATTGAGGTCAGGGCTTTGTGATGGCCACTCCAATACCATGACTTTGTTGTCCTTAAGCCATTTTGCCACAACTTTGGAAGTATGCTTGGGGTCATTGTTCATTTGGAAGACACATTTGCGACCAAGCTTTAACTTCCTGACTGATGTCTTGAGAGGTTGCTTCACTATATCCACATCATTTTCCTTCCTCATGTTGTCCCTCCTGCAGCAAAGCACCCCCACAACATGATGCTGCTACCTCCATGCTTCAGGGTTGGGATGGTGTTCTTCGACTTGCAAGCCTCCCCCTTCTTCCTCCAAACATAACAATGGTCATTATGGCCAAACAGTTCTGTTTTTGTTTCATCAGACGAGGAGATTTCTCCAAAAAGTACTATCTTTGTCCCCATGTGCAGTTGCAAACCGTAGTCTGGCTTTTTAATGACAGCAGTGGCTTCTTCCTTGCTGAGTGGCCTTTCAGGTTATGTCGACATAGGACTCATTTTACTGTGGATATAGACACTTTTGTACCTGTTTCCTCCAGCATCTTCACAAGGTATTTTGCTGTTGTTCTGGGATCGATTTGCACTTTTCGCACCAAAGTACGGTCATCTCTAGGACACAGAACACGTCTCCTTCCTGAGCGGTATGACGGCTACGTGGTCCCATGGTGTTTATACTTGCTTACTATTGTTTGTACATATGAACGTGGTACCTTCAGGCGTTTGGAAATTGCTCCCAATGATGAACCAGACTTGTGGAGGTCTACAATTGTTGTTCTGAGGTCTTGAATGATTTATTTTGATTTTCCCATGATGTCAAGCAAAGAGGCACTGAGTTTGAAGGTAGGCCTTGAAATACATCCACAGGTCCATCTCCCATTGACTCAAATGATGTCAATTAGCCTATCAGAAGCTTCTAAATCCATGACATAATTTTCTGGAATTTTCCTGCTGCTTTAAAGGCACAGTCATCTTAGTGTGTGTAAACTTCTGACCCACTGGAATTTTGATACAGTGAATTGTAAGTGAAATAATCTGCCTGCAAACAATTGTTGGAAACATTACTTGTCATGCACAAAGTAGATGTCCTAACGAACTTGCCAAAACTATAGTTTGTTAACAAGAAATTTGTGGAGTGGTTGAAAAACAAGTTTTAGTGACTCCAACCTAAGTGTATGTAAACTTCCGACTTCGACTGTAGGTACTTATCTGTGTCCAAATCTGCCATTTTCAACCCGTATACAGGTACAAGTGTAAAGGGCTACACAAAGACAATCCACAAGAACCAACTTTGGTCTGCTGTCTCTCTTGGCATGTAAAAGAGCGAGACCGTTAGGAGGGGGGAAGTTAAATTCTCTTGGTGTCAGGATGAGTGAGACCAGCCTCGAGCTGGCCTCAAGCTAGGCCCATCTCATGGCTAGCAAATTAATTACACCAACTACAATACCTCTCTTGCCAATTGGCCTGGACCCTTTGTCGACACGTTGCCCCGCCGATCCATCACTACTGGTTTGCTGACGTAATTCGGCCAATGTGCTCTTAACCGGCCTTTGCGTCATGGATGTTGGTGATGATTCATCTGATAGCCCGGCCCGCTAGCTTCCTGAACGCCATGTCTCCCGCTCGCCTAGCATAGTCATCGACTACCAAATGGCTCCCTGTTTCATCTACTGCACTCATTGGACCATATGATCACTCAGCTACACAGATGATGCCTGCTGGACTGTACATTAACACGGTACTTCATTTTGTTTATCTGTTGGCCCCAGCTTCGAACTCAGGCCCTGTGTGTAGCTAACTGACCCTCTCTGCCCATTCAACGCCATTTACCCGTTGTTGTTGTCCTAGCTCTTTACCCGTTGTCTCCTCACCCGTTGTAGTCTTAGCTCTCCCAATCAACACCTGTGATTGCTTTATACCTTTCTCTAATGTCAATATGCCTTTTATACTGTTGTTTAGAGCAGTTCTCATTCTCATTGTTTTATTTTACTGCGGAGCCCCTAGTCCTGCTCAACATGCCTCAGATAGCCCCCTTGTACCACCACCCACACATGCTGAGACCACACCTAGCTTTACTGGCGCCTCCAGAGATGCAACCTCTCTCACAGTCACTCAATGCCTAGGTTTACCCCCCACTGTACTCGCACCCTACCATACCCTTGTCTGTACACTATGCCCTGACTCTATCCTACCACGCCCAGAAATCTGCTCCTTTTATTCTCTGTTCCCAAAGCACTAGACGACCAGTTTTTATAGCCTTTAGCCTTACCCTCATCCTACTCCTCTCCTCCTCTGGTGATGTAGAGGTTAACCCAGGCCCTGTGTGTCCCCAGGCGCTCTCATTTGTTGACTTTTACAACCGTAAAAGCCTTGGGTTCATGCATGTTAACATCAGAAGCCTCCTCCCGAAGTTTGCTTTATTCACTGATTTAGCACACTCTACCAACCCTGATGTCCTAGCTGTGTCTGAATCCTGGCTTAGGAAGGCTACCAAAAATTCTGAAATTTCCATCCCCAATTACAACATTTTCCGTCAAGACAGAACTGCTAAAGGGAGAGGAATTGCAATCTACTGTAGAGAGCCTGCAGAGTTCTGTCATACTATCCAGGTCTATGCCCAAACAGTTTGAGCTTCTACTTTTAAAGATCCATCTCTCCAGAAATAAGTGCCTCACTGTTGCTGCTTGTTATAGACCCCCCCCCCCCCCAGCTCCCAGCTGTGCCCTGGACACCATATGTGAATTGATTGCCCCCCATCTATCGTCAGAGTTCGCACTGCTAGGTGACGTAAATTGGGATATGCTTAACACCCCGGCTGTCCTACAATCTAAGATAGACGCCCTTAATCTCACACAAATGATCAAGGAACCTACCAGGTACAACCCCAAATCCGTAAACATGGGCACCCTCATAGATCTCATCCTGACCAACATTCCCTCTAAATACACCTCTGCTGTTTTCAACCAGGATCTCAGTGATTACTGCCTCATGGCCTGCGTCTTGTTATGCATCCGCGGTCAAACAACCATCCCTCATCACTGTCAAACACTTCCTAAAACACTTCTGCGAGCAGGCCTTTATAATCATCCTGGCCCGGGTATCCTGGAAGGATATTAACCTCATCCCGTCAGTAGAGGATTCCTGGTTGTTCTTTAAAAGTGCATTCCTCACCATCTTAAATAATGCCCCTTTCAAAAAATTGGAACTAAGAACAGATATAGGCCATGGCGTACTGCACTAGCTTCAAATAGTTCCTGCGATATGCAACTTTTCAGGGAAGTCAGGAACCAATAAACACATTCAGTTAGGAAAGCGAAGGCTAGCTTTTTCAAACAGAAATTTGCATCCTAATTCCCAAAAGTTTTGGGACACTGTAAAGTCCATGGAGAATACAAGTATCTCCTCCCAGCTGCCCACTGCACTGAGACTAGGAAACACCACTGATAAATCCACGATAATCGAATTTCAATAAGCATTTCTCTACGGCTGGCCATGCTTTCCATCTAGCTACCCCAGCCCCAGCCAACAGCTCTGCACCACCCTAAGCAACTGGTACAGTATTGTGCGGCCGTCTTCATCAACCTGGCCAAGGCTTTCAATTCTGTCAATCACCGTATTCTTATCGGCAGATTCAACAGCATTGCTTTCTCTGAATGCCTCGCCATGTTCACCAACTACTTCTAGGAGTTCAGTGTGTCAAATCGGAGGGCTTGTTGTCCGGACCTCTGGCAGTCTCTATGGGGGTGCTACAGGGTTCAATTCTCGGGCCGACTCTTTTCTCTGACTATATCAATGATGTCGCTCTTGCTGAGGGTGATTCTTTGATCTACCTCTACGCAGACGACACCATTCTGTATACATCTGGCCCTTCTTTGGAGACTGTGTTAATACCTTGGTGTCTGGCTAGACTGTAAACTCTCCTTCCAGACTCACATTAAGCATCTCCAATCCCAAGTGAAATCTAGAATCGCCTTCCTATTTCGCAGCAAAGCCTCCTTCACTCATGCTGCCAAACATACCCTCGTAAAACTGACTTTCCTGCTAATCCTTGACTTCAGCGACATCATTTACAAAATAGCCTCCAACACTCTACTCAGAGTGCCACAGTGCCATCCGTTTTGTCACCAAAGCCCCATATGCTACTCACCATTGTGACCTGTAGGCTCTCATTGGCTGGTCCTCACTACATATTCGTCTCCAAACCCACTGGCTCCAGGTCATCTATAAGTCTTTGCTAGGTAAAGCTCTGCCTTATCTCAGCTCACTAGTCACCCACTTGTAGCACGCGCTCCAGCAGGTATATTTCACTGGTCATCCCCAAAGCCAACACCTACTTTTGCTGCCTTCCAGTTCTCTTCTGCCAATGACTGGAACAAATTGCAAAAATCACTGAAGTTGGAGACTTATCGCTCTCTCTAACTTTAAACGTCAGCTGTCAGAGCAGCTTACCGATCACTGCAGCTGTACACAGGCCATCTGTAAATAGCCCATCCAACCAACTCCCTACCTCATACCCATATTTGTTATTTTTTCTGCTCTTTTGCACACCAGTATTTCTACTTACACATCCTCATCTGCACATACAGTGCCTTGCAAAAGTATTCGGCCCCCTTGAACTTTGCGACCTTTTGCCACATTTCAGGCTTCAAACATAAAGATATAAAACTGTATTTTTTTGTGAAGAATCAACAACAAGTGGGACACAATCATGAAGTGGAACGACATTTATTGGATATTTCAAACTTTATTAACAAATCAAAAACTGAAAAATTGGGCGTGCAAAATTATTCAGCCCCTTTACTTTCAGTGCAGCAAACTCTCTCCAGAAGTTCAGTGAGGATCTCTGAATGATCCAATGTTGACCTAAATGACTAATGATGATAAATACAATCCACCTGTGTGTAATCAAGTCTCCGTATAAATGCACCTGCACTGTGATAGTCTCAGAGGTCCGTTAAAAGCGCAGAGAGCATCATGAAGAACAAGGAACACACCAGGCAGGTCCGAGATACTGTTGTGAAGAAGTTTAAAGCCGGATTTGGATACAAAAAGATTTCCCAAGCTTTAAACATCCCAAGGAGCACTGTGCAAGCGATAATATTGAAATGGAAGGAGTATCAGACCACTGCAAATCTACCAAGACCTGGCCGTCCCTCTAAACTTTCAGCTCATACAAGGAGAAGACTGATCAGAGATGCAGCCAAGAGGCCCATGATCACTCTGGATGAACTGCAGAGATCTACAGCTGAGGTGGGAGACTCTGTCCATAGGACAACAATCAGTCGTTTATTGCACAAATCTGGCCTTTATGGAAGAGTGGCAGGAAGAAAGCCATTTCTTAAAGATATCCATAAAAAGTGTCGTTTAAAGTTTGCCACAAGCCACCTGGGAGACACACCAAACATGTGGAAGAAGGTGCTCTGGTCAGATGAAACCAAAATTGAACTTTTTGGCAACAATGCAAGACGTTATGTTTGGCGTAAAAGCAACACAGCTCATCACCCTGAACACACCATTCCCACTGTCAAACATGGTGGTGGCAGCATCATGGTTTGGGCCTGCTTTTCTTCAGCAGGGACAGGGAAGATGGTTAAAATTGATGGGAAGATGGATGGAGCCAAATACAGGACCATTCTGGAAGAAAACCTGATGGAGTCTGCAAAAGACCTGAGACTGGGACGGAGATTTGTCTTCCAACAAGACAATGATCCAAAACATAAAGCAAAATCTACAATGGAATGGTTCAAAAAGAAACATATCCAGGTGTTAGAATGGCCAAGTCAAAGTCCAGACCTGAATCCAATCGAGAATCTGTGGAAAGAACTGAACTGCTGTTCACAAATGCTCTCCATCCAACCTCACTGAGCTCGAGCTGTTTTGCAAGGAGGAATGGGAAAAAATGTCAGTCTCTCGATGTGCAAAACTGATAGACATACCCCAAGCAACTTACAGCTGTAATCGCAGCAAAAGGTGGCGCTACAAAGTATTAACTTAAGGGGGCTGAATAATTTTGCACGCCCAATTTTTCAGTTTTTGATTTGTTACATTTTTTTGAAATATCCAATAAATGTCGTTCCACTTCATGATTGTGTCCCACTTGTTGTTGATTCTTCACAAAAAAATACAGTTTTATATATTTATGTTTGAAGCCTGAAATGTTGGAAAAGGTTGCAAAGTTCAAGGGGGCCGAATACTTTCGCAAGGCACTGTATATCACTCCAGTGTAAATTGCTAAATTGTAATTACTTCACCACTATTGGCCTATTTATTGCTCTTGGTGTATTCTCTTGGTGTCAGGAGAGAGACCGTTAGGACGGCAGGTAGCCTAGTGGTTAGAGCGTTGGACTAGTAACCGGAAGGTTGCAAGATCGAATCCCTGAGCTGACAAGGTCGTTCTGCCCCTGAACAAGGCAGTTAACCCACTGTTCCTAGGCCGTCATTGAAAATAAGAATTTGTTCTTAACTGACTTGCCTAGTTAAATTAGGTAAAATATATATATATTTTTTAAAGAATGGGAAGTTGACTTCTCTTGGTGTCAGGGGAGAGACGGTTAGGAGGGAAAGTTGACTTCTCTTGGTGTCAGGAGAGAGACAGTTAGGAGGGGGTAATAAATAGCCAACATGTGGTCATCGGATCTCTCCCTCCCTCTCCCCTTCTCTCCTTTCCCCCAAGTCCCTACCTAACCCAGTCTGTGAACTCACAAACCAGCCTTGATAAAGATGGCTCCTCTCTCTCATACACGAACACAAAAACACTCTTCTACGTAAGACAACTCCCCACAACACCCGGCTGTAGCCACCAGTGGAATGCATTGAAAAGGCATCCTTGCATCCTCCCTCTCTCTCCATCTCTCGCTCTCTCTCATATTAACACAACGCTAGCTAGTTAGCGAGCTAACGTCGTGAGGGACCCAAAGGTGAACGGGTTATAAACAACACTGCTCTGTTAGTGCTGGGTGAGAGCAACCCCCTCCCCCCCACTCCCAATGTTTGCTTTGAAGAGCATGTGTCAGTTTTGGCAGTTTGGCTCAGGGCTCATTGTCTCTCTATCTGCCTTGCTGGTAGAGGACTCAACTTCCTTATTTAATGTATTACTCATTGAACATAAAGCTGCAATATGTAACTTTTTGACGACCCGACCGAATTAACATAGAAATGTAAGTTGTAGATCTGTCATTCTCATTGAAAGCAAGTCTAAGAAGTGGTAATCTCTAGATCTGTTCTGTGTGCTATTTCTATTCTTCCTGTTCTTTCGTTTTTGCGTCTTATACTTTCAGTTTTGTACACCAGCTCCAAACAGCTAAAAATACAATATTTTGGGTTATTGAAAATATACATTCAGTTGTTTAGATGGTATAATGATTCTCTACACTAAAATTGCTTGTGTTGTCACAAACTGAAATTATGCGAACTATTAGGAAATGGCAGAAAGATTTCTGCATATTGCATCTTAAACAATGGTTGTAGTTTTGAGTCTAATATAAGTAGCAAAGTTGCTCAAGGTGATGCAAAGTTAGCCCTGGTTTAAACACAATGCCTTCGGAAAGTATTCATACCCCTTTACTTTTTCTACATTTTGTTACGTTACAGCATTATTCTAAAATGGATTGTGTCGAGGCACAGATCTGGGGAAGGGTACCAAAATAATTATGCAGTATTGAAGGTCCCCAAGAACACAGTGGCCTCCATCATTCTTAAATGGATTTAAAAGTTTGGAACCACAAAGACTCTTCCTAGAGCTGGCTGCTCGGCCAAACTGAGCAATCGGGGGAGAAAGGTCTTGGTCAGGGAGGTGACCAAGAACCCGATAGTCACTCTGACAGAGATCCAGAGTTCCTCTGTGGAGATGGGAGAACCTTCCAGAAGGACAACCATCTCTGCAGCACTTCGGCAATCAGGCCTTTATGGTAGAGTGGCCAGACGGAAGCCACTCCTCAGTAAAAGGCACATGACAGTCCGCTTCAAGTTTGCCAAAAGGCACCTATAGACTCTCAGGGCATGAGAAACAAGATTCTCTGGTCTGATGAAACCAAGATTGAACTCTTTGGCCTGAATGCCAAGTGTCACATCTGAAGGAAACCTGGCACCATCCCTATGGTGAAGCATGGTGGTGGCAGCATCAAGCTGTGTGGGTGTTTTCAGCGGCAGGTACTGGGAGACTAGTCAGGATCGAGGCAAAGATGAACAGAGCAAAGTACTGAGAGATCCTTGATGAAAACCTGCTCCAGAGCTGAAAATATCTGTGCAGCAACTCTCCCCATCCAACCTGATAGAGCTTGAGAGGATCTGCAGAAAAGAATGGGAGAAACTCTCCAAATACAGGTGTGCCAGGCTTGTAGCGTCATACCCAATAATATTTGAGTCCGTAATCGTTGCCAAAGGTGTTTCAGCAAAGTCCTGAGTAAAGGGTCTGAATACTTATGTAAATGTGATTATTTACATTTTATTTATAAATTAGCAAACATTTCTAAAACCCTGTTCGTTTTGTCAGTATGGGGTATTTGTGTGTAGATTGCTGAGGATTTTTGCAATAAGGCTGTAACCTAACAAAATAAGGAAAAGGTCAAGGGGTCTGAATACTTTCCGAAGGCACAAATTTTTAATAAAGTAAGGGAGACTGAATGGTGGCTTTAAATCTATGGAAACGTGTCACAAGTGATTTGTCACCAGTGTTTTGTCCTGACACTGGTGTCCCCTCTAGCCCAGCAGGAGGGCTGTGGTGCGACCACCCGTATGACCTTGTCAGCTGACTCATGCGGTTGCCAGATTGGTGGCAGACTGACTGTGTGTGGAAGGGGATGGTGGTGGCGGTTGCTATATTTAAATCAATGTCTTTGGCTTCTGCAAGTTGATTGATTGATAGTATTTTCACATAGGACTTGAAACCTAAAAAAAATGGCTACAGTTTCCAATAATCTATTGAAATAGTTGGTTGCATAGCCTAATACTTCCATTAATCAATCCAACTTCATGAACTTAGCTGGCTATATAAGTAATATATATATATATATATATATATATATATATATATATATATATATATATATATATATATATATATATATACACACACAGTGCCTTGCGAAAGTATTCGGCCCCCTTGAACTTTGCGACCTTTTCCAACATTTCAGGCTTCAAACATAAAGATATAAAACTGTATTTCTTTGTGAAGAATCAACAACAAGTGGGACACAATCATGAAGTGGAACGACATTTATTGGATATTTCAAACTTTTTTAACAAATCAAAAACTGAAAAATTGGGCGTGCAAAATTATTCAGCCCCCTTAAGTTAATACTTTGTAGCGCCACCTTTTGCTGCGATTACAGCTGTAAGTCGCTTGGGGTATGTCTCTATCAGTTTTGCACATCGAGAGACTGACATTTTTTCCCATTCCTCCTTGCAAAACAGCTCGAGCTCAGTGAGTTTGGATGGAGAGCATTTGTGAACAGCAGTTTTCAGTTCTTTCCACAGATTCTCGATTGGATTCAGGTCTGGACTTTGACTTGGCCATTCTATGTTTATTTTTTAACCATTCCATTGTAGATTTTGCTTTATGTTTTGGATCATTGTCTTGTTGGAAGACAAATCTCCGTCCCAGTCTCAGGTCTTTTGCAGACTCCATCAGGTTTTCTTCCAGAAAGGTCCTGTATTTGGCTCCATCCATCTTCCCATCAATTTTAACCATCTTCCCTGTCCCTGCTGAAGAAAAGCAGGCCCAAACCATGATGCTGCCACCACCATGTTTGACAGTGGGAATGGTGTGTTCAGGGTGATGAGCTGTGTTGCTTTTACGCCAAACATAACGTCTTGCATTGTTGCCAAAAAGTTCAATTTTGGTTTCATCTGACCAGAGCACCTTCTTCCACATGTTTGGTGTGTCTCCCAGGTGGCTTGTGGCAAACTTACACCACACTTTTTATGGATATCTTTAAGAAATGGCTTTCTTCTTGCCACTCTTCCATAAAGGCCAGATTTGTGCAATATACAACTGATTGTTGTCCTATGGACAGTCTCCCACCTCAGCTGTAGATCTCTGCAGTTCATCCAGAGTGATCATGGGCCTCTTGGCTGCATCTCTGATCAGTCTTCTCCTTGTATGAGCTGAAAGTTTAGAGGGGCGGCCAGGTCTTGGTAGATTTGCAGTGGTCTGATACTCCTTCCATTTCAATATTATCACTTGCACAGTGCTCCTTGGGATGTTTAAAGCTTGGGAAATATTTTTGTATCCAAATCCGGCTTTAAACTTCTTCACAACAGTATCTCGGACCTGCCTGGTCTGTTCCTTGTTCTTCATGATGCTCTCTGCGCTTTTAACGGACCTCTGAGACTATCACAGTGCAGGTGCATTTATACGGAGACTTGATTACACACAGGTGGATTGTATTTATCATCATTAGTCATTTAGGTCAACATTGGATCATTCAGAGATCCTCACTGAACTTCTGGAGAGAGTTTGCTGCACTGAAAGTAAAGGGGCTGAATAATTTTGCACCCCCAATTTTTCAGTTTTTGATTTGTTAAAAAAGTTTGAAATATCCAATAAATGTTGTTCCACTTCATGATTGTGTCCCACTTGTTGTTGATTCTTCACAAAAAAATACAGTTTTATATCTTTATGTTTGAAGCCTGAAATGTGGCAAAAGGTCGCAAAGTTCAAGGGGGCCGAATACTTTCGCGAGGCACTGTGTGTGTGTGTGTGTGTGTGTGTGTGTATATATATATATATATATATATATATATATATATATATATATATATATATATATATATATATATATATATATATATATATATATATATATATATATATATATATATATATATATATATATATATGAGCCCCTTGTAATTAATTGAACACGATTATAGAGTTTTGCAAATAAAGTGTAACAACCAATACAGATGTGTTGTTCAGATTGAGGTTAAAAAGAGTTACAGAAGTTGACAGGAGTTACAATGAAGAAAAGGAGAGAAGCCCAGAGAGGATGGAGGGAAGGACCCAGCCAGACAGTCAGACAAAACAAGATGGAGAGAGAGGGAAGAAGAGGGAGAGCAAATGGAGGTGGGAGGAGTCTGAGAGGAAGGGAGTGCGAGCTGCAAGGGGCCCAACGATAGATGAGGGGAGGGGACAGGACAGGACAGGACAGGATAGGACAGGACAGGAGAAGAGAGGAGAGGCGTGGAGAGGCATTCTTGTTTGCTGCTCTTTGGCACAGTGTGGAGACTTTTCCATCCACACACACACACGCAGTGTAGTGTCTGTGTGTAGGATGGGGGGGGTCAAAGCTGTAGTGAGAGTGATGGCTGGGAACAGATGTAGTAACAGCAGCCACTGCTGCCCCTCCTCCCCCGCACCATCTACACGCATGCACACACTCCTCTCCTGTAACACACAGCACTTTCTCTCCGAGAGTGTGTTGGAATCTCCAAACAAGTGCAACACTCTCCTCCAGTTGCCTGCTTTGAAACATCACAACAGAAATCTGGAAACCTAGCACGGCCCTTGTGCAATCTCTCTACTCTCCCCACACCTTTTTTTCCGCTTGGCCTTCTTTCGTTTCTCCAACTCCCCTCTGCATCGGTATCTCTTCTCTCCTCCCTCTCCTCCTGTCTCCTCCCCCTCTTTCTTTCCTCCATCTATCCCTCTTTCATCCTTCCTCTCCTCTCCCCTCTCCCTCTTCTCGGTTCCCACCATCTGTTGCAGTTCATTTTAGCAGGCCATAAAAAGTGCTGCCCAAGCGTTTGATCCACCAATCAGAGTGCGGGATGGAGGGAGGGGGTAATACTCAGCTAATGAAAGAAAACAAATCCACAGCTAATCTTGAAATCTGCGGTTAACACACACACACACACACACACACCCCTTGGCCAACCCCCCACTATTCAACATGACCATATTACTTAGTCTGTGCTTTGTATTGCTAGTTAGAGCTGCTACTCCATTAGCTACATACTACTCCACAATACTTTAGTAGTTGTAAACCAGTGGCTTTCATTCATTTTTTGCATTATTTAATAAGGTAGTAAGTTTTAATGACTTGGGTGGTCTGGGCATGGTGCTACTTGCAACACCAGGGAGTTTATGGTTTTTAGATCCTGTGTGCGAGTGATTCCTCACGAAAACCCAGACAAAAACAATGTAATCCATAGAATAGTAACTTCCTTGAGGAAGGATTGACATATATTTGACATTTGTATCTAAAAGCATAATTAAGAAATAAGTGATCAAAGTTGGCATATTTCTAACATTTTGGCCTTACCCAGGCCTCCTTCAAGACTCCAGTGTTTCATCTGTAGGTGCTATAAGGCATTGGTGTCATATGAAGCTTTACAGCTTGCACTGTAATATGAGTACTAGTAGTGTTTTGATTTCAAAACAACTTTTTTTAACATTTGATTTGTCCCCCAAAAATGATAGTGTGTAAGGAAAGTATTCAGGCCATTGACTTTTTCCACATTCTGTTTCGTTACAGCCTTATTCGAAAATGATTTACATAGTCCCCACCATCAATCTACAGACAATACCCCAAATGACAAAGCAAAAACAGGTTTTTAGAAATGTTTGCTAAAGTATTATTTTTTTTAACTATCACATTTACATAAGTATTCAGACCCTTTACTCAGTACTTTGTTGAAGCACCTTTTGGCTTCAACAGCCTCAAGTCTTCTTGGGTAGGATGCTACAAGTTTGGCACACCTGTATTTGGGGAGTTTCTCCCATTCCTCTCTGCAGATCCTCTCAAGCTCTGTCAGGTTGGATGGGGAGCGTTGTTGCACAGCTATTTTCAGGTCTCTCAGGGATTTTCGATCGGGTTCAAGTCCGGGCTCTGGCTCTGGCTCTGGGCCGCTCGGACATTCAGAGACTTGTCCCGAGCTACTCCTGCATTGTCTTGGCTGTGTGCTTAGGGTCGTTGTCCGGCTGGAAGGTGAACCTTCGGATCAGTCTGAGGTCCTGAGCGCTCTGGAGTTGGTTTTCATCAACGATCACTCTGTACTTTGATCCGTTCATCTTTCCCTCGATCCTAACTAGTCTCCCAGTCCCTGCTGCTGAAAAACAGCATGATGCATGATGCTGCCACCACCATGTTTCACCGTAAGGATGGTGCCAGGTTTCCTCCAGACGTGACGCTTGGCATTCAGGCCAAAGAGTTCAATCTTGGTTTCATCAGACCAGACAATCTTGTTTCTCATGGTCTGAGAGTCTTTAGGTACCTTTTGGCAAGCTCCAAGCGGACTGTCATGTGCCTTTTACTGAGGAGTGGCTTCCGTCTGGCCACTCTACCATAAAGGCCTTATTGGTGGAGTGCTGCAGAGATGGTTGTCCTTCTGGAAGGTTCTCCCAGCTCCACAGAGGAACTCTGGAGCTCTGTCAGAGTGATAATCGGGTCCTTGGTCACCTCCCTGACCAAGGCCTTTCTCCCCTGATTGCTCAGTTTGGTCTGTCGGCCAGCTCTAGGAAGTAAATAAGAATTTGTTCATAACTGACTTGCCTAATTAAAGGTTATATATAAAAAAAATAAAAGAAGAGTCTTGGTTCCAAACTTCGTCCATTTAAGAATGACGGAGGCTACTGTGTTCTTGGTGGACCTTCAGTGCTGCAGAATTGTTTTGGTACCCTTCCCCAGAACTGTGCCTCGACAAAATCCCACCAAAATCCCTCTGACAAAAGTCTCGGAGCTCTACGGACTGCGCTGACATGCACTGTCAACTGTGGGACCTTTATATATAGACGCGTTCACCTTTCCAAATTATGTCCAATCAAGTTGTAGAAACATCTCAAGGATGATCAATGGAAACAGGATGCACCTGAGCTCAATTTCGAGTCTCATAGCAAAGGGTCTGAATTCTTACGTCTGTTATTTCTATTTTTTTTATTTTAATACATTTATAAAAATTCTAAAAACCTGTTTTCTCTTTGTCACTATGGGGTATTGTGTGTAGATTGCTGAGGATTTTGTATTTATTTAATCCATTTTGGAATAAGGCTGTAACGTAACAAAATGTAGAAAAAGTTAAGGGGTCTGAATACTTTCCGAAGCCACTGTATATGATGTTGAACATAATATACTCTACTGGCATATCAAAGTTCCAGTGTGGGATCTTTGCTAGTTTTAAAGTTATGATCCGATTTGTAAGCACTACTGACAGAGTGAACCGATTCAAAATGGTGGCCCTCTGCTGGTGATTTGCAAGATGTTATTTAAAATGTGTTTAACTAGACAAGTCAGTTAAGAACAAATTCTTATTTACAATGATGGCCTACTCCAGCCAAACCCTAACGACGCTGGGCCAATTGTGCGCTGCCCTATGGGACTCCCAATCATGGCCAGTTGTGATACAGCTTGGAGTCGAACCAGGGTCTGTACTCACGCCTCTGAGAAGCGGTGCCTTAGCACTGAGATGCGGTGCCTTAGACCGCTGTGTCACTCGGGAGCCCACGTGATGTGCAGTGATGCAAGTAAAGGACATAGTCTACTATTGTTTACATTGCCTACTATGCCAATTTCTCTGTATAAAATGGCCCATAACTGTTTTAAACTATCAGGGATCCCACTCTGGAACTTTGATATGCCTGTAGAGTAATTTATGTCAATAAATATTTTGTACATGGGATGCAGTAGCTATAAGACTTGGAGTGAGACATGCACACACCCCACTCACACTCTGACAGAAGGGTTTGTGACACTGCACCTGCTTAGGCCGTGTTGCTGTTTGTAATAGGGTAATGAGTAATCGTGTTTTCATTTAAGAAAATACATAGTGTTGGTATTCTGTGTTGGTATGCCTTCATCATAACTTCTTATTATACAGTACCAGTCAGTACCAGTCAAAAGTTTGGACCCACCTACTGATTCCAGGGTTTTTCTTTATTTTTACTATTTTCTACATTGCAGAATAATAGTGAAGCCATCAAAACTATGAAATAACACATATGGAATCATGTAGTAACAAAAAAGTGTAAAACAAATCAAAATATATTTGAGATTCTTCAAATAGTCACCCTGACAGCTTTGCACACTCTTGTCATTCTCTCAAACAGCTTCATGAGGTTTACCTGGAATGCATTTCAATTAACAGGTGTGCCTTGTTTTAAAGTTAATTTGTAGAATTTCTTTCCTTCTTAATGCGTTTGAGCCAATCAGTTGTCTTTTGACAAGGTATGGGTGGTATACAGAAGATGGCCCTATTTGTTAAAAGACCACGTCCATAATATGGCAAGAACAGCTCAAATAAGCAAAGAGAAAAGACAGTCCATCATTACTTTAAGACATGAAGGTCAGTCAATACAGAACATTTCAAGAACTTTGAAAGTTTCTTCAAGTGCAGTCGCCAAAAACCATCAAGCGCTATGATGAAACTGGCTCTCATGAGGGCCTCCACAGGAAAGGAAGACCCAGAGTTACCTCTGCCGCAGAGGATAAGTTAATTCGAGTTACCATCCTCAGAAATTGCAGCTCAAATTACTGCTTCACAGAGTTCAAGTAACAGACACATCTCAACATCAACTGTTCAGAGGAGACTGTGCGAATCAGGCCTTCATGGTCAAACTGCTGCAGAGAAACCACTACTAAAGGTAACCAATAAGAAGAAGAGACTTGCTTAGGCCAAGAAACACGAGCAAAGGACATTAGACCGGTGTAAGTGAACAGATGATCTCTGCATGTGTGGTTCCCACTGTGAAGCATGGAGGAGGAGTTGTGGGGGTGCTTTGCTGGTGACACTGTCTGTGATTTATTTAGAATTCAAGGCACAATTAATCATCATGGCTACCACAGCATTCTGCAGTGATACACCAACCCATCTGGTTTGCACGGAGGCTACTGTGTAAGGGGCGTGCTGTGTAAGGGCTATTTGACCAAGAAAGAGAGTGATGGTGCTGCATCTGATGACCTGGCCTCCACAATCACCTGACCTCAACCCAATTGAGATGGTTTGGGATGAGTTGGACTGCAAAGTGAAGTGAAAGCAGCCAACAAGTGCTCAGCATATGTGGGAACTCCTTCAAGACTTTTTGAAAAGCTTTCCAGGGGAAGCTGGTTGAGAGCATGCCAAGAGTGTGCAAAGCTGTCATCAAGGCAAAGAGTGGCTACTTTGAAGAATCTCAACCAACACTTTTTTGGTTACTACATGATTCCATGTGTTATTTCATAGTTTTAAGGTCTTCACTATTTTTACAATGTAGAAAATAGTCAAACTAAATAAAATCCCTTGAATGAGTAGAAAAAATTAACTACAGTAAATAAAAAATTAAATGTTGGCATTTCAATTCCCTGTGTACCAAAATTGAACCTTGACCCCACAACCGCAATACGTACCCATCCGTGGGTTTGGCGAACCATTACACCCTTAGTCTGTAATGTCACTTCTCTACTCCCTCCCGGGACTCACTAGAATAAACACAACCAGCCGTCACCAGTCTGTTCAAGCTCACCTCTTTCACCCACTCTCCCCCCTCTCATCTCCTCCTTTTCCTCTCCTCCATCTCATCTCTCTACTTCTCCATTTCCAAGGCTTTCCCCCCTTCCCTTTCTCTCTATCACCCTCAACTCCTGTCCTCCATCCCTTTATTTCTCTTCCTTTTTTATTCACTTTGGTTAGGGTGAGTTGTTTGGAAAGCCAATGTAGAGGAATGTAGACACTAAAACACACACACACACACTCCAACCCTCCCTCCATGAGGAGGAGGAAGTGGCCTGGACCGGAGAGGAGCTTCCTGTGGGGCTGTGAACGGGAATCTGCAATTAACGGGGTGGGGGGGGGGGCTCTTATTTGGGCTCTCTCTCACCCCTCTTCTCTCCTCTTTCTTGCTTATTCTGTGTCTGTATCTCTCCTTCCCCCTTCTTTCTTTCCTTTTTCCATCTACCCCTCTCCTGCATCCTTCTCTTTTGTCCTCTCTCTCCGTCTGTTTTTCGGTCACCGTCTGTATTAGCTGGATCTCCTGTGATACTGTGTCATAGCATGTTAGCTGGGCCAGATAACAATAGTAGGCATAGTTAGGGATGTGTGCTGGATACAGGATGGGCCTGGGGGGATGGTACAGAAAGCGCCAGTCTAGCATGGAGTTAGAGATTAGCCCCCCCCCCCCCCCCCCCCAAACCCTCCCATCGGAGACTGGCCTGGGTGCGGAGAGTGGATAGGGAAACCAAGGGCTTGAATCTGTGTGTTTGATTGGGTAGTGGCTAGGGGCCTATGACTTTACTTGACCATGGACCATAGACACTATTGGTGGCCTGCTGTGATTGGTTTCTTACTCAATTGTTGTTATGCTGAGGATAGAAAGAAAGGGGAGGATATTTCATCCTCTTTCTCCCTCCCGCCGCCCTCTCTTGTCTCATACGAGACAGGTTTAATGTCATAAAACACAGGCTATCATGTCTAGCTAGCGACATCAACTCGGCCAGTATTCTTTCGCTCTCCCTATCACAAGGTCACCCTCTTCCTCCTCCCCTCTGCATTAACCTTCAGCCCCCTCAACCCCTCTAGGCCCTCCTTCCACTCCATAGCCAACCTATGCTCTAGTGCACACTGTGAAGTGCACTGCATACTCACTTCATTTACCATCTTCTGACTCCTCATGTTAACAAGTATGTACGTATGTGGCATCAGTATCTCTTTGCGCATGCCTTGTACTTTTTAAATTTGTTGTAGTGAAAAATGCTAGTAGCTAGCTACAGAACATTGTGCTAACGCTAGTAGCTAGCTACAGAACATTGTGCTAACGCTAGTAGCTAGCTACAGAACATTGTGCTAACGCTAGTAGCTAGCTACAGAACATTGTGCTAATGCTAGTAGCTAGCTACAGAACATTGTGCTAACGCTAGTAGCTAGCTACAGAACATTGTGCTAATGCTAGTAGCTAGCTACATAACATTGTGCTACGCTTGTAGCTAGCTACAGAACATTGTGTTAATGCTAGTAGCTAGCTACGGAACATTGTGCTCCCGCGAGTAGCTAGCTACGGAACATTGTGCTCACGCGAGTAGCTAGCTACGTTATCCTTAAATTTTTTTGGACTGGCAACATGTTGCTAGTAAACGTTAATGTAACTTCCTGAATTTAAATGGAATTGACCCCAACCCTGCAAAGTACCGACGCCTTCTTAGTTTTTGTGTATGTTGTGTTCCTGCAGTGATGGAGAGCGCCACAGAAGACAAGCGTCCGGGGGGAGGGGTGAGCGCTGAGTTGAGCACTGTAGAGACTGAGCACTCTGAGGGGCAGGAAACCCCCGACTCCACACACACACAGGACGAGCACACAGGTGAGGGTGGTGTATGTGCCTGTGTCCGTGTCCGAGTGTTCTTGTGTGTGTTGCAAAGCTGGTGTGTGTTAGTTTGCTTATACTAACTGCGGTTTCCTCACTCTTCCCAGGGAGTAATGGAGCTATGGAGGAAGGAGAGGAGGAAGATGAAAATGGAGAGAATATGACAGAGGGCGTGGACTTGTCATCCATCAATGCCATGCTGTCAACGGTGATGAACGCAGGCCAGCTCAACGGCGCCATGGAGCCCTCCTCAGCCCCTGCCTCAACAGCTTCCATCTCCATTAGCAAGACCACCCCACCCAGACCCACTAGTGTCAATCGCAATGCCAGGAGAAACACGGTACAAACACACACACACGTAAAAAAAAACGAACCGAGGAACAGGGAGAAGACTGAGTCAGTGTGGCATCACATTTGAAATGTGTCAACTGGTTGAAGTAGAAGAGAACAGTACAGTAAAAGCTAGTTTTTCATTGATGGTAAAAATCCCACTTCTGCAGTAAGAATACGAATCACAACCCTCCCCTGTATCACTATCTGTAATAAGTCATTAATGCGTGATATCCTCTGTGTGTGTGTGTGTGTGTGTGTGTGTCAGTACCGAGGGATGGGGGGGTGGGTTGTAGGGGCAGGTGAAGATGCATCCCCCCGTCTCACTCCACAACTCTCGCGTCCCAGCTTCAAACGAATAGCGACAAATGGTCCTTGCCTCTCAATTCCCCTTTTGTCCCCCCGGCCATGGGTTACGTGGTTCCTATTAAAGCATGGGATTGGGGGCCATAATGCTCGGGTGTAGGACAAACAGTTGTCACTTATGACGCGAGCACACGCACACACGCGCGCACACACGCACACACACACGCACACACACACACACACAGCCTGGAAGAGCCATCCAGGACCAGAGTTGTAGGCCGACCTACCCGTGACATGCAGAGTGTACTTCACATCCCCTTACAGGAGTGAACAGGTTCTCAGGTGCTCACCTCTTGAGGAAACAGGCTTAAAGCCTATTAAGTAATTTAACAGATTGTCAGCTCTAACATAGGCCACACACAGCTATAGCATCAACGCATGCTACCAGGTGAAGAGGTTGTCACTAGTGGCCAGCTTGCAGGGTTCACACTGTGCTGTGGTTTGGAAAAAGCAGCAGAAAAAAGGTAATGGGGTCACACATTTTGCTGAAAACCTAAAACTCAATTCAGTTCTCGCGCGCTCGCTGTCCATCCTGCAGTCTAGACACACTCACACACACACACACACAGGAGAATAAATTATTAAGGATGTTTCTTGACCTCTGTTGCCACACACTATACAGTGGAGTTGAGCACCAGATCACTTGAGTCAGTGTGTGGAGAGAAAATGTCTACAATGCACTGGATGCCAGCGAGACGAAGGGCTGTGAAACAGACTTGAGCCCAAGCCAGCAGTGCAAAGGAACTGAACAATTCCTTTACTAGGCCTCTCCAAGAGAGGAAAAGGAAGTGCTTCCTAGAGATTGTTTTTGAAGATTCTCTCTGTCTGTGTGTGAAAGAAAGTATGCATATTTGTGTGCAAGTCGGTTTTCTGTGTGCATGCATCTAATTTAGTTTCTGCCACCTTTACACTTATACAGTGTGTGCGTGCATGGAGCGATCCATGGCAGTCCAGTGCTATGTTCAGTCAGTCCGAGTTAATTATCAGCTGTAGTGTCAACAGGAGAGAGAGAGAGAGGAAGGTGGGACCTGGGGTGTAGGGTTACACTGAGCTCAAGGTGAAACATCCCCCTCACCATTCTCCACAAACAACATAACACGCATACATGCAAGAAGACAAACGCATCATACCGCACACACACCCAGGCTACAGGCGAATGAGTGTCAGGGTCAAATCCAAAACTCGCTGGGACTAGCAGGTGCAATTCTCTGTCTAATTTCGACCGCAGAATACAGATCATCAATGGGGGGGGTCTGCCAGACAAAAGCAAAGTAAATTTTTCACCTATATTATTTTGCCCTGACCATTCTGGTCTTTATTATCAAAATAATATAAGTAATGACATTGCTGTATATCCCTCCACTCATGCAGAAGGATAGGATGGCAGACCCTATGGTGAATGAAGTCGCCATCAGTGCTTCAGGCCCCACCAACCACAGTCAAACTATACAATAGTTATGAAAGCCACGATGACCAAGTGTTTTTATGGTATAGACTGGTTGGTTGTTTAGCAACAAAACCGATGAATGCGCAACTGTGGGGCGAAACAGGTGGGGTTGGCTTAGATTGTTAACTATTTCGTCTCCAATGTTTACTGAAAACATCAATACATTTGCACAATGAGCAATTGTTTCTCAAATACATCGTTAAAGTTGTTGGTTAGCTAACTAGCGAATTTGAGCCATATTAGCATTGACATGAAATCAGTTAAAACACGTCAAAACAAGACATGGTATCAAGAAAAAGATGAAACAAGCTGAAATGAGCCGCTTACGACTCCCCACATGACAGTTCCTTGTCATCATTGCTAGCTATATGGCCATGCAGAATTACAACAACACACAGACATTTGCACATAGTTTTTTTGACTTTGTCAGCCATCCCATCTATTGCCAACCCTCTCAAACTTCTCCCAACGATGAAAGCTTAATAATTTCTAACATACACAGCGATCCACAAAGTTTTTTTTCTTTTTGTGCATCTTTTATACTTTCCAATATCAAATTTAGCCGCAGTGGAAAGTTCTTGTCTCACCTGTCAATGGGATGAATCCCAACGCGCATAACCCAGATCCTCCATTGACACAGTATGCTCCCATCTTGCCTCTCTTATTAGTTGTAACTTGTGGTCTTGTGTGTCTGCTTTACAGGAAGCCAAAGACATCAATACAGATTTCATCTGTCCGCTGTGTGACAAAGACTGTATGACCCAGCACCAGCTCACTATGCATATCCGACAGGTAACACTACTATTACCATTACTACTTCTGCTGCAACTTCTACTACTTCTTCTGCTACTCCTACTACCACCACCACCACCACCACTACTACCTCTGCTTCTACTACTACTTCTGCTGCTACTCCTACTACCACCACCACCACTACTGCTTCTACGACTGCTACTTTTACTCCTACTACCACCACCACTAACTTCTGCTACTTTTACTCCTACTACTACTTCTGCTGCTACTTCTACTCCTACTACTACTACTACTACCACCACCACTACTACTTCTGCTTCTATTTCTACTAGTACTTCTGCTGCTACTTCTACTCCTACCACCACTACTACTTCTACTACTACTTCTGCTGCTACTCCTACTACTACCACCACCACCACTACTACTTCTGCTTCTACTACTACTACTGTTGCTACTTCTACTCCTTCTACCACCACTACTACTTCTGCTTCCACTACTTCTGCTTCCACTACCGCTACTACTACCGCTGCTACTACCACTACTACTACCACTGCTACTATCGCTACTGCTAATAGTACTGCTGCTACCACTAATACTACTGCTACTACCACTACCGCTGCTACCACTACCGCTACTAGCACTACAACTACTGCTACTACCACTACCGGTGCTACCATTACTACCGCTACTACTACGGCTAATACCGCTACTGCTACTACTGCTGCTACTACCGCTACTACCACTGCTACTACCATTACTACTACTGCTACTACTGCCACTACTATTGCTGCTACTACTACTGCTACTGCTGCTACTACCACTGCTACTACTACCACTACTACTGCTACTACCGCTATTACTACTGCTACTACCGCTATTACTACTGCTACTACCGCTATTACTACTGCTATTACTACCGCTATTACTACTGCTACTACCTCTATTATTACTACTACTACTGCTACTATCGTTACTACTGCTACTATTACTACCACTACTACTGCTATTACCGCTACTACTGCTACTACTGCTACTACCACTACCGCTATTACTGCTACTACTGCTACTACCACTACCGCTATTACTGCTACTACCGCTATTACTGCTACTACCACTACCACTGCTACTACCACTACCACTGCTTCTACCACCGCTACCACTACCGCTACTACCACTGCTACTGCCACTACTGCTACTACCGCTACTACCACTGCTACTGCCACTACCGCTACTACCACTACTACAACTGCTACTACCGTTGCTACTACTGCTACTACTACTGCAGCTACTACTACTGCTGCTGCTGCTACTACTACTACTGCTGCTACTACTACTACTGCTGCTACTACTACTACTACTACTACTACTACTACTACTGTTGCTGCTACTACTACTGATACCATTACTACTACTACTACTGCTGCTACCACTACCGCCACTACTGCTACTACTACTACTGCTACTACTACTACTACTACTGCTACTACTACTACTACTACTGCTACTACTACTACTACTACTGCTACTACTGCTACTACCACTACTACTACTACTACTGCTGCTGCTGCCGCTACTACTGCTGCCACTACTACTGCTACTACCACTACTACTGCTACTACTGCTACTACTACTACTACTACTGCTACTACTACTACTTCCTCTCGCTCTCTGACATTCAGTAATGGAAGTAATAAAGAATAATGTGTCGTAATATCTCTTTCGCTGTCTCTCCCCTCCCAGCACAACTCGGACAACGGGGCGACGGACCACTCATGCAGCATCTGTGGCAAGGCCCTGAGCTCAGCCAGCTCGCTGGACCGCCACATGCTAGTCCACAGTGGAGAGAGGCCCTACAAGTGCTCCTTCTGCGGCCAGACCTTCACCACCAACGGCAACATGCACAGGTCAGACACGCACACACACTCTGACTCATTCTCCACCTTGCTCAGTATTAAAGGGCTACCTACTAATGTTTAGGCATTGTGGTGGGGGCGGAAGTGATTTCTGCATTTGGCGTTGTTTTTATTTTTGCGCATCACACAGAGGCTAGAAGAAAACGTCTCATTGCTAATGTGCGCCTGTACAGCACCTCACAAAATGGACATTAAGAAATTTAGTGGACTGTGTTAACTTCTTGGTGACGGGGCAGTATTTTCACGTCCGGATGAAATGCATGCCCAAATTCAACTGCCTGCTACTCCTCCCCAGAAGATAAGATATGCATATTATTAGTGGATTTGGATAGAAAACACTCTGAAGTTTCTAAAACGGTTTGATTCATGTCTGTGAGTATAACAGAACGTATTTAGCAGGCGAAACCCCGAGGACATTCAGATGTTTTTGTTTGTTTGAGGTAACTCTCTTTTCAATGGGTTTTCATTGGGAATCCAGATTTCTAAGGGACCTTCTTGAAGTTCATCTCGCTTCCACTGGTTGTCAACAGTCTTTAGAAATTGGTTGAGGTTATTCCTTTGCGTAATGAAGAAGTACGGACATCTTGAACGAGTGTCACTTGAAGTGTACTGTTAGATAGAGGCGCATGACCAGAAAGACAGTTTGTTTTCTTCCTGTATTGAACACAGATCATCCAGTCTTCAATTTTATCGATTATTTACGTAAAAAAAATACCTAAAGTTGAATTACATAAGTAGTTTGAAATGTTTTGGCAAAGTTTACAGGTAACTTTTGAGATATTTTGTAGTCACGTTGCGCAAGTTGGAACCAGTGTTTTTTCTGGATCAAACGCACCAAATAAATGGACATTTTGGATATATATCGACGGAATTAATCGAACAAAAGGACCATTTGTGATGTTTATGAGACATATTGGAGTGCCAACAGAAGAAGCTCGTCAAAGGTAAGGCATGAATTATATTTTTATTTCTGCATTTTGTGTCGCGCCTGCAGGGTTGAAATATGGTTTCTCTGTTTACAGATGGGCTATCTTCAGATAATAGCATTGTTTGCTTTTGCCGAAAAGCCTTTTTGAAATCTGACATGTTGGCTGGATTCACAACAAGTGTAGCTTTAATTTGTTATCTTGCATGTGTGATTTAATGAAAGTTTGATATTTATAGTAATTTATTTGAATTTGGCGCTCTGCATTTTCCCTGGCTTTTGGGAGGTTAAGATTGTATGTCGTTGAAAGGCCCAGAGTATTACCAACACTAAAGCTTTGGTCTTTAAGCCTTTCTGTAAATGGTTCCCTACCCAGGTGTGATAGCAGCACCACCCAAACACATGTGGAGTACTGCTCCCACATAAAGCCAGCAAAATCCAAGCGTTAGCACCTGTCGCTAACTGCAGACACGCCCTTTACAATAGCCCAGCAGTTGTTATAAAACAAAATAAACTGTAAACAAACAAATCTTTTTAGTGCTCAGTTTTTCCCGGAGATAAAGCATTTACAAAAATGATTACCGAAATATTCTGCTTTTACAAAATGTTATACTGTTTGTAAATGAACTAAAATGTCTTGCGCTTATCTTTTAGAATTGACACGCTAACGTTGGTCAGGGCAGACCGTTTGCCTGAAGGGGGATGGGGGACTGTGGCACAGAGATAAATATATAGGCGTTGTCGGGGGTTGGGATGCTCTGGGTAAGGTGTGTGTGTGTGTGTGTGTGTTGACGCTGTTTAGGCAAAGCAGAGTACAGGAAGTAGGAAAATGACTTTGCCCCACTTCAACACACACACAACAACAACTGTTAGGGCATCTGCTCCCAGCATACTTGACTGATGGCAGGGTTAAATACCGACTTCCTCTCTCTCTGCTCTCTTAGGGGTTTTTATTGTGGGTGTGTGTGTTAGAATTGGGGGCTTGAGGTTTAATTGATGTGTGATGTGAGAAGCTCCATCCCTTTTGAGTTGGCCAGCCCTACAACATAAGCTTCTGAAGTTATCCTGATAAAGTGGTGTTGTAAAATCTAAACGGTTGGCTGTTGAATCTATCTGCATGAGAGGGATGCACCAGGACAGTAGTCTGCCTGCTCCGTCGTTGGAGCGCTCATCTTTTCACCCTCATGTGTATGGAATGAAGAGGTGTGGGCAGGAAGGAATGAGTGTAGGCCGAGTCAATCTGAGAGAATACGAGAGTGTGTTTTTGTGTTGGTCTCTAGTGTTAAAGAATGCCACTGAATTCTGTGTAGAAGATACTAGGCGATACTAAGATTGTTGCATAAAAAATAGTTGTTTTCTTTGCCTATTTGTTCTTTTTCACCATTCTGTTTAGCATTTTCTCAACACTCCAAAAAGAAGCAATGCTTTGGGGCAAGAAAATCACAGGGGTGTATACATCAGCGATGTTGTAACATTCAGAAATTGAGTGGTCTCTATTCATCCTATCTGTGACCTTCCTTGTGAATGTTCCACGGTACTGAATTGATCCAGCCCTAGTCTGATGTGATGGAGCTGTCCATGTGGCTGGCAGGGGAGCAGCCATTTTGTTGCCAGAGCATCACATGAAATGGGGCCTGCTGTTGTGAGCCTGTTGCCAAGGAGAGGCATCCTAACCCTAAGAAGGGCCTGGCGAATAGACTGATCCAGGGGGTAGTGGATGGGCACTCTGATTAACTCTTTACAGGACAGTGAGGACACTAAAGGGTAGTGGGGAAGAGTGGGATAGAGAAGGTGCGATGGTAAGGAGAAGTGCCCTTGGTGTGACATTGCACAAGAGCAGGCGGCATCATTTTGATGCTACAGCGCCCCCTGTCCACCCACTGTGGTGATGCAGTGGATTTTTTTCAGTTTGGATGAGAAGGGAGCTGTTAAATCATCAACCCCCACTGTCAGTTTGAGTCTCTCTCTCTCTCTCTCTCTCGTAGACTTCGTTGACATGGCAAGTTAAATTACATACATTGTCAAAGTATACATATAACAAAAAATGGTGGGACCAACAGCAATAAGGCATTAATAGTAGTAGTGGAAATATTAATGAGAATAACAATACATTAAAGCAATAGTTGTAGACCAGTCTCTCTCGCTCTTGATAATGAGTTTTGTTGTAACATTGACACTGTTTGAGTTGTTTGATGTCTGAGTGCCTCTCAGTAAAA
The DNA here is from genome assembly GCF_013265735.2 of Oncorhynchus mykiss. Taxonomy (NCBI): domain Eukaryota; kingdom Metazoa; phylum Chordata; class Actinopteri; order Salmoniformes; family Salmonidae; genus Oncorhynchus; species Oncorhynchus mykiss. The sequence goes on from NC_048579.1 coordinate 16,292,296, forward strand.
TGACCTCTTCAGTCCTGAAAGTAGTGTTTTTGCAATTTACAGACGACTGCATTATTGCAGGTGTGTGTCAAACCATCAACCAACTAAATAGACTGATGGGAAATGTTTTTTTAGGCAGGTGAATTTAGGAGGATGGCTGAGGTGACACAAACACAAGTTGGTTTCATCCAATCACGCTGTGCTGACATGACAGCTTAGCTCTCTCGGGATTGGCTGACACAGTGGTCAGAGTCCAGGGGATGCGGCTGCAGCCTGTCAGGTCCCCAGATGGGTGGCCAGCTCGCTGCCTGCCTGCTATTTCTAAACCAGGCACTGACGGCAGAGTGAAAGCTGAGACCTGTGCTGCCGACCCAACACTGGCTGACCTTTCCTCTCTCATGCTGGCGAATGCGCACGCACACACACACACACACACACACACAGGCGTGCACACTCACGCCACGGACATACAGTTTTACACAGACAAACACACTTACTGACACGCACTCACATGCTCGCAGTCACACTCACACAAACACACGTATACACAGATATAGCTAGAGTACAAAGCCATGAATACACACACTATCAAAGTTACTCGCAAACAAGTTCACCCACACAATTGCACAATAATGTACCCACCTTTATTAAAGCAGATGCGCAGGGACAACTTGTGAAGTATGGGTGCACAGTCGCGCACACACAGAAATGTTAGTACACTCAGAGGCCCTATGACTGACTACTGATGTAGGGCTCTGTGGGCTAGGCCAGGTCTGTCAGGGATGTACTGATGTAGGGCTCTGTGGGCTAGGCCAGGTCTGTCAGGGATGTACTGATGTAGGGCTCTGTGGGCTAGGCCAGGCCTGTCAGGGATGTACTGATGTAGGGCTCTGTGGGCTAGGCCAGGCCTGTCAGGGATGTACTGATGTAGGGCTCTGTGGGCTAGGCCAGGCCTGTCAGGGATGTACTGATGTAGGGCTCTGTGGGCTAGGCCAGGCCTGTCAGGGATGTACTGATGTAGAGCTCTGTGGGCTAGCCCCAGGGATGTACTGATGTTGGGCTCTGTGGGCTAGCCCCAGGGATGTGCTGATGTGTTTTCCAGGGTCCTAGTCCTCTTGTCCTCCCTCCCTCCCTCCCTTCTCTCTCTCACACACACACACACACACACACACACACACACACACACACACACACACACACACACACACACACACACACACGTGTCCTTAAATCAACTGATGGCATTTGACCTTTCACCAGAAAGAGTAGAGGGGGGAGGAGTTCTGTATGGTTTAGCCCCCCCATTCATTACTCTTCTCCTAGCTCTGCAGTTATCAGTGACCCCCTCTCAAAGTTTAAACTAATGTAATCAGCTTAAGAAGGACACACTCAAGTCACGTACACCTTTGCCTCTATCCCCCTCCCGCAGCTACATTGTCCCCTCCTTTTCCTCCTACATCCTTCCCCCCCCCCCCCCCCATAGATAACTCAACTTCCTGTCTTGATTGTCAGGGATAGTCAGGCCTCTCATAATGCCTGTGTGACATTATCTCCTCTCTCTTCTCTTTTTCTAGTATCTTTCCATCTCACATCTCTATCCATTCGTCTGTCTTTCTCCCTCCCCCTTTCTCTCTGTACACTCCTCCCCGTCCCTCTCTCTCTCTCCCTCCCTCCCCCTCTTGATCTCTGCCTCCATCTCCCTCTCTCCCTCCCTCCCATTCTCTCCGCCATTTGACTCCAGCCCGACAGCTGAATGTTGTGTTGTGAGGAAGAGAGGAGGAGAGACAGGAGGAGGAGAAGGGGGAGAGAGAGATTAGCAGCAGGAACAACAAATGCTTCCAGAGGACTGTCTCAACAGGATTATTTTTGTGTTCCAATCATCCACCACAGTACTAATAAACATACTCTATGTCCAACTGTATTACTATATCTGAATGCCATGAATAGAGAAATAAATAGCTGAACTACCCCTGTAAACGTTACTAGAGAAGGCAAATTTGATAGACATAATATTACAGGGATGGAGATGACTGCCCTTCATGGTACCCTCGGCCCTTTTCCCTGGCCCGGAGTTAGGTCCTTACATGGACCTGCTGAGCCTGCTGGATAATTGGAGCAACTTAGACTATTACCGCCTTCCCTGCCCTCCTCCCAAGTGTGTGTGTTTGGTGTGCTCGCGGGCCAGAGTATGTGAGCGGAGCTGGATCAGTGAGGAGCGGAGCATGCACAATTTGACTAGTGCTTAACTTCACAAGCTCAGGGCATGCCCGCCCAGCATGCATTTGTAGTCTACTTGTGTGCTGCTATAGCTCCTGTCATGAAGTTCATTAATATCTTCATAAAGAAACTGATAAAACACACATGTGCAAAATCAAGGTTACTTACAAAGATGAGGAGGAGCAAGAGCGGGAGTGCGGTGTCCACAACTATAGAATCATTGTAGAATCTGAAAAGACGCGTATCCTGAAAGCATAATGGTGTACTAGGTTCACATGCTAACAGAAAGGAACGAGGTGGGTAGCTAACTAAGTGTGTCATTGTAGCAAAGTATTTCTAAACTCAAAATCAGATCTCTTAAGTTTCCTTCATTTGAGTTCTATTTTCTATACAATAGGCTATCATTGATTTTGGCCCAATAGGCCTGACCTCTTTCAAGGAGCTTTCTGTTTTGATAAGGTTATTTTGCCTGAAACCTTTAGGCCTACCTATAGATTTAAAAAATAATAACTCTGCATCCCTACACAGCCTGGCAAGAGTGACCCGAAGGGTGTTCAGCATCCGCAGTGCCTGTGCAAGAGGGGAGAGGGTATTCTCCCCTGCTGGCCGGCTCTCCAGACACTATCACATGAGCCTGAAGCCACAGACTCTGACCAAACTTGTGTTTCTAAAAGTGAATTCAAAGGCATTTTTTATTTAATTCTAACTTAGTTTTACTATATGCACTATTAATAGACTATAATGATTTAATACAACAAAATGTTGTTTAAATGCTGAGCGGTTAATGTCCCTGCCAGCCTAGTGTGTCGCACACGCAAGTGCTTCACAACGTATTTCTTTGTAGACTATAGCCTTGAAATAATAGGCTAGTAATATGGCCTAAATAATTAATTTTTGTTCCTTCTCAGGCTACATGTCTGGCTCCTGTACAGTGTTGATATGCTGTTTAATATGACATGTGGCCTATTTGAAATGATGAGCGCTTCTTACAGTCACCTTTTCCTGTTGTTTTAAGAAATACTTTTCATAAAAATGATATGGTTTGGTTTCAATACTTCAAAATCAAATGGTAGGTTCAGGTAGTCACAAAAATAGTGTTGCTTAAATGGGGATTCTAATGAATGGATGGAATTCGGAACAGCATTTTTTTTCTTCTGTGAGCGAGAAGCGGGATTTCCGACCGCTCAACCCCGCTCACATACTCTGGCGTGTGCGTGCGGAGATTATTGAGCCCAGCTCCCCAATCTGGCAACCCTCCAAGCTGTCTCTTCAGATGATCTGAAGTTCTGGGAATTAAATAAGTGATGTACATCAATCCAGCATTTGTTTTTAGGATCTTTACTGTAATACACCTTTCAAACCATTCTGGTGGCAGAATTTGTTGTAACTTCTCAAGGGATATGTTTTGTGTTGGACTGTGATGTTATGCCTTTCATAGACTCCTGTTGGCTCATCTATTAGCACTGGGCAGAACATTTTGCCTGCATGTTATGTGGCTTAACAAGTGGATTATTTTGTTGTTCAGTTGCTTAGTAACCTGGGCCTACTGCCGATCAAAAGCCTGTGACTTGTCTTAATCAACCAATGGGATTTTGTTTCACTGAATCTCCGTCTGTATATTTGGTTAATTCTCTGGCTGGGCAAAGAAGTGGAGGTGGTATAGCTCATCTGTCACTGATCAGAAACATTTAGAAATGCAATAATGTGGCCTAAATGAAGAGTAGGCCTATTATTTTGCTCGATGGCGTATAGGCAACTCCAAAAGCCTGCGGAGGTTGTGAAGTATGAACTCAAGTAAGACCCAAATAATTTGGAAAATATAGACTGCTGTTATTTTCAATAGGTGTCATGATGAAGATACGCTCAATGTAACAACCTACGCCTGCTCCCTAACAAGGCAGAGGGAGGGTAGGAAAGAGATGAAACATGATGAAAAGCTGCACGGGCTTGCCTTGGACTCTGTTTCAAAATGTATATATTTTTTTATGACCTCAGTTCCACACGTTGCCATGAAGTTGTGTGGGAAACATATTTGTTGTCTTCTTATTATGTTTCATAATATTCTTAGCCTATTATAAAATGTGTGTTGACTGTGATCAGGCTAAGTGTGTCTCGTCTGTTTAATGAACATAATAACTATTGATTGCATGTGCATGCCACAGCCATATGGGCTGCACAGACCAGTAACAAATTAAACTCAAAATATTTGATTAGTCTTAGGTTTCTTAGGACCTGCCTAAACATGATATCCAATTGGTAGTTAGTCTTGTCCCATCGCTTCAACTCCCATACGGACTCGGGAGAGGCGAAGGTCGAGAGCCTTGCGTCCCCTGAAACACGACCCGCCAAGCCGCAGTGCTTCTTGACACACTACCCGGTTAACCCGGAAGCCTGCCGCACCAATGAGTTGGAGGAAACAACAACTGGTGACCTGAAGTCAGCGTACATGCACCCCGGACGCCACAAGGAGTCGCTAGAGCAAGATGGGACTAGGACATCCCAGCTGGCCAAACCCTCCCCTAACCCGGACGATGCTGGGCCAATTGTGCACTGTCTCACGGGTCACCCGGTCGCAGCCGGCTGCAACACAGCCTGGGATCGAACCCAGATCTGTTGTGACGCCTCTAGCACTGCGATGCAGTGACTGAGACCGCTGCGCCAGTCGGGAGCCCATGGATTTTTTTAAATGGACGCCCACCCACATCTTCACACCACTACTGCCACTTGTCCCCAGCATGCCGACACGCGCACGGGCCATATACAAAAGGCATGTTCAGGCAAGAATGTGTCTGTTTGTAAAGGGGTCATAAAAAAATATATAATTTATATATATAACGACCATAGTCAACGACCATAGTTGTAGCCTGAGTGCCAGTCTTTTTCTGCTCTCCTGCCAACTCTTAATGGAATTGTCATGCCAAATAGCTTGCCAATGGAACCTGGCTATAGGAGCCGGCTTTAAAGCACAAACTGATCTGGGACCTGGCTACTTGTTCTGTTCTGATGTCCTTTTCTCCTTCTCTCCTCCCTGCAGACACATGAAGATCCACGACAAAGACCCAGCCGGCGTCATTCCTATTAGCCCCCCCTCGCCCACCAAGAGACGCCGCCCCTCCGCCAAGAGGAGGTCAGCCATGGACGAGGACACAGAGCGAGGCGACGAACTGCCCAACAAAAAGGTAATGCACACATACACACACACAGTCCACTCCACCGCATTACATTCCCAGTTAAGTCATTGTTATTGTTACCTGTGTGTGTGTCCAGGTGCTAGAGGAGAGTGTGTTGGAGGAACTGGGATCAGGCCAGGGGGATGATGAGGTGTTGCCGTGCCCGATCTGCTTCAAGACCTTTGGCTGCAAATACGACCTGGAAGTCCACATGGACACACACCCTGACACCACTCTCAGGTACTAGAGCCTAAAACACACACACACACACACAGTGGAATTACATTGATGGCATAAACGCAATACAACACTCTGCGTGTAGTTGATGTAGGAGTTAATAAATTGTCACCAAAATATCAAGCAAATCAACAGTTAGAATTAATGACAGAATGTATGGTGATAAATCCTGTAACAGTAGTGGTTATAAAGCCCCCCCAATGTCAGGGTTCAATGCTAGGGTCACAGGCCGAATGACCTCTACCCTCTCCACCCAGGTCCTAAAGACATGGTTCTCCATCACACTGCTAAAGGCCACCTCTGTGGCATATTACTCATTGGGAAGACATTTGCATTTAAAATGGTTTTAAATGCTTTGTTATCATGGATTAACCCATCAAATCACCTTCAGACTAAAGGTTTCACTTGACAGAGTTTAACTTCAAAGCACTGTGCTGCAAGGCCAATTTTGACCCCTCTCTTCAGGCCCTGAGGCCTAAAAAGTGGGAAAAGTCAGCAGGAAGGCTATCCCCGGAAAGGGCGGGAGGGATGGAGTTGGGGGTTTAATGAGTCAGAGGGGAGGCGTCGTGATGCGGTTGGCTGGACAACGGAAGGGGGAGGGGAGCGGTTTTCCATGGACAAATCACGATCTCCAGATCACCATAGCGACTCAATTCCAAACTCAAACTCCAACTTGGGATAGCCGCGCATAACTCACACATAGGAATGTATTTGTCTGAACTGAAAAGGAGGCAGATGCAGCTTTCTGTAGTTGAGTTGGGCAGCAATCTGATTATTGTAGGAAGTGCTGCAAATTTAGCCCTAATCCCAGTTAATCACAAGAGTTGAGAGGGCCAGTTAATAGGATATGGCTGCACTGGCTGGCTTGGGTACCCCGGTGTACACGATTTCTAAGAAGCTGAGAAACGACTCATTTGGCATGCAGTAACACACCGGAGAGACACACACACACTTTATTTTCAATTGTATTGAGCCATTTACTTTTATCTTTGTATTCTTATATTTTATTTATTCTTGTTGCGTTGTCGAGGAGGAACCTGCAAGCATTTCATTGGACGGTGAATATACCATGTGTATCCCGTACATATGACTAATAAAACTTGAAACACAAACGTACACAGACTCACAAACGCACACCCTTTAGTTGCAGCAAAATTCTCTGGGCTTGAGCCAACCTCTGTGAGATTAGACGGCTCTCGCAGACCTGTGTGAGAGACCGAAAACACACAGTCTTTCTCACAGGTATACACAAGCACGCACATGCATACACAATGAATGTGTACTGTGTACCCACCACATACTCACAGAGGTGTGAAACCACAGGGAATGGAGGAGGGGGCTGGGTGTGTGGGATGAGGGGTGGCTGGGCAGGTGTGTAGTGCTGGGGGACCATTTTCAATTTGAGAATACACGGAAAATAAATTCTGATCCATTCTAAATAAATTATATTTAATTACCACAAAAATTCCATGAGAAACGATAGAATGACAAACCAAATAAATACGTAGGCTACAGCAGCCTAGATGTAGGTCTTCTGTCTGGTGGTGGCAGGAATGATGAAGAACTGTAGGCTACAGCAGCCTAGATGTAGGTATTCTGTCTGGTGGTGGCAGGAATGATGAAGAACTGTAGGCTACAGCAGCCTAGATGTAGGTCTTCTGTCTGGTGGTGGTAGGAATGATGAAGAACTGTAGGCTACAGCAGCCTAGATGTAGGTATTCTCTCTGGTGGTGGCAGGAATGATGAAGAACTGTAGGCTACAGCAGCCTAGATGTAGGTCTTCTGTCTGGTGGTGGTAGGAATGATGAAGAACTGTAGGCTACAGCAGCCTAGATGTAGGTCTTCTGTCTGGTGGTGGTAGGAAGGATGAAGAACTGTAGGCTACAGCAGCCTAGATGTAGGTCTTCTGTCTGGTGGTGGCAGGATTGATGATGAACTGTAGGCTACAGCAGCCTAGATGTAGGTCTTCTCTCTGGTGGTGGCAGGAATGATGAAGAACTGTAGGCTACAGCAGCCTAGATGTAGGTCTTCTCTCTGGTGGTGGCAGGAATGATGAAGAACTGTAGGCTACAGCAGCCTAGATGTAGGTCTTCTGTCTGGTGGTGGCAGGAATGATGAAGAACTGTAGGCTACAGCAGCCTAGATGTAGGTCTTCTGTCTGGTGGTGGCAGGAATGATGAAGAACTGTAGGCTACAGCAGCCTAGATGTAGGTATTCTGTCTGGTGGTGGCAGGAATGATGAAGAACTGTAGGCTACAGCAGCCTAGATGTAGGTATTCTGTCTGGTGGTGGCAGGAATGATGAAGAACTGTAGGCTACAGCAGCCTAGATGTAGGTATTCTGTCTGGTGGTGGCAGGAATGATGAAGAACTGTAGGCTACAGCAGCCTAGATGTAGGCCTTCTGTCTGGTGGTGGTAGGAATGATGAAGAACTGTAGGCTACAGCAGCCTAGATGTAGGTCTTCTGTCTGGTGGTGGCAGGAATGATGAAGAACTGTAGGCTACAGCAGCCTAGATGTAGGTATTCTCTCTGGTGGTGGCAGGAAGGATGAAGAACTGTAGGCTACAGCAGCCTAGATGTAGGTATTCTGTCTGGTGGTGGCAGGAATGATGAAGAACTGTAGGCTACAGCAGCCTAGATGTAGGCCTTCTGTCTGGTGGTGGTAGGAATGATGAAGAACTGTAGGCTACAGCAGCCTAGATGTAGGTCTTCTGTCTGGTGGTGGCAGGAATGATGAAGAACTGTAGGCTACAGCAGCCTAGATGTAGGTATTCTGTCTGGTGGTGGCAGGAATGATGAAGAACTGTAGGCTACAGCAGCCTAGATGTAGGTATTCTGTCTGGTGGTGGCAGGAATGATGAAGAACTGTAGGCTACAGCAGCCTAGATGTAGGTATTCTCTCTGGTGGTGGCAGGAATGATGAAGAACTGTAGGCTACAGCAGCCTAGATGTAGGTCTTCTGTCTGGTGGTGGCAGGAATGATGAAGAACTGTAGGCTACAGCAGCCTAGATGTAGGTCTTCTGTCTGGTGGTGGCAGGAATGATGAAGAACTGTAGGCTACAGCAGCCTAGATGTAGGTCTTCTGTCTGGTGGTGGCAGGAAGGATGAAGAACTGTAGGCTACAGCAGCCTAGATGTAGGTATTCTCTCTGGTGGTGGTAGGAAGGATGAAGAACTGTAGGCTACAGCAGCCTAGATGTAGGTATTCTCTCTGGTGGTGGTAGGAAGGATGAAGAACTGTAGGCTACATGTGTGCACTACGATGGCCCGCTGGAGGCTTGACAACTTTGGCCAACCAGAATGTTGAAAATAAAATCTAAATTCACCAACCCCCTCTTGCGCAGTGGAACCCCGAACGATATGTGAACACTTGGTTATGGCGACACCGTTCTGCCAAGGACATCCAAACCAGAGTGGCCACCGCAAAGCCTGACCCTCTCTGATTGCTGTTGCCCTGCTTGGGATATTTAGAGTATATTAGCTATTGGTTGAGACGCAGGGCCCTTTCTTTGCTTGGTATGTCAGGGTGAGAAATTGGAAATGTGAAATGGGCCAAGTTGAAGGTAATAATGCATTTTTAAATCTTCAATGAATTGATAGTTAACCTCTCTGTTTTCTTTATTCTGTAATTGAGTACTGTGCATTCGGAATGTATTCAGACCCCTTGACTTTTTCCACATTTGGTTACGTTACAGCCTTATTCTAAAATTGATTAAATTGTATTTTCCCCTTCATCAATCTACACATAATAATCCCATAATGACAAAGCAAAAACAGTTTTTTAGAATTTGATAAATACAATAACATTTCACATTTAAATAAGTTTTCAGACCCTTTACTCAGTACTTTGTTGACTCACCTTTGGCAGCGATTACAGCCTCGAGTTTTCTTGGGTATGATGTTACAAGCTTGTCAACCCTGTATTTGGGGAGTTTCTTCCATTCTTCTCTGTAGATCTTCTCAAGCTCTGCCAATTTGGATGGAGAGCATCGCTGCACAGCGGTTTTCAGGTCTCTCCAGAGATGTTCGATCAGGTTCAAGTCCTGGCTCTGGCTGGGCCACTCAATGACATTCAGAGACTTGTCCCGAAGCCACTCCTGCATTGTCTTGGCTGTGTGCTTAGGGTTGTTGTCCTGTTGGAATGTGAACATTTGCCCCAGTCTGAGGTCCTGAGGACTCTGGAGCAGGTTTTCATCAAGTATCTCTCTGTACTTTGCTCTGTTCATCTTTCCCTCAATCCTGACTAGTCTCCCAGTCCCTGCCGCTGAAAAACATCCCCACTGCATGATGCTGCCACCACAATGCTTCACTGTAGGGAAGGTGCAAGATTTCCTCCAGACGTGACACTTGGCATTCAGGCCAAAGAGTTCAACCAGAGAATCTTGTTTATCATGGTCTGAAAGTCTTTTTGGTGACTTGGCAAACTCCAAGCGGGCTGTCATGTGCCTTTTTTATTGAGTGGCTTCCATCTGGCCACTCTACTACAAAGGCCTGATTGGTGGAGTGCTGCAGAGATGGTTGTCCTTCTGGAAGGTTCTCCCAACTCCACAGAGGAACTTGTCACAGTGACCAATGGGTTCTTGATCACCTCCCTGACCAAGGCCCTTCTCCCCCAATTGCTCAGTTTGACCGTGCAGCCAGCTCTAGGAAGAGTCTTGGTGCTTCCAAACTTCTTTTATAAATTTGCAAAGAAAATTGCTTTGTTATTATGGGGCATTGTGTGTAGATTCATGAGGAAAAATATGTATTTATTTTAGGAATAAGTGACGTAACAAAATTTGGAAAAGGGTAAGATGTCTGAATACTTTCCGAATGCACTGTATATTGTAACCATGTGTTCACGCTAATCAAATCAAAGTTTATTTAGTGCTCCAACCATTTATAATACTTATCCAGATCTGTTGCCTAGTCCTAATATCCTACATCACTTATTGTTGTTAATCTTTTATTTGTGATGATGATGTGATATTATTATTATCATCATCATCTCACAATGGTGCTTGTTTCGTAAAGTTAGATCAAAGCTGAATCAATGTTTTGCAAGATCATATAACAATTAATGAGTATTTTACATAACGAAACCGAATATAATAGCATAGCATTTCTGATGAGATTTTAGGATGGTTAGCTGAAGCTGAATAGCCCCCAAAAAATGTGCATGCGCCCAAAACTCAACAGAGCCACTGGGCAGGATATATGCTTTGATTGAAGCAAAATACAAGAAAGGTTCATAGGTTTGTTAACACCATCTGCTCTAACTCAAGAAGATGTAAGTGCGTAGGCTATTCCCATAAATGATTGAGATCAATCAAAGGATTGGTATGCAGATACAGTTTCACATTTGTTTATTTTCGAATTTGAGTCATTGAGCAGACACTCTTGTCCAGAGCGACGTACAGTAGTGAGTGCATACATTCATTTCTCTCATTTTGTCTGTCATAGTTGAAGTGTACCTATGATGAAAATTACAGGCCTCATCTTTTTTAAGTGGGAGAACTTGCACAATTGGTGGCTGACTAAATACTTTGCCCCAATGTACATACATACGTACATACATACATACATGACAGGCGCTGCTCCTAATCCGCAGCTTTTTTTGTAATAAGAATGTGCAAGGAGGCATTTTGTCAACATCTACTTAGGCATAAATAATTTCAGTTTTTCCGAATCACAAGTATCAACTGTGAATTTACGGATACGAGTACGAATATTATTATGGCCATGTCAGGACACCCCTAAATCCCAGCCCTGTTCCTGGAGAGCTACCATCCTGTAGGTTTTCGTTCTAATAATTAGCTGGTGTGTGTCTCCATGCGCACGCCTTGATAAAGCTGTGTGTAATCCCCCTCGGGCACCTCGACACAGGGTGGCCGATAAGAGGGCTGGCCCTAGGAGACACTGAGCAGCTGTCCTTCTCAGCGCCTAACGAGGTCCGCTCCATCACTGCCAGAGGACGTGCTGAGAGTTATCCACACACATGATTTAATTTACATATGATTTGATTTAAGTGTGTTCTTACACCCAACTACAACACAGCACTACAACATAGTAAAAAAAAATGCTGTATTATATAGCATCATATTTATGTGTCTTGTCTCTAGGTGTATTATATAGCATCATATTTCTGTGTCTTGTCTCTAGGTGTATTATATAGCATCATATTTCTGTGTCTTGTCTCTAGGTGTATTATATAGCATCATATTTCTGTGTCTTGTCTCTAGGTGTGACCTGTGCTGCCTCTCCTTCCGGACCCACCGCGGCCTGCTGCGGCACAACGCCGGCATCCACAAGAAGATGCCCACGGACCCCGGCGGACGGCCCTTCATCCAGAACAACCCCTCCATCCCCTCTGGCTTCAACGACCTGGCCTTTATCGACTTCTCCTGCCGCAAGTTTTCTCACATCGCCCAGGTCAGAGGAGAAGTTATGGACAGAATAATGTTGCTGATGCTACTGATACTACTAATTAATATGATTATGAAACTGATACCACTAGTATGTTGGTCATCTCTCACACAAGCAGTTATGTAAAATACTTTTAAGTATTAGTTTACTATTCATATTTGACAACTTTTACTCCATGCATAATAATGTACTTTTTACTCCATGCATTTTTCCTGACACTCAGTAGTACTCATTACATTTTGAATGCTTGGCAGGACAGTAAAATTGTCTAATTCACACATTTATCAAGAGAACATCCCTGGTTGTCCCTACTGTCTCTGATCTGTCAGACTCACTAAACACATGCTTTGTTTGTTAATTGTCTGAATGTTGAAGTCCCTAGCTATCTGTAAAAAAAGAAAATTGTCTGGTTTGCTTAACAAAAGGAATTTGAAATGATTTATACTAACTTTTTATACTTAAGTACATTTAAAACCAAATACTTTTAGACTTTTACTCAAGTAATATTTTACTGGGTGACTTTCACTTTCACTTTTATTTGAGTCATTTTCTTTTAAGGTATCTTTACTTTTACTCAAGTATGACAATTAGGTACTTTTTCCTCCACTGCACACAGGGCCTCAGTCTGCTCTTCCACACTCTAACCTCATCTATCTGTCTGTCTGTCTGTCTCTCGAACAGGTCTGGTGTGAAACCAATCTCCGCCGGTCCACCAGCAAGTTCCACCGTTTTGTGTGCGAGGCCTGCGACAAGGCCTTCCCCCTACACTCGGCCCTAGACCTGCACAAGACCACCATTCATCAGCAGCAGCCGTCGCCCGTAGGGGGCGGCCAGGAGGTCCAGGAGAAGCCGACAACCCCGCCCCCTCAGCAGGCCAGCTTCCTGGAATCCCTGGGTCTGCAGCACATTTCCCAGGTCAAGCCTCAGCCTTCTGAGGATGAGGTCCGTCAAGCCCAGCTGGACAGTATCCGGGTCATCCAGGTGGAGCCTCCGGACTCCACCCTGCCCCAAGAGGCGGCTTCCACAGCTTCTGGATTTCTGGGCGGCCTGGGCTTGGTGGCTGCTTCGTCCCTGCAGGGCCTGTCCCAGAGGGAGGCCCTCAGCCTGTTCTCCCTGCAGCCCTTCCCCACAGGCTTCCTGTTCCAGTCGGACAGTAGCACCGCTGTCAAGCCTGTCTGTGGCGAGGCTGGCCTAATTGAGCTGGCTGACATCCAGCAGATCCTGAAGGTGGCCTTGGCCGCCCCCGGTCAGATGGGCCTCCTGCCGACACTGGCCAAGGCCCCGCACCAGGGAGTGTCCGGCCAGGCCCAGGCGGCCAGCTGCAAGCCCATGCCCCCGCTGAAGCCAAAGCCTATGGTGGCACCGCGCTCCAGCCCGGCTGCCTCCACGCCACCGCCGCTCCAGAGCACCCAGCAGGCTTCCCTGGGCTGCATCAGCCCCAGCCTGCCCCCGCCGCCCAGCCAGCTGCTCAATATGCCCCAAGAGTCTTCATCATCATCATCATCATCCTCCTCTTCCTCGGGCAGCCAGGCCTCCCTGGAGAAGATGCAGATGGAGGCGGACTGCATGGGCGATGCCCACATGCCCAACGACTTGACGGAGCTGCAGATCAAACAAGAGGAGGGCCAGGCGGCCGGGGGAAAGAAGGGGTCAGGAGGGGCCAACCGCGGGGGTGCTAAGGCATCCTACCCCTGCCGTTTCTGTGACCAGGTGTTTGCCTTCTCCGGGGTGCTGCAGGCGCACATGCGCTTCCACCTGGGCATACTACCGCACCAGTGCAACATCTGTGACTACGTCGCACCCGACAAGGCCACGCTCATCCGCCACCTGCGCACGCACAGCGGCGAGCGCCCCTATGTGTGCCGCGTCTGCCACTACCCTTTCACCGTCAAGGCCAACTGCGAGCGCCACCTGCGCAAGAAGCACATGAAGAACACACGGAAAGAGATTGAGAAGAACATCAAGTACGTCTCGTCAACCACCACCCAGGATCCTTTGGAGCTGGTTGCTGCTGGCGACACCGCCTGCCGCTTCTGCGGTGAGGATCTAAAGAGCTACCGGGCTCTCCAGATCCACCTGCGCACCCACAACGGCTGCCAGCGCAAGCCCTTTGAGTGCCGGCGGTGCGGGGCGGCTTTCCTGGCCAAGAGGAACTGCATCCACCACATGCTCAAGCAGCACCCAGAGGTGCAGGAGCGGGAGATCGAGGAGCACATCGCCACCCTTCTCCCCGCCATCACAGCCTCCACCTCCAGGGCCAGTCCCAGCAACCCTCTGGCTCTCAACGGCCTCACGCCCAACCCCACTGCCACCCTGCAGCCGGTCAAGGTGGAGGATCTCAGCATCTACTCCTCCTCTGGTGACCTGGATCAGCCCTTGGACTTCTCCAACAAGAGCCGCGGGACAAGCAGCACTGCGGGTAGCCTGACCGGGTCTCCTGGGATCAAACTGGAGACGGTCAGCCCAGCAGCTTACGACTGCTCCATGGAACCTATTGACCTGTCCATCCCCAAGAACCCCAGCAAGAGGCTGAAGACAGACACCACCGCTGTTGTCCCGGTGAGCGTGGAGCGCAGAGAGATCAAAAAGGAGCTGCCCTTCCCCAGCGTACTGGACCACCTCCCCTCAGCCCTTCAGCTGGACAAGAGCACTGAGGAGAAGCTGACAACCCCCCAGTCTGGCTCTTACCAGCTCCCCCCAGTGACCCCCTCCCCGTTCCCCATTGGCACCACCACAGGCCGGGCGCTCCGTCTCAAGCCCCTACTGCCCAAACCAGCCTCTACCTCCTCATCCTGCTCTCTGAAAGAGCTTCCCCCTTTGGCTTCCATCGCCCAGATCATCTCCTCTGTCTCGGGGGCTCCAGACCTACTCAAGAGGGAGCCAGATAACAAGGCTCCTGCCGCCCTCAACGGCCTCCAGACAGAACCGGACCGTCCAGCTGGGGGTGACAACAGCTCAGAAACATCGATGGAAGAGCTCCCCCTAGAGGGCTTGTCCAGAAAGCGCACTAGAAAGAAGCCAGTGAGCCAGGCCAAGACTATGGCACCTGCCTGTGTGTCCACGCTCGAGCAGAACACAGGCAGCGGCTTGGACCTGGAATCCAGTGGTGAGTTCGCCAGCGTGGAGAAGATGCTTGCCACCACCGACGCTAACAAGTTTAGCACCTACCTGCAGACGGGGGTGGCGGAGCTGGGAAGGCGGAACGAGGGGAGACAGAGCCCGGGAGAGGAGAAGGAAGAGAAAGAGTCACCGCCTCAGTCTGTGCCACCCCAGTCCAAAGGAGGGAAGAAGAATGCCTACTCCAACTCAGTGCAGAAGATGACCTGTCCCTTCTGCCCCCGGGTCTTCCCCTGGGCCAGCTCCCTGCAGAGACACATGCTCACACACACTGGTGAGCCATCGGGAAACACACACGCGCACACACATACATACACACACAGCTGGCTGAGACAGATTGGATAACTCCCCAAATACCCAACACACAGCTGTCATAATAAGTCATGTTGAAATACTGCGTAAATAGACAAGTCACAACGATGTAATGATACCTGGAAGATACTGTTCAGTAATGTAGAAAAACGTTATACAAGATAACTCATTCATTTCTTGGAATTGTACTATTAATTTGACAGGTTTTCTAAAGGGTCTAACTGCGTGCATTTTGCATATTTAAAACTTCCTGTGGGTCCACAACATGTCCCTAATACTTCTTATGTGACGTTCAGTCTTCTCTAATGTGCTGTCGGCTACAGGTCAGAAGCCCTTCCCCTGTCCCAAATGTGACGCCTTCTTCTCCACCAAGTCCAACTGTGAGCGCCACCTGCTGCGCAAGCACGGCGTGACCAACCGCTCTCTGCGCCGCAACGGCCAAGTATCCAAGAACGGCGATGAGGGTTCACACGACAGCGCAGGTAAGAAACTGTATAGTATTGTATTATAGTATACGATATTGTAGTATACTGTATTGTAGTGTACGGTATTGTAATATTCGGTATTGTACTGTATTATAGTATGCGGTATTGGAATATACGGTATTGTACTGTATTGTAGAATGCGGTATTGTAGTGTACGGTATTGTAATATTCGGTATTGTACTGTATTGTAGTATGTGGTATTGTACTGTATTGTAGTATGTGGTATTGTACTGTATTGTAGTATGTGGTATTGTACTGTATTGTAGTATGTGGTATTGTACTGTATTGTAGTATGTGGTATTGTACTGTATTGTAGTATGTGGTATTGTACTGTATTGTAGTATGTGGTATTGTACTGTATTGTAGTATGCGGTATTGTAAAATACGGTATTATATTGTAACATATGGTATTGTAATATTCGGTATTGTATTGTAATATGTGGTATTGTACTGTATTGTAGTATGTGGTATTGTACTGTATTGTAGTATGTGGTACTGTATTGTAGTATGTGGTACTGTATTGTAGTATGTGGTATTGTACTGTATTGTAGTATGCGGTATTGTAATATACGGTATTATATTGTAACATATGGTATTGTAATATTCGGTATTGTACTGTATTGTAGTATGTGGTATTGTACTGTATTGTAGTATGTGGTATTGTACTGTATTGTAGTATGCGGTATTGTAATATACGGTATTATATTGTAACATATTGTATTGTAGTATGCGGTATTGTAATATACGGAATTGTACTATATTGTAGTATACGGTGTTGTACTATACAGTATTATAATATATTGTACGGTATTGTAGTATACGGTATTGTACTATACAGTATTGTACTGCACTGTACTGTAGTACTGTACTATATTGCTATTCTGTAATAATCAATTTGTAATTTGACGGTTCATTTTGTGTTTTTTCTAGAGAGTTCCGAGAATGAGCAGACTGCAGGAGAGGTTTTGGATCTGAGCAGCATGGACCCTGATCAGAAAGGCGACGCATACGAGTCGCCAAACGCAGACCAAACACCAGACATTGCTGAGCAGCTGCTAGGGGAGATGGAACCGCAACCTAGCAACAACAAAACCAACAATAATTATGAAAATGAAGACTATGACGACAATGATTCACAGAGCAACAAGAGCTTGGACCTCAACTTCGCCAGCAAGCTCATCGACTTCAAGTTCTCGTCGGATGGCGAGCAGCCTCAGACCTCCCTGGGTGGAGAAAGGGTGGTGGTGGCCGAGCCGGAGAGGGTGATGGACGTCCAGCAGCAGGACCAAGAGTCCTCCAAGTACACCTGCAAGAACTGCAAGAAGAACTTCCGCTACGCCGCCACCCTGGCTCGCCATGAGAAGGCTCACCTTTGTGAGAGTGCACCCCCCGAGGAGGCTTGTGGAACGGAGGGGACCGGGCTAGGCACAGAGCTCCCCAATGCTACTACAGCCACCACCGAGGAGGAGGATCAGGAGGAGGAGGGAGAGAAGGAGGCTCCGGAAAGCGAGGGAGCGGGAAGTGTGATGGACAGCGGCTCGGAGGAGGAGGAGAAAGAGAAGGAGGAGAGGAGCGATGAGGAGGGGGGCTTGGCAGAACCAAAGAACGGAGAAGGAGAGGTGGGAAGAGGGTCGGGAAGCAAAGCAGACAAGAGGAAGAAGATCTGTAACGTGTGCAGCAAACGATTCTGGTCACTGCAGGATCTGACCAGACACATGCGCTCGCACACAGGTACTAGTTAATGCTATTGTTGTAGCTTTACTTTCTTTAAAGATATTCATACCTGGCCCTGCTCTTGTGTATGTGTGACTATTGATTTACCTGTTTATATTTTTATTAAGGCGAGAGACCCTACAAGTGCCAGACGTGTGAGCGCACCTTCACCCTGAAGCACAGCCTGGTGAGGCACCAGCGGATCCACCTGAAGCCGCGGGGCAGCGATGGAGCTGATGCCAACGGGGCAGAGGCCCCGGCCGGAGACTCGGCTAGCGAGGAGGGAGAGTGCACCCCAACCAGCACATGTCCTCCTTCAGAGAACGAGAGCGAGGGCACTGGAGTGGCCAGGGAGGGAGCTGAGAAAGAGGCCCCTCTACCAGGCTCCACATCCCCGGACCAGTCCCTGTCCACCACTGAACCAGCCCAGTCTGAGTCAGCTACGGAGGCCGTGGCTGAGCTGCTCATTAAGCCAGCCTCGGAACCAGGCTCGGAACCTGTTCTGGACCCATCTGTAGAACAGGCCTCCGACAACGTCTCTGAAATAGCTGTAGATCTAGCTGCTGTAGAATCAGCCTCAATAACAGCTAGTACTACAGCCACTGAACCAGCAACAGAAACCCCCAAAGAATCCTCCACAGAGTCCCCCACCCCACAGCCCTCTGATGTAACCCCAGAGAAAGACCCAGAGGGCCCATCGGAAGGCTTCATCCAAGGCCTACTGGAGATCCACACCAAGCCTCCCCGGGAGTTCATCCTACCTGCCGGCGAGGCTTCCTTGGTGGGCGTGGAGTGAGGGAGCCCCAGTCTCTGGTTCTCTTTACGCAGTGGAACGCTGAATGTGCCACAGTGCCATAAGATAGAAGTACCCCCCCCCCCCCCCCCCCCAATAATGCAAGACGATGAAATCAAGAAGAAACACCTTGTTTCTAAGTGCCTTACTACTTCTATTTTTTATTTTTTTTGCTATATCTTTATCTACATGTATCTACGGAGGATCTAATTTTATAGCTTTTTATGATGATTACATAATTGTTTTTGGAGTCTATATAGAAATGACCTTTGAATAAGCAATAAATGATATCTCATTTACCATGACCGATTTATGACATGATCAAGTGTGTGACAGACGTAAAATAACCGTTATTGTGTATTTAAACCACAGTCGTACCTTAAAAACAATGCAGAGACTGAGTCAGTTCACAGCAGTGGAGATAGTCACTCATGTAACTGGAAACACCGCTAAAGCAGACAACTGTCAGGCTGTCATAAAGGTGTCCTGAAAAAAGACTGCCGTTGTTCTCTCTCCTTCGTCTTGATTTACTCCCTCATCCCTGATTACCAACGTCCACAGTCTCTCTTTTTGTTTGCAGAATACATGAATGAACTGTGACGTGATTTGGTGTGAGGGGACAGGTGACTCAAAGAAAACAGACTTGACAATGGATAACCTGCCGCAACCAAGAACTCTGCTTTTGTCTTTGGTTTTTAACATGCCCTCTTCCCATAGGCTCTCTATCTTTTCAGAAGTAATATGGGCAATATTTGCCTGAACAGTGTGTTTTTTCAGAATCATTCTCATTTAATTCCATGTGCGTTGACCATGTTGCATTTGGAGTATTCTGTGTGTTATTCGTTCAGGTGTCGGTGGGGGGATATAAGGTTTTTGCGTAAATTGAGCTTTTCCTGAACAAAGGGGCTTGATATGTGTATCTCCCCCATCTCTCACCGTCACCCTCTAGCGTTCCTAGAAACCTCTCTCGGAGGTCCCATGTTGTCTGTACTACCACCAGTGTGTTGAGCTTGTGTCCATTTTCCCCTCTTCCCTAGTGGCAACTCATTTTCTTGCCGCTAATTTAGACGTCTTCCAAAAGGACTGTCACTGTGTTCTGAAAGCCTTACCCGTGGTTCTGCTGGGTTATTTTATATGCAGAACTCACCTCGTGCTCTAGGTGGAACACTACTCAGTTTTGTCTACTTTAACTTTAGTCGCCCTGCTGCCTCCCGTTTGGGCAATACCCACCACCCACCTCACCCCCCCCTTCCACCACCCACCTCATCCCCCCTTCCACCACCCACCTCACCCCCCCTTTCCACCACACACCTCATCCCCCCTTCCACCACCCACCTCACCCCCCCTTTCCACCACCCACCTCACCCCCCCCTTTCCACCACCCACCTCACCCCCCCCCTTCCACCACCCACCTCATCCCCCCTTACACCACCCACCTCATCCCCCCTTACACCACCCACCTCATCCCCCCTTACACCACCCACCTCATCCCCCCTTCCACCACCCACCTCACCCCCCCTTTCCACCACACACCTCATCCCCCCTTCCACCACCCACCTCACCCCCCCTTTCCACCACCCACCCCCCCCCCCCCCTTTCACCACCCACCTCATCCCCCCTTCCACCACCCACCTCACCCCCCCTTTCCACCACACACCTCATCCCCCCTTCCACCACCCACCTCACCCCCCCTTTCCACCACCCACCTCACCCCCCCTTTCCACCACCCACCTTACCCCCCCCCCCCTTCCACCACCCACCTCACCCCCCCTTTCCACCACCCACTTCACCCCCCCTTCCACCGCCCCCTTAGCCCAAGAGTATATTTCCGAGGTGGGACTCAAATGTCAATCATGTCACCTTGCAGGGCTGAATGTTGTAGAAATGTATTTCCTTTTTTTCCTTGTAATTTTCTATAAAGAAACCTCAGAAGCAAACATATGAAACCTCATGGCGCACATATGAACTGTAAGACGCAGGCAGCATCGGCTGGAGGCTGACGGACAACCACAGAGCAGAGAGCACTGGACTAGTCAGGCGCCGCCAGACAACTACCCATCAGGCACTAACATACAAACAAACCTACTACTACTACTACGACAATAAACGGCTAAGCAATCAGAGAGAGAATGAACCGAAGTGA
Source organism: Oncorhynchus mykiss (assembly GCF_013265735.2). Taxonomy (NCBI): domain Eukaryota; kingdom Metazoa; phylum Chordata; class Actinopteri; order Salmoniformes; family Salmonidae; genus Oncorhynchus; species Oncorhynchus mykiss. The sequence continues at coordinate 16,312,868 of NC_048579.1, forward strand.
ATTTCTGAGCTGTGTTTGGAACTTCAACGTAACACAGAGTATTAAGTGGGGGGGGGGGTGTTGACAGGTGGCGAAGCTGCTACTCCATGCAGAAGACTGTCCTTTAGTGGCTGTACCACGGTATCTCCCCCATCCCAACCCTGCTCTCAGGCACTGGGAAAGTATTGGCAGACTAGAATGCAAAATGCAATCCTGTCCTCAAAAAACACTGTCAAGGGACTCTGCTTCTCTCATTTGTCCCTGTGTGGGTGTGTGATTATGAGTCCCATAAGAATGCACATGGACTGTTTTTATTGTATTTATTTGGAAACCCAGTGAGGGGTGAAGAGATGTGACTTGAGGAGAAGCCATTTATGATTACGACATTGATGCTGCAGAGAATAATGGATTCAAATCCACAAAATGGTCGCCCAGCATCGGCCTGGAACTTCGATTATCACTATTGATTCTAAAGCTTTATGTACACCATTGTACGTGTTTTATAGACTATGTGGATCTATTTTCTTTTCTTTTTTAGTTTGGCAAAGATTTTTTTTTCTTCTCAGATATATAAATATGTATAAAACTGTGAAATTAATTGTGTATAATGGGTGAGTTTTAGGTTAGTTTTGCATGTAAACCTTTTGTTCAATTAAGGATTTTCTTTTTTTCTCTCGCTCTCAGGGTCTTTATAAAATGCATATTCAATACTTAATTTTCCTGAGTTGCAAGAAGTTCTTCCAAGTCATGATTTTATTTCTAATGCTTAACTGTCAATCACTACATTTAGCACTTGATTGTGAACTCAAATCAGGAGAACAGAGAAAATGATGTGCTCAAATCCTCGTGGTTGAAAGCGTAGTCAAGACTATTTTCATCAGCATTCTTTTTGAACGGTATACACATAAACAAGGTGTTTTTCCTTATTTTTTTTCTTCTTCTTCTTTTGATTCTTCATTTTTATCCCTCACTTCAAATTTCTGTCACCCTTGACCATATTATCCTCTCTCGTTTTGAAGAGGAAATCAAGTCGTGACTCTGTAAAAAAAAAAAAAAAAATGAAAGTGGCTGTCTGTCACTGTCTGACGTTCTGACTCGTTGTGAAAGGGAACGTTGCGCCGCTGCTACGGCCACACCAGAACTGACCAGATGAAAGGACCTGGATCAGAACCTTCATTGTTAGCTACACTGCTCCCTCCCTTCTGGTATTACGGCGCTTCAGAATCAGAAATGTAAGCTGTTCTGTATTGAAAAAATGAAAGCAATAAAGATATATTAAGGAAAGGTGTGAATCAAACTGGCCTGGTGGTGTTTTTTTGTCTTGCCCAAACTGACCGATCACTGGTACGTGTTTCACACTGTGGCCCAGTACACGCTCTGCTTGCACAACACATCTGACAACAGTTGTGATACCACAGTTTTGTCCTTAAACAATTACACAGCTGTTTTGGAGACACCTCACTGATTTATGTATCACAAAAATATTGGTTGTGTCACAACCATGGTGTCAAGTATGTGTACAACCTGATTACTTGGCATCAAGGTTCAAACTGAGTCAGGCCGAGGTACTATATGTTGGGCTGGCCTGCTTACACATCCACCATAGTTGCTTGAACAGTGTTGGAAAGCATGTGAACAATGTGAAAATAAAATATCCAAGCCAGCCAGCATATTACAGTCGAGTTAGCCCTATCCTATACTGTGAATCAGGCGTGTGTGTCTTGTAATCATGAATCCATGAATGTACGGCGCAAAGTGACCATACTCAGCATATTCACCCAAGCCCAAGTTGTTCCCAAAAATGTATTACTCTGTCTAGGGTTGATCCACAAAATGAGTCACTTTTTGGGTAGGTCAACATTTTTTTCTTCTTTCACCTAATTTGAACATTCATTCATGACCAGCATATGTTCAACTGAATAAAATACATGTTTTCCCATCTCAATAGGCAAAATTAAAGAAATTATATTAAGTGTCTATTAATTAAGGTAACTGGGTTGACGCTTTTATCTTAAATCAGTCATATGTGGAACACGGAGGGGCAAATAAATGCAAGGTTAACCATTTTTTTGTGAAAACATTTCTAGCCTATCTGGGTAACAGGGTTGACGTGATATGCTTGACCCCCTCAGTTTTTCACTAGAAAACACCACGCACACCTCCAACTCAATCATGAAGTTTGCAGACGACACAACAGTAGTAGGACTGATTACCAACAATGATGAGACGGCCTACAGGGAGGAGGTAAGGGCCCTGGAAGTGTGGTGCCAGGAAAATAACCTCTTAATCAATGTCAACAAAACAAAGGAGCTGATTGTTGACCGCAGTGAAGAAGGTGGAAAGCTTCCCAAGTTCCTCATCTTACACACATCACTGACGATCTGAAATGGTCCACCCACACAGACAGTGTGGTGGAAGCGCAACAGTGCCTTTTCAACCTCAGGCGGCTGAAGAAATTTGGCTTGGCCCCTAAAACCCTCACAAACTTTTACAGATGCACACTTGAGAACATCGGACTGTATCACAACTGCACCGCCCGCAACCGCAGAGCTCTCCAGAGGGTGGTGCAGTCTGCCCAACGCATCACCAGGGGCAAACTACCTGCCCTCCAGGACACCTACAGCACCCGATGTCACAGGAAGGCAAAAAGGACATCAACCACCGGAGCCATGGCCTGTTCACCCCGCTATCATCCAGAAGGCGAGGTCAGTATCAAAGCGGGGACCGAGAGCCTGAAAAACAGCTTCTATCTTAAGGCCATCAGACTGTTAAATAGCCATCACTAGCCGGCTTCCACACGGTTACGCAACCCTGCACCTTAGAGGCTGCTGCCCTATAACATAGACATGGAATCACTAGTCACTTTAATAATGTTTACATACTGCTTTACTCATCTAATATTAATATACTGTATTCTATTTTACTGTATTTGAGTCAATGCCACTCCAACATTGCTTGATCTAATATTTATATATTTCTTAATTCAATTATTTTACTTTTAGATTTGTGTGTATTGTTGTGAATCGTTTTTAGATACTGCTGCGCTGTTAGATACTACTGCACTGTTGGAGATAGAAACACAAGCATTTCCCTACACCCGCTAAATATGTATGTGACCAATAAAATTTGATTTGAAGAGTAGAACAGGGTTCACCTTATGAGGGTTTCCCAAACTCGGCCCTCGGGACCCCAAGGGATGCACGTTTTGGTTTTTGCCCTAGCACTACACAGCTGATTTAAATAATCAACTAATCATCAAGCTTTGATGTGCTCAAAGGTCATGAAGTTTTGACTGCAGTCGCTCTTCATCACCTTTATCCTGCAGTCATCACCTGCATGGTGGGAGGCTTTACTGTCAACCAATCATTAGAGGGTTTTTGTGTGACCCATGCGAACATGACTTAAGACGTGACTGAAACAGGAACTTTCCCACAATTCATGTATTTATGTATTTAACCTTCACTTAACTAGGCAAGTCAGTTAAGAACAAATTCTTATTTATAATGACGGCCTACCCCGGACGACGCTGGGCCAATTGTGTGTCGCCCTATGGAGCTCCCACTCATGGCCCGGATATGATGCAGCCTGTATTCAAACCAGGTACTGCAGTGATGCCTATGGCACTGAGATGCAGTGCCTTAGACCACTGCGCCACTCAGGAGCCCCTGAGTTTCGTCTACAGTCGGTTGCTTTCGCCTTACCACTCAAACGAGCCCACTCTCTCTGCCACAGTTTGAAGTGTGACCCTGCAGAGTCAGGATGATGGACAGATGCCCGGCCCCCTAACAACCAACCAGAGACCAGGGCCCCAGGTGTGAAAGGACAGATTATGGCCCCTGGCCTGATAGGGTCCAGCGGAGAAAGGGTTGCCTACAGCAAAGGTTAGAAAGTTGGAGTTTCTCTCAGAGAGAGGTCTGTGAGATGGGGTGTTAGTCACCGACAGGGAATTCGTAACAATGTTCAGTGTCGGCTAGTGGGTGATGTCCTCCAGTACCTCTAGAGGTACACATTTTTGTTGTAGTCCTGGACAAACACCTCAATCAGCTTAAGGGCTTGATGATAGTTGAATCAGATAAGCTTCTACCCCCAACAGTATACATTTTTATTTTTGCCCAGACAACACATCTAATTCAACTACCATCAAGCCCTTAAGTTGAATGAGGTGTTTGTACGGGGCTCCTACTCTGACTCTTTGAGGATACGGCCCCTGCCTTTACTGTTACTTCACTGTAGCTGGTGACTGGTCCCTGATCTTGCTTGGTCCGTGAATCTATAATTTAGTTGTATTATTTTTGGAAGAAAAAAAATAACATAGCTGGGCATATTAATGTTATAAGCAATTTTACATTACTTTTCTCACTGCAAATTGTTTATAATAAGCCTTTAACGTTACATTCACTAATAAAATGGACAACATTTCAACTCTTAGAGCCAGGCACAGTAATCAATCGAAGATGTCACACTTTTAAAAGGTTATTTAATGTTTGAGCAATGCCAGAGCATTGCGGTTTGTTTGAATCCAGGCCCCTATGCAGTTATTACTCAAGTAATTGATTAGTGTATAATTAGTAATTTAATTGATCAAATCGGTCACACACATGGTTAGCAGAAGATATTGCGAGTGTAGCGAAATGCTTTTTCTTCTAAATCCAACAGTGCAGCAGTATCTAACAGGTCATATCTAACAACAAAACCTAATACACAAAATCGAGTAAAGGAAGGGGATAAGAACATATAAGTATAAAATATATGGATGAGCAGTGACAGAGCGGCAAGATGCAATAGATAGTGAAGGTGTCCTGGAGGGCAGAAAGTTTGCGCCTGGTGATGCGTTGTGCAGACCACGCAACCCTCTGGAAAGCCCTGCGGTTGTGGGCGGTGCAATTGCCGTACCAGGCGGTGATACAGCCCGACAGGATGTTCTCGTGTACCTGTCAAAGTTAGTGAGGGTTTTCGGGTGACAAGCCAAATTTTTTCAGCCTCCCGAGGTTGAAAAAGCGCTATAGCGCCTTCTTCACCACACAGTTTGTCGATGATATGTACACCGAGGAACTTAACTTTCCAACTTCTCCACTGCTGTCCCGTCGATGTGGATAGGGGGTTGCTCTGCTTCCTGAAGTCCACAATCATCTCATTTGTTTTGCTGACATTGAGAGGATATTTTCCTGGCACCACACTCCCGAGGGCCCTCACCTCCTCCCTGTAGGCAGTCTCGCCATTGTTGGTAATCAAGCCTACCACTGTTGTCGTCTGCAAACTTGATGATTGAGATGGAGGTGTGCATGGCCACGCAGTCGTGGATGAACAGGAGGGGGCTGAGAACACACCCTTGTGGGGCCCCAGTGTTGAGGATCAGCAGAGTGGAGATGTTTCCTAACTTCACCACCTGGGGGCGGCCCGTCAGGAAGTCCAGGACCCAGTTGCACAAGGCGGGGTCTCAAAATGAATGATGAGTTTGGAGGGTACTATGGTGTTGAATGCTGAGCTGTAGTCAATGAACAGCATTATTACATAGGTATTCCTCTTGTCCAGATGGGATAGGGCAGTGTGATGGCGATTGCATCGTCTCTGGACCTATTGGGGCGGTATGCAAATTGGAGTGGGTCTAGGGTGACAAGTAGGGTGGAGGTGATATGATCCTTGACTAGTCTCAAAGCACTTTATGATGGCAGAAGTGAGTATTACAGGGCGATTTAGTTCAGTTACATTAGTCTTCTTGGGAACAGGAACAATGGCGGCCATCTTGAAGCATGTGGGGACAGCAGACTGGGATAGGGAGAGATTGAATATGTCCGTAAACACACCAGCCAGCTGGTCTGCGCATGCTCTGAGGACGAGTATAGGGATGCCGTCTGGGCCGGCAGCCTTGCAAGGGTTAATAACACTTTTAAAATGTTTTACTCACGTCGGCCATGGATGAGAGCCCAGTCTTTGGTAGCGGGCCGTGTTGGTGGCACTGTATTGTCCTCAAAGCGAGCAAAGAAGATAATTTGTCCGGGAGCAAGACATAACATATTAGTTCACACTGTAGTAAATAAAAACCGACATAGCATTTTCTCATCTCCACTTTAATTTTTCTGTTTTCTACGTCAAGATGTACCAGTCTCCAAAATGAACACTTCACTTACATACTCGGCAGAGAAAAAACAAATAATCATTCAAGTTTGCGACAATATCACAGAGAAAGAAATCTACTTGGGATCCACCCATTCTCAAATGGTCATTAAAAAGCTCAGTGAAAGAGGGGGGGGGGGGGGGGGGGGTGTGTGATTTAATTGCAAAAATGTTGTGTTTACATACATTTGACAGTCCAGAGACCATTTAATTGCCTAACTGTGTCAGTGCCTAACAGTTAGTCCAGAGTCCCTCTCATAAGTTACTATGAACAGGCTATGATACAGTAGTAAATGTACTGTGCCTCTAAAATGCACAAGTAGTAATCCCAGACAAGTCAAGAAATGCAGTATAAAAACCCATTAGCCAGGAATAAATGATCTTTGCAGTTCACTCATCTGTATTCCCCAGTAGATACTGTACACCAGTGCTGGACCTTTATTCAGATTGCAGTCTTACAAAAGTAAAAAAAAAAATTGAATCCTGAATTCATACTTGTACTTGACGTAAATCGATTTTGGGAATATGAAGAATGCAAATGTAAAAATAAAATAAAGGCACATTGAGGGAAAACTTTGACAGTTCACCATATCCTCATTATGTTCACAGAATCATCAAAGATGGTTGAACATTGCAGTGCACTACCAATAACAAGACTTGAAACCAGGCCTCCTCTGTGCCACCATGCAGAGGACAACAATGTGACAGAAACCCAAATGTGCAGATCTTAAACGGTGCAAAACATAAAACAAGTAAAAAGGGGTGTGTTATGGTTTTCCAGGACACCAAAATTAACCATCACTATTCTGCCTCAAAAGATATTCACAGGTGAAAAATGATGACAAGGCAGTCGCAACAAAACAGAAAGCTAGAACAAAAACCCGGAACTGTATCATCTCCCACTATCATTTACCCAGCTCTAAAACCAACCACTTCCGTCCACCATCCCCATCCTCCCTATGCTTCAAGACATGCATCTTTGCAAAAGCACACTCAAACTGCATAAAATGTTTCTTCATCACAACGCCTCTGTGATAACGCTTCTTTTGACAGAATAATTAACAAATGGGACCGTTTTTTGTGATGTTTTGTCTAGTTTAGTGGTCTCTTGTGAAGAGGACGGCACTTGGTTCCGTGGTGAGAGAAGACTGTTGCCTTTCCACGGCTGGCAAGAGGAGGTATGGCTGTGTCAGGTGCCAAGCGCGAGTGACAGAACTGGGCAGGGGCCTGGTCACTCGTCCGAACCAGCCGTGCGCTTTTGTGTCCTCTTGCGGGGAGACCGTTTGGGGGAGGCCTTGTCTAGGGAAATGAGAGGAGAGTTTTAGGAAATGTTTGGAAATGGTTTTAAACGGTCACTCTTTGGATCAGATAAGCAGATCAAAAAATACTTTTTTCATAGGTCAAGTCTAAAATCAACAACTAGCCGCACCCTGTAGATCTTTAAGGATTGGATGAGTTTAAGCAATATGGTTGAAGCTCCACAGACCTCGTTGCTACTACCCTATTGCTTATATCCAACTGATCCTTTCAGACCTATGAGGAGTATCTCAGGGTAGGAGCTAGGGATTTGAAGTCAGTGACCATAGCTATTACACCCAAGGCTAACATGAACCAATGATTGAGATTGCATATTCAGAAGCACTAATAATTACATTCACTGATGATTCAGAGGAAACGTAAGAATTTTGCTCAACCACTACTCTACAACTGCTCGCTCCTGAGAGAAAAGGAAGCCTCACCTCGCCGACTCTGCACTGAAGACGCAAGGAAAAAGAGAGGGAGAGAGAGAAAGGTGTGAATGATCCCATGCAGAGAGAGAACAGCTAGTTTTGAAAACACCAGCTAAACACAGAAAACTCAAGAGCCTTTAGCTAAATACACCCTGAGATGACAACAGGCATCTATGAAACACTGCAATTTTATAAAGCTATAGAGAGAAACATAGCAAGGAGGGGGCATAGCAGCTAGGATGCGTGTTACTTCTGTCCTCTTAAACACACATTTCATGAGACACTGTCACTTAAATAGATTTTGAACTTGTACTCAAGCAGGCCAATCTAAGTTAGACCCATATATTTAACTTTACACTATTAGTAACCTAGGCAGAGCTGTTGAAGGTGCTGGCACCCCTGGAGCTAATGGCTAGCATAAACAGCTAGCTTCCCCGTGGCTACTAGCTAGCATAATGTCCTTTGGTTAATGGCTAGCATAAACGTCCTGTGACTAATGGCTAGCATAAACAGCTAGCTCCCCCATGGCCACTAGGTAGGATAATGTTGAGTGGTGTAGTGAGGACTTACTGATCTGATTAAGGGTCTCCTGGGGAATCCAGCTCATGTCCACGTCGTTGTGGCTGGACGTGCCCATCTCCACCTTAGCAGCTGGTCTCCTCCTCTGCACGGGGGGGGGAGGGGGGGGGGGGGGGGACACACACACACAAAAAAGGAAGTTACTAAACTGACTTCCACTAGACTTCCACAGAAACCAAACTCTAAAACGATCTTGTATAGCATAAACCCCTTTTCAGCATTTCCCCTGTCTTCTGAAATGCTCTAGCGTGGGTTAGAGACGAACTTCCTCCATTCAACATTGAAACACAATCCTCAAAACTATCCACCACCCCTATAACCTTTCCAACAGTCTTCTTTTCTTAATTTTCGACCCAGTAGTAGTAGTGGAGCACTAAATAGCTGAAACTGAACTCACCAAAAGTCGTAAATTGGCACTTAGTCTCCCTCTTTCCCTGTCTACCTCAATGTTCATCAGAAAACTGGTGTATTATCGCAAATCCTTTTCTCATCCTGAAAGAACGTCAACTCATTAAATAACAACCACCTGAACTGAGAGAATCCCACCGTTGAATATGAACAGGCATCTCCTAATTAATTTCTCTCTGGACTGCCATCTACTGTCATCTCTACATTAGGTGACACTTAGTGCTGAATATTCTATGCAAATCTTGTCATGGAGCATTGCCTCAGCAGAAGTACATCTCTCTCTCTTTCGGTCTTCGTATCATTATCGAGGAAATAACACAAACAAAGGAATGATATGCTTAATTCATCGTCTTTCCGTCTCCTGCATCCAGTGGCATGGGCATTGTAGCTTTACCTTTCTGGACTCCAGCAGCTGATGAAGGCCTACCACCACTAGCAGGCCCAGACCAGACAGGAACACATACATGAAGATCCTGAGGATGCAGAAGAGAGAGAAGAGTTAAGACACGCTGCACCAACACACACCCCTGGTATGGCAGCCATTCCCAATAGAATGGTTTCATTTAGCACTTCTGAATGTCTTCCAACACAGGGCTAGTTCATATGGCCTCACGTCTCTCCATCCAGTCCATCCTCTCTCTCGGTGATGGTCACTGTCTGGTTGAACACAGCATCCTGGAATGTGTTACCCTGAAAGAGAGAGAGGAGTATGAGAGAGAGGTATGAGAGAGAGCGAGAGGATCAGATATCACCTACAGTTGGTGAACTACGACCCCCCCTTTATCTTCTTCGGGTTAATCTGAAAGTTTAACCTTGCATGCAAATAGTGGGCAGACTTCAACCACACACCATGAGTTAAACTAATTTCCTAATATAAAAACAATTGCCTAATGAAATATAGATAAGGAAACTGAGAAACCAAACCAATGACCATTCTTGACATGCAATCATTTGTGAAAAAGACAAAAAAAATGGCTGACTAAGCTGAGGCCCACTCACGTTGCTGTCTTTGTAGTTGAGGTTGATGACCAGGCCGAAGGGGCGCCCGCCCATGGGCTCGGCTGGGATGAAGGAGTACTCGAAGGTGGCCTGGCGCCCAGCTGGCACCACTATGCCCAGCTGCAGGGCTGTGAAGTTCTGGATGTAGAACTGGAAGTCCTGTGGGTAGCGAAAGGATGCGTCCAGGGACTCCACCACAAAGTTGTCACTTCCCTTGTTGGTGAAGCCCATCAGGAACTTCACAATGTCGTTGGCTGGGAAGTCTGGAGGCAAACGCCAGGAGGAAGAGCAACAAAAGACTGAGTGGTGGCGTGATGGGGAATTTGAAGCATACACAAACTTGTCAGAATATTAAGAATTCCCTTTCATTCAAATCATTTAGCACATACTTGTTCTTTGCAATAAATGCACTCAAATATGGAGGTTGAAACAACATATTATAGACTAAGCATTGTTGCTAAGTAAATCCATCTCCAAATACAAGTCAGTCTTAGCATTAAAGTGAAAAAACACAGTTCAAAACAATCATAATGACAAAAATGAAGTGCAAATTCAACATGCAGATAGATATGTTGAGACGAGCCCCAATCTGTGCCCGTACCCCTACCGTCTCCCTTGACAAAGAGGATAGTGGTGTCAGCATTGGGGGAGGCATTCACTTCTCCTCCTACGGCTTCCTCCTCTTCTTTTTCTTCCGTCTAAAATATAAAAATTAGACACTATTTTTTAGATGAAATAAGCAAGGACTGATAGGGCCCATGTTAAAAAACTAGGGAGGCGGCTAAAAGTAGCCTAATCTCTTACCAATTCTGTGTTTTCATCATCTTCAACTTCGGCCTCATCATCCTCATCCTCTGTGTTCACATCAACATCATCCACAGCATCTTCATCAGCTGCCTCCTCATCCTCAGTAGCATCCTGGGCTGCCACCAATGGCCCTGGATTGATTGTAAGGAAGTACATTGATTAAAATCTCACCAAATCATTTTTTTTGGAAAACAAACTTGTCAAAATAAAATATTATTATTTCCACACCAGGGCGCTTAGTTACATAGTTAATATTGTATCAAGGGATTAAAACTGAGTTTGAACAAATATTTTATTCATTACAGTTACAGGCCCTAGGCCTAACAAACGTAATTACATTTTTTTTCTCTCCTGTTTCATATCGCAAGCTTCTAAGACACAAAAGCAAAACACTGATATGATTGCCAGGCTTTGCCAACAATAGAGGGCTTTTCTGTGGCCAAGTTCTGAGGCTGCTTCTCCTAGCCCAATAATGGACGTAAAGGAGCCTAACGTTACTCCTTATTGTCCAAGGAACTTACATGATCTGTTTATAGGCAAAATGGCCCTGGAAGCAAAATCAGCCAAAAACTCAATCTAAACGTAAATCGAGTCTTAATTACGGTTCTAGAAAGCAAGTAGGCTGGTAAGGAAGGACACGTCAGTCTAGTTAGGTAGCACACCGTTAAGTATAAGCAAGACTCACTATTAAATTATATTTGCAATGAATAGTTACTAAAAAAAACGTGTAGCCAGTATCAACATCAATAAAACTACTAATTGACAAAGGAAGTAGCTACAATGTCCTACTAGCAGAAAATACAATTTGCACAAGAGCATGGAGTGGCCTTCCAAAGCTAATTTAACTAGCTACTGTAGCTAACTGTGACTGATGGCCAATGCGGTTTCTCTTTATCTAGTTAACCTAAGTTCAGTTCGGTACTCACCTTTCATGATAATCATTGCCGGGAAAGCTAGTAATACCAGCAAAAGCACTTTAGGTAGAAATTGTACCATTTTGAAGGGAAATCCGTACGCCTCCTTCCCGGTAAACTATTGCTTCACTAAATCTTACAGCTCCTTCCGACTGCTAAATTGAAATGCGCATGTCCACATCCGGGTAGCGTGCCAGATTCAAAATATACATGTTCCGTCGAAGACAGAAAAGGAGGAAATAAGAATCCCACTGGTCATCATTTTATTTCCATGAATTTACAAGCTGCTAAAAAAAATCTAAAGGTACTCTCGATGATATTGGATATTAAACAACACAGTTCTTAAAGATCCTATTCTCATTGGAAACATGAGAAAGATATTTTTGCAAGAAAAGACTTGGGTCATGGAAGTAGATGGGATTTGAGTAGTCATTAAACGTGCCAAAGAGCTGATGCACCTAAAGAACCTTAGAGAAAAATAGTTGATGAGAAAGCTTGACAGTTTTCTAAAGAAAATATAATATATCTCAAGAAGAGGAGTGTATTTAAATCTTTACTAGAATTAGAACAGCTTTACACAGACCTGGCAAAGATCAAGAGCAAAATGGATTGAAGAGGAGGAAAGAAACGCTCATTATTTTTTTTTCACTTGAAAGAGAAACTACAAAAGAAAATCTATAACTGTACTCAAAATGAATGATGTGTTATGCAAAGATCCCATTACAATATCAACATTTGTCAATTCCTTTTATGAAAACCTTTACAACTCACAATTTCAGGAAGATGGTTGTGAAAGCTACATTTGGAAGATGGTTGTGAAAGACACATTATGTCCCTGTAATTGAGGATGATTTCCACTCAGTTTGCGATTCACCTGTGTCTATTGAAGAAATTAGAGAGACTCTGAATTCAATGACAAATGGGAAATCACCTGGCCCTGATGGCATGTCAGTTGAATTCTATAGACAGTTTTGGGGGTTACTAGAATACCCTATTTTTAATATGTTTCAAGATTACATTGAAAAGGGTGAAATGGTCTCCACTATGAAACAGGTCCTTATTTCACTGATTCAGAAACCTAATAAAGACCCTTCTGTCATTGACAATTGTAGACCAATTCCTTGATTAAATATTGATTACAAATTGATTGCTCTGGTTTATGCCAAAAGATTAAAGAAAGGAATAGATATTATAAATGAGACTCAAACAGGATTTATGAAGGGCTGCCACATAAGCTCGAACATTCATTTAGTCTTGGACCTTCTACATTATTCAGATGCAATCGATGCGGTTGTCTTATTTTTGGACTTCTGTAAAGCCTTTGACACAATTGAACATGAATTTATCTTTCGGGTCTCTTAAACTTTTTGGTTTCGGTGAACATTTTATCAAAGTCATTTGCATGTTTTACAAAGATGTAAATAGTTCTGTGTTACGAAACCTTAATACATCCAAAAGATTCAGTATCAACAGAAGTGTACGACAGTAATGCCCAATTTCGGCATTTTATTCATTTTGGCTGTGGAACTTCTATCTCTTGATATTCTGAATAATGCAAATCTGCATGGCTTAACCATTTTTAACAAAGAAATACACATTTCCCAACTGGTTGATGATACTACTCTTTTTTTAAGAGACAAAGACCAGGTCGCTCATGCCCTTAATGCGATCACTGCATTCTCTATTGCCTCAGGACTAAAACTGAAGGATTCTAAATGTGAAATCTTATGTCTCTGATGACAAAGAAATATAAAATATTCCTGTAAAATACTGTGTTGAATATTTAGAAATACATCTGTCAAAAAAACACTTAGTCAGACAACATAGGAATTTCTCTCCGAAAATTAAGAAAACCAAGAATATATTTCATCATTGGCTACAAAGGGATCTTTCTATATTTGGGACAGTGCTTCTGTCCAAGGCAGAGGGACTGTCTCGCTCTGTGTACCCCTCATTATCTTTATTTGTAAATCCCTCTACCTTGACTTCATCTGGAAAAACAAGTCTCACAAACTAAATAAGTCAGTCCTCTCTAATAAAAGATCTGAAGGAGGTCTGGAAGTGTTGGATTTTGTTGACATGAATAACACTTTCAAGATCAATTGGTTGAAAAGATGTTTAGTCAATACTGAATCAATTTATTTGGTATTTCATTCCAAACAATGTGTTTAATACATTGGGAGGTCTTCAATTTTTACTGAAATGTAATTATATCCTGAAAGATTACCCACTAAATTGGCTAGGTTTCACCAACAAGCTTTAATGGGCTAGAAAATATGTTTCCTGCACAATTCTTCCCCACATAAAGATATTTTGTGGAATAATTACAAGCCTGAGTCTGTAATACCTACATGTTTCAAGCAGACCACCATAGTCCCTGTGCCCAAGGAAGCGAAGGTAACCTGCCTAAATGATTACCACCCCGTAGCACTCACGTCGGTAGCCATGAAGTGCTTTGAAAGGCTGGTCATGGCTCACATCAACAGCATCCTCCCGGATACCCTAGACCCCCTCCAATTCGCATACCACCCCGCATACCACCCCAGATCCACAGATGACGCAATCTCAATCACACTCCACACTGTCCTTTCCCACCTGGACAAAAGGAACACCTATGTGAGAATGCTGTTCATTGACTACAGCTCAATGTTCAACACCATAGTGCACACAAATCTCATCACGAAGCTAAGGACCCTGGGACTAAATACCTCCCTCTGTAACTGGATCCTGGACTTCCTTACTGGCCGCCCCCAGGTGGTAAGGGTAGGCAACACGTCTGCCACTCTGATCCTCAACACTGGGGTCCGTCAGGGGTGTGTACTTAGTCCCCCCCTGTACTCCCTATTTACCCACGACTGCATGGCCAAACATGACTCCAACACCATTATTAAGTTTGCTGATGTCACAACAGTGGTAGGCCTGATCACCGACAACAGCCTATAGTGAGGAGGTCAGAGAACTGGCAGTGTGGTGACAGGACAACAACTTCTCCCTCAATGTGAGCAAGACAAAGGAGCTGATCATGTACTACAGGAAAAGGCGGGCCGAACAGGCCCCCATTAACATCGACGGGGGCTGTAGTGGAGTGGGTCGAGAGTTTCAAATTCCTTGGTGTTCACATCACCAACGAAATATCATGGTCCAAATACACCAAGACAGTCGTGAAGAGGGCAGGATAAAACCTTTTCCCCCTCAGGAGAATGAAAAGAGTTGGCATAGGTCCCCAGATCCTCAAAAAGCTCTACAGCTGCACCATCGAGAGCATCCTGACCGGTTGCATCACCGCCCGGTATGGCAACTGCTCGGCATCTGACCACAAGGCGCTACAGAAGGTAGTGCGTACGACCAAGTACATCACTGGGGCCAAGCTTCATGCCATCCAGGACCTATATAATAGGCGGTGTCAGAGGAAAGCCCAGAAAACCCTACATTTGTTTTATACACTGCTGCTACTCACTGTTTATTATCTATGCATAGTCACTTCACCCCTACCTACATGTACAAATGACCTCAGCTAACCTGTATCCCTGCACACTGATTCAGTATATATAGCCTCGTTTTTATTGTTTTTTACTTTTTATTATTCAGGTAAATATTTTCTTAACTCTTCTTGAACTGCACTGTTGGTTAAGGGCTTGTAAGTAAGCATTTCACAGTAAGGTCTACACCTACACTTGTGACAAAGTTTGATTTGATTTGGATTTGATTTTGGATTGACGTCTGTGCACAGTGAGTGGGATAGTTTTATTTTTCAGTGGGACAAATACACTAGAATTACTTTTCAGTCCTGACTTAAATTTGCTTGAAAATCAGAAACAAAGTTGGAAGATCCCTTTCATCTTTGATTCCCAACCAAATTTACTGAGCTTGAGCAGTTTTGACAAAAACAATGGATATACACTGAGTGTACAAAACTCAAGGCTCAAAATGTCTCCAGGCTTAAAAATCTTTAAAAATTAATTTAAAAATCCTTCTTTCTCCTCCACTTAATCTACAATGGTTGAAGTGGATTTAACAAGTGACATCAATAAGGAATCATAGCTTTCACCTGGATTCACCTGGTCAGTCTATGTCATGTTGCTAATGTTTTGTACACTCAGTGTATGTTGCACTAAGAGTTGTGCAAAGTTCGTAGAATCTTATTCAAAATTATTCACAACTAATGGCTGCCAAAGGTGCTTCCAACTCTGGGCTGTGAAGACATACACAATCAAGACATTCATTTGGAAAATGTTATAATTGTTCTTTGACTTTAAAAATGTGTAGAAGGTTGTGTAGATCGGTAGGAAAGAAAATCAAATGTTTGCCCTTTATAGATTTCATTTTAAGGCAGCAAAATATGAAGTGCAAAGGGTGTGTAGCCGTACTAGCGAATATAATACGCTTTTTAATAAGTCATGCTATTACCAACATACAATCTCAATAACCTTAGACAAATGTTGGTCTTGTCAATACAGTAATATTGTACATTTATGCACTGACCATGTATAATCCTTTGTAACAAATAAAAATGTAAAAAAATAAGTTTGAATTAGCCAAATACAAAATCATTGTTGACAAAGCGTTTTTAATTTTTAACACGTGACACTGCAGTTAATGACAAAAAAATTCAACAAATGGTTAACTCAGGAAAAAGTGGCATCTCACTAAAACTCAGTGATGGTGTATAAACTGAGTAAAACATGTTCTTTTACAGAGACATTTCAAAATGGAACTACTCGAAGCAATAAACCACTGGACAAAAAAAATCTATGATGTTTCTTGCTGTCCCATTATTTTCTCTTCAAGGCCAATAAATATTACCATGTTATAACCTAGCCATTTCTGTTTATTAGCTACCACATTCCATGATAACATGTAATCTACAATAACATGTTAAAGAGATCCCCAGCTACCATGTATCCAGAAACTATGTCATTGAATGGCCACAGAAGGCCTAGTATTCAATAATCTTTGCACCCCTCAAGATATTACAGTATAAACCATTTATAACATGCACCAATACATGCACTGTCATTAGTGTCTGCAATCCTGAAGAGTAAAATAGGATCATTGTATACTTTATAGAAGCTTATACATCACAATACTGTTCACAATAGTTCAGAAATGTCAAGATTGCAATCCAACTTCCTACACCGTTATTGGGTGTTACTTGAAACTGTGTACATAGCGAAATATGACAACCATGTTGCCAGTTAGCTCTACATTATGTGGACATAATCTAATCAAAGCCTGTGTGAGGCTTAACTGGTACATGACATGTAAATAACCCACTAAACTCACAGAAAGAGGTGAGATTGTGTGACTTGTTGACTATAGATTGTATCAACTATATTTACTTGTGGAGCTGGTTTAAACCAAACCCTTATGTCATCAGACAGAAACAGTACGAAGCGAAGTGTTAATGAGATAACAAAAGCTAAACAGCTAACTTTCTGGCAATCACTGTCAGGATTTTATTGAAACATAGATTTCTCCTCAACTCCCTCTCCCCTTCCCTCCTTTGTACATAAAACACAGTTAGTGTGGATGTCTAAAAGCGAAACGTAATAATAGAAATGAAATACAAAGGAGTATAAGAAGGCCCCATTCTGGTCCTGGAGGAGTATGTTGGGCTCTATTCAAGCAAACCCGCGAAGCACTTTTCCAGGACAAGTCGATAACATTATTGTTGTTGTGCTGCAAAACTGCACTTTTGGAATCATGAAGTCAACACAACACTGTTACCTGTGTGAAACGAAAAGAAACTGCACTGCCTAACAAATTCAAATGTGCTTTCTATTGTGTGAAACATGTTTTCGACTGCATTGCATTGAATATGTATTTTTGTCTGCTAATGTTGTCTATTTGAGGGTTGCAATTCTCTGATTGAATTATATAAACAATTTTCATGAACTCTGATCACGTGGGGCAAGCCACCAATGCCTTAAATGAAACCAAAAGCAAAACGTATTACATGATTACTTTAAACATAATTTTCAGCAGATAGTGTGGCTATGATAGTTGGTGCCTGTAGTCTAGACAAGGTAAATTGAACAACTCATTCAATTCATGTATCTTACTGATGCAGCTCTCCAGGACCAAGCTTACAACAGACACTTGCGGAATGGACTCTGCCTACACCATGGTAAGGCTAGCCCTTGGGTGCATCTCAATAATCTAGAGTAGCCTCCTTTCCTCATCTCCTCTCCTTCATCTGTACTGACATGAAAAGAACTGGACTGGTGAAAGTCAATTTCCCAGTAGGCATCCAATCCACCTTATCCCTTCCACCTATTCAATCATTGCAGATGGAGGAGAGGAGACAAGGGGAGAGGAAAGAAAACCACTTGAAGACTATTGAGATGAATCCCTTAGTTGAAGCACTCCACGTAGTTGGCGGGGAGCATGCCTGATTTGCCGGTCCTCTGCACGGTGCCGTACATCCAGCCCTCGTCGATGGGCTGAGCGTTGACGATGACGTCACCGTCGCGGAAGGACACCTCGTCGTGGTCCTGCGCTGAGTAGTCGTACAGCGCCCGGTACACTCTCTGAACGGGAGGAGTGGGAACAATGTTAATCATGTGGGTTTGTGTCTACAACATAAATATCACGGCACACAAGTAGTTGACTGTGTGAATATTTTTTGGTTTATTTTCGTCAACAAATATTTGACTGACATATTTTGGATAATTTCCTAATTTAATTGACCATGGCATACAAATAAGATCCCGTAGGAATTCCAAAAAATGACAATAATAGACTGCTTGCATTGGAACTCACCATGGTGACAGATGGGGGGGACTGCACAGACCTCACAGAGGACATGCTGGTCTGGTGCATGTAGCCATACCCATGCTGCTGCTGCTGAGCACTCTGATGGTACGCCCCAGGTAGCACAGGAGCTTGTCGTCAAAGACAGACAGGAAGACACATAGACATTGATAACAACATTTGGAGACCTTTCATTTATTGCTCAAAACTGTTTTTTTGAGCAGGAACACCATCTCCTTTGAGTCGCACTGCGCATTCTAGGTGATTGTTAGAACATCACAAAGAAATCTACATGGAACCATGCCATCCCCAGTTGACCTGGAAATCAATCAAATAGTTACTGACTGTTAAGTACGTCTGTGGGCAGGGAAGAGAACTGTGAGAGAGTTAGAATTAAAACAGTTAAACATCACAACCCTAGGAGGCTTTCAAGCATTGGATTAGGGACTCCTGTGTACCTCATGTCAGTAGGCTGTTGGTCAGGTTGTATAGAGAAGGGCGAGGGAGGCATTCTGTTGGTCAGACACGTGCTGGGAGAGGAGTTAGGTAAGAGGGGAATCAGGAGTCACACTGAAAGTCAATGGGTGAATGAATGATGTCTACTCCTTCTACCGTATGTGTGTGTATGTATGTATGTGTGTGTACGTGTGTACGCACGTGCTTGTTATTGGTGTGTTGACTCACAAGTCCAAGCATCTGTATGACCTAAAATTTCAAAAATCTAATTTCTAAGTGTCTATATGTTTACATTTTTCTGACTGAGCTCTGACTACCTCTGTCCTGGGACTGCAGTGCGGAGCTGCTGCTGCAGACAGACAGGCTTTTGTCCCACAGGTCAGAGGCAGAGGCCAGTGAACTCACGGACTGGGCCTGCGAGTGCACCGACTGCTGAGACTGCTGCCGGGTGAGGCGGCTCACACGCTCTGATGCACAGCCACAAGAGGGCGACAGAGACAGTAGGAAAAACAACAGTGAGGAAAATAACAGAGCGAGGCAATGGAAAGAAAATAAACAGAGAACGTAAGGAGGAGGAAATGAATGTAGAATGTAGAAGAGATGAGTGGAGCAGGAGGAGGATACAGGAAAGTGTGGAGGGAGATGAAAGCATGTTGTAGGGTTTTGTAGTACCAGACAGTCTGTGGAGACTTTTAGACTGAATGTTATCCTCCACAGGGTCAAAGTCAAAGATTGAGCCTGGGTCCGTCCGCCACACCTTAAGGTCTTTGACGGGGGAAAGGTCAGGAAAAGGTCATTTAGACTTACAGAGAAAAGACAGGAAGACAACAGAAATCCACAGTTTAAGTCATGTTGATTACAGAGAGTAAACACATACAGTTTCGGGCCAGGTGAGTAGAGTCCAATGTGGAGCTTCCGTCTGCAGAGTGAGAAACTTGTCACAATGGATCTTTTCTGTTTCCACAAATGTAACGTGGACACATCTGGGCTTGGATCCTTGTTGTCACTGACACTAAACAACCCCTAATTGCTAGACACTAGACAGCAAATGTAATTGAAAAATCTTGTTCAAAGGACATCACAAATTCCCCGGACTCGTCAAAGATTAGATTCATTAATTTCCCTGACTTTAAGGTCAAATCCTTTTTGAGGATGTGTGGTGCCTGCCATTTTGTGTGCTGCTCACCTACGATGATGCCTCCAGGTCTCCTGTCCATCTCCACCACCTGTGGGTGCACTCCCTTGTAGGCTGCCTCGCTCATCATCAGCTTGTTCCGGTGGTGCATTCTCTCCATGCTTTGTTCCTCCATCACTGGGGTGCAGCCTCGGCCCCTAGTCCGCTCAAAGTCCTCGTGGTATTTCGCCTGGCAAAGCAAATATGGGGGGCACCTTTTCAGCTTCACGATAACAAGTCAGAGTTTTATGTGGCAGCTTAATGAGAGGAACATTATTGATGTGCATTAACACATTTGTGAAATCGTGTCACACCAGGCAAATCCTCTGTCAAACGCACAAAAACACATGTGCCGAAGCCCCCCCCCCCCCCCCACACACACACACACACACACACACACACACACAAAGTGTGCATTTTGGTCAGACAGAAAAGGGTGCATTTTGGTCAGTATGCAAAAAAACTCCACACAAGTAACCATGTAAAACATTTTTTATTAGTAAAACACACACTCACAGACACGCTCACAAACACACGCTCATTACGGCTCCATCATGAATGGTAACAGCCATGCTGTTAACTCTTTAGCTCTGTGGGTTAAAAGTGCAGCAGTCCCACCCGCAGTGTGCTTGACACGTGTTAACTCGCTCCATGATCTACGCAACCGCCATGGTAACCTGAGCTCTACCATGGAGATATCGTTCTGGGACTTCCTGACACGCCTCAGTTCGGGCGTGTCCAACTCGTTGCAGGACCGGCCCTTCATCTCTTTCATCCCTCGCTGGTACTTCACCTGGAACACACAAAAGATAAGCATGGTCATCCTCACCAGCACACTCCCACCTGGGTTTTGTTGAATCTAAAATGTAGTGCCATTTCCACGACATAGGGCACTGCTTGCAGTCAGAGCCCACATACATGTTGCACAAGAGGTTACTGACCGATTTTAAGTGTGGCCCCACGGACCTCGGTGAAGACCTGATGCGGCCCACAGGCCAAAATGAGTTTGATGCCCCTGATTTGAAAGCTCATCTGACCAGAATCAGTGGCACCTTAATCGGGGAGAACGGGCTGGTGGTAATGACTGGAGTGGAATTTGTGGAATGGTTTGATGTCATTCCATTT
Organism: Oncorhynchus mykiss; assembly: GCF_013265735.2. NCBI lineage: Eukaryota > Metazoa > Chordata > Actinopteri > Salmoniformes > Salmonidae > Oncorhynchus > Oncorhynchus mykiss. Next base: position 16,333,906 of record NC_048579.1, read on the forward strand.
GCTACGTTTCAGTCATTATTATGAGTCATCCTCCCCTGATAGGTTGTCATTTCAGGTGCATCCTATGTGACTTGCCGAGCTGATGTTCTCCTGGTTCTGACGGACTCTCTCCAACTCTGGGGTGACTCCTACACTGGTGGCCTGCAGCTGCTTTTTATACTTCACCTGTGGTCACACGATATTCACACAACATTAAAACAACATTCACAAGTCAGAGTTTATCTGTCTCCACAATCAGAAAACCAGTTTGCAACCAGAATATTACATTATTATGACGTCCCATGCCAGATTTTGCCTCCTAGGTATCATTAGTGATTGGCAGCTGGGTGAAAATAGTGTCCCGGTTCAGTTGCCATGGCTCCAGAGGTCCTGGGCTGCCTTGCTGGGACCCTGTGTCCCTCCCTCCCTCCCGTCTGCTCTGCTCCCTCAATGGGGGATTGTTCAGCAGGGTCCACTAATGGCTGTAATGACTTAGACTGGACCAGGACCAGTGTGAAAGGCTGTCTGTGTCAGGCGGGACAGGACAGAGTTTCAGACCAAAATAATGTTCAATAACAAACCAGGGGTTTAAATTAGGGGTTTAAATGTAATGCCAGGAGCAAATTCAATGGTAGGCATTGTATCAGTAACTAAATGGTTGTTCAGTGTGTCTGCCGTTTGTCATTTTTAGTTTGCAGCAATGAAGCTGTAGAAGACCCAAACAAAACCAGATGAAACCAGTTTTCAAAACAAGGGCTCTTCCTGTGAGGTCAAAGGTCAGACAAGGTTCTCACAGAGCTGATGTTCTCCTGGTTCCTGCGGACCCTCTCCGTGTCAAGGGTTTCCATGACTGCCGTCCCGCTCCCCACCCCCTCTCTGTATTTCACCTGGACATGGAACAGAGCCGTCACACAATCTTACAGCGGCACTGTTAACTTGCTCAGGTCATAAAAATAATTCCCATCAACACTCATCATAATATTGAAGACCTTGTTAAAAAAAGAAAACCAAGTACATAATAGAGCTAGGTTCAGATCTAGATACAGATCTAGGTTCAGATCTAGGTTCAGATCTAGATACAGATCTAGGTTCAGATCTAGGTTCAGATCTAGGAACAGATCTAGGTACAGATCTAACTTACAGCAACATACTGTAGTTCATAAGATCCAAGGACTATATGTACAGTACATGGTTGTGTAGAACAAAGGATTACATCTTACATCACTGATTTTCTTTGTGTTCTCTCTGGCGAGGATGATTTCTGGCGTGTCGGTGACAGAAGACATCAGGCTTCTGTGCAGCTTTGAGTCCCAAGCGTACCAACACTGGAGGTTTAGAGCAAAAGGGCAACTGTGTAGACAGATAATACTGCAAGTTATAAAAGTGTGTGTGTGTGTGTGTGTGTGTGTGTGTGTGTACTGTGTCCCTCACTGAGCTGATGTTTCTCTGGTTGTTCTTCACTCTCTCCATCTCGGGGGTGTCGAACCCATACGAACCCTTCAGCTTCTCTGCTTCATCCTTGTACTTCTTCTGCATAAATCCGAGAGATTGACACTCCATCAAAGCACATGTCCCATTCATTAGTGCAACATAAAGGGCTACTCATGGTGGCATGCAGTACAGAGAGGTACCTGACTGTAGACATCTTTCATGTATGCGGCGTGCAGTAGTTCTGGTGTGTCCGTCACCGTACCGTACGAGCTCTCCCTCAGCTGGGCTGTCTGCTTGTAGGAGGCCTGAAAAAGTCAAACACAGACTAACACTTACAGTACACTAACCGACTTAGGTTAGCTTAGCAACAACAGGATATTAAAAACATCATGACAGTAACACTGGTTTTCGTTTCCTGTTGCATAACGTTTGCTACTGTTTTCCCCCAATGAACACGATCAAGGTTTTGTTTTAGAGTGAAACTAAATAGACACAATATAGTCTCTAAAATGAATGTTTTATGAGGTGGTTTCATAAGACAGGGATGCAGACCGACGATGCTTAGGCTCATCTATAAGTGATGAGGGAAGACCATACGTTGTCTGTGTGCGTTGCGGTTATGTAATGGAGCCCTGAGGCTGGACGGGTCCATCTGCTGCCTGTTATTTTACCTGATTATAATGACTGTGGAGTTGATTAGTATTACTGTGGGCAGGTCTGTAAAAGAGAGCAGATGTTCTCAGATGGAAAAAATTGCCACAAAGCAGATGTGATACTTTACTGCTGCGTCACATTTGAAATATTGAGAATTTAAAATATGACAAATGTGACTGGTTCCATTTCAGCCTCTAACCCGTTGGTCTCTCCTGTCTAGTTCAGAAGAGGCTGGTGGGAGCAGTTATAGGAGGGTGGGCTCATTGTAATGGCTGGAAAGGAATTAATTAACGTGGTTTCCATGTGTTTGATGCCATTCCATTTATAACATTCCAGCCATTACAATGAGCCCATCCTCCTATAACTCACCCCACCAGCCTCCTAGGGTCTACATATACCAAAGGCTTTGGATAGTTGTAAGCAATATGATGATGGCTCTACTTAGACTCCTATTAAGACTAAGCAGAGCTTCCACCATAATGCTTTTACCTATGCAGACCAAAGTTGTAGGGGCTAGGTAGAGAAATGGAGCTGGGCCTAACTAGTGGTATGGGTTGGGCCCTACCTGGCTGGTTAACTAGTGGTATGGGTTGGGCCCTACCTGGCTGGTTAACTAGCGGTATGGGTTGGGCCCTACCTGGCTGGTTAACTAGTGGTATGGGTTGGGCCCTACCAGGCTGGTTAACTAGCGGTATGGGTTGGGCCCTACCAGGCTGGTTAACTAGCGGTATGGGTTGGGCCCTACCAGGCTGGTTAACTAGCGGTATGGGTTGGGCCCTACCAGGCTGGTTAACTAGCGGTATGGGTTGGGCCCTACCTGGCTGGTTAACTAGCGGTTTGGGTCGGGCCCTACCTGGCTGGTTAACTAGCGGTTTGGGTTGGGCCTAACCTGGCTGGTTAACTAGTGGTTTGGGTTGGGCCCTACCTGGCTGGTTAACTAGTGGTTTGGGTTGGGCCCTACCTGGCTGGTTAACTAGTGGTTTGGGTTGGGCCCTACCTGGCTGGTTAACTAGTGGTTTGGGTTGGGCCCTACCTGGCTGGTTAACTAGTGGTATGGGTTGGGCCCTACCTGGCTGGTTAACTAGTGGTTTGGGTTGGGCCATACCTGGCTGGTTAACTAGTGGTTTGGGTTGGGCCCTACCTGGCTGGTTAACTAGTGGTATGGGTTGGGCCCTACCTGGCTGGTTAACTAGTGGTTTGGGTTGGGCCCTACCTGGCTGGTTAACTAGTGGTTTGGGTTGGGCCCTACCTGGCTGGTTAACTAGTGGTTTGGGTTGGGCCCTACCTGGCTGGTTAACTACTGGTTTGGGTTGGGCCCTACCTGGCTGGTTAACTAGTGGTTTGGGTTGGGCCCTACCTGGCTGGTTAACTAGTGGCATGGGTTGGGCCCTACCTGGCTGGTTAACTAGTGGTATGGGTTGGGCCCTACCTGGCTGGTTAACTAGTGGTTAGGGTTGGGCCCTACCTGGCTGGTTAACTAGTGGTATGGGTTGGGCCCTACCTGGCTGGTTAACTCTGTGGCCTTCTTGGCCCTCTGCATCTCCAACACGTCACCACTGATCTCCATGCCTTTACCCATGATGTCATTCTCCAGGTCCTTGCGGTACTCTTTCTAGAAGGACAGATTCAACACTGCTTAATTCTCACATAATGTAATGATGGTATGATATTGTGCATCACAAAAGTGAAGTGTGTGTGTGTGTAAATTCCAAGAAGTAAAAAAACTGTGAAAGTGAAAGATGAGTTTTTAAGCAAAACTGTACCTCATTGAGGATGTGGCTGGCATTTTTAGCCCGTATCAGTTCTGGTGTGTCCTCCAATCCCAGCCCTGAGAGCCCCCTCCCCTTCACCTCCAGTCCTTCCCTCCTGTACTCCTTCTGTAGGCACCAGCCATAGAAATATCATTACTAGAATGGACATTCCCAATCAAGCAAATGTTTTTTAATTCTAACTGAATGTATGTGTAGATGATGCATTTCAGCAGATGGCAAAATGGACTCAGACCATAGACTTAAGACCACATTTGAAGTATAGAGACATGTGATTTTGAGATAAACTATCCCTTTAAAATATCATAGAGGGCTATGTTGGCACAGACCTCACTCAGGACGTTGCTGGCGTGGCGGGCAGTCAGGTATCCAGGGGTCAGGTCAACATCCACTAGGGCCTTGCCCCGGATGTGGTCATCATATTCCTTCCTGTACTCTCTCTGATGTCAGTGGGGGAAAAAAGGCATGCCATCACCCTTCTGTCATTACCGCACACACACACACACACACACACACACACACACGTTACATCATTACAGTAAAGACAGGTGTGTCACCCACCTCGCTTTGCATTTTCTGAGCCTCCTTGGACACTCTGTAAGACTGTGTGTCCACAAACTCCATCTGGGACTTGCCTTTGTTTCTCTCATACTCTTCCTTGTATTTCACCTGTTAGGGAAGCACATCCATTAAACCACAAGAGGCAGAATCATCGACAATCAATAACGTGTGTGGGAGTTATAATGTACAGTATAATATATGTACCTTACAGTACAGGGAGTGCATACATTTGTTGTGTGTGTGTATGTGATCACTGCAGGAGGGGAACCTACAACCTTGCTGCTAACGCCACCCTTATCCAACAGAGCCACACAGGCCAGTTATCTTTTTAAAAAACATCCGGGAGATCTACGCCGTTCCACCTCAGGCTCATTTAGATGTTTTGACCCTCAGCGTTGAAACATTGTTTCAGTAAACCCCATGGTAGTATAGACCACAGCGTGAGGAGTCTCTTACTATACCCACCTGGCTGTGCAGTACTGCATTCTCCCTGTGGTGGAGCTGTTCTGCTGTGTCCAGTGCTATATGGTAGTGTCCCTTAGACTGCTCGTACTTCTTCTTGTACTCTATCTGAATAGACAGAGGACAGGTGTTTGTTAGAGCAGGGCTGGATCAAAAGCCTGCACAGTGCATATTTGGCGGCTCTCTAGGAGGGTTACTAGACGTTCTGATCTGTATCAGGGAGAGGGAAACATTTACGTTGCTCTGCAGCTTGCTGGCGTGTAGAGCGTGTTTCAGCTGTAGTAGGTTGGGCAGGTCCATGGATCCCTCGATCACCTGGTTCTGGTTGATCTTATACTTCACCTGTAGAGAACAAACAAACACAGATAGAAACCTTCCTGAAATGAGTGTTGTCCTTCACATGCGGGGGGGGGTGCAAGGCATGGTCGAGGAAGCAATGTGAGGATTCTGTGAGGTAAACAGAGGATTCACCTCACTCATCCCCACGGGAGTGATACAACTGGCTTGGGGTCTATTCTCGTTTGAATTCAAGTCAACAAAAATGGCCCATTGTTTTTAGTGAGGATGCTTTCAATGTCAATTCACTTCCTGAATTGACTGAATTGAGATGACATTAACACCAACCCTGGTAAATACACAGGAAATCTGTTCTCAAATCCTAAGACGTCTGACATGGGAACTTTCATCCTCACAGCGCAGGCTACAGCTTCTCATCCAAAGGGCCCCACTCTCTTTAGTTTCAACCAAACCCTCCATTTGCCTTTAAAAGGTTCCCATGGAAACTGCTAACACGGCAGCCTGAATTTTAGCTAAGTGCATGATGAAAGCAATAAAACATAGGAACCTCAATGGAACAAACCCAGGAGACTGGAGAGGAGCTGAGGGGGGTGTCCCATTGAGGTTCCATTTACAGGCTGTTTCTGAAGGGACATTGGAGGAGTGTACTGTAATACCCAACTACTAAGCCGAGCACAGCTGAGCTGCCGCATTCAGTAGCCAAACGTTGTTGAACGTTGCAGATAGAAATGCTACAAATAGAGCCGGCGTGATTCCTTATTCTACATGTCAGAGAGGCATGTAGAAAAACATGACTGTTCTACATAGCTTATTTCTATCTGAAAGTTGCGTCCTGCTGAACATGCCCCAGGTTACGCATCCACCATAACGGCCAGAACTGTGTTGGAAAGGACAATGTGGGAAGAAAATCAGAGTCAGCACAGCACAGTTTGGGCCGGTGCAATAGTGTGAAAAGGGTATATAGTTGAAGTCGGAAGTTTACATACACTTAGATTGGAGTCATTAAAACTCGTCTTTCAACCACTCTACAAGTTTCTTGTTAACAAACTATAGTTTTGGCAAGTTGGTTAGGACATCTATTTCGTGCATGACACAAGCAAGTAATTTTTCCAACAATTGTTTACAGACAGATTATTTAACTTATAATTCACTGTATCACAATTCCATTGGGTCAGAAGTTTACATACACTAAGTTGACTATGCCTATAAACAGCTTGGAAAATTCCAGAAAATTATGTCATGGCTTTAAAAGCTTCTGATAGGCTAATTGACAACAATTGAGTCAATTGAAGGTGTACCTGTGGATGTATTTCAAGGCCTGCCTTCAAACTCAGTGCCTCTTTGCTTGACATCATGGGAAAATCAAAAGAAATCAGCCAAGACCTCAGAACAAAAATTGTAGACCTCCACAAGTCTGGTTCATCCTTGGGAGCAATTTCCAAATGCCTGAAGGTACCACGTTCATCAGTACAAACAATAGTACGCAAGTATAAACACCATGGGACCACGCAACCGTCATAACGCACAGGAAGGAGCTTCTGTCTCCTAGAGATGAAAATACTTTGGTGCAAAAAGTGCAAGTCAATCCCAGAACAACAGAAAAGGACCTTGTGAAGATGCTGGAGGAAACAGGTACAAAAGTATCTATATCCACAGTAAGACAAGTCCTATATCGACATAACCTGAAAGGCCGCTCAGCAAGGAAGAAGCCACTGCTCCAAAACCGCCATAAAAAGCCAGACTATGGTTTGCAACTGCACATGGGGACAAAGATCGTACTTTTTGGAGAAATGTCCTCTGGTCTGATGAAATAAAAATAGAACTTAATGACCATCGTTATGTTTGGAGGAAAAAGGTGGAGGCCTGCAAGCCGAAGAACACCATCCCAACCATGAAGCACGGGGATGGCAGCATCATGTTGTGGGGGTGCTTTGCTGCTGGAGGGACTGGTGCACTTCCCAAAATAGATGGCATCATGAGGGAGGAAAATTATGTGAATATATTGAAGCAACATCTCAAGACATCAGTCAGGAAGTTAAAGCTTGGTCGCAAATGGGTCTTCCAAATGGACAATGACCCCAAACATACTTCCAAAGTTGTGGCAAAATAGCCTTATAAGGACAACAAAGTCAAGGTATTGGAGTGGCCATCACAAAGCCCTGACCTCAATCCCATAGAAACTTTGTGGACAGAACTGAAAAAGCGTGTGCGAGCAGGGAGGCCTACAAACCTGACTCAGTTACACCAGCTCTGTCAGGAGAAATGGGCCAAAATTCACCCAACTTATTGTGGGAAGCTTGTGGAAGACTATCGGAAACGTTTCTGACTCAAGTTAAACAATTTAAAGGCAATGCTACCAAATACTTATTGAGTGTATGTAAACTTCTGACCCACTGGGAATGTGATGAAATCATAAATAAATAAATCCTTCTCTCTTCTATTATTCTGACATTTCACATTCTCAAAATAAAGTTGTGATCCTAACTGACCTAAGACAATGAATTTTTACCAGGATTAAATGTCAGGAATTGTGAAAAACTGAGTTAAAATATATTTGGCTAAGGTGTATGTAAACTTCCAACTTCAACTGTAAGTGCACCACGTGACTGGAGTTTGTGTGGGGACGGACAGGGCGCGTTGGAGACCCACCTGGCTGGTGAGAGCGTGGGCAGCCTGTGTGTGTTTGAAGGACACACAGTTGCTGGGGTTGTACTGGGGCTTCTGACCCTTGAACTCCCTCTCAAACTTCTCCTTGTAGTGCACCTGATGTGTGTTATGTGTGTGTGTGTGTGTGTGTGTGTGAGAGGGAGAGTGAGAGACAGAGATATGTGAGTACACACAGCGACAGCAGAAGTGATGAGGCACACACACCATTACCCCCTTATCCTCCCATTTTTCTCCCCCTCAGCATTCCACCTCCCCCTCCTCCCCATTCAGCTCTCCGCCCAGCAGTCATGACAAAGCACATCTGTGGTGCTAAACCAGGGGACCCAGCAGGTCTGGGACCAGGCCAAGCATGAATGTCCTTTCATTAAACAGTGGCCGAAGGACAGAAAACTAAAAACGACATGGCCCCGTCTCAATAAAATTGTCTCCTTCCCTTGTCTCATTAACAGTGGCAGAAGGGTATGTCAGAACAGTTTCGAGATGCATGGTTTTGTCGCAATACACTTAAACCATCTCTTTTCATTGTATCCTTTCCTTAGCTCCTTCCCTTTATGGTTGGAGACAAACTAATTATCCAGTCAATGGTACAATACCTGGTTATAAAATGTAAAACAGTAGTACACACACCACACATACACCACACACACACACACCACACACATATATATGGAATGTTTTATTATCTTACCAGGCTAGCGAGTTTGGAGGCCACTTTGGCATGCTCGATATCAGATCTTCCCAGGACATCATTGTAGATTTCATGCTTAGTTTTACTCCTATAGGACACCTGTGAACCAGAGGAACCAGAGAAACAAGGGCAAGCAGAGACACACTGTGAAAGGGCTAACTTTGCTATTCAGTATGTATTCTCTCCGTGTTATGTTCATGGGCTTCTCCCTAAATGAAACAGACTGTGTGTATGAGAGAGAGATCCCAGCTAGGGACCAGGACTGGGACTGTCGATGTGGTGGTAGAGCAGTGGAGGTGTTGAATATTTGATGAGTGCTGCTACCCACACACACTGCCTCACCCACACAGCACAAGCAAAGTTGTGTGTCCCACTGTAAATGAACTGCTTAATAAAGCCTTCATAAACCCTTTATAAGAACTATAAAGATGTTTCAGACATTATTCACAAGCAGTTATCATATGCTATATAAAGGGTGGCAATAACGTTTATGGCAGAACACATGATGTAAGGTCCTTTTATCACCATTATGTAGTCGGACTTTGCTTAGATATGAATCGTTAACAGCTATCTAGTTCTGAATCTAAAGTTAATTTAGAGTGTGACACTCGTCTAATCTTGGGACTAGAGTGAGGTAAATCAACACCATGTCCAACACCTTTTCATAAAAAAAACTAAAGACTAAAAAATAGAATATATATAGAGTTGAAGTCAGAAGTTTACATACACCTTAGCCAAATACATTTAAACTCAGTTTTTCACAATTCCTGACATTTAATCAGAGTAAAAATTCCTTGTCTAGGTCAGTTAGGATCACCACTTTTTTTTAAGAATGTGAAATGTCAGAATAATAGTAGAGAGAATGATCTATTTCAGCTTGCATTTCTTTCATCACATTCCCAGTGGGTCAGAAGTTTACATTCACTCAATTAGTATTTGATAGCATTGCCTTGCCACAATAAGTTGGGTGAATTTTATCCCATTCCTCCTGACAGAGCTGGTGTAACTGAGTCAGGTGTGTAAGACCTCCTTGCTCACACACACTTTTTCAATTTTGTCCACAAATGTTCTATAGGCTTGAGGTCAGCACTTTGTGATGGCCACTCCAATACCATGACTTTGCTGTCCTTAAGCCATTTTGCCACAAATCTGGAAGTATGCTTGGGGTCATTGTCCATTTGGAAGACCCATTTGCGACCAAGCTTTAACTTCCTGACTGATGTCTTGAGATGTTGCTTCAATATATCCATATAATTTTCCTTCCCCATGATGCCATCTATTTTGTGAAGTGCACCAGTCCAGCAAAGCACCCCCACAAACATGATGCTGCCACCCCCTTTGCTTCATGGGTTGGGATGGTGTTCTTCGGCTTGCAAGCCTCCACCTTTTTCCTCCAAAATTATGGCCAAACAGGTCAATTTTTGTTTCATCAGACCAGAGGACATTTCTCCAAAAAGTACGATATCCGTCCTTGTGTAGTTGCAAACCGTAATCTGGCTTTTTTATGGCAGTTTTGGAGCAGTGGCTTCTTCCTTGCTGAGCGGCCTTTCAGGTTATGTCAATATAGGACTCGTTTTACTGTGGATATCGATACTTTTTTTACCCGTTTCCTCCAGCATCTTCACAAGGTCCTTTGCTGTTGTTCTGGGATTGATTTGTACTTTTTGCACAAAGTACGTTCATCTCTAGGAGACAGAACACGTCTCCTTCCTGAGCGGTATGACGGCTGCGTGGTCCCATGGTGTTTATACTTGCATACTATTGTTTGTACAGATGAACGTGGTACCTTCAGGCCTTTGGAAATTGCTCCCAAGGATGAACCAGACTTGTGGAGGTCTACAATCTTTGTTCTGGGGTCTTGGCTGATTTCTTTTGATTTTCCCATGATGTCAAGCAAAGAGGCACTGAGTTTGAAGGTAGGCCTTGAAATACATCCACAGGTACACCTCCAATTGACTCAAATTGTGTCAATTAGCCTATCAGAAGCTTCTAAAGCCATGACTTTTCTGGAATTTTCCAAGCTGTTTAAAGGCACAGTGAACTTAATGTATGTAAACTTCTGACCCAATGGAATTGTGATACAGTGAATTATAAGTGAAATAATCTGTCTGTAAACAATTGTTGGAAAAATTACCTGTGTCATGCACAAAGTAGATGTCCTAACCAACTTGCCAAAACTATAGTTTGTTAAACAAGAAATGTGTGGAGTGGTTGAAAAACTCCAACCTAAGTGTATGTAAACTTCCGACTTCAACTGTATATATTATATTGTATTTGCTGTAAATGCACTTCAGAAAAAGTTTGATTTGACATGAACTCACGTCGCTGGCCAGTTCAGTGGCCTGTTTGGCGTTCAGGATATCAGGTCTGTCCGCCAACGTGGTGAAATTGTGGTGTTCCTGTTTTCCTGTCCTGTAGTTGACCTGAAGGCAGGGAGGAGGGAAGGAAGTGTTAGGATTATTTGCAGAGCGATTCATTTTTTGCATTTCAGGGGCATTCATTCAATCATCATCATTTGTGTACTGTAACATTCTGTGTCCAAATGCAATGTCTCCTCACTGGTTGATATTTCTGTAACAGAGAGATGAAGCCTAGTGATAGATATTAGAACGATCAATGGGAACGATCAGTCGGATCCTTTGGCCCACTTTTCCCTGGGTGATGTTGATGCATACTGACAACTCTCAAATGAGCAACGTGGCCAGAGGGCCCTCAGAATCCATTATGGGATATTGGCACACAAAAATCCCTGACCTCAACCAAACATGCAGAATGTGGATAAAATCTGCATTTGTGTGCACTTAATTTTTCCATGGATTCATATCCATGTTGACTAAAACTTCAGACAAATGTATTTTATACAGCACAAGTGACAACAACTAGCTAGCCTAAACCAGAACATTTCCCATGATTGTAGCTTGTGTGACCTACAGCAGTATAATAGTTACCGCTGCTGCCTTAGAGTACATGTAAGCCAGGTTCGAATCTGGCCAACTCCCTTCTAACAAACCCTCCTCCTTACTGTCCTGTCTCTCTTATTCACTATTTCTTCATTTATAAACATAAAACAGTTTGTATCAGGGGAAATGCATTGTGGGTAATTACTTCACTCTGCTGTTTGTTGACTTCCATAGCGTGGGAGACCTCTGGTAAGGTCTCCATGGTGGTGTAAGTGGACTGGCCTTTCTCCGCGTTGTACTTCTCCTTGTACAGTTTCTGGAGAGGACGACAGACCAGAGAGAAGGGCAAGAAAAGCATTACTTATTCAACGTGCTGATTACACGAGACCCTGGAATGGATACATCACCCACCCACACACAGTACATGAGATTCCCATCTAAGCGTTAATCATTTAGCAGGAGGGTGAACGTTAACAATATGCAGCTAAAGAATAACCGCTCGTTATCCAGGTATGATACCTCTGGTATGAACCAGTCACGGGGCACTGAGAGGTGATGGGCGCCAGTGTTATAGCTCTTTGGGAAATGGAGTGATGGGAAGAATAGATCAAGTGGGTTGTGTAGAAATACAAATCTGAATAATGTGCTTAGTGTATGTTGATCACCTCAAACCTCTGATCGGTGTTAGGGAGAGAGATACAGACAGAGACAGAGAGCGGAGTGAGCCAGACCGAGACTGGGACAGAGAGAGACTGAGCCAGACAGAGACAGAGAGCGGACTGAGCCAGACCGAGACTGGGACAGAGAGAGACTGAGCCAGACAGAGACAGAGACAGAGACTGAGCCAATCAGAGAGAAACAGAGAGAAACAGAGACAGACAGTGGACTGAGACAGAGAGTGAGACAGAGAAAGACTGAGCCAATGAGAGAGAGACAGAGAGCGGACTGAGCCAGACCGAGACTGGGACAGAGAGAGACAGAGACAGAGACAGACTGAGCCCGACAGAGAGTGGACTGAGACAGACAGAGGGGGTGTGTCTGGGTCAGTGGGTCTGCCTGCAGAACAGTAGACATCACAGCTGTTCCCCTCAGCGTCACGCCTGGTTGGGCACCTTGATACCCACTCTCTTGTCCAATGCATTGGCACTGAAGAGTATTAGGGGTAAGGGATTGGTTGGGCTGTGTGTTCCACTCAAATTACAGGGCATTCCACCTGGACTTCTGTATGAGCACTGATCCAGCACATAGTTATGCTATCCTCCTTTAGCAGGTGTCTCAGACCTGATGATATTCAGGTATATCATAGCATCAAGCTGGACACAAAAAAACAGAGAGAAACATGGACTGCAGCTGTGGACCAGATACTGGCATGCTTACATCACTCTGGTGCTTTGCCACTTCTTTAGCAAATGCAGTCTCAATGGTCTGGGGCATCTGTGAGTACAGACTGTGGCCTGTGTCCTTCCTACCCTCTTCTTTGTAGCTTTTCTGAAACAAGAAGGGAACGTCATGGCACATACTGTTTAACAATATGTATTATAAACAACGCACCCACCCACCCAGTATACCTGGCTGTAGAGCTGGGAGAGCTCTTTGGCATGCTGGATCTCACTGGTCTGGGGCATGAGGGAGTACAGAGAGTTGCCCATCTCCTTTTTCCCAGCTTCTTTGTATTTCCTCTGAAAACAACAACAACATTGTGAACTCTTCGTGGCTCTGATGATCCTTCCTCTCAACTCCACCAAGAACCCATCTAGAAACAATCAGCTTGAGAAAAAACTCAGCATAGAAGCAACAACTGGAATATTTGAGCTATTTGATGCTGGCTGCAGTAGTTGATATGGTAAGTCTATGACTAACATAGAGCCATTCTGCAGGAGTGTGATTGAAGCTGCTGGTTTTTCATCACACAGTTAGTAGAACAACGCTGTGAGCCGCACCTGAGACATCTCTTGAGACATTTCTTTAGCAAACTTAGTCTCCATGGTTTCAGGCAGTAGTGCGTACAAGCAATTGGAATGTTCCTGGGTGTCACTTTTGTAATTTTGCTGAAAATAAAAAAGGATACCCCCCCAAAACCCAACCAGAATGTTTGAAAAATATATACCATTCTATGTACACTTGAAGTCGGAAGTTTACATCCACCTTAGCCAAATTCATTTAAACTCAGTTTTTCACAATTCCTGACATTTAATCAGAGTAAAAATGCCCTGTCTAAGGTCAGTTAGGATCACCACTTCATTTTAAGAATGAGAAATGTTAGAATAATAGAAGAGAGAATTATTTATTTTCAGCTTTTATTTCTTTCATCACATTCCCAGTGGGTCAGAAGTTTACATACACTCAATTAGTATTTGGTAGCATTGCCTTTAAATGGTTTAACTTGGGTCAAACGTTTCAGCCTTCCACAAGCTTCCCACAATAAGTTGGGTGAATTTTGTCCCATTCCTCCTGACAGAGCTGGTGTAACTGAGTCAGGTTTGTAGGTCTCCTTGCTCGCACACGCCTTTTCAGTTCTGCCCACAAATTTTCTATGGGTTTGAGGTCAGAGCTTTGTGATGGCCACTCCAATACCTTGACTTTGCTGTCCTTAAGCCATAACTTTGGAAATATGCTTGGGGTCATTGTCCATTTGGAAGACCCATTTGCGACCAAGCTTTAACTGATGTCTTGAGAGGTTACTTCACTATATCTATATAATTTTCCTTCCTCAAGTTGTCATCTATTTTGTGAAGTTCACCAGTCCCTCCTGCAGCAAAGCACCCCCACAACATGATGCTGCCATCCCCGTGCTTCACGGTTGGGATGGTGTTCTTCGGCTTGCAAGCCTCCACCTTTTTCCTCCAAACATAACAATGGTTATTATGGCCAAACAGTTCTATTTTTCTTACATCAGACCAGAGGACATTTCTCCAAAAAGTACAATCTTTGTCCCCATGTGCAGTTGCAAACCGTAGTCTGGCTTTTTATTGGCGGTTTTGGAGCAGTGGCTTCTTCCTTGCTGAGTGGCCTTTCAGGTTATGTCAATATAGGACTCGTTTTACTGTGGATATAGATATTTTTGTACCTGCTTCCTCCAGCATCTTCACATGGTCCTTTGCTGTTGTTCTGGGATGGATTTGCACATTTCGCACCAAAGTACGTTCATCTCTAGGAGACTGAATGCTTGTCCTTTCTGAGCGGTATGATGACTGTGTGGTCCCATGGTGTTTATACTTGCATACTATTGTTTGTACAGATGAACGTGGTACCTTCAAGCATTTGGATATTGCTCCCAAGGATGAACCAGACTTGTGGAGGTCTACAATTTTTGTTCTGAGGTCTTGGCTAATTTCTTTTGATTTTCCCATGATGTCAAGCAAAGAGACACCAAGTTTGAAGGTAGGCTTTGAAATACATCCACAGGCACACCTCCAATTGACTCAAATTATGTCAATTAGCCTATCAGAAGCTTCTAAAGCCATGACATAATTTTCTGGAATTTTCCAAGCTGTTTAAAGGCACAGTCAACTCAGTGTATGTAAACTTCTGACACACTGGAATTGCGATACAGTGAATTATAAGTGAAATAATCTGTCTGTAAACAATAGTTGGGAAAATGACTTGTGTCATGCACAAAGTAGATGTCCTAACCGACTTGCCAAAACTATAGTTTGTTAACAAGACATTTGTGGAGTGGTTGAAAAACGAGTTTTAATGACGCCAAGCTAAGTGTGTGTAGACTTCCGACTTCAACTGTATATCCTTTTCAAGAACACATAATTTAAAATCTACAGTACATATCATCTGAAAATGCATATATTACACAGCATATATTTTCTTCATAAAATGTTTTGTAAAATATACCATGTATATATTTTCACACAAATAGAAATGTAGAGTACATTTGATTTTTAAATGCATGTACAAAACGTATGCTGCATACACTCAGAGTCAAGACATATTGACACACGTGCGCGCCTACTTTACCTCGCTCTGCATTTCTGAAATCTGTTTGGCAAACTCTATCTCCTTTGTCCCCGGCAGCTGAGAGAAAATGCTGCTGGATATCTCCTGTTTCCCTTTCTGTTTGTATTTATTCTGAAAGACACAACAAGTTCAGAACAAAACTGCCATTTTGATCTTGTATCAGTCCATTATCATAGCCTGTTGTACTACAGTAACATCCATCCATCCACCCACCTCACTCTGCAGTTCTGTCACTGTTTTAGCAAACTGAATCTCAGTGGTTTCTGGAAGCTGAGAGTACAGGCAGGTCAAACTCTCCTTTTTACCGACTTCTTTGTACTTATTCTGGAGAAGAAGAGGTGTGTGTATGCTTCAATTTCAATGAAAAATGATTAAGAAATGCTGTTTTATTGGGAATGCTAATTTCGTACAACTGAGGACACCTGAGACTGATAACATTGTTGACTTGTCTACCTCACTCTGTAACAGAGAAGCCTCTTTTGCGTGCTGGGTCTCCATAGTCTCTGGTAACAGGGCGTAGAGACAACTGGAGGCCTCTTTCTTCCCTGCTTCCTTATATTTAGTCTGCGACGCAATGAAAACAATCATGTTATTTCTGAATTTCCTTGTCAGCACACTAACTGTTATCAAATAGAGATGATATCTACCATATCTATTTATCAGCTGTGTTTCCCAACTCCGGTCCTCCAGTACCCCAACAGCACACATTTTTGTTGTAGCCCCAGACAAGCTCACCTGATTCACCTAATTGAAGGTTTGATGAGTAGTTGACAAGTTGAATCAGGTGTGCTTGTCCTGTGCTACAACAAAAAAATGTGTACTGTTGGGGTTACTGGAGGACTGGAGTTGGTAAATACGGCCATACTCAAGTTCATTGGAACTTGCCGGAACATAACTTTTGTCTGTAATTATTATTGTTCAGTATACTTGAGACAGCAACTAAATAGAAAGGAAGTGGCAAAACAATCAAGAGCGTCCAAGTCTAACCTCACTCTGAAGTTCGGTCACAGCCTTCACAAACTGGGTCTGTTTGGTCTCTGGTAGTTGAGAGTAAATGCAGGTAGAGATACTCTTCTTACCTTCCTCTTTGTACTTGTTCTAGGACACCAATGGGAAGAAACCAAGAATTGGACTCAGTTTGACTTTTGGATTTAGACACTGGGGATCTGTAGAGTGTTGGTAGTCAGGTGTTATTGGGGGTGACTTAGAAATAATCAATAATATAATCAATAATAAAAACTTTCACTGTCACTAGTGTTAAGCCCAAGCTTTAGTTGTTTGTTCTTTACCTCGCTCTGGAGGTCAGAGACTTTGGCAGCAAACTGGGTCTCTGTAGTCTGGGGGAGCTGAGAGTACAGACTACTGGACTGGGTCAGTTTCACATTCTCCTTGTACTTGTTCTGGAAAGACAACAAATTGGAGCCCTCATTAAGTCCTAGGATGATATTTTCACTAAGCACAGCATTTATTTCAAAATGAGTAAGTACGGTTAAAAACACCGCCTTTATGTGTATCTTAGAATTGGTGGAATATAGTATGAGGCAAATAGACCTTTACCTCACTCTGTAACAGAGAAGCCTCTTTGGCGTGCTGGGTCTCCAAAGTCTCTGGTAAGGTGGAGTAGAGAGATGTGGAGGCCTCTTTCTTCCCTGCCTCCTTGTATTTAGACTAGAAGACAAAATACGACATGATATTATCTCACATAATAGGTCATGAGTCATTTCTTATATCAACATTGACATACAACTAATGAATTACAATGTGCTGAATAAAATGTTCCCTCTTTTCAACGACTTGCTAAATGCACTTCCCGGAATAAACATTGTCACTGTATCTTATCACCGTCTCTTTCACCACTTAAGAAGAGAGCGTAGAGAGACATGCTTATCAATAAGGCAGGTTGTCTACGTCTATTTAAGAGAGGAGATAGAGGAGGCATCTGCTGTGATACCATGCAGGAGTGTGATGGAAGCTGCTGGTTTGTCATCACACAGTTAGTAGAACAACACTGTGAGCCGCACCTGAGATATTTCTTGAGACATTTCTTTAGCGAACTTGGTCCCCATGGTTTCAGGCAGTAGTGCGTACAAGCAATTGGACAGTTCCTGGGTGTCACTTTTGTAATTTTGCTGAAAGGTACAGAAAGTGTTGACAAAAATGAATAAAGTATTTTTGTCAGGTTTGAAAATCAAGATTAAACTGTTTCAGTTGGTAATGAGTGAATGCAAGGAGACACAAACAAATGATTCCTATAGTAACATGATCAAAATGAAGAACTACATGCACACACATTTTTTATTTGTGAGTGTTTCAGCTAGACATTAGAAGGAATATTTTACAACACAACTTTTATGGAACAGGTATAGATAGACATTCTACATTGACTAAACAAAATGAAACAGTAAAGTAATCTGAGCAACAACAAAAAAAAAAACTTTACCTCACTTCGGAATTCTGATTGCTGCTTGGCAAATTGTGTGTCCGCTGTTTCTGGCAGCAAGGAATACAGGCTGTTGGAAAGCTTCTGTTTACCATCCTCTTTGTATTTCACCTGAAAAACACATCTCTTTGATTTCTGTGGATCCAGGTAATGTGTCCTTTAAATGGATGTTTTTGTAAAAAGGCTTGTCATACGGTTGACATACGTTTTTCATGATGCCTTACCTCACTATAAATATCACGCTGCTCTTTGGCTAGTTGGGTCTCTGTCGTTTCTGGAAGCAGGGAGTACAGAGACCTGGAGGACCCCTTTTTGCCACCTTGCTTGTATTTCAGCTAGAGAAGGAAAAACAATGTCCGTGGTGATCATGATGATGACGATCAGAAAACATTTTTATTCTGAGGGATACTAGAGGATCTGAATAGATGAATATATCTATATAAGGCATAACGTCTTAATGTAGGGAATACTGTATCAGTGTAATAAACTATACCTTAACCATATTTGTACACTACATATGAAAGTATACTGTCTATAAGTGTACATGTGACGGTAGATGTGTAAAAGTACACTGTTAATCTACCTCACTCTGTAGCAGAGAAGCCTCTTTGGCGTGCTGGGTCTCCAAAGTCTCTGGTAAGGTGGCATAGAGAGATATTTGCTTCTTTACTGCCTCTCTATACTTTTTCTAAAACACAAAGTTATGTTTTTTTTAGTTTCCAAGGTCTGCTACATCTTTACGTGCTTCCTAAAAGTTTCCCACTCAAATCTTGAAAAAGTTGGTTACATTTTATGTAGACCATCCGTCATGGACCATCCGTCATGACATAACAGACCATACGTCATGACATAACAGATGTCTTAAACAATCATGACAGTTGGTGTCAGTTTATTAAAACGTACTTTACACTGTCATTACACAATACATTCGTTCGCTATGCCATTTAGCTGGTATAAACATCGTTGGGGTCATAACAGTGTAAAATCAGTTGTCGTAATCCGACACCAGCTGTCACGACTGTATTAATAATCTGTTGGGCAACATAAAACATAAAACATGACACTGTTGTTTCTCCCATGATGAAGGGTTCAAGTAGTGTCACCAAAGTCTGTTATCTAAAGTCTTACCTCACTCTGGAGTTGGGAAACGGCTTTCAAAAACTGCGTCTCCTTGGTCTCTGCTAGTTGAGAATAAACGCTTGTCGAAAGACTCCTTTTCCCATCTTCTTTATACTTGTTCTGATGGACATAAAAAAAAGCATTACACTTGTTCCTTTAGATGATGTAACCAAATGATGACATGGATTGCATTGGTGCAAATAAGCTTAGTAGACAGAATCACAGTAAGATGATTTGAAGTGTTCTAGCTAGCTACCTCACTTTGGAGCTCTGTAAGCTCTCGGGCAAACTGGATCTCTATTGTGTCAGGAAGTTGAGAATACAAGGAAGTTGACATGTCCTTTTTGCCTCCCTCTTTATAGTTATTCTGTCAAAAAAGAAGGGTGAAGTACTGAATGTTGTAAAAACTCATTATCAGCCAGAAGCACATGGTAGCATATAGAGCACTCGAATACAGACCCCATGAATTATGTGTGTGTGTGACTCACCTTGCTCTGTAGCTGGGAGGCCTCTTTGGCGTGCTGGGTCTCCAAAGTCTCTGGTAAGGTGGAGTAGAGAGAAGTGGAGACCTGCTGCTTGCCTGCCTCCTTGTACTTGGCCTGCCGCCCACACACACACATTCATTTGCAAATCTCAGTTCTAGAGTCAGTGGCAATTATTGACTGTCATAGAATATCATTGGTGGTTGTTATCAGTTCCATACACATGGGCCTCGACTGTCCATCCTCCCTCTAAGTGTCTCCTCTTATCTTTCGACCTGCCTGTCTATAAACTGACCCCCACAACCCAAGCCAATACCCTACCACCAACCTGCCTGTCTTTAAACAGACCCCACAGCCCAAGCCAATACCCTACCACCAACCTGCCTGTCTTTAAACAGACCCCACAGCCCAAGCCAATACCCTACCACCAACCTGCCTGTCTTTAAACAGACCCCACAGCCCAAGCCAATACCCTACCACCAACCTGCCTGTCTTTAAACAGACCCCACAGCCCAAGCCAATACCCTACCACCAACCTGCCTGTCTTTAAACAGACCCCACAGCCCAAGCCAATACCCTACCACCAACCTGCCTGTCTTTAAACAGACCCCACAGCCCAAGCCAATACCCTACCACCAACCTGCCTGTCTTTAAACAGACCCCACAGCCCAAGCCAATACCCTATCACCAAAATAGACCGTTCAACTTAGTCTCTGTTTAAAGTCTATGTTTTCATAAGGTCATAATTTATGGCTATATTTCTTCCCCTATCCAAACTTCACCATGACATTCAAATAGTCTACAACTCCTTTATTAACTGTTTGCAATGCAGTAGTTTTGACTTAGCTACAACCAGCACAGTAAAGGCTTTCAGAAGAAATCAAGAAGAGGAATAATTCCACACACAAGCTACCCAATCAAATCTAAAAGGTACATTTTTATATATATTTATTTTACCAAGATGGAGCAAGCTGTTACTGTTGGCCATGAAAAGCAAACGACATTTCAGGACAACAGCTTCGTTTGTGTGAGTGGAGTTGCTTTTTTTTTATCACACATTTTAAAACAACCCTGTGAGCCCCACCTGAGACATTTCTTGAGTCATTTCTTTAGCGAACTTGGTCTCCATGGTTTCAGGCAGTAGTGCGTACAAGGTATCGGGCAGTTCCTCGATGTATCTTTTGTACTTTAACTGGAAAAGTACAAAACATATCCCCAAAGGTTTAAGAGCAAGTCATTTTTGGTTTTGAGAAATTGACAGGTTGACATGGAAATACATGAAAGAAATGACTAAATAAATTCAGAATAGTAACTTTTTTTGTGACATTCGTAAAGAGAGGAAACAAATTCACAAGAACCTGACAACAACACACGCATAACATTTTTTTTTTTTGCAAACGAGAATAAACCAGAAATAGTCAAATAGTTGATTTAGTGGTAAAACAGATGCTGTACCTCACTCTGTATTTCTGACATCTGTTTGGCAAACTGAGTGTCTGCTGTTTCCGGGAGTAGAGAATAAAGGCTTGAGGAAATGCCTTCTTTACTCTCCTTTTTATACTTCACCTAGAACGAAGTCATAATGCGTGTTTCATGTCCCTATTTCAATAGGCACATATACGAAAACTATATTTAAATGCTTCTGTCTAATCAATACGTTTCATTGTTGATCAGTAAAATGGAGGACACGAGAGGAGGCAGAATCCACAGTATTTGGCTGTTGTGTTGGCATGACTATACTATTTTGTACCTCGCTCAGCATTTCAGAGTGCTCTTTGGCTAAATGAGTCTCTGCCGTCTCGGGGAGAACAGAGTAAAGAGAACTGGACATCTCCTTTTTCCCGGCATCCTTGTATTTGAGCTGGAATAGAGGAAGCAAAATCATTGATGTAGCATTTCTAGCTACAACACAATATTGAATTACCAGAATTGAAATGTAATTAAACCTCAATTTTAACTTTCTTAGTCATTAGAAAGAGTGTGGGACTAAATGGCGAATCCTAACATCTACTGAAGTCAAATTTGCACTTAGTCTCCCATTGATGGGTTAGCTGACAACACCATGAAAATGACGAGCACGCTTTAAATGGGGCAGAAGTTCATATGTTGTGGTGATTCTGGATGATCAGATACAGTGGGGCAAAAAAGTATTTAGTCAGCCACCAATTGTGCAAGTTCTCCCACTTAAAAAGATGAGAGAGGCCTGTAATTTTCATCATAGGTACACGTCAACTATGACAGACAAAAGTAGAAAAAAAATCCAGAAATTCACATTGTAGGATTTTTTATGAATTTATTTGCAAATTATGGTGGAAAATAAGTATCTGGTCACCTACAAACAAGCAAGATTTCTGGCTCTCACAGACCTGTAACTTCTTCTTTAAGATGCTCCTCTCTCCTCCACTTGTTACCTGTATTAATGGCACCTGTTTGAACTTGTTATCAGTATAAAAGACACCTGTCCACAACCTCAAACAGTCACACTCCAAACTCCACTATAGCCAAGACCAAAGAGCTGTCAAAAGACACCAGAAACAAAATTGTAGACCTGCACCAGGCTGGGAAGACTGAATCTGCAATAGGTAAGCAGCTTGGTTTGAAGAAATCAACTGTGGGAGCAATTATTAGGAAATGGAAGACATACAAGACCACTGATAATCTCCCTCGATCTGGGGCTCCACGCAAGATCTCACCCCGTGGGGTCAAAATGATCACAAGAACGGTGAGCAAAAATCCCAGAACCACACAGGGGGACCTAGTGAATGACCTGCAGAGAGCTGGGACCAAAGTAACAAAGCCTACCATCAGCAAGGGCATTGAAGATGAAACGTGGCTGGATCTTTCAGCATGACAATAATCCCAAGCACACCACCCGGGCAATGAAGGAGTGGCTTCGTAAGAAGCATTTCAAGGTCCTGGAGTGGCCTAGCCAGTCTCCAGATCTCAACCCCATAGAAAATCTTTGGAGGGAGTTGTCCGTGTTGCCCAGCAACAGCCCCAAAACATCACTGCTCTAGAGGAGATCTGCATGGAGGAATGGGCAAAAATACCGGCTAAAGTGTGTGAAAACCTTGTGAAGACTTACAGAAAACATTTCACCTTTGTCATTGCCAACAAAGGGTATATAACAAAGTATTGAGATAAACTTTTGTTATTGACCAAATACTTATTTTCCACCATAATTTGCAAATAAATTAATAAAAAATCCTACAATATGATTTTCTGGATTTTTTTTTCTCATTTTGTCTGTCATAGTTGAAGTGTACCTATGATGAAAATTACAGGCCTCTCTCATCTTTTTAAGTGGGAGAACTTGCACAATTGGTGGCTGACTAAATACTTTTTTGCCCCACTGTATCTATCAACAATGACAAGAATCATACGTGTCTCATTTCAGCTTGTTTTATCTTGTTCTTGATACCATGTCTTGTTTTGAGGTGTTTTGACTGATGTCATGTTAATGCTAATAATACTAATATTAGCATTGACATGAAATGAGTCAAAACATCTCTAAATAAGACATGGTATCAAGAACAAGATATTATGACCAAAATTCGTTAGCTAGCTAACCAACAACTAACGATGTATTTGAGAGACAAGAAGTGCTCAATATGCTAATGTCGTTATGTTTTCAATAAACATTGGAGATAAAATATAGTTTACATGTTGTCAACAAACTAAGACTACCCCGTCTGTTTTGCCCCATAGTTGCGCATGTGTCGGTTTTGTTGCTAAACAACCAACCCGTCTATAGACATCAATGCATGAATAAGATAAAATAATTGGAAGTTAGGGTTCGCCCCTACAGTAAGTGCTTATTTCATTAGCCGTGCTACTGATAAAGCAGAGATGTTCTATAAGTGTGGTGAGGGGATGTCAGTGTTCGTGCTCTAGGCCTACTGTACTGTACCTGGCTCTGAAGTTGGGAGACCTGCTTGGCATGTTGGATCTCCAGAGTCTCTGGCAACACAGAGTAGAGAGACTTTGCCTTATTCTTCCCTGCCTTCTTGTACTTAGTCTGAAAGAAAATCATTCAAACCAATGCAGATAAACAACATATACTGTGATTGACTTCAACTCCATATCAGAGGTTTCTCTTCGGCAACAGCCATAAAATCTGGAAATTGCTTCTCTCACAAACATTGTCATTGAAGTACAAAAATCTATGTGAACCGGCTGCTCTTCTCACCTGACTTTGCAGGTCAGAAACATTTTTGAGAAATTGGGTCTCCATGGTATCTGCTAGTACGGAATAGACGCTTTGGGACATACCCTTCTTCCCACTCTGTTTGTACTTGAGCTAAAGAAAAGACAATGAATCCATGATGGCTTTTAACATGAACCTAAAATTATACTTCCATAAATGACACGATTAAGTCATATTTAGTTACTCTGTGGATAACGCTGATATATTCATAAAGATTTGTAAGTAGTCCTATAAAATGTGCAATGTTCCTATCAGCATTATTATTCATGTCTTTGAGGAAAATTTGTGCTCACCTCGCTCTGCATCTCTGTGAGCTCCCGAGCTCTCTCTGTCTCCATCGTCTCAGGGAGTTGAGAGTAAGCCGAGCCAGAGAAGACTTTCTCACCTTTGTATTTGAGCTGGAAAACAAAGTAATGGATGTGAGTTAAGGTAGGCCTCCGTGCTTCAGCAAACAAAGTAAAGTAGGAGAGCTGCTGCTCAACAATAAAGACAGGAATAAAAACGATGGCTTACCCTAAAGAAACATCCAATAGTGTAGTTATTTATGGTAAAGGCATTGGAGCACTCAAATAACACAGGTAGAGATTTGCCACATCTTAGAACGCTCAGGCTTTATTCCATTAGATGGACAGGCACACTGATGTTTGAAACTGATTTAATGGATGTTTGTCAGTAACAGGAAGGGTTTCCCAGCCCATGTTCTTACCTCACTCTGTAGCTGGGAAGCCTCTTTGGCGTGCTGGGTCTCCAAAGTCTCTGGTAAGGTGGAGTAGAGAGAAGTGGAGGCCTCTTTCTTCCCTGCTTCTTTGTATTTTGTCTGGAAAACAACAGCAACAAAAGACAGTGGTGGAAAAAGTACCCAATTGTCATACTTGAGTAAAAGTAAAGATACCTTAATAGAACATGACTGAAGTAAAAGTGAAAGTTATCCAGTAAAATACTACTTGAGTAAAAGTATTTGGTTTTAAATATACTTAAGTATCAAAAGTAAATGATCAAATATACTTAAGAATCAAAAGTAAAAGTAAAAATAATTTTGAAATCCTTATATTAAGCAAACCAGACGGCATCATTTTCTTGTTTTTTATTTATTTACGGATAGCCAGCGGCATCCTCCAACACTCAGACATCATTTACAAACCAAGTATGTGTTTAGTGAGTCCAACAGATAAGAGGCTGTAGGGATGACCAGTTATGTTCTTTTGATAATTGTGTGAATTAGACAATTGTATTGTCCTGCTAAGCATTCAAAATGTAATGAGAATGTTTGGCTGTCAGGGAAAATGTATGGAGTAAAAAGTACATCATTTTCTTTAGGAATGTAGTGAAGTAAATGTTGTCAAAAACATAAATAATAAAGTACAGATACCCAAAAAACCTACCTAGTAGTACTTTCAAGTATTTTTACACCACTGCTATTTTTGTAGACATAATGAAAATAGACAGGTATTCTCTGACTAAAATACATTTTGTTGTACATGAACATTGATAAAGTAAAAGGATAAATGTTTCTTTGTTTCTCTTGGAAAGGGAATTCCTCATTTTCTGGCTTCAGTTATCGACAAAAGGCAACATCCAATTTAGAGAATCACAATTTGTACGAATCAATCGATTGATGTTAATGGGGGATTTACAGTAAAATAACTAAAGTTCGTACCATATTCAGCCCATGTTGATGTTTGGTGATTTTAAACAGACATTTACCTCGCTCTGCATTTCAGACATCTGCTTTGCAAACTGTGTCTCTGCTGTCTCGGGGAGCAGAGAGTAGAGGTTGATAGAGTTCTCCTCAGTATCTTCTTTATACTTGATCTGGTATAGTAGAAATGGAGAGACAGCTTGTGAACCAGAGATAGTTGAGACCAAGCCTACAAAAGCATTATTTATTTAACTAGGCAAGTCAGTTAAGAACAAATTCTTATTTACAATGACGGCCTAACCCGGACGACGCTGGGCCAATTGTGTGCCGCCCTATGGGACTCCCAATCACGGTCGGTTGTGATACAGCCTGGAATCGAACCAGGGTCGTTTCGCCTCGAACACTGCGCCATTCGGGAGCCCGAGTGGCGCATTACCAAACAGCAGTATGAAAACCTTGGTATAGTATGTGTTCGCTTCCCTTTTAGTTATTTAGATATATTGGATATGAAGAGGCGACATAAAACATTTACCAGCGCTGACCCACAAACCAAAATACGCGATAGCCTGAATGAAATTATTAATGCACATTTTTGGGGAGAGAATGCACATTGTACTCTCTGTGTATTCGTACAGCATATACACACAGCATTTACCTCACTTCGCATTGATGATTGTCGTTTCGCAAAATTTGTCTCAATCGTTTCGGGCAGCGTAGAATAAAAACTGGGGGAGGTGTCCTTTTTCAGTCCTTCCTTGTACTTTAGCTGGAATAAAGGAAACATGAAAACATTGTTTTGAGATAAATGTAATAGCACATAAATAGGGTTAATAAAGCACCTGGTTTCCACAGGTTTCCCTTTTCATTTAATCTGGACTCATGGGTAGACGTAACGTACTGCAGTAAAAGTACATTTGGGACACTCCAATTAGTATGATATGTTACCCTTCGTATGGTATGTATTCATTTGCGGATGTCCATCAGCCATTTCGTATGATATGTTACGAATTGCCATTTGGAAAATATGTTACGGATTTAGGGGTAGGGGGTTAAGGTTCGGTTTAAGGTTAGGGTTATGAGTTAGGTTAAAAGGTTAAGGTTATGGTTAGGGGCAGGGTTAGCTTACATGCTAAGTAGTAAGTGCTAAAGTTAACTGTGATGAGATTAGAACAAGGAACCTTTGGGTTGCTAGACGTTTGCATTATACACCCATCCCACCCACCTGCTTTTGTTTTTGCCTTAATTAAGTAACCTTCTGTCTTATGCAACCATACCAAACATAACATATCACACTAATTTGAGTGTCTTGAATTGACAGAGTATACCAAACATTAGGAAAACATTCCTAATATTGATTTTCACCCAATTTTGCCCTCAGAACAGCCTCAATTCGTCAGGGCATTGACTCAACAAGGTGTCCAAAGTGTTCCACAGGGATGCTGGCCCATGTTGACTCCAATGCTTCCCACAGTTGTGCCACCTTTGAGTGGTTGACCATTCTTGATACACAAAGGAAACTGTTGAACGTGAAAAACCCAGCAGCGTTGTAGTTTTTGACACACTAACCGGTGCGTCTGGTACCTACTACCATAGGTAGTTCAAAAACACTCAATGGCACACATACACAATCCCATGTCTCAATTGTCTCAAGGCCTCAAAATCCTTCTTTAACCTGTCTCCTCCCCTTCATCTACACTGATTGAAGTGGATTTAACAAGTGACATCAATAAGGGATCATAGCTTTCACCTGGATTCACCTGGTCAGTCTGGGTCATGGAAAGAGCTGGTGTTCTTGATGTTTTGTATACTCAGTGTACATTTACTATGTATGTTACATCTCTTCTATGAAATCAGGCTGTTTCATTGTACCACCATCATTATTTTCTACATGCTAAATAGTCTACATATATACTATATGTGTGAGATTATATGCAGGTAATTGTGAATACAGTATGTCTTTATACTCTACCTCACTCTGTAGCTGGGAAGCCTCTTTGGCATGCTGGGTCTCCATTGTTTCTGGTAAGGTGGAGTAGAGAGAACTAGAAACTCCCTTCCTCCCTGCTTCTTTGTACTTCATCTAAATTGAGGAAAAACAGATACATCATTTTATTCAGTATTTATTTCCAATGACTTTATTCAAGGATCTGTATAATTTTAATGGGCAACGCCACACCGTAAAGAGGTTATCATGAATTTGACAGAAACATACAGGCACCTCAGTGGCAAGTAAAATTCTGTATTTCATATTTCAGTACACTTACGGTAATATAAATATGGTATCAAAGCAAGTACTGTGTAATGACACTAAGTACAATACCGTAAAATTGACTATATTATACTGTAAAATAGTAAATGCTGCCTTAATCGGAATTAATAAATAAATTAATGGATGACTGACATTCATTGAGGGTAAAGATTGTATTTCACAGTATTTTACTGTAATCACAAGGGATTGGTGCAAGGAGGTTGGCTACTAGGTAAAGCGTTTACACGTTACAGCATTTGAATTCATATACGGTGTTTTATATCACTTACACTTCTAGACGCCTTAAAAAAGGCTTCCAAACTAGCAGCGAAACAGACCAAAAGCTCATGGCAAAATGCTCAACCATTTAAGGTCGCATCCACCCCAATCTGTCCCCTATACATTTGAAATTAAATGGGGCTCTATAAACACATAGGAGTTAAATTGGTACAGTATTCTCACTCAGGGGTGCAACAAATAGCCTCTTACAAGGCAAGCCTCAAAATATGTTAATGAGCCAGAAACAACAATACCATGCACCCACTAATGGTCAAAAGG
Source organism: Oncorhynchus mykiss (assembly GCF_013265735.2). Classification (NCBI taxonomy): domain Eukaryota; kingdom Metazoa; phylum Chordata; class Actinopteri; order Salmoniformes; family Salmonidae; genus Oncorhynchus; species Oncorhynchus mykiss. The sequence continues at coordinate 16,361,976 of NC_048579.1, forward strand.
TTTTTGGAGCTTCAAAGATACAGTACTTTATTCTGTGGGGTGGAATTACAGTACCATTCAAAATACAGCAATTATTTCCTCACCCACAACATTTTCAGAGTAACTTACTGTTGATAATTCCCCAAAATACTGCATAAATTACAGTTTTCCATTACAGTGCATCATTCCAAATGGAACAAAGATGTAAGAAAATTGTCCCTTAACTGTAAGGGATAATAGTTGCTAACCTCACTCTGAAGTTCAGATACAGCTTTCGCAAACTGTGTCTCGGTTGTTTCTGGAAGCTGAGAGTACACACTCGTGGAGATACGCCTTTTTCCTTCTTCTTTGTATTTATTCTGGAAAAAAAGGAAAGTAATGTGTTAAATAATCATTCTACTTTCTGGGTGATTCTCAATCATTATACAGAAATGCGCCCAAAACAGAAGTTATTAACTAAATGTCCAGCCACCTTGCTCTGCATCTCTGTCATTTCTCTGGCAAACTGTATCTCTGTGGTCTCTGGGAGTAGAGAGTAGAGGGAGGTTGAGATGTCCTTCTTTCCACTCTCTTTGTATTTGATCTGAGAAACAGAGAGAGAGATGAGTCTGTATTAACACTCATTTAATGATCACAATCCAGGCACTTGTGTAGATATGAAAGTATTGGATACAGTGCCTTCAGAAAGTATTCACACCCCTTGACTTATTCCACATTTTGTTGTGTTACAATCTGAATTCAAAATGGATTAAATTGATTATTTTCTCTCACCCATCTACATACAAAACCCCTGTTCTTTGAAAAAGTTAGCAAATGTTTTGAAGATGAAAATGAATCTAATTTACATAATTTACATAAGCATTCACACACACGAGTCAATACTTTGCAGAAGCATCTTTGGCAGCGATTACAGCTGTGAGTCTTTCTGGCAATGTTCCCTCTAATGTTTTGGGGCACTGAGCTAAGTTTTGGTCTTGTGAGTGGAAACTTGAATGTTGTGAAAATGTTGTGCAACTTCCGGCTCGCGTTTAGAGTGAACACTGAGGCTGTACCATTACAGTTTTAGACAGTAGCCAATAGGCTATCGTGGCTATTTGAGCATTATGTAGGCCTACCAACAAAACCAATGGTGCAAATCCCATTACATTTTCACATGGAAATAGCTTTTTATTTCTATGATATAGCCTACATTAGCCTATACATTTTTACATTATGAAGGGCTTGACATTAATTCATGATTTGTTTTACTTAGTCTGTAACACCATGGGCCAAATAGGTGACTGTAAATTGCATTGTATTGTGTTGTATGATGCAAGAAATCACTTTACAAAATAAAATGTATTATTATTACCATACAGAGAATTAGACTATGTAGGCTACCCCTCTGACTACTGGCTTATTTGCAGTAACTTCCCATTCCCATTGCTGCCCTAAACGTATCCATAACTGGGCTAATAACTAGCTAACTAGCAAAGAATATCAACAAACGTTCACACACTCTGATCTGAACTAATCTGAAAAAAGTGCATTCATTCACTCGGGGTGATTGAAAGACCCCTCAAAGGGCTACCTGCCCAAATTTTACTTTGTTGTGCTCTGGCTCTGCCTACAGCAAAATCAGAGACTCAGTCTTGCAAAGTTAGATTTGTTTTGGTTTGTTGCATTGAAAAGGGGCTGATATAATGTCGATTTGATCACAAAAAAACAATTGATCTATATAGTGCAAACTAATGTGGTGAACTCAGTGAAGTTCAATCTCTTGCGTCTCTTTGCGTGGCCTGGCACAGCTTAGATGAAACTTTGCAATGTTCCCTCACTTGGATTGTGCAACATTTGCCCATTATTCTTTTTGAAATTCTTAAAGCTCTCTCAAATTGGTTGTTGATCATTGCTAGCTAACCATTTTCAGGTATTGCCCTAGATTTTCAGGTAGATTTAAGTCAAAATTGTAATTTGGCCACTCAGGAACATTCCCTGTATTCTTGCCCCAAACATAACACTTTGTATTCAGGACAAAAAGTGAATTACTTTGCCACAATTATTTTGCAGTATTACCTTAGTGCCTTATTGCAATCAGGATGCATGTTTTGGAATATTTGTATTCTGTACAGGCTTCCTTCATTTTACTCTGTCAATTAGTTTAGTATTGTGGAGTAACACAATGTTGTTGACCCATCCTCAGTTTTCTCCTATCATCACAGCCATTAAACTTGGTTGCTGTGTTAAAGTCACCATTAGCCTCATGGTGAAATCCCTGAGCGGTTTCCTTCCTCTCCAGCAACCGAGTTAGGAAGGACGCCTGCATCTTTGTAGTGACTGGGTGTATTGATACACCATCCGAAGTCTAATTGATACCATGCTCAAATGGATATTCAGTGTCAGCTTTTTGTTTTCTTTCACCCACCAAATGTTGCCCTATTTTGCCAGGCATTGGAAAACCTCCCTGGTCTTTGTGGTTGAATCTGTGCTTGAAATTCACTTTGACTGAGGGACCTTACAGATAATTGTACTGTATGTGTGTGGTACAAAGATGGGGTAGTCATTCGAAAATGATGTTAAACACCATTATCGCACACAGAGTCCAACTTATTATGTGACTTGTTATTTAGGCTTGCCGTAACAAAGGGGTTGAATGCATATTGCCTCAAGGCATTTCAGATTTTCATTTTTTATTAATTTGTAAACATTTCTAAAAACAAAATTCCACTCTGACATTATGGGGTATTGTGTGTAGATCAGTGACACAAAATCTGCATTTAATAAATTTTAAATTCAGGGTGTAACAACAAAATGTGGAAAAAGTCAAGAGGTGTGAATTCCTTCTGAAGGCACTGTACTCGGGAGAATTGTTTCTGAACCCGGATTATGTCTGAAGACATCTGGAGTGGCAATGGAAGTTGCAACCAGAATGACTATAACGCAAATATATTAATGCCAGGAGCATTCATGCTCACCTCGCTCTGCATCTCTGTGAGCTCCCGAGCTCTCTCTGTCTCCATCGTCTCAGGGAGTTGAGAGTAAGCCGAGCCAGAGAAGACTTTCTCACCTTTGTATTTGAGCTGGAAAACAAAGTAATGGATGTGAGTTAAGGTAGGCCTCCGTGCTTCAGCAAACAAAGTAAAGTAGGAGAGCTGCTGCTCAACAATAAAGACAGGAATAAAAAACTATGGCTTATCCTAAGGAAACTTCCAATAGTGTAGTTATTTATGGTAAAGGCATTGAAGCACTCAAATAACACAGGTAGAGATTTGCCTCATCTTAGAACGCTCAGGCTTTATTCCATTAGATGGACAGGCACACTGATGTTTGAAACTGATTTAATGGATGTTTGTCAGTAACAGGAAGGGTCTCCTCTGAATTAGTTATGACGAAAAATGTAATGTACAGACATCAGATGGGCAGCCCATGTTCTTACCTCACTCTGTAGCTGGGAAGCCTCTTTGGCGTGCTGGATCTCCAAAGTCTCTGGTAAGGTGGAGTAGAGAGAAGTGGAGGCCTCTTTCTTCCCTGCTTCTTTGTATTTTCTCTGGAAAACAACAGCCACAAAAGACACTGCTACTTTTCGAGACATAAAAATAGACAGGTATTCTCTGACTAAAATATTTTTTTTTGTACATGAAGATCGATAAAGTAAAAGGATAAAGGTTTCTGTGTTTCTCTTGGAAAGGGAATTCCTCCTTCTCTGGCTTCAGTTATTGACAAAAAATGCAACATCCAATTTTGAGAATCACATTTTGTACAAATCAATCAATTGATGTTAATTGGAGATTCACGGTAAATTACTGAAGTTCGTACCATATTCAGCCCATGTTGATGTTTGGTGATTTTAAACAGACATTTACCTCGCTCTGCATTTCAGACATCTGCTTTGCAAACTGTGTCTCTGCTGTCTCGGGGAGCAGAGAGTAGAGGTTGATAGAGTTCTCCTCAGTATCTTCTTTATACTTGATCTGGTATAGTAGAAATGGAGAGACAGCTTGTGAACCAGAGATAGTTGAGACCAAGCCTACAAAATCATTGCCAAACACCAGTGAGAATAACGTATGTGTTTGCTTCACACACAAAAGCCTGCCCAAAGGTTAATTTATAGTTGTTTTAGAAAAATTGGTTATGAAGCAACATTAAACAATTCTAATCACTGACCCACAAACCAAAATATGTGATCAAATTATTCATGATTTCTCTGAGATTGTAATGTTCTTGTAGTTATTATGCAAGAATGCACATTGTACATACATGCTGTGTATTCTAACAGGATATACACATATACACACATATATACCTGGCTCTGCATTGCTGATTGTCGTTTCGCAAAATTTGTCTCAATTGTTTCGGGCAGCGTAGAATAAAAACTGGGGGAGGTGTCCTTTTTCAGTCCTTCCTTGTACTTTAGCTGGAATAAAGAAAACATCACATGAAAACATTTTTTTCAGACACATTTAATTGCCAACTAATAGCCAATTATAAAGCACACTTTAACCTGCATATCTACCACAGCATTCTGCAGCAATACGCCATCCCTTCTGGTTTGCGTTCACTGGGACTATCATTTGTTTTTCAACAGGACAATGACCCAAAACACACGCCCAGGCTGTATAAGGGCTATTTGACCAAGAAGAAGAGTGATGAAGTGCTGCATTAGATGACCTGGCCTCCACAATCACCTGACCTCAACCCAATCGAGATGGTTTGGGATAAGTTGGACCACAGAGTGAAGGGAAAGCAGCCAACAAGTGCTCAGCATATGTGGGAACTCCTTCAAGACTGTTGGAAAAGCATTCCTCATGAAGCTGGTTGAGAGAATGCCAAGAGTGTCATCAAGGCAAAGTGTGGCTACTTTGAAGAATCTCAAATATAAAATATATTTTTGATTTGTTTAACACACACACACACACACACACACACACACACAGGACATTTTTATTGTACAATTTTTCTGTACAGTCTAAATAGTCAATAATACTGAATAATAGATAAATGTGTGAGACTGCAAGTATGTGTGAGTACAGTATAGCTTTATACCAGTGTTTTGAAAGCTACTCTGAAAATATAATTTACCATGCTACACTAAAGCTACCCTTAAGGAAAATATAGTTTACTTAACTAAAGTTACTTTGAAAAAGTAGTTCACTACATCCAAACGACAAAATTATCATACGAAAATCTGAAATGTCATAAACGACATATTGCAAGATAGATAGATCCCTTTGAGGTCATAATTTAACAGAATGTGTAATTTAGCCTATTAGAACAAAAAACATGAGTTGGTACACACAGGAAAATGATTTGGTGTGGAGGTGCTGACTAACGGAGAATAAACTATAAAATAAAGAGAGTCCATATACACTCCATATATAAACTCCCATATATATACCCCCATTACTGTGCTGAGAGAATGGTGACATCATTTAGGACCTTTATGGTTGCAGTGACACATCCATAACCTGAGCAGAAACCAGATTGCATACCAGAGAGAATACTATAGACATCAAGAAGGCTAGTCAGTTGATAAATGACAAGACAAGTTTTTCCAACACTTTTGATAAACAGGGCAAAATAGAAATTGGCCTATAACAGTTAGGATCCGCTTGATATCCCCCTTTAAATAAAGGATGCACAGTGGCTGCCTTCCAAGCAATGGGAACCTCCCCAGAAAGGAGAAAGTGGTTAAACAGGTCAGAAATAGGCTTGGGGGCCTCCCGGGTGGCGCAGTGGTTAAGCTGTGCCATCAGAGTCCCTGGGTTCGCGCCCAGGCTCTGTCGTAACCGGCCGCGACCGGGAGGTCCGTGGGGCGACGCACAATTGGCCTAGCGTCGTCCGGGTTAGGGAGGGCTTGGTCGGTAGGGATGTCCTTGTCTCATCGCGCACCAGCGACTCCTGTGGCGGGCCGGGCGCAGTGCGCCCTAACCAAGGTTGCCGGGTGCACGGTGTAGCCTCCGACACATTGGTGTGGCTGGCTTCCGGGTTGGATGCGCGCTGTGTTAAGAAGCAGTGCGGCTGGTTGGGTTGTGTATCGGAGGACGCATGACATTCAACCTTCGTCTCTCCCGAGCCCGTACGGGAGTTGTAGCGATGAGACAAGATAGTAGCTACTACAACAATTGGATACCACGAAAATGGGGAGAAAAAGGGGTAAAAAAAAATTTAAAAAGAAGAAAAAAAAAAAAAAAAAATAATAATAATAATAATAATAACAGGCTTGGCGATGATAGGGGCAGCAACCTTAAAGCAGAAAGGGTCTAAACCATCTGACCCAGATGTTTTTTTGGGGTCAAGTTTAAGGAGCTCCTTTAGCACCTCAGACTCAGTGACTACCTGCCGGGAGAAACTTTGTAGCGGGGCAGGGGAAAAAGAGGGAGGAGTATTGGGGCTAGTCACATTAGAAGGGGTGGGAGATGAGAAAATGTTGGACGGGCAAGGAGGCATGGCTGAGTCAAATAGGAATTCTGACTTAATGAAGTGGTGATTAAAGAGCTCAGCCATGTGATTCTTGTCAGTAACAACCACATAATCAACATTAAGGGACATGGGCAGCTGTGAGGAGGAGGATTTATTCTCCAGGTCTGTAACCGTTTTCCAGAACTTCTTGGGGTTAGATGCACAGAGAGAGAACTGCTCCTTAAAGTAACTAACTTTGGCTTTCTGGATAGCCTGAGTGCACTTATTTCTCATTTGCCTGAACGAGAGCCAGTCAGCCTGAATATGCGTGTGCCGAGCGTTTCACCAAATGGAATTCTTGAAGTGGAGTAACTCTGCCAGATCACGTTCGAACCAGGGGCTGAACCTGTTTTTAATTCTCATTTTCTTTATGGGGGCGTGTTTGTTAACAATACCACTGAAAATATAAAAAAATAATTTCCAAGCGACTTTGTCAGAGGGGATCAAGCTGATTCAATGCCAATTTACAGAGGCTAGGTCATGAAGGAAGGCTTACTCATTAAAGTTTTTTAGCAAGTGTCTATGACAAATCAGGGCAGGTCTTTTCACCCTACAGGCATTATGAACACAGGCTGTAAAACAGTGATCACTAAGGTCATTACAGAAAACACCAGACCGACACCTATCAGGATTATTATAACATCGAGGAGAGTAGCCTTTTCTGGGTGTTTGGAGTCATACCTTGTGGGATTGGTAATAATCTGAGAAAGATTTAGGGAGTCCCATTGCTTTAGGACTTGGTCAGGTGGTTTAAGCATGTCCCAGTTTTGGTCACCTAGCAGGACACATTCAGACTTGGTATAAGGGGCCAGGAGAGAGCTTAGGGCATTTAGGGTACAGACCGGTGCTGACGGTGGATGATAGCACTCAGCAACCGTCAACAAAGAGCTATTTGAAAGTTGAATGCTTAAAACCAGCAAATCAAATTGTTTGGGGACAGACTTGGAGACAACCGAGCCCTGAAGGTCTTCCTTGGTAAAGATTTCCACTCCACCACCTTCAAAAGATCTGTCTTGCCGAAAAAAGTTATAACCAGAAAACCTAACATCAGTGTTCAAAACACTCTTTCTTAAACACGTCTCAGTAATGACCAACACAACTAGATTGGAGCTGTGTGCAATAAATATACAGTATATTAAGTATTAAAGCACAATTGTACTGTATGCTAGCATGTTTTTCACACTGGCTTAAGCCATGGAGGGAGCAGGCCAGCCAAGGCAACTGTTGCCTAGCACAACCACTGCCACCGTTCAGTCCCTTCATATTTCACCCAATCACTTTTCATTGCACTTTCAGTTCATACGCAACAACTGTAGTTTAGACATAGACCACAACCACACAACCACTGACCACATATATTGACCAGAACAACACAGCTACAGGTCATAACTACTGAACACAACTCCTGACCATTACTGACCACAACTACTGTCCACAATCACACAACTACTGAACTAAAGTACTGACCAAAACTACTGACCAAAACCACACAACTACTGACCACAACCACAGAACCACAACTACTGACTTCAACTGCTGACCACAACCATGCAACTACTGAACCACATAACTACTGACGACAGCTACTGAACTAAAGTACTGACCAAAACTGATCACAACTATACAACTACTGACCACAACCACACAACTACTGACCACACAACTACTGAACCACACAATTACAGACCACAACTATTGAACACAACTCCTGGCCACAACCATACAACTACTGACCACAACTAATGACCACAACAACACAATTACTGACCACAACTAATGACCAAAACTACTCACCACAACAACACAATTACTGACCACAACTAATGACCACAACACAATTACTGACCACAACTAATAACCAAAACAACACAATTACTGACCACAACAACACAACTACTGATCAAAATTACTGACCACAACCACACAACTTTTGACTACAACCACACAACTGCTGACCACATCTAATGACCACAACCATAAAACTACTGACCACAACCACACAAATATAGACCACACAACTACTGACCAAAACCACATAACTACTGACCACAACCACAACTTCTTCCATTATCTCAAAAATACTTATACAAAGTTAAAGCATGCCCCACAACTTTATTTGTAATGTTACCATCTTGTTAACAACTGAAAACACTACCAACCAGATTATGGAACACCCTGCCAACCAGTGTGAGAGAGTGCAGTACCTTTGTTAGCTTCAAGGCAAATCTGAAAAAGTGGCTAAAGGCAAACCAGTCATGTGAACATTAAAACATTCAGACTCTTAAGATGTCAGATACTGTAGAACAAAGGCACATTTAAACTCTGATGTAATATTAGCATTATATTGTCTATTGTATTTTTCAATGTTTTATATATAGAGATATTTGAATAGTGTTTTGTATTGTAGCATTGTAATGATGTTGATTGTTTTCTGCCCAGGGACTACAGATGGAAACTTGCTATCTATCCAAATCTGGTGCAATGGCATATTGTACATGGCCCCTGACAAATAAACACATTTTAATTTAGTTCAACTATCACCAAGCTACTGCAAAATGCATTTAAATTACTAGTTGAACTACATGTAGTTCAGTACTCCCCATTACTGTTTATACTCTACCTCACTCTGTAGCTGGGAAGCCTCTTTGGCATGCTGGGTCTCCATTGTTTCTGGTAAGGTGGAGTAGAGAGAACTAGAAACTCCCTTCCTCCCTGCTTCTTTGTACTTCATCTAAATTGAGGAAAACATATTCAGCATTTTATTCAGTGTTCATTTCCAATTACTTTGGTCAAGGATCCATACCATTTTGATGGGCATTGCCATAATTCCAAATGGAACAAAGATGTAAGAAAATTGTCCCTTAACTGTAAGGGATAATAGTTGCTAACCTCACTCTGGAGTTCAGATACAGCTTTCGCAAACTGTGTCTCGGTGGTTTCTGGAAGCTGAGAGTACACACTCGTGGAGATACGCCTTTTTCCTTCTTCTTTGTATTTATTCTGGAAAAAAGGAAAAGTAGCCTATTATGATATATAATACATGACCAAAAGTAGTTGGACACCTGCTAATCGAACATCTCATTCCAAAATGATTGGCATTAATATGGAGTTGGTCCCCCCTTTGCTGCTATAACAGCCTCCACTCTTCTGGGAAGGCTTTCCACTAGATGTTGGAACATTGCTGCAGGGACTTGCTTCCATTCAGCCACTTAGTGAGTACAGGCACTGATGTTGGGCGATTAGGCCTGGCTCGCAGTCTGCGTTCCAATTCATCCCAAAGGTGTTCGATGGGGTTGAGGTTGGGGCTCTGGGAAACGAGTCAAGTTCTTCCACACCGATCTCGACGAATCATTTCTGTATGGACCTCGCTTTGTACAAAGGCGCATTGTCATGCTGAAACAGGTAAGGGCCTTCCCCAAACTTTTGCCACAAAGTTGGAAGCACAGAATCGTCTAGAATGTAATTGTATGCTTTAGCGTTAAGATTCACTGGAACTAAGGGGCCTAGCATGAACCATGAAAAATAGCCCCAGACCATTATTCCTCCTCCACCAAACTTTACAGTTGGCACTATGCATTGTGGCAGGTAGCGTTCTCCTGACATCCGCCAAACCCAGATTTGTCTGCCGGGCTGCCAGATGATGAAGCGTGATTCATCACTCCAGAGAATGCGTTTCCACTGCTCCAGAGTCCAATGACAGGGAGCTTTACACCACTCCAGCCGATGCTTGGCATTGCGCATGGTAATCTGAGGCTTGTGTGCGGCTGCTCGGCCATGGAAACCCATTTCATGAAGCTCCAGACAAACAGTTATTGTGCTGACGTTGCTTCCAGAGGCAGTTTGGAACTTAGTAGCAAGTGTTGCAACCGCGGACAGACGATTTTTACACGCTACGCACTTCAGCATTCGACGGTCCAGTTCTGTGAGCTTATGTGGCCTACCAGCCGTTGTTGCTCCTAGACGTTTCCACTTCACAATAACAGCAATTACAGCTGACCGGGGCAGCTCTAGCAGGGCAGAAATTAGACAAACTGAATTGTTGGAAAAGTGGCATCCTATGACAGTGCCACGTTGAACGTCACTGAGCTCTTCAGTAAGGCCATTCTACTGGCAATGTTTGTCTATGGATATTGCATGGGTGTGCGCTCGATTTTATACACCTGTCAGCAACGAGTGTGGCTGAAAAAGACGAATCCACTAACTTGAAGGGGTGTCCACATACTTTTGGTTATATAGTGTATAATCTTTCTACTTTTTTTGGTTAATTCTCAACCATTATACAGAAAAGCGCCCAAAACAGAAGTTATTAACTAAATGTCCAGCCACCTTGCTCTGCATCTCTGTCATTTCTCTGGCAAACTGTATCTCTGTGGTCTCTGGGAGTAGAGCGTAGAGGGAGGTTGAGTTGTCCTTCTTTCCACTCTCTTTGTATTTGATCTGAGAAACAGAGAGAGATGAGTCTGTATTAACACTCATTCAATGATCTCAAGCTAGGCACTTGTGTAGATATGAAAGTATTGGATAGGTATAAGAAATATGGTATAAAATACACCTAGAAAGACGGAAAGGTAGAGCTGCTACCTTATTGCTTATACTTATCTGTTTATTTTAGAGCTACATCAAGTGCCCAGGGGAATTGTTTCTGAACTTGGCTTATGTCTGAAGAAATGTGGAGTGCCAATGGAAGTTGCAAACAGAATGACTATAACAACATTATGTTAATGCCAGGAGCATTCATGCTCACCTCGCTCTGCATTTCAGTGAGCTCCCGAGCTCTCTCTGTCTCCATCGTCTCAGGGAGTTGAGAGTAAGCCGAGCCAGAGAAGACTTTCTCACCTTTGTATTTGAGCTGGAAAACAAAGTAATGGATGTGAGTTAAGGTAGGCCTCCGTGCTTCAGCAAACAAAGTAAAGTAGGAGAGGTGCTGCTCAACAACAGAGACCGGAATAAACAAAAATAGGGCTTACCCTAAAGAAACATCCAATAGTGTAGTTATTTATGGTAAAGGCATTGGAGCACTCAAATAACACAGGTAGAGATTTGCCTCATCTTAGAACGCTCAGGCTTTATTCCATTAGATGGACAGGCACACTGATGATTGAAACTGATTTAATGGATGTTTGTCAGTAACAGGAAGGGTTTCCCAGCCCATGTTCTTACCTCACTCTGTAGCTGGGAAGCCTCTTTGGCGTGCTGGGTCTCCAAAGTCTCTGGTAAGGTGGAGTAGAGAGAAGTGGAGGCCTCTTTCTTCCCTGCTTCTTTGTATTTTGTCTGGAAAACAACAGCAACAAAAGACAGTGGTGGAAAAAGTATCCAATTGTCATACTTGTACTTAAGTACTTTACACCACTGAAAAGACACTGCTACTTTTGTAGACATAATAAAAACGTACAGGTAATCTCTGACTAAAAGGCTTTTTTTTGTCAGACGGACAAAGGTTTTTCTGTGTTTCTCTCTGAAAGGGAATTCCTCATTCTCTGGCTTCAGTTATTGATGAAAGAAAATATCACATTTTGAGAATCATATTTTTCACAAATCAATGAATTGATTTCAAGCGGAGATTTTCACGGTAAAATAACTAGAGTTTTGAACTGTATTCAGCCCATGTTGATGTTTGGTGATTTTAAACAGACATTTACCTCGCTCTGCATTTCAGACATCTGCTTTGCAAACTGTGTCTCTGCTGTCTCGGGGAGCAGAGAGTAGAGGTTGATAGAGTTCTCCTCAGTATCTTCTTTATACTTGATCTGGTATAGTAGAAATGGAGAGACAGCTTGTGAACCAGAGATAGTTGAGACCAAGCCTACAAAATCATTGCCAAACACCAGTGAGAATAACGTATGTGTTTGCTTCCCACACAAAAGCCTCCCCAAAGGTTCACTTATACATGTAGTTGTTTGGATAAATTGGATATGAAGCGACAAGAAAGATTTCTAATCACTGACCAACAAACTAAAATATTTGATAACCTGAAATCAAAATATTTATGACTTCTCTGAGATCGTACTCAGAGCAAATTTAAATAAAACAATCAAATAACTATTTTACTCGTAGTCATTCTGTGAGAATGCACATTGTACATGTATTTTAGTTATTTTTTATTTAACCAGGCAAGTCAGTTAATAACAAATTCTTATTTACTATCACGGCATACACCGGCCAAACTCAGACGACGCTGAGCCAATTGTGCGCCACCCTATGGGACTCCCAATCACGCCCGGTTGTGATACGGCTTGGATTCGAACCAGGGTGTCTGTAGTGACGCATCTAGCACTGACATGCAGTACCATAGACCTCTGTGCAACTCGGGAGCCCATATTGCATACTGTGTATTCTAACAGCATATACACACATTGGTATTCTTTACCTGGCTTCGCATTGATGATTGTCGTTTCGCAAAATTTGTCTCAATTGTTTCGGGCAGAGTAGAATAAAAACTGGGGGAGGTGTCCTTTTTCAGTCCTTCCTTGTACTTTAGCTGGAATAAAGGAAACATCACATGAAAACATTGTTTTGAGTCTAATTGAATTGTACTCTTATAGCCAATAATAAGGCAATAGCGGTTAGAGCGTTGGGCCAGTAACCGAAAGTTCGCCGGTTCGATTTCCCAAGCCAACAAAGTGAAAAATCTGTCGATGTGCCCTTGAGCAAAGCACTTAACCCTAATTTGCCCCAGGGGTGCTGTACTACTATGGCTGAAACTGTAAAACAACACATTTCACTGCGCCTATCCAGTGTGTGACAATAAAAAACATATGTACTCTATATTTATAGATATGTTTTTTATGTACCATTTTTCTGTACCAGCTAAATAGTCAGAAATACTGAGTAATAGATAGCATATGTGTGAGATTGCAAGTATGTGTGAGTACAGTATAGCTTTATACCAGTGTTGAGAAAGAAACGCTGAAAATATAAATTTACCAAGCTTGCAAGTACAGTACCAGTGAAATGTTTGGACACACCTACTCATTCCAAGGTTTTCTTTATTTTTACTATTTTCTACATTGTAGAATAATAGTGAAGACATCACAACTATGAAATAACACATATGGAATCATGTAGTAACCAAAAAAGTGTTAAACAAATCAAATAATATTTTATATTTGAGATTCTTCAAAGTAGCCACCCTTTGCTGACAGCTTTGCACACTCTTGGCATTTTCTCAACCAGCTTCATGAGTTACCTGGCATGCATTTCAATTAACAGGTGTGCCTTGTTAAAAGTTAATTTGTGGAATTTCTTTCCTCCTTAATGCGTTTGAGCCAATCAGTTGTGTTGTGACAAGGTAGGGTTGGTAAACAGAAGATAGCCCTATTTGGTAAAAGACCAAGTCCATATTATGGCAAGAACAGCTCTAATAAGCAAAGAGAAACAACAGTCCATTATTTTAAGACATTATATTTCTTCAAGTGCAATCGCAAAAACCATGAAGTGCTATGATGAAACTGGCTCTAATGAGGACCGCCACAGGAAAGGAAGAACCAGAGTTACCTCTGGCGCAGAGGATAAGATCATTAGAGTTACCAGCTTCAGAAATTGCAGCCCAAATAAATGCTTCACAGAGTTCAAGTAATAGACACATCTCAACATCAACTGTGCAGAGGAGACTGCATGAATCAGGCCTTCATGGTCGAATTGCTGCAAAGAAACCACTTCTAAAGGACACCAAGAAGAACAAGTGACTTGCTTGGGCAAAGAAACAAAAGGAATGGATGAGTAGGTGTTCTAAAACTTTCGACCGGTAGTGTACATGCGTCACGACTTCCACCGAAGTCGGTTCCTCTCCTTGTTTGGGCGGCGTTCGGCGGTCGACATCACCGGTCTTCTAGCCATCGCCAATCCACCTTCCGTTTTCCATTTGTTTTGTCTTGTTTTCCCACACACCTGGTTTACATTCCCTCATTACGTGACGTGTATATAACCCTCTGTTCCCACCATGTCTGTGTGTGGAATTGTTTGTTGTAAAGTGTTTGTGAATTGCTAACTGGTTTGCGACGGGTTATTTCAACCCGTATTTTGTTGTTTCTGGGTGCAGTTTGTTTTGCCTAATAAACTGCTCCGGTTGTTACCCATGTCTGCTCTCCTGCACCTGACTTCCCTGCAGCCAGTTATGCACCTCTTACAACATGTAGTTCAGTACTCCCTATCACTGTTTATACTCTACCTCACTCTGTAGCTGGGAAGCCTCTTTGGCATGCTGGGTCTCCATTGTTTCTGGTAAGGTGGAGTAGAGAGAACTAGAAACTCCCTTCCTCCCTGCTTCTTTGTACTTCATCTAAATTGAGGAAAAAAGATTCAGCATTGTATTCATGTATTTATTTCCAATGAATTTACTCAAGGATCTGTATAATTTTGATGGGCATTGCCATCATTCCAAATGGAACAAAGAAAATTATCTCTTAACTGTAAGGGATAATAGTTGCTAACCTCACTCTGAAGTTCAGATACAGCTTTCGCAAACTGTGTCTCAGTGGTTTCTGGAAGCTGAGAGTACACACTCGTGGAGATACGCCTTTTTCCTTCTTCTTTGTATTTATTCTGGAAAAAGGAACATATTGTGATATATAATGAATCTACCTTTTTGGTTAATTCTCAATCATTATACAGAAATGCGCCCAAAACAGAAGTTATGAACTAAATGTCCAGCCACCTCACTCTGCATCTCTGTCATTTCTCTGGCAAACTGTATCTCTGTGGTCTCTGGGAGTAGAGAGTAGAGGGAAGTTGAGATGTCCTTCTTTCCACTCTCTTTGTATTTGATCTTAGAAACAGAGAGAGATGAGTCTGTATTAACACTCATTCAATGATCTCAAACTAGGCACTTGTGTAGATATGAAAGTATTGGATAGGTAAAATAAATATGGTGAAAATGAATTCTAAATGCTATATAGTACCTCACTCCGTAACAGGGACGCTTCTTTGGCGTGCTGGATGTCCTTGGTCTCAGGGAGTAGAGAGTACAAAGAAGTGACCACCTCCCTCTTGCCCACTTCCTTGTACTTGGTCTGCAACACCACAAGAAAAATATCAATTCACATTGCAGGGCCCTTGTGCAGACACGTGTAAAGTGAACTTTAATGAAAGTTAGATTTTGTTTGGAATGAATGTTCACCTCGCTCTGCATTTCAGACATCTGCTTGGCCAACTGGGTCTCTGTGGTCTCGGGAAGCAGAGAATACAGGCTTGTCGAGATCTTCTGCTTCCCCCCCTCTGTATACTTGAGCTGAAGGAGGAGACACGGAGATATGTGTTTCTTGATCCTGAATCTTCTTAAACATTCTCTGAAGTTCATGATACATTTCTGTAATACTTTCTAATAACTTAAATGAAATAGCATTTAAGTATTTATAAACTATAAATAAGTATTTCATTATTTGTAAACATGTACAATGAATAAGCATTATTATGTATAAGTATTTACAATGGATTATTCATGAACGGTATTATAAAGTTTTACACCAAATTCTTCTAATCATTCAGTGACTCATGTCTGAGTCATAGGCCTTCTGTGCTGTGAAATTACCTCGCTCTGTAAGTCGGAGACCTCTTTTGCAAACTGGGTCTCTGGTGTCTCCGGGAGCAGAGAGTAGAGGCTAAAGGAGTTCTCCTTCCTGTCTTCTTTATACTTTTTCTACAAAAATAATTTGAGTCAACATGATTGAACTTAAAAAGATTGGAGGATAAATCAATAACATTTATTTATGAAGCCTTTTTTACATCACTCGATGCAACAAAGTGCTACAAATCCTTGTGAATCATCAAGAAATATACTCCTTCTGTTTTTTGTTGTTGATAAATTGGATAATGAAGAGGCGATGTGAAACATTTCCAACCGCTGATTCACAAATTAAAATACATGATAGATTTAATTAAATTATTCATGATTCATCTGAGATTCTACTCAGGGCAATTTCTTTTTAAAATAACCTTCCCTTTTTTATGTAGTCATTCTGTGAGAATGCACACTGTACTCCCTGTGTATTCTAACAGCATATACACACAGACATATTCTTTACCTCACTTTGCATTGCTGATTGTCGTTTCGCAAAATTAGTCTCAATTGTTTCGGGCAGAGTAGAATAAAAACTAGGGGAGGTGTCCTTTTTCAGTACTTCCCTGTACTTTAGCTGAAATAAAGGAAACATTACATGAAAACATTGGTTACCTCAAATGAAAACTAGAGAAAACTAGAAACTCCCTTCTTGACTGCCTTCTTGTACTTTATCTGACACGAAAACAATAACAGATATCTCAGGACAAGCTAAAAAAAGACTTCCCTTTAAAAGGACCAAATATACAATGAAAAAAATTGACAATTGAAATGGGTCTACATAAGGTTTTCATAACACATTCATAACACATTCATAACACATTCATAACACACATACCACAAGTATATTAGTTTTTCATAAACGTTGACGTCAAATGCCAACAACCGCAAGTTGATATTTTTTTATTATGCTGTTTTTGACATATACAATTCTGAAAGGCTTATGTCATTGCTTATGAATGTGATACGTATGGGCTATGACGTCCTTATGTAAGTAATAACGTTCAAGTAAAGTGTTACCTAACATTTGGCTTTGATTTTTGTGTTCTTGATGTCCATACCTCACTCTGGAGTTCTGACACAGCTTTAGCAAAATGGGTCTCAGGGGTCTCTGCTAGTTGAGAGTAAATGCAACTGGAGGAATTCCTTTTGCCACTTTCTTTGTATTTGTTCTGAAGGATGACAATGCAAAAATACTCAATTAATTAAACCCAGGCATAGACAATAAGCAAGCTTCAATCTGCACAACATGTTATATTGACTAAGGCTGAGCTTAACTTTAGACCACTTCTGACGTACACAAAACATCTCACAAACTTTTATTTTGGGGTGTTCTAAACCTTGAAATAGCTCTGAGACTATAGTTTCAGTAAATACTTCCCTGACTTCACAAATGAATACACACCTCGCTCTGCATCTCTGTCATTTCTCTGGCAAACTGGATCTCTGTGGTCTCTGGGAGTAGAGAGTAGAGGGAGGACAGAGTACCTTTGCTTAACTCTTTGTATTTCATCTGAAAAGGAGGATACAGAGAACAGCAACTAATGACAACGTTCTAATTGAATTCAGGCTCAACACTTCAACATTTTCTTTCAAATGTACTGAGTAGAGGGCATTGACTGTCTTGGGTTTAGGCGGGTATCACACTAAACACACTTTTCAAAGGTGCGGACACACTAGGAATGATCCTACATCGTAACACGCCTCCCCTCGCCTCACATTTTCACTGTTGTCTACGGCTGTTGGTGTGACCTTGTGTCGTCATCAATGTCCATGTTGTTTGTAAATGTTGATTATAAATGATGATTGCCTTCACACTTAAGACACGTTCCTGAATAAGGCCAATGAAGTGAACTGAAGTTAGAATACCTCACTCTGTAGCAGAGAAGCCTCTTTGGCGTGTAGAATCTCCATGGTCTCTGGTAGCAGGGAATACATGGAAGTAGACAGCCTTCTCTTCCCTGCCTCCCTGTACTTGTTCTGCAACACAAGAGAAATAACGTCAGTTGGTTTTTGCTGCTTGACTCATTGTATTCTGGTCTCACCACTCTAGGCTGTGTTTAATACTGGCAGTGGTATATTGATCATGCCCGGGGTCATGGGATTTGAACGGTAGCTAACAGTCTGACTGGGAAGTAGACTCAGTTCATTGCCCATCAGACCGTGGAGGCTAGGTACACGGACGTCTTCGCCACTGGCCATCTCGGGTTGGCCAATCAGTAAAGGGAGAATGTTAAAGAATGTTTATACAGTGACCCCATGTGCGCAACACTAAAGCTACCATACGGTCGTTAAATCTTTCCTCCTCATGATGAGAAGAGGAAGCGGAGGAAGAAGAGGAAGAGGAGGGTGGTATTACCTCACTCTGGAACTCTTTCACTGTTTTAGAGAGCTGCATCTCAGTGGTGTCTGGAAGCAGCGAGTACAGGCTGCTGGAGATCTCCCTTTTCCCCTCCTCTCTGTACTTGCTCTGGAAAAGAAACAAGCACATTCCAAAAACGCTGCCATTCCTAGGCATATTGCGAGACCAGTGCTAAGTGAATTAATTTTCTCGGCACTGTGGTTGATGCGTCAGCCACTCAAGTGGATGATATCCGATTTGAATGTCGTTCGTTCTCAATTTTACCAAATGGTGTCAGAAGTGGGAAAAGTTCTCACCTCACTCAGCATGTCCGAATGCTCCTTCGCAAACTGAGTCTCAAGGGTCTCCGGGAGCAGTGAGTAGAGAGAAGTGGATATCTCAGTCTTCACATTCCCTTTGTACTTGATCTGGAAAAATACCAAGTTAGTATTGTATTAATATCTACTGTAATCCTTGTTATTTATCTGATGCCAAAGTGTTTCAGTAGCATTTAACATATTTATCGACTGAACGTATTCAACCTTAAGCCAGGTAAGTCTTCTAGCACACATTATCTTTTACAATAACAACCCGTTTCGGAATTACTGTGAAGGGTGACTTCAAGCTCAAGATGATCAGGCTGGACATATGCAGCCAAGCAATTACACTCTAACGCTTCTGTGTAGCTAGGTCAGAGAGGCTGAAATAACAAGGAGGTTTGGTGTGATGTCACTACCTCACTCTGTAGCTCGGAGGCCTCTCTGGCGTGTTGGGTCGCCATTGTTTCTGGAAGCACTGAGTAGAGACACATTGCTGTTTCCAACTTTCCTTCCTCCTTGTACTTGGTCTAAAACATAACAGAAATGGAAAGACAATACGAATAATCCCTACTAGTATCCATGCTAAGACAAATGCACAAACACAAAACATACCTGTGTCATAGTTTATGAACATAGTCTAAAATGACAAAGTGCTTACGAGAAAAACGACTTAAAATGATAAGGAAAGGGCCTCCCGGGTGGCACAGTAGTCTAGAGACTCTGGGTTCACGCCCAGCCGGCCGCCGTGATGTCCGGGAGGTCCGTGGGGCGACACAAATTGGCCTAGCGTCATCCGGGTTAGGGAGGGTTTGGCCGGTAGGGATATCCTTGTCTCATCGCGCACTAGCGACTCCTGTGGCGTGCACGCTAACCAGGTCGCCAGGTGCACGGTGTTTCCTCCGACACATTGGTGCGGCTGGCTTCCGGGTTGGATGTGCGCTGTGTTAAGAAGCAGTGCGACTTGGTTGGGTTGTGTTTTGGAGGACGCTTGGCTTTCGACCTTCGTCTCTCCCGAGCCCGTACGGGAGTTGTAGCGATGAGACCAGATACAGTGGGGCAAAAAAGTATTTAGTCAGACACCAATTGTGCAAGTTCTCCCACTTAAAAAGATGAGAGAGGCCTGTAATTTTCATCATATGTACACTTCAACTATGACAGACAAAATGAGAAAAAAAAAATCCAGAAAATCCCATTGTAGGATTTTTTTATTAATTTATTTGCAAATTATGGCGGAAAATAAGTATTTGGTCAATAAACAAAAGTTTCTCAATACTTTGTTATATACCCTTTGTTGGCAATGACAGAGGTCAAAAGTCTTCACAAGGTTTTCACACACTGTTGCTGGTATTTTGGCCCATTCCTCCATGCAGATCTCCTCTAGAGCAGTGATGTTTTGGGGCTGTTGCTGAGCAACATGGACTTTCAACTCCCTCCAAAGATTTTCTATGGGCTTGAGATCTGGAGACTGGCTAGGCCACTCCAGGACCTTGAAATGCTTCTTACGAAGACACTCCTTCGTTGCCTGGGCAGTTTTAATGCTTTTAGGATGTTGGGCCAAGCGTCAAAAAAATGTTTTTGCTTCTATCCATGTTTAAAAGACCAGCCAAGCCCTTTTCACAGTGAAAGGTCACATTATATTAATATATTAAGCTTGTGAGAGCTTCAGGTGAAGCATCCGTGTTGAATATTGATGTGAGTTTTATTCAGTCAAACTGTTGTTTGTCTGTTTATGTGCATAATGTATGTACACACATCTACACACATTCATATACATGTATGTATGTTATGAATGTGTGTGTTGATAGAAGCGGAATGCACTTTAAAAGTGCAACTAGGGCCTGTTAACAATCGACAGGACAGTCTATCCACAAGTAGAGCACCAAAACAATACCTTTCTATCACAGGGCTGACAGACACTGCGACTGGAATGACAAAGCTCAGTGCTGAGGAATGTGTTGTGTCTCTGCGGTTTGCCAAGGTGCCAAGGACAGGGGAGAGAGAGAGCGAGATAGGGGGAGGGGGAGAGCGAGAGAGAGATAGACAGAGAATGACGTCAACAACACACAACTCACCTCAGAGATGAAAGCATTGATGTTCTTGGAATGCTGAAACTCTACATCGGGGATGAAGAGGTTCTGGGCCTTGGATTTCTCATAGCCCTCCTTGTATTTCACCTACAGGGTAGCAGGTAGCAGTTTTATGTTTGTTATTTTGTCTTTCTTAGGCCCACCACCACCCACAATATTTGAAGGACAACTTTATTATTTTAATAACATGGTCATGACAAACAGTAAAATACAGGTCGATACAAAGCATACCGTTTTCAGCATATACGTTATCTACACAGGCTGCTTTTCCTCCAAAACCTTTACAGGTGGCTACACCCCATTACTGGACACTGAGCCGATCCTGCCACATCCTCCCACAAAAACAACAGGCTGTAAAGAACAAAGAGGATGAATCCTACTTACGTCACTTGCCAGAACACTGCATCTCCTGGCAAAACCGGGTTCGGGCAAGACGGGCTTAGCAGCCGAGGCCTGACAGGAGAAGAAAACACATAGTTACAGTCTTCAGAGGGTTAAAACCTGTAGAATGACAGCTGATATGTTGGGCCTCATAATGGTTGAAAATAAGCTTATTGCAAGCTACAGTAATTAGGTAATTACATTTATTTTACCAGGTAAATTGACTGATAACACATTTTCATTTACAGCAACGACCTGGGGAATAGTTACAAGGGAGAGGAGAGTGGATGAATGAGCCAGTTGGAAGCTAATAAACTAATAAGGCACTTTATATGGGTGACCGTGCACTAAGAGCTCATTACTAATGAATACAGTAACTTAAGTGTATGGGTCTGCTTGGCACGTTGTCTGACTGTACCGGTTGTGTTACAGTGTCTATTGTAGCTACAGCATGAAGCAGACAAAAGCTCAGCTAGACAATTGTTCCTCTGGCTGATACTGCTTATCAATGCTTTTCCATTTGGACACTGTACCAACCACTGGCATGGCATTACAATGGGGGCATATATTTGACCTTCTACATTTTACCAGCAAAAAGTCAGGCAAAAAAAAGCTTCTACATCTCCAGAACAGGGGGGAATAGAGAAGGTCTTTCCATGTATTCAACTAGGGGACTCAGACACTGAAGAGAGAGGAAAAGAGAACATGAAATATAATAAAACTATGCGGAAGTAATATACTGTAGTGTCAGAATGTTAATTATTTATGTCCTGTAATCATGTTTCCACAAATTATTTTTTTCCTGCCAAAAGTATTCAAATAGCCAGAGTGCTTCTCCGCTCTTGTGTGAAATTGTATGGCCAGCAGTTGCTAAAAGTTTTATCTCCACTAAGTGGTGGGTGTCATAATTAGAGAGCACTTTGAGACATGTCGGAATTATTCTACATCACAGATGGTTAACAAGTAATTATGCAGATTCATGGTACAAAATAATTGGTTTATTATGTTGACAGACAACAGGGAAACATTCAAATGGCCAATCGCAAATCTCTTTAACCAGTCATCCCGCCCTCACGTTTTTTCTCCATATGACCAGAGGAAAAATGAAGGGGCGGGGTCTTCTGAATGATAAGCAGCTGAAATCCAAAATAGCTATTTTAGGACACCTTCAGACGCCAGACTCACCTCTTTTTGAGCTTAGCTTCCATAGTAATCTCTATCTCCTAAGGGTGTTGAGCACAAAAAAGGGTCCAACCTCTCATTTCAGTCCAGATTAATTATCCCCAGATTGGCCAACAAGCCTCTTCATCTGTGGTGCTGTGGTGTAGGCATGACTAAATCCCTCAAGGGCTTTCCTCCAAATCCTTTACAGGTGGCTATAACCCATTACTGGACACTGCAGTGAATCCTGCCACAACTTCGCACAATTACAACAGGCTGTATTAGAAAACACAGAGGATGAATTCTACTTACGTCACTTGCTAGAACACTGCACCTCCTGGCGACATGCACACTGGGTCTGCGCAAGACGGGCTTAGCAGTCGGTGCCTGACAGGATAACAAAGCACATAGCTACAGTAGGTATAAATCCCCCCACAGCTTTAGAAAACCATGCCAGTCTGTGCCAAGGTCATCAGAAAGACACACAGGCCGGGGCAACGCCAACTGGTGTTCTCACCTCGACTGCCCCTTCTGTGCCATGCTCGTCCACCGCTGCTTCTCCCAGCACCGTTTCCTCCGATGGTTCTTCCATCCAGGTGACTCGTCCTGTAGCACGCTTGACCACCACTGCTTCTCCCGACACGGTTTCCTCTGACATTCCTTCCATCAAGGTGACCGTTTCCTCTGACGTTCCTTCCATCAAGGTGACCGTTTCCTCTGACGTTCCATCCATCAAGGTGACCGTTTCCTCCGACGTTCCATCCATCAAGGTGACCGTTTCCTCCGACGTTCCATCCATCAAGGTGACCGTTTCCTCCGACGTTCCATCCATCAAGGTGACCGTTTCCTCCGACGTTCCATCCATCAAGGTGACCGTTTCCTCCGACGTTCCTTCCATCGAGGTGACCGTTTCCACCAATGTTCCTTCCATCAAGGTGACCGTTTCCTCCGACGTTCCTTCCATCAAGGTGACCGTTTCCACCAATGTTCCTTCCATCGAGGTGAGAGCTTTTCCCGACGTTTCTTCCATCAAGCTGCCCGTTTCCTCTGACATTTCTTCCATCTAGGTGACTTCTGGGTAAAGAAAACAGTAAAACACACAAAATAGATGGTTTTGAGGCAGGTAATGTAAATGTGGCCAGCCTAAGAGTCAAAACGCTGTTCTGGAAGGATTTTGTTTTCTGCCTCAACTCTCCCTCTTGACTCTATGTTGGGTACTCCTTATCATCCCCACTTTCCCGATTTAGACCCCACTTAGGGCGTTATCAATGGTGATGCTGTACATGTGAATCAGAGGGCCAGTCTTAAGGGTGGGAGGGTGAGGAGGTTCAGGAAAGGTGTTGCACACGGGATGGAATGTCCCAATCCAGACGTGTCCTCTAATAACCAAAGTATTTTTGTTATATGAGATAACAAGTGCAAGTCCAAAAAGGCAACACCCTCCTTAACCTTCAACCTTTAACCTTACAAAAAACCTTCAATGGCCTGACCTTATGGGTAACCATGACAGAATGAAGAGACCAGTGGAGAGGAGCGAAAAGTTGAGGCCAATAAAGCAGATATGGAGGAGTTGGCATGAGAATAATATTACAAGAGTGCTTTACACTCCCGTCCTCCCACTCAGTCTCCAAACAAGCTGATTGGATGCAGGACACAATTAATTGGCGTTAACATTCAATATCCCTAATTTAGACCTGACTATTACCATAATTGACCCCTAAATATAGGGCTTTAGGCACCAGTCCTGTGGGAGGTTTTCTCCTCTTATTATATGTAGTGGATAGGGTAGCATTGGGTTTGTATGGCACAAAGAAAGCTAGATAGCTTTAACTGGATAACAGACCCATTTGGAACCAAATCTTGATACCAGTGAGTCTACAGTGAGGAAATTCAATTTGGCTCAGTGACTCATGTTGCAACAAGCAGCACTTGTTGTTATTATGTATCCTGCCAAGATGGAATATGAGGAAATTCACTTGTAGATGCAAAGTCGTCAGCATACAGTAAATTACAGTTCTCTAAAAGACAAAGAAATCAAGTTGTTTCGCATTGCTCTCAATGCCCTGGCTTCTAGCCATTTAAATTACACAGAAAAGTCAAAGAGATGGCAGATAAATATAACACATTAACATTCTAATCTGAAGAATGCCTGTTTTAAAACTAGATCCTGTGGAACCGCAGTGTGCCAGTCAATAGCTCTAGCAACATGTCTGCACTCCCTATTAGCAGGAGAGGTCGTCCATGGGCAGTCAGTTAAAGGCCCTATTCTTCCTGCATGCGGTCATGTGCCTGGGCTCTTATCTCAAAGGCACTGAGCAGAGCTGTGGTAGCAGAGCCCTCACCTTTATTCAGCCTCAACACAAAAGAGCCTTCACCTTTTAGCTCAAACCACCCGCGGGCCGTATGTTTGACACCCCTGAGTTGTATAATGCTCGTTTCGCTGTGTAGATGGATATGTGAATTTCAGGCTTGCTATACAATACTTTTCTTTCTCTGGTTTACCTGAGAGGAACTGAAACTAATGTGTTTACCTCTGAGTAAGTGTGTCAGGGGGAAAAAAGTTAGGGGTTTTGAACATACAAAAAGGACAAAACAATTCAACATTGTTTGTAGAGCATGCAATGGCTATTAGTAAAATTGTTGTGTGGTGGTATTATACATTTGGCATTTTAAACATGTCATGGTGTAATAATGTTATATGATGTACTGTTTTAGATGTAATGTAAGGGCCTTAATGTGTTTGGAACTCAGGAAGAGTAGCTGCTTGGCAGGAACTAATGGGGATCCATAATAAACCCTAAGGAAGAGGGTTTTAATGTCAATTTATAGGATACTGTGAAGGGTTAAGTTTTTCTGACTGAAATCAGTCATCACCCTCATTACCTCATGCCCACCCACCTATGCATAACTTCTACTCTGCAATCAGTACAAACAAGATTCTAGGAAACAGCAAGAAATGTGCATGTTTTGGGGTAGTCCACACAGTCGAGGCTATTACAGTGGAAAAACAATCACTGACAGCCATGTGTCATCCCTGTCCACCGTCTAATCTAATAGAAACAGACTTTTACAATTCTGCCACGACTACCAGCAACGGTAGTCTGGGATGATATTGCCAGCTCATCAATATTCATTTATAGTTGAGAGTACTGTCAGTGACCTAAAGCTTTCTCCATCGCTGACAGAGTTATTCATACGGCCCAGAGAAGCCAAGGGTGTGGACTGTAGCAATTCAACCATCAATTAGTGTCAATCAATTAGAGTTCATTGAATTGTAGTACTATGGAGCATATAACATCTTAGCAGTCCTTTAGGATTGGAGAGGAGAAGCCTTGTAGGTTTCTGGTTGGGTTCTCCTGTGACACACGACATTCCCGAGATAGATGAGCACCACATTGACTGTGAAAGTCATTCATTAGGCTTCTCGCCTAAATAGCACTGCAGGTCGCTATGGCAGATTATATGTTGGAGGTAATGAGGTTTCAGTAATGTGGATCACAATATGCACTGCTCTTTAGAGGGTAATTTTTGAAGACAATGATGTTGCACGAAAACTGGGTTCAACCTGTATTTGTTTTCTTTTAAACACTTTAGCTTCGCCAGATTGAGCTGGAATCAATGGAATGGTCCCAAATGTGCAACTCCCTACCATCTGGCACTCCAGGCAGGCTCAATTAAAATGCTCAAAGTATTTAGAAGAAAACAAAACCTCAGGTTTGGACTTTACATTGTGGAGTGAGGTTTGGGCTGCAGGAATAGTGAGCCCGTTCATACAGTAGCATGAACAGGACCGTTCATACAGTAGCATGAACAGGACCGTTCATACAGTAGCATGAACAGGACCGTTCATACAGTAGCATGAACAGGACCGTTCATACAGTAGCATGAACAGGACCGTTCATACAGTAGCATGAACAGGACCGTTCATACAGTAGCATGAACAGGGTGGCATGAGCCAAAATGATTTGTAATAGTTTTTTTAGTAGGGTGTCAGATGCTGGCTTAATAGGGCAGCCATCTGGCCGCTAAGTTCACTCAACCATTTCAAAGGGGGACCAAACAGCCAAAATCATTGAGATAAAATGTAAAAGTTTTGACCCATCATTGTCTCCTTTGAAGCTCTGTCTACGTCGCTTGCAGAAAAATCCAAAACAAACATACCTGAGGGCCAATCATGTGGTCACTGCTGCACTTCACCTCGTGTGAACACTATCGCTACTTTCCATTTAGTCACATTTTACATCAGAGCCACAAAAGCCTGTGCTTTTGATACATCACGTCAGCACTATTTATAAAGTACTGGTTCACTCCAGACCTGACTGCCCTCGACCAGCACAAAACATCCTGTGGCGGACTGCGCTAACATCGAATAGTCCCCGCGATATGCAACTGTTCAGGGAAGTCAGGAACCAATACACACAGTCAGTCAGGAAAGCTAAAGCCAACTTCTTCAGGCAGAAGTTTGCATCCTGTAGCTCCAACTCCAAAAAGTTCTGGGACACTGTGAAGTCCATGGAGAACAAGAGCACCTCCTCCCAGCTGCCCACTGCACTGAGACTAGGTAACATGGTCACCACCGATAAATCCATGATTATCGAAAACTTCAACAAGCATTTCTCAACGGCTGGCCATGCCTTCCGCCTGGCTACTCCAACCTCGGACAACAGCTCCCCCCCCCCCCGCAGCTACTCGCCCAAGCCTCTCCAGGTTCTCCTTTACCCAAATCCAGATAGCAGATGTCCTGAAAGAGCTGCAAAACCTGGACCCGTACAAATCAGCTGGGCTGGACAATCTGGACCCTCTATTCCTGAAACTATCCGCCGCCATTGTCGCAACCCCTATTACCAGCCTGTTCAACCTCTCTTTCATATCGTCTGAGATCCCCAAGGATTGGAAAGCTACCGCAGTCATCCCCCTCTTCAAAGGGGGCGACACCCTGGACCCAAACTGTTACAGACCTATATCCATCCTGCCCTGCCTATCTAAGGTCTTCGAAAGCCAAGTCAACAAACAGGTCACTGACCATCTTGAATCCCACCGTACCTTCTCCGCTGTGCAATCTGGTTTCCGAGCCGGTCACGGGTGTACCTCAGCCACGCTCAAGGTACTAAACGATATCATAACCGCCATCGATAAAAGACAGTACTGTGCAGCCGTCTTCATAGACCTTGCCAAGGCTTTCGACTCTGTCAATCACCGTATTCTTATCGGCAGACTCAGTAGCCTCGGTTTTTCGGATGACTGCCTTGCCTGGTTCACCAATTACTTTGCAGACAGAGTTCAGTGTGTCAAATCGGAGGGCATGCTGTCCGGTCCTCTGGCAGTCTCTATGGGGGTGCCACAGGGTTCAATTCTCGGGCCGACTATTTTCTCTGTATATATCAATGATGTTTCTCATGCTGCGGGCGATTCCCTGATCCACCTCTACGCAGACGACACCATTCTATATACTTCCGGCCCGTCCTTGGACACTGTGCTATCTAACCTCCAAACGAGCTTCAATGCCATACAGCACTCCTTCCGTGGCCTCCAACTGCTCTTAAACGCTAGTAAAACCAAATGCATGCTTTTCAACCGTTCGCTGCCTGCACCCGCACGCCTGACCAGCATCACCACCCTGGATGGTTCCGACCTTGAATATGTGGACATCTATAAGTACCTAGGTGTCTGGCTAGACTCTAAACTCTCCTTCCAGACCCATATCAAACATCTCCAATCGAAAATCAAATCAAGAGTCGGCTTTCTATTCCGCAACAAAGCCTCCTTCACTCACGCCGCCAAACTTACCCTAGTAAAACTGACTATCCTACCGATCCTCGACTTCGGCGACGTCATCTACAAAATTGCTTCCAACACTCTACTCAGCAAACTGGATGCAGTTTATCACAGTGCCATCCGTTTTGTCACTAAAGCACCTTATACCACCCACCACTGCGACTTGTATGCTCTAGTCGGCTGGCCCTCGCTACATATTCGTCGCCAGACCCACTGGCTCCAGGTCATCTACAAGTCCATGCTAGGTAAAGCTCCGCCTTATCTCAGTTCACTGGTTACGATGGCAACACCCATCCGTAGCACGCGCTCCAGCAGGTGTATCTCACTGATCATCCCTAAAGCCAACACCTCATTTGGCCGCCTTTCGTTCCAGTTCTCTGCTGCCTGTGACTGGAACGAATTGCAAAAATCGCTGAAGTTGGAGACTTTTATCTCCCTCACCAACTTCAAACATCTGCTATCTGAGCAGCTAACCGATCGCTGCAGCTGTACATAGTCTATTGGTAAATAGCCCACCCATTTTCACCTACCTCATCCCCATACTGTTTTTATTTATTTATTTTTATTTTTCTGCTCTTTTGCACACCAATATCTGTACATAACCATCTGATCATTTATCACTCCAGTGTTAATCTGCATAATTGTAATTATTTGCCTACCTTCTCATGCCTTTTGCACACAATGTATATATAGACTCCCCTTTTTTCTACTGTGTTATTGACTTGTTAATTGTTTACTCCATGTGTAACTCTGTGTTGTCTGTTCACACTGCTATGCCTTATCTTGGCCAGGTCGCAGTTGCAAATGAGAACTTGTTCTCAACTAGCCTACCTGGTTAAATAAAGGTGAAATAAAATTATTTTTAAAAAAAATACTGATTGCAAATCCACTGCCTCGGTCCGTTAGCAGTAAATTGGGGATGCAGTATGAGAACTAAAATCCTTGATTTACAGTTAGTCACCTTATGTTTGTTTTTTAACATGATCTTGGCAATAGCTAAAATTTATTCATAATTTACTCATCCTGTATTTGCACAGGTGGGGCGGCAGGTAGCCTAGTGGTTAGAGCGTTGGACTAGTAACCGGAAGGTTAGGAGGGAAACAGGGATGGGACAGCGTTTAGAGTGGGACTCGCACCCCTCGTATGGACCGCATTAACATAAACAACCAATCCCAAATAACATTTTATTTTTTGGTTAGATTAAAAGGAAAAGGAGTCCCATAATCAACGCAACAGAAAAGGGATTTCTATCCAGTTATTTTCAAATTAGGGATCATTCAAAACAGCTACTGCATATCCGTGTACAGTTGAAGTCGGAAGTTTACATACACTTTAGCCAAATACATTTTCACAATTCCTGACATTTAATCAAAGTACAAATTATTAGGTCTGTCTTTGGTCAGTTTGGATCACCACTTTATTTTAAGAACGTGAAATGTCAGAATAATATAGCAGAGAGAATGATTTTTTTCAGGTTTTATTTCCTTCATCACATTCCCAGTGGGTCAGAAGTTTACATACACTCAATTAGTATTTGGTAGCATTGCCTTAAATTGTTTAACTTGGGTCAAACGTTTTGGGTAGCCTTCCACAAGCTTCCCACAATAAGTTGGGTGAATTTTGGCCCATTCCTCCTGACAGAGCTGGTGTAACTGAGTCAGGTGTGTAGGCCTCCTTGCTCGCACATGCTTTTTCAGTTCTGCCCAAACATTTTCTATGGGATTGAGGTTAGGGCTTTATGATGGCCACTCCAATACCTTGACTTTGTTGTTCCTAAGCCATTTTGCCACAACTTTGGAAGTATGCTTGTGGTCATTGTCCATTTGGAAGACCCATTTGCGACCAAGTTTTAACTTCCTGACTGATGTCTTGAGATATTCCTTCAATATATCCACATAATTTTCCTCCCTCATGATGCCATCTATTTTGTGAAGTGCACCAGTCCCTCCTGCAGCAACGCACCCTGACAACATGATATTGCCACCCCCCTGCTTAACCGTTGAGATGGTGTTTTTCGGCTTGCAAGCCTCCCCCTTTTTCCTCCAAACATAATGATGGTCATTATGGCCTAACAGTTCTATTTTTATTTCATCAGACCAGAGGACATTTCTCCAAAAAGTACGATCTTTGTCCCCATGTGCAGTTGCAAACCGTAGTCTGGCTTTTTTTATGGCGGTTTTGGAGCAGTGGCTTCTTCCTTGCTGAGTAGCCTTTCAGGTTATGTCAATATAGGACTCGTTGTACTGTGGATATAGATACTTTTGTACCTGGTTCCTCCAGCATCTTGCTGTTGTTCTGGGACTGATTTGCACTTTTCGCACCAAAGTACATTCGTCTCCTTCATGAGCGTTATGACTGCTGCATGGTCCCATGGTGATTATACTTGCGTAGTATTGTTTGTACAGATGAATGTGGTACCTTTAGGTGCTTGGAAATTGCTCCCAAGGATGAACCAGACTTGTGGAGGTCTACAGTTTTTACAGAGGTCTTGGCTGATTTCTTTTGATTTCAAACAAAGATTTGAAATCAATGATGTCAAACAAAGAGTCACCAAGTTTGAAGGTAGGCATTGAAATACATCCACAGTTACACCTCCAATTGACTCAAATTATGTCAATTGGCCTACCAGAAGCTTCTAAAGCCATGACATCATTTTCTGGAATTTTACAAGCTGGTTAAAGGCACAGTCAACTTAGTGTATGTAAACTTCTGACCCACTGGAATTGTGATACAGTGAATTATATGTGAAATAATCTGTCTGTAAACAATTGTTGGAAAAATTACTTTTGTCATGCACAAAGTAGATGTCCTCACCAACTTGCCAAAACTATTTGTTAACAAGAAATTTGTGGATTGTTTTAAAAACGAGGTTTAATGACTCCAACCTAAGTATGTAAACTTACGACTTCAACTGTATGTATGATGAAGTTGCTGATGCATATGGGAAGACTGTTTATATAAATAACCCCATGCATGTTTTTCCATGTTATTTGGGATTTGATAACAGGGTAAGATTGGTAGGCGTGGTGCAGCTAAAAAGAGCCCGTAACAACCCAGATGTGGTTGAAAACCACACCAGACGATTCTGGGCCAGTGCGGTAGAAGTGGGGGATTGGGTGTGTATTTTGGGGGGCCTCCGCTCTGCATTCTTAGCATCATACTAGCCATGATGCAGAAACAGAAGGCATTCAACCTTGTCTCAGTACTATACCATTCATATACAAGTCAACAGTGTACATGTTGTTCTGAGGCTAATGTAGCATTAGTTGCTAACTAGCATTAGCAGCTAAACCTGAGGGTAATGTAGCATTAGCCGCTAACTAGCATTAGCACCTAAACCTGAGGGTAATGTAGCATTAGCAAAAGGATAGATGTCTCATGCTCTGGCACGCTGCTTTTAGTCCCTGAAAACCTGCCAAAAGTGCTAGATGACACACACAGGCATTTAATACATGTTGTATAATAAAGATTTATTAGGCTGGTATTTGGATTAGACTAGCAGCATTGATATGCTCCTCTCTGATAGCACTTTTTAGAGTAAAAAACAACATAACAACAAAGAATTTCCTATAGGGTTCAGAGTGTCCTCCTGGTAACAGAACCAAGCGTAGGTTTCAGAGTGCCCTCCACGTGTGCTCTGATGTGTTAGTTAATGAAGGAGGTAGGTGTATCCACGGTAATACTCTCCGGGTGAGTTTACACAGCGTAATAATGTAATCACACGGTCAGACGAGTTGGCCCTGGGCAGTGAGTGGGGGTCGCTTACCTGGATCAGCAGTGGGTTAATGTGCCACATCTGGGACGATGGCGCCCGTAACCCTATCCTCCCCCTGGAGGACCTGCGGGCACTAAAATCAGATATGGTTAGAGCACATACAACAGGGGTGACAAGCTCATTCCATGGAAGGCTGAGTGTCTGCTGTTTTTTTTGTGTCCAATTAAGACCTAGACAACCAGGTGAGGGGAGTTCCTAACTGATCAGTGACCTTATTTCATCAATATAGTACAAGGGAGGAGCGAAAACCCGGAGACTGTCGGCCCTCCGTGGAATTAGTTAGACACATAACATACAGTATGTAGAAGAGTAAGGGCTGGATTCAATCCGTATCACTTTAGTATCTCGGAAGACCTGCATTAAAATGTAAAGGTAATTTCTGACATATGCAGCGTTTACCATGAGTGAAGTCTCAGCGATGGTGGGAACATTACCTTTAACTGTTAATCGTGCTATGAAGCGGATCTTCAGCGCCAAGGACTGAATAGAGCCCCTAGTGTGTTGTATTTAAAGGGGACCCAAGACAATGTCATCAGTCTAAAGCAGTGTCCTTTCCTTGTCTCCTTTCCTTTGAACTGATGTGAAAACACTTGACAGCAGGACCTCCCTAGTAGGAATCCCACATGTGGATTCACCCACACCGTCTTATGTAGCAGATAAAGGAAACGAGGAGAGGAGAGGAAGCCAAATTAGACTATTGAGATGCAATCGAGGTAGATTTCTCACCTGATAGGAGTGTTGAATTCGTTTGGCAGCACATTTGGTCTCAGCATACTCTTGAGTCGAGGGGTTGGGACAGGGATGTTCACTGGCACCGCTTAACTGTTATATGTAATCTACATAAACTGAGGCTGGCCGTGTGAAGGCCCCTCGTGCACTTACCAGTACTGTAGTGTGTGCATGTGTGGGTGTCATTATGGAAAGGTAGACATTCGGTACGTGTATTATTTCAATGTAGTCAGTCTGTGATACAGAAGAAAGATTATGAGTTGATAGGACCAGATAAGAGAAGAAAGAGAGAGAGGATCATACTGTATGTTGAGTGTATGTTGAGTGTGTGTGTTTGTGTGTTGTGCAAACCCGTGATTTCGCTCAGTGACCAAAATGCACCCTCTGATTCACACACTCGTCCAGCTTTCACGCACCACTTTGCTCGCTCGCTCGCACGCATGCACACACGCACACACACACACACACACGCACACGCACACGCACACACGCACAAACACACACACACAGTTCAGACACTTTCCTCTCCTCCATTCCTCCACATTACGTAACATTGACAGACTCCCCACAACAGTACAAACAGGACACCCACACTAAGGTCAGGGGTGTGATGAGGTAACAAGGACAGGAAGAGGAAGGAGGGGTAACCATGGAGACCAGGGGATATAGAGGAAGTGACCACACAGAAGCATACATTACTGATCTGCTCCTGTGTCTTCCTCAGTCTCTGTTGCTCTGGTGTGTCAGATACAATGCTGAAGCCTCTGCCTTTGCTATCCTCAAAGTCCTTTTTGTATTTCACCTGAAACAAGAGACGGGGATGAGATTTGAAAAACGACTTAGTCGTAATACTTTGCCATTTGAAAATCCTTCCTTTCCACGGTGGTTCTAAGCTGCAACACAATAGTCTGACAAGTATTGTGATGAGAAAGAGAGCCTGCTGTTTTGAACTGAAGATACCAGGGTAAAAGAGGCTGGTCTAAAACAAATGAAGTGTTTTGTTTGGAAATAAGCTGGTTAGTTTAGGTTTGTTATTGGTTCCATTTCATCTCTGAAAATATTTAGAAGGACAGTTGTTTTGTAGTCCCTCTCATCGCTAAAGAGCAAGACAACAATTCAGACAAAATTATTCTTGATTCAAAGCCGTTCATCTTGTAGATACCCACACTATACAATAGCTTTGTGTAGGGAACATATTAAACGCAAATTTGAATTCTAATTAAACCTTCATTTTTGACTATTGGAGTTTTGAGAGCTTTATTCTCCAACACTTTGAAGTCTCATATCATGACATAAGCTCTTACATAAAGTATTAATGTGGCACACCTGATCGTTATCTTATTGTGTGGAATAATTATACTTTGTCAAGGGCACACTATGAATAATTCATACATCACTAGACGGCTAGCTATATAGGATTGTAAAGAAAAGCAAAGGAAAAGGGGGATGTACAACTGAATGCATTCAACTGAAATGTGTCTTAACCCTTCTGAATCAGAGAGGTGCGGAGGGGGGGGGGGGGCTGCCTTTATCGATATCCTCGTCATCGGCACCCGGGGAACAGTGGGTTAACGGCCTTGCTCAGGGGCAGAACAACAGATTGTCATCTCAGGGATTTGATCCAGCAACCTTTTGGTTACTGGCCCAACACTCCTACCAGCTAGGCTACCGTTAGTCAAGGCTTCATGTTTATTATCTATGCATAGTCACTTTACCCCTACCTACATGTACATATTACAAATTATATTATTTTGTGTTAATACAAAAATCAAGAAATACAAAAATCAAAAATATGTAGGGGCCAAAATTATTGATACCCCTAAAGATTCTTATAAAGTAGTCAAACATTTTGTATTTGAAAATAAGAAATTAGTATGTTTCTAAACACTACATAAACACTACACAACATTAATGTGGATGCTACCATGATTACGTATAGTCCTGAATAAATCATGAATAAGGATGAGTGAGAGCATTAGAGGATCAAAGATCATACCCCCAAGACATGCTAACCTCTCACCATTACCAATAACAGGGGAGGTTAGCATTTTATATCATACCCCCAAGACATGCTAACCTCTCACCATTACCAATAACATGGGAGGTTAGCATTTTATATCATACCCCCAAGACATGCTAACCTCTCACCATTACCAATAACAGGGGAGGTTAGCATTTTATATCATACCCCCAAGACATGCTAACCTCTCACCATTACCAATAACATGGGAGGTTAGCATTTTATATCATACCCCCAAGACATGCTAACCTCTCACCATTACCAATAACATGGGAGGTTAGCATTTTATATCATACCCTCAAGACATGCTAAACTCTCACCATTACCAATTACAGGGGAGGTTAGCATTTTATATCATACCCCCAAGACATGCTAAACTCTCACCATTACCAATAACAGGGGAGGTTAGCATTTTATACCATAACCCCAAGACATGCTAACCTCTCACCATTACCAATAACAGGGGAGGTTAGAATTTTATATCATACCCTCAAGACATGCTAACTCTAACCATTACCAATAACAGGGGAGGTTAGCATTTTATATCATAACCCCAAGACATGCTAACCTCTCACCATTACCAATAACAGGGGAGGTTAGCATTTTATATCATACCCCAAGACATGCTAACCTCTCACCATTACCAATAACATGGGAGGTTAGCATTTTATATCATACCCCAAGACATGCTAACCTCTCACCATTACCAATAACATGGGAGGTTAGCATTTTATATCATACCCCAAGACATGCTAACCTCTCACCATTACCAATAACATGGGAGGTTAGCATAGGAGTGTTTAGAAACATATTCTATTCTTATTTACAATAAAAGTGACTCCAAAATACAATACATTATTTACCATTTATTTTATATGGTACAAAATAATCTGAAACACAACCAAAAACTACAAATGAGTCAGAATCCTGATGTAGGATTCCCTACCTTTTGAGCAAATGAATTATTACATATTCAACAACATCTCTTTCTATGAGCATGTTGTATTAGTATAAAATAATAGGATTTCAACAACAAAAAAATTCATACAGTATAGCTCAGTATTTGAATTCTTTATTTTATAGAGTCATTATTACTCATCATTATCAAGGGTGTCAATAAGTTTAGACCCTACTGTATAATTCACACAAACACGAACAGACAGAGCTAGGCTACTGAGCCCTACAATAATGAAGAGTGTAAACCTCATGGACAGGATGGGTTATTCATTTATCAGTTTACCCAAGAGACACGTTTCAGCTGATTTCTCTCAAAGTAGCCTATCAGTGGCGATATTCTGTCCTTCAGTATTAATAGTCTATTATTGCTACTGTTATGTAAGGCTCAACCTGTGATTTATGACTCATATCATTAGCATGTCAAATTAAAGCTAGAAAAACACAGGTTGATAAATATCCCAGACGTTCATGTTTCTGGCTGAGGGACTGGCAGAGGTTCTCAGACAGCACAAGGGAATGGCTGGGACGAGGGGCAGTTCGTTCCACTAAGCTTGCATACTTAGCAGGGCTGGAGAAAAAGCCTGCATACCTACTACAAGTAGCTAGAAGCTCACCAAGAGCTAGGGTTGGCCACCCTGTTACACATCCAAAACCATATGAATTAAATCCAGCAGTCTTCTCAGCTCTGGGTTCTGCTGGTTGACTCACTGAAAAGTGTCAGGTGTACAGCAGTGGAGGCTGCTGAGGAGAGGTGCCACCAACCTCCTGTGATGTACAGATGTACATTATATAATAGATTCATTATTTCATAGTGTACCAGTGTACTTTGATGGAAACAGACAGGTAGATACGTTAACAGAGCATCTCAATTGGTGTGAAGAGGCTTGTGTTTATTTGTGGCTCTAGGGCAGGTTCTGTACGTGGTAAACAACAGTAGAATGGATCTGGTGAGAAAGGCATTGCTTTGCTCCTCCGTGATAGTCGATAAGCACAGTCACTCACTCACACTGACCACCAGAGAGACAGAGAGAAAGAGAGAGAGAGAGAGAGAGAGAAAGAGAGACGCCGGGGTAAATTACTCTAGTAAATCTCTGATGGTAAATGACACTGTCAGGTAATAACAGTTCCTTTTATTACAGCATCCATGGCTGGTGCCGAGAGAGACGGCAATAATACACACAGACCTGGCTGTTGCTCTACACTGAGGATGTCCTCAGTCGGGTTTGAGGACAGGGATCGATATGAGTAGGTATCACCGACTGGGTTTGCAAAGAATTGTAGGCTGATTGTAGAGGGGGGCATGGCTACCTCATATGGTTTCTCTGACACATAGAATCTCAGACCATCTGGTAACAGAGGGGGCAACTGCACGGCCATTGTGGGGGTGCTTGGCCGCCAGACAATAATGAGCAAGGGCCAACATGATCTCAGTGACTGTGTCAGGGTCACTCAGCCAGTTAGGACAGCACTCTGAGGGGACAGAGAGGGAGGATTATCCCAGGCCAGTTAACAGACAAAAGCTGAAAGTGCATCAGGAGTGAAGGCACCGATGCCACAACACACTCATAGGACAAAACACAAATGAGGATGAACAATCAATGTGCAAGAGCTAGTTCTGTCAGTGAGAGACTGGAGTGTTCTATATTTTGTGTGAGTGTGAGTGTGAGTGTGAGTGTGAGTGTGTGTGTGTGTGTGTGTGTGTGTGTGTGTGTGTGTGTGTGTGTGTGTGTGTGTGTGTGTGTGTGTGTGTGTGTGTGTGTGTGTGTGTGTGTGTGTGTTTGTGAGAGAGAGAGTGAGAGTGTGTGTCAGAGAGTGAGAGTCTGTGTGTGAGAGTGAGAGAGACAGAGATGCCCCTCTCCCTGGCCTGGGACATAGCCTGACTCCTTCTGGAGACCACTGAGTGGAAAGCTGTCCCTCAGTGAACCAACAATCTGCTGCCAAAACATGCTACCAAACATGACAGCTTCAGACGATGGTGATTTATAGTAGGTTTTATGAAAATGTTCAGTTGCCAGACATGCCCCAAAATGTTGTCTATTTTGTACATTATGTCTGCATTGTTGTTCAGGCTACAACAAAGGAGAAGAAGGATAAAAAACAAGGGAAATCAAGCGTGAAAGGTGACATAAGAGTCAGACATTGTTGACCGACTCCTCTAGGGCATTGGCGTTCCACCAGAAAGGCTGACATGTTGTGTCTAGAAATGACCCAGATGTGAGCCAGTTTCAGGCTAAGAGCTAACAGTCATACCTAGAGAGCCTAACTTAGAGGGAGTGAGTGCTGTATGACTGTCCCCCTGACATAGAAGACAACTTGTTCTGACAGTGTCCTCTATACTACTTCATCTCTCCACCCTCACTTAACAGGCTGTCTGATTTTCTAGTGTAGGCCCAAGTTACAGCAAATATCACACCAAATGTTAGTCACCGAATTAAGGTTGTGTCTCGCTTCAGGAAACTAGGTGTATGTTGCACATCACTACTTCACAGGAGAGGCATTTGATTGTAAACATGTATTTTTTTTAATCAAAATGCGTTTTTTGGCAGATCTGGAAGTTTCATGTGCCTTAATAAAACACTTGTTTTCCGTAAATACAAATAAAAACATAAAATTATGAGCATAGTTGGTTTAGCCATGGAAAAAGACAGGAATCTTCCCGCTAGCCATGATTGGCTGAGATAATGGATGGGTTGATGGGAGATGAGTTTGGATTGGTCTGCCATGTAGCATGCTTCTGTCTATAACGTGAGCTGTTCAGTATGTGTTCAGTATGTGTTGATAGTCCTTTCTACTGTGCCGCTTTTGAAAGATATAACGTTAGCCATCGAGAACTACAAAAGTTTTGCTACTTTTCTCAACAACGTTGATGCCCTGAATATAGCAGGCACTATTGACAGTTGGAAAAAGTGATGGGCTACTTTCTGCACATGCCACGGTCAGTGTGAACCTGACACAACGCTGGCCAAACAAGATGTAGCTACAAACAAAACAGAGTTAAATGGTTCCAGTCTGCCGTGAGCGTTCATCCATGTATACGGGTAAGAGTCTAGCTACATTTATAGATAGATATAAGTTTCAAATTTAGTCAGAAAGTTGTTTTCATTGCAAGTTAAAGCATACTGTTAGCTAACTAGAGAACGTTTGCCTTCCGGGTCGCTCACTAAAGTCACGTGTATCATCTGTGTAGTAATATTATTCAAATCAGAAAATCCATTTGCTTTGCTATAGCCTAATGTTAGCTAGCTAACATTGAACCTGGTTGGTTAGCTTTAGCTACCTACAGAGTCATACTACAGCTTTGACAATGTTTGTATTGGTAGTAGTATGAGGTGGGATTATGTCGGTTTATTGTTTAGCTAGCTAGCTACATGTCTGAACAAAACTCTACTTTGCCATGATGATTACATTACCCATCGAGTTAGCCAGGTATTTTTCAATATTTTTGTTCAATATTTTTTTTCTTCAAGTTAGCCAGGTAGCGTATTTTTACCTGGAGTTTTTCCTTATTGTAGGCTACCATTAGTCTACATCTTTGGTTGTTTACTAAACTACTCACTCTGTTTAGCACATGGCCTCATATGTGAATCCTTAAAGAGATGGATGGGGCTAAGGCTTAAGAGGGTGTGAATGATACTGATTGGGTTTAGACAAATAAGAGCTCTCCAGTAGGTGTACCAAACATTCAAGGGCCATTTTCTCAAAAGTGGGGTTACAATTGTATCAACTTTCAAAAGAAGAATTACTTTCCCATTGTTCCTCAACTGCAGTGTATGATATACCATTTTCTAGCTCCGAGTCTCTACCGATCCCCGCATTAGCCTCATGCTCCCTCTACTTTGTCTCCCTGCTTCTGCTCATATCCTGTCATCAAAATAATAAAAATACCTAAGGAGATCGGAATTCTGTTCTCCTTAAAAAAAAACTTAAAAAAAAGATTGTGATGCACCGAAAAGAAACAGGTAGAAACAATTACTGTAGTTCAAAATTAGGAGTAGGAATGTTAAAATAGATACTCCAACAACATTTTTTTTTAAACACTTGATCCTATCTCTTTGGGGCCATGTAAATAGAACCATAGGTTAATCAGGGAAATCTCCAGTGGAGCTGGAGCCCTATCGGCCCCTTAGATTAGTTGCTTCAAGCTTAAATAACCAAATTACTGACGCGCCACCGCCTTTGAGAATGTGCTCCAAAAAACAGGCCAAAGAATGGATTGCTTGTGTGCGAAGCAGAGACAAGATTATATTTTCCTATCCACTGGTTGTTACAGTGTGTGTGTGTGCAATAAACCCTAATGCACTGATACAGTTGGATGAATGTTGACATACAGTACAGTACATACAATACAGTAAAGTGATTGTGTGTGGCTCAGTTGCAAGGAAATGACAATATCAGGATTGTAGGTTTGATTCTCACTGGGGCCACCTACACAAAAATGTATGCAAGCACTACTGTAAGACGCTAAGTATAAAAGCCTGTGCTAAATGGCACGTATAAGTAACTAACAATCAAATGATCTGTAGTTATAGAGTACATCATTTGATCAGTGGCTATGGATACATGAGCCTATGTGAGAGTGGGGGAATGGAAGCTGCTGATGATTAATACAAGTTATGCAATCCATTAATCTGTATGAAGAAAATGCTGAGAGTACCTTGATGATTCTGATAGTCAGAAGTTCATCATTACAGAGAGAGCTTAGAGCCTTGCTT
This sequence comes from Oncorhynchus mykiss, assembly GCF_013265735.2. NCBI lineage: Eukaryota > Metazoa > Chordata > Actinopteri > Salmoniformes > Salmonidae > Oncorhynchus > Oncorhynchus mykiss. The sequence goes on from NC_048579.1 coordinate 16,402,204, forward strand.
GTGGATACATATAACGCTATCCGTGTCTTCAGACACATGTTTGATGCCTTTAGATGATCTGCAGTGTTTATGACTGCAGAATGAAAGCAATACAGCTCTCTGTAGACTAGAGATTCAGGGTAAACCAAATCAGACAGATCCTGTGAGTGAGCTCCCCTCCCTCCCTCCCTCCCTCCCTCCCTCCCTCCCTCCCTCCCTCCCTCCCTCCCTCCCTCCCTCCCTCCCTCCCCCACCTCCTTCTCTCTCCCTCCCTCCCTCTCTTTGACGTTCCTGTCTCTTCCTTTTGGCTGTGTTCTGAGCCAAAGGACTGGCATGTGGACAGACACCCAGTGTGTCTGTGTTTCTTTGACAGATGGGCCCTGGCTGTGTGTCCCTGTTCAGGCGAGTTAGGGATCTGATACCCAGATACAGGCAGAAAGGGAGGTATAGCAAAGGAGCAAAACATGGGAGTGGTGTTTCACTGCTGTGGCATATTACACCTCTGTGACGACATAGAAGTGTGGATCCTCTAGTTCCCTCATTTTTAACAATGTGTTTTCCAGCCCAGCACCTGAAAATGATGTGAATTTGACGACATACACAAAAATTGAAGGCCATCTCACCTGGCTCTGCAATTCACTCTGATGTCTCAGTCTCAGGTTCTCTGGGGTGTCAGTCACAATGGTGAAGGACTGCTTGGGGTAGTGCCTGGAGAGAGAGAGGGTAGGGAGGTACATATGTGAATATTGAACTACTGCTATGAGAAGATGATTCCTCTCCTTTGCACAAATTATTTTGTCTTATAATCTAATGGCAAAGAATGGAGACATGTTCATGTTTACCGTCCTTAACGTTAAAGTAGGAAGTCAGCTAATTGATTCCCAAAAGTTAGTGTCAAGTATATTTGAGTGCAAGGTTGTCTCCTACATTTTGGTTATTCACAAAGGATCTAGCTTTTCAGACCCACAATTACAACAACTGAGTCCTATTGGCATATGGACAACTTTTAAGAACAATCATCAAGTAAAATGCTCCTAATAAACATTCCCCAAAAGCCCAGATATACACTGTGTTGAGAATAGAAAATGTAGAATGTGAATAGGACCTAACAGGCACAGGCAATATTTGCTAAAACAATTGCCTATTGAAAAGTCTAAAAGCTGAAAGTTCAGCTATGACCTGATGACAACATTGAAAAAGGGAAACTTTGAATGACCTGAACAAAGGTGACAAACATATCACTGTTACATGGGAAACACTAGGCTCTGCCCACAGCCTTTTGGTTTGAATGATGGAATGACAACTCAAAGCAAAAGAGCAAACTGCACACACACATGCACACACACGCACACACACACACACACACGCACACGCACGCACACACACACGCACAAACAAACAAACAAACAAACAAACAAACAAACAAATCAAACAAATCAAACACAAACATATTGGTCTTCTTGAGCTTCAAGATTGCATGTTTGGTCCAAGTAAAGTGCAAATTGGTTCAATAAAGCTTATTGTTAAATTAATGTATAATGAAAACATAAAGTAAAAGTCTTTGGTTGGATAGGGTTCATGGAAATCACACCTAAACTATCCCTCTGATATGCCCCATGTCCAGTGAGGAAATAGGAGGCTGGATCTGTGTCTGTGTTTGAGAGGGTGCTGGAAAGGGATGAAGGGCCCTTGAATGTGTTTGCCTGGGAGGGATAGAGGGACAGAGGTAGGAAAGAATGGAGGGATGAAGGGATGAAGTGGTTGACCACACTTCATCCCTCACAGGCTGTGACTAAGGATGCCAGGGGGAGCTGGCAAAGGTCCCCGACTGTACACATGGGAGTCTAGAGAGAACATCAAAAACAGAGAGATGGACAGAGTACTGAGAGAGAGAGAGAGAGGGCCAGATAGTGAGTGAAATGGACAGAGTACTGACAGAGAGGGCCAGATAGTGAGAGAGATGGACAGAGTACTGAGAGAGAGAGAGAGAGAGAGAGAGAGAAAGAGCAATAGAGACAGAGAGAGAGAGAGAGAGAGAGAGAGAGAGAGAGAGAGACAGATAGTGAGAGAGATGGACAGAGTACTGAGAGAGAGGGCCAGATAGTGAGAGAGATGGACAGAGTACTGAGAGAGAGGGCCAGATAGTGAGAGAGATGGACAGAGTACTGAGAGAGGGCCAGATAGTGAGAGAGATGGAGAGATAGTGAGAGAGATCAGTTGATTGTTGTAGATGACTGAGAAAGAGAGAGATGGAGGAGATCTCTTTCAGCACAGTTCCAACAGCTATGATGGATGTGTAACCAGGCCAGCTCCGCTCAGTAGTGTTAAAAGCTCTTAGTAGTACCTAAAGTTGTTGAGTATACATGTTGATTCGTTTTTTATGGTATGAATAATATTGGGTTCATTTATTCTGGGGTTACACGGACCACGTTTTCCCATCTGTCTAACTTTCCTTATTTAAAACAGTCTGGCAGAACACCAAGCAAACACTTGTGTAAACATTTTAAGTATTGGAATGAAGTTTGTGAACGGGAAGGTAAGCAAAGCAGCTTATTTAAGTTGAACATGCAAAGTACTGGAACATCGCTCACTAAATGTAGGGGTAAAGACAGGTACTGGAAGTAAGGGGTTGGTGCCCACAGGTTCTTTACAGACGGGTTTCCCAGGTCTTAAAAACAGTAGAGCGACGTAGTCTCAATTGTCTAGCGATCAGTGCCGCTGCGCTCAGAACGCACACGTAACAGTGCCGGCGTGGGTTCAAATCTGACCCCCTGCTTACACTCCCTACTCCAGTCTTCAACTGGCTGTCCTATTATTATTATTATTTGTATTTTTTTTATATATTTTTTTATACCTTGTTTTCTCCCCAATTTCGTGGTATCCAATTGTTTTTAGTAGCTACTATCTTGTCTCATCGCTACAACTCCCGTACGGGCTCGGGAGAGACGAAGGTTGAAAGTCATGCGTCTTCTGATACACAACCCAACCAAGCTTCTTAACACAGTGCGCATCCAACCCGGAAGCCAGCCGCACCAATGTGTCGGAGGAAGCACAGTGCACCTGGCAACCTTGGTTAGCGTGCACTGCGCCCGGCCCGCCACAGGAGTCGCTGGTGCGCGATGAGACAAGGATATTCCTACCGGCCAACCCCTCCCTAACCCAGACTACGCTAGGCCAATTGTGCGTCGCCCCACGGACCTCCCGGTCGCGGCCGGTTATGACAGAGCCTGGGCGCAAACCCAGAGTCTCTGGTGGCACAGCTGGCGCTGTAGTACCCTTAACCACTGCGCCACCCGGAGGCCCCAACTGGCAGTCCTATTGATAAAATACCAACTCCTTAAAAGGCTGGAGAGCTGTCATTCAGAACAGTGCTGAGAGGATATTCAGCCGCACAGTTTGACCACTCCACTAAACTGGAGCTCTTGGTGTTTTGAGGGGCTCTGCTTCCCATTCTCTTTCAGCCTCATTCCCTGCCATTTCTCTCGAAGGGTTTTGCTGCCAATATACCCATCAACCTTTCTTCTGTGGTTTTCCTACTTACACGGTACAGAATTTGATCAATGTGTTTTCCTGCTACCTGTCCAAAATACCAGACCCCTCAGTATGACCTCAGTATGACCCTACCGACCGCACAGAACACTCACTCAGCAAGAGCTAACTTGTGTTGTAAAGAAACACGACAGGCTTTGTCACTTTGTCGCCACTGTTCATAAGATTTCCACACTGGAGAGCAGAGAGCAGCTATAGGACGGGAGAGGGAATTTGAATAGACGTCTGTTAACAATGACGTTGTGGAAGCAACCATTTTGGACATTATTCTACCACTAAAGTACAAATTCAAGCCCCTGACTATTAGCATATCCACATTGCTCAATGTGTTAGACATTAAACAAAGATTGTGGGTGTGATAAGGAAGGGTACATTGTAAGTTATTCTGAGTAAGAAAGAACATTTGCTAAAATTGTCATCTCGTTGCATTTTAAATGTGTTACTGTTCTTGTCTATCAGTGTATCAGTGTTTTGCTTCTTGACATGTTTTATGTTTTTGTGTGGACCCCAGGAAGAATAGCTGCTGTTTCGGCAAAAGATAATTGGGATTTGAATAAACCATTGAACCATTTCCCCTCTCATACGATCCTCTGAACAACAAAGGGAGCAATGTGAGATGATGAGTCAAGAGCTTCACCAGAGTACAGTATACTGACCTCACACTAACGTTACAGAGCTTCACTAGAGAACAGCTTATTAGCTCTATTAGTGCTTCACTTGAGTACAGAATACTGACCTCACTCTACTCTCCCGTATGGGAGTTGTAGCGATGAGACAAGATAGTAGCTACTAAACAATTGAATAACACGAAAAAGGGGTAAAAAATATATATTTTTTAAAAACAGAGCTTCACGAGAGTACAGTATACTGACCTCACACTAACATTACAGAGCTTCACTAGAGTAGAGTATTCTGACCTCACACTAACATTACAGAGCTTCACCAGAGTACAGTATACTGACCTCACACTAACATTACAGAGCTTCACTAGAGTAGAGTATTCTGACCTCACACTAACATTACAGATCTTCACCAGAGTACAGTATACTGACCTCACACTAACATTACAGAGCTTCACTAGAGTACAGTATATTGACCTCACACAAATATTACAAAGCTTCATGAGAGTACAGTATTTGGACCTCACACTAACATTACAAAGCTTCATGAGAGTACAGTATTTGGACCTCACACTAACATTACAAAGCTTCATGAGAGTACAGTATTTGGACCTCACACTAACATTACAAAGCTTCATGAGAGTACAGTATATTGACCTCACACAAATATTACAGAGCTTCACTAGAGTACAGTATACTGACCTCACTAATATAGCTTCACTAGAGTACAGTATACTGACCTCACTAATATAGCTTCACTAGAGTACAGTATACTGACCTCACACTAATAGAGCTTCACCGGAGTACAGTATACTGACCTCACACTAACATTATAGCTTCACCAGAGTACAGTATACTGACCTCACACTAATAGAGCTTCACTTGAGTACAGTATATTGACCTCACACTAACATTACAGAGCTTCACCAAAGTACAGTATACTGACCTCACACTAATAGAGCTTCACTAGAGTACAATATATTGACCTCACACTAACATTACAGAGATTCACCTGAGTACAGTATACTGACCTCACACTAATAGAGCTTTACCAGAGTACAGTATACTGACCTCACACTAACATTACAGAGCTTCACTGGAGTACAGTTTTGACCTCACACTAACATTACAGAGCTTCACCAGAGTACAGTATACTGACCTCACACTAATAGAGCTTCACTAGAGTACAGTATACTGACCTCACACTAACATTACAGAGCTTCACTAGGATACAGTATACTGACCTCACACTAACATTACAGAGCTTCACTAGGGTACAGTATACTGACCTCACACTAACATTACAGAGCTTCACTAGGGTACAGTATACTGACCTCACACTAACATTACAGAGCTTCACTAGGGTACAGTATACTGACCTCACACTAATAGAGCTTGACTAGAGTACAATATATTGACCTCACACTAACATTAGAGCTTCACCAGAGTACAGTATACTGACCTCACACTAATAGAGCTTCACCGGAGTACAGTATACTGACCTCACACTAACATTACAGAGCTTCACCAGAGTACAGTATACTGACCTCACACTAACATTACAGAGCTTCACCAGAGTACAGTATACTTACCTCACACTAACATTACAGAGCTTCACCAGAGTACAGTATACTGACCTCACACTAACATTACAGAGATTCACTAGAGTACAGTACAGTGACCTCACACTAATAGAGTTTCACTAGAGTACAGCATATTGACCTCACACTAACATTACAGAGCTTCACTAGAGTACAGTATACTGACCTCACACTAATAGAGCTTCACTGGAGTTCAGTATATTGACCTCACACTAATATTACAGAGCTTCACCAGAGTACAGTATATTGACCTCACACTATAGCTTCACTAGAGTACAGTATACTGACCTCACACTAACATTACAGAATCATCACTGTCTGAAAATACACTGACAGGCAGCCCCATGGGAGTACACAGTTAACCACAGCCTAGGTCAACTCAAACAAGATTGCCACCCAAAAGAGCCACTGCTTTTTTGTTGTTGCGGATAAGACATATCTATGGAAGGCTTTACCACTGTTATTGTGTATTGGTGACACTAATAAAGTCTGTCAGTATGTAACATCACTTTCCATACAACAATTACTTCCTGGAAACAATCTGTTGAGATCCCTTAACACGTCTCTAGGGGACGAGCTACACAATACAGGGAGGATGAGGAACAAGAGGACCAATGAAGTGCAATGACTCTTCTGTTTCTCTTCCTCTATTTCCAGCTCATTTTCACCACTGGTAACAGATGTCAGTAGTGTTGTTGAACTCCTGGCCTAGAGGTTCCAAGTACTGCTGCTTGTTCTTTTTACCACCACACACCTGGTGTCCCAGGTCTGAACCAGTCACTACACCACTCTGTTTATGTCACGGCTCTCAATCAGCTCCTCATTAGAGGTATGGCCCCTCAGGCCAGGAGTTGAATAGTTCTGCCACAGGGCATCTAAAAGACGTCAAGAAAGACAGGCAAATAACTTGGTCCCAGTGGTACTATTCCGGAAAACCAAACTTGTAGGTAGAGTGCCTTCAAAACAAGCATTCTCTCTCTCTGTCACAGGAGCGGAGGCTCATAGAAAGGTTTCATGTGTGGCTTTGGTTACCGTCTCTTGGGCATGGACAGCTAAAAGACCTGGGGAGAGGAGAGAGTGTATGTGTGGGTGGCCTGTGTGTATAAGTGAGTATGTGTGGGAGCTCTGTCCTCTACAGGTCCTCTGTTTAGCTGCCTCTACCTCCCCCTCTCCAGGCCTAGAGTTACACTTCAGTGGCCCCAGTCTCCATTGACAACGCTGGACACTTTGTTTGGGCGGCGCAACCCAATCCCCTGAAACAAAGGCCCACTCTGTGGGATGTCATACACTCGCTCGGCAGCCAAGGTACCTCTTCCTTGGCCAGAATAAAAAAGAAAGGTACAATAAGCTATTTATGCCTGGACTACATAATTAAAAAACCTCCTGGAATGTGAGATCCCCCATTTTTTTTCTTCCTGTTTGTATTTAATTTACTTTGAGGTTCTTACCGTGTTCATTTTTCCCCATCTGGTAGCAGAATGGAGACAACAATCAGTTTGACCTTGAAAGAAATATGTGATTGCCACAACAAAATGAGCACAAATAATCTCTGTTATATACGTGTTGCCACAACAGCTGAGCACAGGTAACCTCTTAATAAGGACCAACCTGGGTATAAAGACAGGAATATACAGGCCAAAGCACATCCACTCGCTATGCTAACAATGCGTTTACTTCCGCCACATCTGAAACAACTAAACAAACAGATTGCTTTGTGTGTCCTTGCGTCGGAAAAACAGCAAACATATAAAATATGAAAAAGTCATCAAATGTGGCATATCAAGAAACGCCAAGTTCCAACCACATTCAAACTTCTAGTTAAACCTCCCTCCACCCTCCCTCCCACCCTCCCCCTGTCTGGGGAGCAAGGTGTGGCCTATAACATCAACTGCATGCCCGCTATACAAAAGATCACAGTAGGAATCAAACATTTGGTTCAATCATATGCTTCAAATCAGGTCTCTAAGGTCTACTAATTCAAAGGGCCAGATGTAGCAGGAGTTTTTCCAATAGGTGATGGAAAATGAAAACAAAGCACCCCCAGCCATTCCACTTATTTCATGTATTCCAGTCCGAGCCCATCTGATTCAGCCAATTCATGACTTGATGACCAGGGGAATCTAGTGTGTTAGTTCTGCAATAGATCAAATAAGTCTAACAACTGGGGGTAGTTGAGGAGAGGTTTGGGACACAGTATAGTATCTAATATAGGTATTTTAGTGAAAATCACAACTGTCACTTTCTCCTGCCTCGTTACACAAGTTTCCAATTGTCTCATTCCACCCCTCTCCTCTCCACTGCGACTCTTTCCCAGGTTGTTATTCAGAAAGAGAACGTTCTCAAGCTGACCTTGTAAAATAACGTTGAATGCATAAGGTGTTGGCTCAGGACAGATCCAGAGAAATGGGATCGTTAAGAGGAGGGAAAGATACGATGACTTGGCTTGCTCCCCTTTACTGTGGGAGGGATTCTTAACCCAGGAAACAGAGCAAAAGTCAGTTCAAACAAAGCATGAGGGCACACTGCTCACACACACACACACATATACTTTTCATGCTGGCTTGAACACAGACATATAGACATATATATATATATATATATATATATATATATATATATATATATGTATATAGCTTACTTTTAAAAAACATTTATTTTACCTTTATTTAACTAGGCAAGTCAGTTAAGAACAAATTCTTATTTCCAATGACGGCCTAGGAACAGTGGTATATAACCATCCAAATATGCACTAACTAGCATGACCTCTATCAAAAATGGACCCCCACACCAACGCCCGCATGGACACACACTCCAATACCTTGACTTTGTTGTCCTTAAGCCATTTTGCCACAACTTTGGAAGTATGCTTGGGGTCATTGTCCATTTGGAAGACACATTTGCAACAAAGCTTTAACTTTGTGACTGATGTCTTGAGATGTTGCTTCAATATATCCACATAATTTTCCTCCCTCATGATGCCATCTATTTTGTGAAGTGCACCAGTCCTTCCTGCAGCAAAGCACTCCCACATGATGATGCTGCCACCCCCTTTGTTTCAGGGTAGGGATGGTGTTCTTCGGCTTGCAAGCCTCCCCCTTTTTCCTCTAAACGATGGTCATTATGACCAAACAGTTCTATTTTTGTTTCATCAGATCAGAGGACATTTCTCCAAAAAGTATGATCTTTGTCCCCATGTGCAGTTGCAAACCGTAGTCTGGCTTTTTATTGGCGGTTTTGGAGCAGTGGCTTCTTCCTTGCTGAGTGGCCTTTCAGGTTATGTCGATACAGGACTCGTTTTACTGTGGATATAGATACTTTTGTACCTGTTTCCTCCAGCATCTTCAAAAGGTCCTTTGCTGTTGTTCTGGGATTGATTTGCACCTTTCATCTCTAGGAGACATAACGCGTCTCCTTCCTCAGTGGTATGACGGCTGCGTGGTCCCATAGAGATAATACTTGCGTACTATTGTTTGTACAGATGAACGTGGTACCTTCAGGCGTGTGGAAATTGCTCCCAAGGATGAACCAGACGTGGAGGTCTACAATTTGTTTTCTGAAGTCGTGGCTGATTTCATTTCACAATGATGTCAAGCAAAGAGGCACTGAGTTTGAAGGTAGGCCTTGAAATACATCCACAGGTACACCTCCTCAAATTATGTCAATTAGCCTATCAGAAGTTTCTAAAGCTATGACATCATTTTCTGGAATTTTACAAGCTGTTTTTAAAGGCACAGTCAACTTAGTGTATGTAAACTTCTGACCCACTGGAATTGTGATACAGTGAATTATAAGTGAAATAATCTGTCTGTAAACAATTGTTGGAAAAATTACTTGTGTCATGCACAAAGTAGATGTCCTAACCAACTTGCCAAAACTATAGTTTGTTAACAAGAAATTTGTGGAGTGGTTGAAAAACTAGTTTTAATGACTCCAACCTAAGTGTATGTAAACTTCCAACTTCAACTGTAAGTATTCAGACCCTTTGCTATGAGCCTCGAAATTGAGCTCAGGTGCATCCTGTTCCCCTTGATCATCCTTGAGATGTTTCTACAACTTGATGGGAGTCCACCTGTGGTAAATTAAATTGATTGGACATGATTTGGAAAGGCACACCAGTGCATGTCAGAGCAAAAACCACGAGGTCAAAGTATTTGTCCATAGAGCTCCAAGAGATGATTGTATCGAGGCACAGATCTGGGGAAGGGTACCAAAAAATGTCTGCAGCATTGAAGGTCCCCAAGAACATATTGGCCTCCATCATTCTTAAATGGAAGAAGTTTGGAACCACCAAGACTCTTCCTAGAGCTGGCCCTCGGCCAAACTGAGCAATCGGGGGAGAATGGGCTTGGTCAGGGAGGTGACCAAGAACCCAATGGTTTCTCTGACAGATCTCCAGAGTTCCTCTGTGGAGATGTTTTTTCTTTGTCATTATGGGATATTGTCTGAAGATTTGATGAGGGACAAAAACAATTTAATCCATTTTAGAATAAGGCTGTAACGTAACAAAATGTGGAAAAAGTGAAGGGGTCTGAATACTTTCCAAATGCACTGTATATTGCTTATCCACAAGGGAAGATGTGGAAGCCAACAACTCTTGTCATTATGCCCAAGCTCTTATTTATGGTTTTTAAAGCTGGGTTGGATGATACTTAGTGTTCAATGTTGGACTTTGCAATGCATCTGTAAACCAGAGCTGGACATTGAAAATGGATTACCAGACCTGCAGGAGAACAGTCACAAATTATAGATGAGTGATCGATTGATAATCCTGACAGCGGAAGCAAAACTGGCCTCAAAGAGGAGATTATTACCATGGTTGCTTACCATCCCAGTTAATGGCCCAGATGTAAAATTGTATGAAGAGGCATACAGATAGTTGATTGCAGTGGTGATTTTAGCGTGTAAATCTTGGTGGGGCAAAATTTAAAAAATAGATTGTTTTTGATGCATGCCAGCAAAGCCACTACACAACACTAAACAATACATTAATTGCACCAACAAACTGTTAGGGCCTACATAAAGCTGTCCCAACAGCAGTCCAAACACCTTACCACTGCTACACCTGGCTATCAGTGGAACCTTGTCTGGCAGCGAAACAGTTCATTCAGCCTCATTTACTGCCTTTAAAAAAAACATAGCTGATATGGCAGACTTGCCAAATGTGGTTTCTACTGACAATTGAGATGTACGAACTATGGCATAAGGGGACGACGAGCGGATAAGAGAGAATCCGTCATTTCGCTAGGACGGACATAGTAAATATACAGTTGAAGTCGGAAGTTTACATACACCTTAGCCAAATACATTTAAACACACAATTCAAGACATTTAATCCTAGTAAAAAATCCCTGTTTTAGGTCAGTTAGGATCAACATTTTAGTTTAAGAATATGAAATGTCAGAATAATAGTTGAGAGAATGATTTATTTCAGCTTTGATTTCTTTCATCACATTCCCAGTGGGTCAGAACATACACTCAATTTGTATTTGGTAGCATTGACTTTAAATAGTTTAACTTGGGTCAAACGTTTTGGGTAGCCTTGTGATACAGAATTGTGATACAGTGAATTATAAGTGAAATAATCTGTCTGTAAACAATTGTTGGAAAAATTACTTGTATCATGCACAAAGTAGATGTCCTAACCGACTTGCCAAAACTATAGTTTGTTAACAAGAAATTTGTGGAGTGGTTGAATAACATGTTTTAATGACTACAACCTAAGTGTATGTAAACTTCAACTGTAACTATTTGTTCAGCACTTTTGAAATGTATAGCGACAGAATTCAGAATATGGGCCGTTCTTACTGTGTTCTCCCTGTACACCAAGTCAGAAATGTAGGATAAATAAAGAGGGCATATAAGCAGACAATGAATGCTCTTCCAATATTCAATGATTAAATTTCTCTAAAACAGGCTATAGGCTACATGTGGACCACCAAGTCAGAACAGTAGGTGAAATCAAGAGGGGAAAAGGTACCAAATGATTATGGTGAGGAACATGGGCTACTAACAGCTTACTACAAAACATACACTTAGTATTACTTTCTTAGCTACAGTATACATATTTCCCTGGCATATTACATCATTTATGCAGCAGAATACAATACATTTTTGGACTTGTTGTGCTGTGCTCACTTGAACAGGAAGGTGGTGCGGCGGTCCTTCGTCTGCAAATTGTGTCATCAAATTTTGTCAACAAAGTCTGGCATTCTCTGGATTTATGGTGCTTTCAAGACAACTGGGAACTAAAAAAAAAAACAAGGTTGAATCATGATGCTGTCAGTGATCTTCAGGTCGTAGCTCTGGAAAGAGGCCCGAATTGCCGACTTGCAATTCTGAGTTGGATGACCGTTCCCAGTTGTCTTGAACTCACTGAAGTCAGATTTCCCAGTTCCGAGTTTCCAGTTGTTTTGAGCACGGCTGAAGACATGCTAGATGTTTATTATTTTAAGCTTGGAAAAGAGACCCTTAAACTCAGACTTGGGACCACACACCCACTTTACTGAATAGCAGGCTAGTGATTGCTTGATTGATTCCTTCCAAACCACTCATTGTTGAATTTGCGATTTCCAACTTGTTGTGTAATGTTTATGTCCAATGGACGATGAGCACCGATACATTTTAGTTATAATTTATCTTCATTATTTTCCTGAATGATAGGTCACCAATGGTTGATTGCCATTGTGCATACCCACTGGGTACACACTAGTTGAATCAACGTTGTTTCCACGTCATTTAAATAAAATTACGTTGCACCAACGTGGAATAGAAGTTGATTTGACATCTGTGCACAGTGGGTAGTCGCTGTAGAACTCAAGTATACTTTCAAATGAACACTAAGTGACGAATGATTGGGATGAAAATGGTCTCCCGTAGCAACGGCTCACACATACACGTCTCTTTCAACCCTGAGAATTCACTGGTGTGTATGCTGAATGGGACTATTTTAGAAACAAGTTTATTAGGCAGGGAAGGGGTGGAGTGGATTGGGGTGGGTCTTGTAAGTCTCTCTTGTACCTCTGCACACACAATAACAATTTTTCTTCTCTCAGCAGGGCAGAAAAACATGGCTGCCAACCAGGTGTGCGTGGTCTAATTAGAAGAGTCAGGGTCAACGTGGGGTGCTGTTCTTGACATCGGTACAGCTCAACCCCCCCCTTTCTCTCTCTCTCTCTCTCTCTCTCTCTCTCTCTCTCTCTCTCTCTCTCTCTCTCTCTCTCTCTCTCCCCCTCACTGTCTGTCTTTCTCTCTGTCTCCAGGTCATCCATCTATCAAGGATGGCTCATTTACTCGCCTCTCTCTCTCTGTGTTTTGGATGAATATGTGAGGAGAGTCTATGGGATACCAAGCTTCAGTCATGAATCAGCTTGCTACTCACTGTAAACAAATCTGGCAACCCATCTACCTCTGCCTCGAACACAACACCTTGGGTTTGCGTCTCTCAATTGTCTAAGGTGTCTTCCTCTTTCCATATCTCCTCTTTCTTCTGCTTCATCAAATTGCTGATAGAAAGATGTCTAGAATTAGATTTTCACTTGTCCAGTTCTTAAAGGAGCAGTAGGCAGCTTTTTGGGCGACCCTACCAAATTCACGTAGAAATGCGAGCCATTTTAATTTTAGCAACCATGAAATGGCGGAGTGATTTCAGTCTATTGTACCTTTAAAGATCAATGTACAGTAGATGGATGGAAGGAGACAAGGAGCAGAGGCTACTGTCAAACGGAACCCCATTACTGATGAAAAGCCAAACTAACGTAGCTAAAGAGGACCCAACAATCTCCAACAATGCATTACTCTCTGTCGTGATCTAACAATGCATTGCTCTCTGTTGTAATCTAACAATGCATTGCTCTCTGTCGTGATCTAACAATGCATTGCTCTCTGGCGTAATCTAACAATGCATTGCTCTTTGGCGTAATCTAACAATGCATTGCTCTCTGGCGTAATCTAACAATGCATTGCTCTCTGTTGTAATCTAACAATGCATTGCTCTTTGGCGTAATCTAACAATGCATTACTCTCTGTTGTAATCTAACAATGCATTACTCTCTGTTGTAATCTAACAATGCATTACTCTCTGTTGTAATCTAACAATCCATTGCTCTCTGTTGTAATCTAACAATGCATTGCTCTCTGTTGTAATCTAACAATGCATTGCTCTCTGTTGTAATCTAACAATGCATTGCTCTCTGTTGTAATCTAACAATGCATTGCTCTCTGTCGTGTTCTAACAATGCATTACTCTCTGTTGTAATCTAACAATGCATTGCTCTCTGTTGTAATCTAACAATGCATTGCTCTCTGTCGTGATCTAACAATGCATTACTCTCTGTTGTAATCTAACAATCCATTGCTCTTTGGCGTAATCTAACAATGCATTACTCTCTGCCGTGATCTAACAATGCATTACTCTCGTTGATAATTGGCACTGGAAAAGTGTTATAGCTAATTACACAACGCACCACTTCCATTTGATAATGTTATCAATTTCTACTTCAAGGCTTTGCGTGAGTGTGCGCTCATAACCCCTGGTGAATAAATAAATAAAAACAGCACTGAGTAAATTACAAAATGCTAAATGGGTCTTTGCATCCCCCTGGTAAGACAGAAACCGATCCTAAACTGCTTGATTTACATGACTGCAGCATTTTGTTCTCACATGCGCGTCAGACCTAAATATAACCCCTCGTGTCCTTTCAGACACCGTTTCCAATAATACACTCAGAGACATCCTGTTCACGTCGAAAGTTTGCTTATTATTCGGGTGAAACGGCAGAGATTTACAATGCTCTGACGCTGGCGTATTGTGAGGACCGATGTGGAGGGCATTGTTTAAATGTTACTGTGGCATTAGAATGCTGTCTGTGGGTGACCCTCCCAGTCTGCAGTAGCACTAGGTTGGTCCTATTCTGCACTGGTTTGGTTTCCTGAGCGAGAGAGAAAAAATTGTTGCTTTGATGTCCGGCGGCGGGGGTTGGTTGGGGTTCAAACTTCCTGTTACCTTGGCCTGGTGGGATATAACAGAGGGAGCCACAGACGGCCATCCCCGTCAATGTTCTTTTTTTGAACAAACACAAAGACAAATGCATGTCCACGACACCACTGTCCATAACTTGTTAAACAATGCTGAGTGAATTATCACCGACAGGCTGAATCTGGTGTTCTCCCTCTCTTGGCGGTTCTGTGAATGCATGCTGAGACAACTTATTTCAATCCTAATGCTGTTATCTCCCATGTATGGCATATGACTTTCACATTCATCATTCAAAATGCCATGTCAGTGAAGCAACATTTTTCCACTGACCAGTCACCCTCTATAGGCACCTGATGGGAGAGGTGTTGATAAAACTGTGTGACTTCTAGCAGCTGAAATAAAACCTTCCAAGGACGTGTCGTCTAGTCCAGGTAAATCCATCCGTACAAGATGGTCTCTTTGTACTCTTTTCACAAGCGAACCCTTCTCGTCAGTTGTGTGATGCTTAGCCAAGGGGAAATAAACATGGGGTCAGCTCCAAGTGTTATACAGGTTGCTGCACAAAGTATCGAAAGAATAGCATTGTCTGGACTTTTAAACTGGCAGCCATGTTCCTAACAGCCACCCAAAAACATGGACACTACAGCGAGTATTCTTCCTGCCTTGTTACACTACCTGTGTGGTATTTCACCAAGCAGGAGTGCAGGCTTACTCTTGAAAACACTGTATTGTGAAACAACTCTACATTGTCTGCTGTGATTGTACTTTATACAGTAGGAGCCATAATATAATGGACCTTAGTTATGTTTCAGCCTCACTGTAGACTGTATATTACACTTAACATGTATTATCTTACCTCAGGTTAACAGCCAAAAAACATGTGTCCCAAATCTTGGTTGATCCATGGCACCAGTGTCAGACTGTGTATCTCCCCCTGTCTGTGTAAATGGTGGGGCACATGTCCACCCCGGGGGCCCTTTCCCCACAACAGGCCTGTTCTGGAGCTATACTCTGTGCTAGTCCATATGTTCTACAACAGCCTCTCAGACCCCAAAAACAGGCAGATCTCAGAACCTTCACTTATACAAATGAAGAAGAAGAAAGTCGCATACACTAGTTTCTCATTGCTGTGTATTTACAGTATATGACTGAGCTGTCAGTTAAAGAGCCTTCATTCGGGTATGAACATACACTTAAATATCTTTACAGATATACTCAGTGGCAACATGTCTTTCAGGGCATTCTGTTTTGAGCCCCACATTTTTAGCAGAGCCTGTTTTGCATGTTATTTTTGGCATTAATGCGTGTCACATATCAGCTTGCAAACAATAAAAAAATATAAAATGTGAGATTTGGGTTTTCATAATCAGTGACCCGCCCCTGTGAAAGGACATGGGCTATAAAACTTTTCAAACACGCCCTCCTCTCCCTTCCTTTATAAAGCCTTGACGACAATATAACCTCCTGTTCCGAGGATGTGAGGACGACGGTCCGATGTCAGAATGGTTCAGATAATAACTACAGAACGGAGCCAACATCAGCGTAAGCTTTGGTTGCGAATGGTATGAACTTTGAACTCTTATTCACTACAGAAGTGATGCCTCCTAGCTGTTGAGTTAGCAACAGTAGCTGCAAACGCAGGTTAGGAAGGAACAGGCAGAGTATCCCGTCTACCACACGACGATGTTACTACAACATATGTAATTTACCAGCAGATACATTCTTCAAAGGACAAAGGACTCGGTTGGCAACACGGCCTTCCATCTACCACCAACCTACCGAAGTGCAGCTCAGAGTAAATATTTATTGCATTTTCCTTTTCCAAATGGGCGGTAATTTAAAATGCATAAGATATTGTATTTACGATAGCACAGCTTTGCTCTTTGTTCCTCAGTCTTCCCGCTCTTTCACTCAAACCCAGCCCCTTTTCTTTTGCGTAACAAGCTGTCATATCTGTTCCGTCCGCTAGGGACGTTTTCCTTTATGATGTAATTTGTAATCAAGATATGGTTCATTCTTTGTATATGTAATTCTGTGTGATTAGTTAGGTATTTAGTAAATAAATAATTAAACCCAATTTTGTATTGCTGATTCAACTTGTTAGCCAGAGTTCGTGCAGATAACCAAGAATTTACAACTTTCAGATGAGACTGAATTAAGGTGACGATTAATATTGACTGCTATTGATGTAAAATATTACTAGGTTTTTAAGAGTTTATTTCGGAAGATAACAGCTCTATAAATATTATTTCGTGGTGCCCCGACTCTCTAGTTAATTACATTTACACGATTAGCTCAATCAGGTAATATTAATTACGGAGAAATTATTTTATAGAATAGCATGTCATATCACTTAATCCGGCAAAGCCAAAGACACGACACATATATGGCATCTTTATTGTTTTCTTGAGTAGGGCAGCTCCAAAATGCAGGTGTTTCAGCTTAGCTCAATGCTTTCTGTGGTGGTGGGCAAGCCAGCAGAAAATATGGTGCGTTGCACCGTGATTGGCTCAGTGTTCTGACACTCATGGGGACAATACGTCACCGTCAAGTCTAAGTGTAGAGCTCGAAAATTCAAGCCCCATGGGTGCTGCCATAGAGTTACATTAGAAGTGCCCATCCAAGAAGGCTCAAGGTCATTGGCCACAGATAAAATTACATCAAATCACGCTATATCTACAGTAGCTTTGATTGGACTGATCATGTCAACATCATATTTTCAAAATCTTAGCTAGCAGTCATCATGAATCAAGACGACAATCTACTGGCAAATACTTTTTAATCCTTGTCATATGAAGAGAAATTATGCGTATCGTTGCTCATCGGCTATAAACATTACACAACAAGTTGTAAATCGCAAATTCAACAATGAGTGGTTTGGAAGGAATCTGTGGTTAGAGAATCCAGAGAATGCCAGACTTTGATGACAAAGTTTGATGACAAAATTTTCCCACGAAGGACTGCTGCACCACCTTCCTGTTCAAGTGAGCACAGCACAACAAGGTGAGTCCAAAAATGTCTTGTATACTGCTGCATAAATGTGTATGTTGTATAGTAAGAAGTTAGAAGCCCATGTGCCTCACCCTAATAATTTGGTATATTTTCCCCTCTTAATTTTGCCTACTGTTCTGACTTGGTGGTGCACATGTAGCATACAGTATAACCAGTTTTAGAGAAATGTAATCATTGAATATTGTAAGAACTTTCATTGCCTGCTTATATGCCATCGTTATTTATCTGACGGTTCTGACTTGGTCTACAGGGAGAACACTAAGAACGGCACATGACAAGGCTCTGCTGATAGCCAGGTGTAGCAGTGGTATAGTGCAATTGATGTATTGTTTAGTGTTGTGTCGTGTCTTTGCTGGCATGCATTCCACATTTAATGATTTTTTTTGCCCCACCTAGATTTACATGTTAAAATCGCAACTGGATATACTCTATCTATAGACTTTGTTTATGGCCAGTACATAAAACATATATTCCCACAGATTTAATGAGAACCTATTTGGATAAGCCATATTATGTCATTTTTCAAAATCCTTAAAACAAATATTTTCTTAGGCTACCCGGATTGACTATTTCCACTCTTCTTGAGGCAAACCAGGTAGAGTAAATCAAAAAGAAAAATATATGGCAAATAGAAATCAAAACTGGATGGTGTTTAGAGATAGATGGGAGGGGTTGAGTGAAGCTGAAGGATGGGACTAAAAACAAAAGAAAGAAGTCGAAGTGTTGTTGTCCATTAGTTTACTCCAATTAGGGGAGGGGTGATAGGGTTAGGGGAAAATAATAAAGGAAAATGTATTAAAATATATATTAAAAAAAAGAAATTACGTAGGCAATTACATTGATGGAAGCCACAATATGTGCAATATTAAAGCTGATCTACACCCTAAAAAAAATGAATAATAAAATAATAATAAAATAAATAACAAATAAATAAAAAACAGTTTAAGATAATTACTTTAAGGCAACGTTTTAGAGAGCCAGGGAGATCTATTATCGTCTACACGGCTGTCGAGGTGATTAAAAGCTGTTTTGGGCTTTTTTTTACTCAGCGATAAGACGTTAAAACTAAGACATTCACTGAATAATCCATCTTGCCCTTGGTGCTGGCTGAGTAGATCCTTTCCCTTGAAGCACAACACAACCTCAGCAGTTGTAGAGTGAGAGAGTGAGAGAGTGAGAGAGAGAGAGAGAGTGAGAGAGAGAGAGAGAGAGAGAGAGAGAGAGAGAGAGAGAGAGAGAGGCTCCAAGCAGGGTTCTTATCACTTAGCAATAACACTGATGGGAATTACATGAGAAATCTCTTTTAAGCCTTATAAGCATAATGCAAGGGTCAAATTAAATTGGTCAAATAAATTGGTGTCATTTGCTATTAAGGCTGCATCCTCATCATTGAAAAGCACCTTAGCTATTATATGAACAGAATAATTTTACAAAAAAATGCTATTCTATATACTTTCTATATGATGGAATTTAACATTCCACATTGTTTATATGATTGTCTCTGTTCTCCTTTGAAAGCCACAGAGGAGGATTTCATTTATTCATATAGGCCTCCATGAGCAGTCTAATTCTAAATTACACCACTAGGTCTACCTGAGCAGCCGGTAAGGATGATGACCTGACATTAGCTTAGACATTCTTGGCCAAATCTTATATTCAGATCTGCACTACAGATGTAGGCTCTTCATTTGATCACCCTGTTGTGGGAGAACTTTCCTGCAATGTAGCAAATGTAAAACGTGATGCGTATTTGAGGTTCAAAAAGGCTTATGAAGTTTGAAATTTCAAACTTGATTTTCCTTACTGAACAATTTAGCCTGGAGATCACAACATTAAATTAACCAACCTTTCCCATCAGAAACAAGCTGCAATGTTAAAGCCAGTGGTGGAAAATGTACCCAATTGACATACATAAGTAAAGATACCTTAATAGTTAATAGAAAATGAGTCAAGTAAAAGTGAAAGTCACCCAGTAAAATACTACTTGAGTAAAAGTCTTTGGTTTTAAATATACTTAAGTATCAAAAGTATATGTAATTACTAAAACATTCTTAAGTATCAAAAGTAAAAACACAAATCATTTCAAATTCCTTATATTAAGCAAACCGGACAGCACCATTTTCTTGTTTTTATTTTATTTATGGATAGCCAGGACAACATTTACAAATGAAGCGTGTGTTTAGTGAGTCCGCCAGATCAGTGGCAGTAGGGATGACCAGGGATGTTCTCTTGATAAGTGTGTGAATTGGACCATTTTCCTGTCCTGCTAAGTATTCAAAATGTAACAAGTACTTTTGGGTGTCAGGGAAAATATATGGAGTAAAAAGTACAATATTTTCTTTAGGAACGTAGTGAAGTAAAAGTTGTCAAAAATATATAAAAAGTGAAGTACCAATACCCCAAAAAACTACCTAAGTAGTACTTTAAAGTACTTTACACCAATGGTTAAAGCCCATCACATTGAAAGTACCATATATAAAGTCAAGCAGAAGCTTCAAGCAAAAGCTCAAACAGGAAGTACCTATGATGCGCTCAATAGAGAAATGGTCCTCAGAATCAGAGGCTATGCTACAACACTGCTTGCTAGCACTGACTGGAATATGTTCCGGGACTCCGTCGATTGGATCGACGAGCTAACCACCTCCGTCACCGGCTTCATTAAGAAATGCATTGCCGACGTTGTCCCACAGAGAAGGATCTCAGCATTCCCAATCAAAAGCCCTGGATTGACACAGAGGTTGGTGCCAAACTAAAGGACAGGGCAACCACACACAGGGCTGTCGCAGACAACTCTGAGGCTACGACTGAAGACATGAACAAGTACAAGAAGTACTGCTAATAACTCTGCAGAGCCATCAAACAAGCAAAAGGACACTATAGGAACGAGGTGGAATCCTATTACACAGGCTCCAACGCCCGCCACATTTGGCAGGGGCTACAATCCATTACGGATTACAAAGGAAGAGCCAGCCGTGATCTGCCCAACAATATTTCAATATTTCATGCACGATTCGACAAAAACAACACTGAGCTGTGCATGGGGCCCCCCCGCCAACCCAGAGGACTGGGTGATCTCGCTTTCCGAGGCAGACGTGAGTAAGGTTTTTAATCAGGTCAACACTCGCAAGGTCGGACGGTATTCCAGGGTGAGTTCTCAGAGCATGCGCAGAATAGCTGGCAGGCATATTCACTTTAATTTTGAACCTCTCCTTGTCCCCGTCTGTAATCCCCACGTCTCAAGTTCTTTGTTCCCAAGAACTCTAAGACTACCCCCATGTAGCATTACAGCTCAACACCGAGCTTGGGACCCTGGACTGAACACCTCCCTCTGCAACTGGATCCTGGACTTCCTGACAGGCCGATCCCAGGCCGATACCGGAAGCAAGTTGAAAGGCTGACAGGACCAAGGTAAAAACGATGTTGGAAGCGGATATAATCGAAGAGTCGAATAGTGAGTGGTGCAGCCCCTTAGTGTTGGTGACAAAACAAAAACGGCACCATTAGATTCTGAAATTAGTTTAGAAAGGTAAATGAAATCTCAAAGTTTGACACTTACCCCATGCCCCAATTTGATGAATTAATCGAACGGCTAGGACCGCCCGATTTATCAGCACGCTTGACCTGACAAAGGGTTATTGGCAGGTGCCCTTAGCTCCCGAGGCACGGGAGAAAACAGTTTTTGCCACCCCGGACGGTCTGTTCCATTACAAGAAGCTGCCCTTTGGACTGCACGGGGCCCCGGCCACCTTCCAGAGGTTGATGGACCGGGTTCTCCGACCCCATGTGAAGTACGCTGTGGCATACATCGACGATATTGTGATCCATGCGAGTGAGCGGGAGACACATCTAAACCAGGTGAGCACGGTAGTGCAGGCCTTATGGGAGGCGGGGATAACAGCTAACCCAAAGAGATGTTGGCTCAGTACCTAGGGTACCTTGGGTACACGATCGGGAGGGGATGTGTCAAATCCCAGATTAAGAAAGTGAAGGCGATTTGGGACTGGCTCCGCCCCCTGACCAAGAAGCAGGTACGCACATTTGTGGGGTTGACTAGTTACTGCTGGAGATTTATTCCCCACTTTGCCTCCCTTAGCCAGCTCCCTGACAGATCTGACCAGGAGCCGTCTGTTACCGCGCAAACAAAGATATTCCACGGTGGAGAAAGAATGTCTAGCGATCAAGTGGGCGCTGGAAACGCTGAAGTATTACTTATTGGGATGGCATTTCACCCTCGTAACAGACCGGGGGGGGGGGGGGGGGGGGGGGGGGGGCAGATCGCAGGGAGAGGTGAGGGGAGAGGTTATGGAGGGGAGATATCTTGCAGCCCGCTGGCTCCACCCCCAAGCCTTATATGGACTTCCTGCCACAACAAGGCGATTCTGTGGTTTGTTAACTTCTCTAGGATAGGGGGCAGCACTCTGCTTTGCTACTCATCCCCAGAAGATAAGATATGCATACTATTAGTAGATTTGGAAGTAAACACTCTGAAGTTTCTAAAACTGTTTGAATCATGTCTGTGAGTATAACAGAACTTATTTAGCAGGGGAAACCCTGTGGACAAACTATTCAGATTTTTTTTTTTGAGGTCACTCTCTTTTCCTACCGCTTCCACTGTATGTCAACAGTCTTTAGAAATTGGTTGAGGTTTTTCCTTTGTGTAACGAAGAAGTTCAGCCATCCAGAACGAGGGTAACTTGAAGTGTACTGTTAGACCAGAAAGCTAGCTACAGTTTGTTTTCCTCCTGTATTGAACGAAGATCATCACGTCTTCAATTTTATCGATTATTTACGTTAACAAATACCTAAAGTTGTATTACAAAAGTAGTTTGAAATGTTTTGGCAAAGTTTACATGTAACTTTTGAGATATTTTGTAGTCACGTTGCGCAAGTTGGAACGCGCCAAATCAATGGACATTTTGGATATATATTGACGGAATTAAT
This sequence comes from Oncorhynchus mykiss, assembly GCF_013265735.2. Taxonomy (NCBI): domain Eukaryota; kingdom Metazoa; phylum Chordata; class Actinopteri; order Salmoniformes; family Salmonidae; genus Oncorhynchus; species Oncorhynchus mykiss. The sequence continues at coordinate 16,424,880 of NC_048579.1, forward strand.
CGAACAAAAGGACCATTTGTGATGTTTATGGGACATATTGGAGTGCCAACAAAAGAAGCTCGTCAAAGGTAAGGCATGAATTATATTTTTATTTCTGCATTTGTGCCGCGCCCGCAGGGTTGAAATATGCTTCTCTCTCTTTGTACTATGGTGCTATCCTCAGATAATAGCATCGTTTGCTTTCGCCAAAAAGCCTTTTTGAAATCTGACATGTTGGCTGGATTTATAACAAATGTAGCTTTAATTTGGTATCTTGCATGTGTGATTTAATGAAAGTTTGATTTTTATAGTAATTTATTTGAATTTGGCGCTCTGCATTTTCACTGGCTTTTGGCCAGGTGGGACGCTACCGTCCCACATATCCCAGAGAGGTTTAACCAGGGAATGTTTGGAGATAAAGGAGGAAGCAGCCTGCACAGAGTGGCAGAGTAAGGAGAGAACAAAGTGCGTTATGAAGAGTGGGATAAGAGAGAACAATATCTGTGTGCTTACACGTTGTGACCTGGACTGTCGGACTACCCCCCTTGTGCACCGAACCGGATTGGCTGAGGACCCGAGTGTGTGGACTACCCCTGGAGAACTGAACGGACAACGAGAACGGCGTGTGGACTGGGAAGTAATTGGTGAATTCTCCCTTCTTCCCCAGTGTACCAAAATCCCTATTAAACTCCCTATTCGCATTCTAGTTCTGCTCCTGGTGCATGTTTGTTATGGAACTTGGTGACGTGGAAACCCCATTCCCTTGAGCCTGCTACAATATTTATTATGGTATTGGTACTGACCCTGGAACTGACCCTGTATATAGCTTACTTACTTGTCTTGTGTTCTTCTTATTTCTATTTCCCGTCTTTTTTTGTCCTACTTTACTTGATTTTATTGTACTATACTGTATATTGATATTGATTATTGCATTGTTGGGAAAATAACTTGCAAGAAAGGCATTTCACCCCTACTTGTGCAAATGACAATATACAGTGCCTTGCGAAAGTATTCGGCCCCCTTGAACTTTGCGACCTTTTGCCACATTTCAGGCTTCAAACATAAAGATATAAAACTGTATTTTTTTGTGAAGAATCAACAACAAGTGGGACACAATCATGAAGTGGAACGACATTTATTGGATATTTCAAACTTTTTTAACAAATCAAAAACTGAAAAATTTGGCGTGCAAAATTATTCAGCCCCCTTAAGTTAATACTTTGTAGCGCCACCTTTTGCTGCGATTACAGCTGTAAGTCGCTTGGGGTATGTCTCTATCAGTTTTGCACATCGAGAGACTGACATTTTTTCCCATTCCTCCTTGCAAAACAGCTCGAGCTCAGTGAGGTTGGATGGAGAGCATTTGTGAACAGCAGTTTTCAGTTCTTTCCACAGATTCTCGATTGGATTCAGGTCTGGACTTTGACTTGGCCATTCTAACACCTGGATATGTTTATTTTTGAACCATTCCATTGTAGATTTTGCTTTATGTTTCGGATCATTGTCTTGTTGGAAGACAAATCTCCGTCCCAGTCTCGGGTCTTTTGCAGACTCCATCAGGTTTTCTTCCAGAATGGTCCTCTATTTGGCTCCATCCATCTTCCCATCAATTTTAACCATCTTCCCTGTCCCTGCTGAAGAAAAGCAGGCCCAAACCATGATGCTGCCACCACCATGTTTGACAGTGGGGATGGTGTGTTCAGCTGTGTTGCTTTTACGCCAAACATAACGTTTTGCATTGTTGCCAAAAAGTTCAATTTTGGTTTCATCTGACCAGAGCACCTTCTTCCACATGTTTGGTGTGTCTCCCAGGTGGCTTGTGGCAAACTTTAAACAACACTTTTTATGGATATCTTTAAGAAATGGCTTTCTTCTTGCCACTCTTCCATAAAGGCCAGATTTGTGCAATATACGACTGATTGTTGTCCTATGGACAGAGTCTCCCACCTCAGCTGTAGATCTCTGCAGTTCATCCAGAGTGATCATGGGCCTCTTGGCTGCATCTGTGATCAGTCTTCTCCTTGTATGAGCTGAAAGTTTAGAGGGACGGCCAGGTCTTGGTAGATTTGCAGTGGTCTGATACTCCTTCCATTTCAATATTATCGCTTGTACAGTGCTCCTTGGGATGTTTAAAGCTTGGGAAATCTTTTTGTATCCAAATCCGGCTTTAAACTTCTTCACAACAGTATCTCGGACCTGCCTGGTGTGTTCCTTGTTCTTCATGATGCTCTCTGCGCTTTTAACGGACCTCTGAGACTATCACAGTGCAGGTGCATTTATACGGAGACTTGATTACACACAGGTGGATTGTATTTATCATCATTAGTCATTTAGGTCAACATTGGATCATTCAGAGATCCTCACTGAACTTCTGGAGAGAGTTTGCTGCACTGAAAGTAAAGGGGCTGAATAATTTTGCACGCCCAATTTTTCAGTTTTCGATTTGTTAAAAAAGTTTGAAATATCCAATAAATGTCGTTCCACTTCATGATTGTGTCCCACTTGTTGTTGATTCTTCACAAAAAAATACAGTTTTATATCTTTATGTTTGAAGCCTGAAATGTGGCAAAAGGTCGCAAAGTTCAAGGGGGCCGAATACTTTCGCAAGGCACTGTAAACATAAAACTTGAAATCTTTACTGATCTGAAAAGACAGTTTAGGTTATAGCAATATAGAAAACGATGGAACTGAATGACCTGGAAATCACTTTCACCTGTCCCGTTCTTTGATATTACTGTAGAAGAGGCAAGGAGATGAGGAGAAGATGCAGCGCATTTGACTATTAAGATGCACCCTGTGTGTTAAGACAGCAGGTAAACCTTGGTGACAGAGAGGCTTATCAAATGACATGCTTTGATGCAACACATAACTAATGGCTTTTCTTTTGTTTGCTCAACTATTCATGCATAACATTCTTCTTCTATAAAATATACTCTGCTTTAGATCTATGCCTTTTCACAGCTTTTCAGTTCTGGGTCATCTCATAAAAGATTAGTCAGAGAGTTACATAAGTTTCCCTCATATTTCTTGTCTGCATGACAAATGACGTTGTCTCTGTCTCTGTCAGACAAAAGAACATTGTCAACCCCTGTATGTGTTGATTACAATGAAACGTCCTCTTATCTTGTGCATTTGAAATGCTACTTAGCTTTTGGGGCATTTATCAAGTCCCTCAATAGCAGTCGTTACGAAATGTCACTACACGAAAGGCTCAGAAATGGGGTACATCTTTGCATCATCACTTTCTAATGAGCTGTCAGACGTTAGATAACATACTGTTAATTATTCTAACTGAAAAATAAATATGAATATAAATATTTTAAGGAAAATTGTATTTAAAAGATGGTAATGGCATGACTGACTATAAGCCTTCCTCTACACTGCAATTCAAAAGCAGTGTCACACAGGTTTATTTAAAAAGAACTAGGAATGGCAGATTAAAAATGCCCTCTTCCCCTGACATATAATTGACCGTGTGCTTTCCCTTGACCTGCAGTGAGCTCAAAGCATTGTCTATTAAAAAGGGGCAATCTGCAGTTGTTGCATCCATTTTTGGACTTATAAGTTAATGATATGTACTAGAGGTTGACCGATGAATCAGAATGGCCGATTAATTAGTTATTTTTGGGCGCCGATTTGCCGATTTAAAAAAAAGATATAATTATTTTTATACCTTTATTTAACTAGGCAAGTCAGTTAAGAACACATTCTTATTTTCAATGACGGCCTAGGAACAGTGGGTTAACTGCCTTGTTCAGGGGCAGAATGACAGATTTTGACCTTGTCAGCTCGGGGGATCCAATCTTGCAACTTTACAGTTAACTAGTCCAACGCAATAACGACCTGCCTCTCTCTCGTTGCACTCCACAAGGAGACTGCCTATTACGCAAATGCAGTAAGCCAAGGTAAGTTGCTAGCTAGCATTAAACTTATCTTATAAAAAACAATCAATCATAATCACTAGTTAACTACACATGGTTGATGATATTACTAGATATTATCTAGCGTGTCCTGTGTTGCATATAATCTGACTGAGCATACAAGCATACAAATATCTAAGTATCTGACTGAGCGGTGGTAGGCAGAAGCAGGCGCGTAAACATTCATTCAAACAGCACTTTTGTGCGTTTTGCCAGCAGCTCTTCGTTGTGCGCCAAGCATTGCGCTGTTTATGACTTCAAGCCTATCAACTCCCGAGATGAGGCTGGTGTAACCGAAGTGAAATGGCTAGCTAGTTAGCACGCTAATAGCGTTTCAAACGTCACTTGCTCTGAGCCTTCTAGTAGTTGTTCCCCTTGCTCTGCATGGGTAACGCTGCTTCGATGGTGGCTGTTGTCGTTGTGTTGCTGGTTCGAGCCCAGGGAGGAGCGAGGAGAGGGATGGAAGCTATACTGTTACACAATACTAAAGTGCCTATAAGAACATCCAATAGTCAAAGGTTAATGAAATACATATGGTATAGAGGGAAATAGTCCTATAATTCCTATAATAACTACAACCTAAAACTTCTTACCTGGGAATATTGAATACTCATATTAAAAGGAACCACCAGCTTTCATATGTTCTCATGTTCTGAGCAAGGAACTTAAACGTTAACTTTCTTACATGGCACATATTGCACTTTTACTTTCTTCTCCACCACTTTGTTTTTGCATTATTTAAACCAAATTGAACATGTTTCATTATTTACTTGAGGCTAAATTGATTTTATTGATGTATTATATTAAGTTAAAATAAGTGTTCATTCAGTATTGTTGTAATTGTCATTATTACAAATAAATGTAAAAATAATCAGCCGATTAAATCGGTATTGGCTTTTTTGGTCCTCCAATAATCGGTATTGGTATCGGCGTTGAAAAATCATAATCGGTCGACCTCTAATATGTACCCATTGGTTCTTGAAGAACATAACTTAGAAATGCCTCACGAGCTTAGTTTAACTGTCATACTATATAGCCTCAAAACATTGTTAAAACTATAATTTTTATATCATGGATGGTCAGTCGTTGCATCCATATCTCTGTCTATGAATTTGAGATTGGTTACATTTCTCCAGCCCCATCCCTCAGCTTTTTACCAAAACAGGGGTGGGGAGTACGCTTTGTTATTGTTTCTACTGCTGATTGCCACTTTAAGCGGAGGTGAACGCTGCACAGAGTGACTCCAGGGTCTCACTTGATTCATCATACCACCCCAGGACTGACTGTACGTCGCTCGGTATAAGACTAAAATGTAAATGCAAGACACAATCTGTAAGATTTGAGAGTTTATTACAACTGTATTACTGTATAATGACCCAAAATCTGACAACATATGTGTGTATACAGGGAGATACTGGAGAATCCAAAAGTCTTCCTGTTTTCTCTTATGATACAGCACATAGACACAGAGGTGGGAAAAGTTTCCATTAATGCAACTTTGTAGATTCTGTCCTGAGACTCCGGAAGAGAAGCTTACCATGGAGGTCAAAGGCTAAGTAGCATTCCTTTCCAATGTGTAATTCCTTCATTTACCAATGTGTAAATGAAGGTAGCACAGGACTGAAAATTAATTGCACTAAATAACACACAGAATCCTAAGAGGGTTGAGCATGTTGATGTTGGGAAGGCCTGAATCCCAGCACAATGCTGACAATGTGCTTTTCTAATCCTTCCGCAATTTTCTCTTTCATCTTCCCACTGTAAAAAGACGGGGCAATTGAGGAGCATGGGATACAGAGGAGCATGGGATACAGAGAGAGAGAGAGAGAGAGAGAGAGAGAGAGAGAGAGAGAGAGAGAAAGAAAGAAAGTCCCAAGAACATTGATTATTGTAAGAACCTTTGAGGAACTGACCCAAGGTTTGGAACCCGTGGGGGTGGGCTTAATTAAAAGAATGCACCACCCCAACACATTAGGGAACACCTTCCTTTCAGGGATACTGAATATCACTTAAGGAATTTGGGAAATTCCACATAGGGAATATAGTCAGAACACTAAGGGCTTCTAGAGGCTATGGAGAGGTGTAGTATCATAATGAAATAGGTGGCCTATTCTACAAGTCTATTAGCCAGTGAGAGGAAATGGTTTTATGGCCCTAAGGGGTCAGAGGTCATTTTCACCCAAAGGAGCCATTAATTAAATGCTATTGGGTGTGTGACAAGGGTAGGACAGAGTGTGTTCTGTTTGTAGACTTAGAGGCTGTGTTTCGGTAGGCTTTCCTGTATACATTTATAATGCAGTCTTTTCTTGGGGATTACTCTAAACAAATGTGTTGAAGCTGCATGCAACAGACAAACAAGATATTTGCTGAAAACATTTTTTGGGCATTTCTACTGTGTGTGTGCGTGTGCTGATAATACAGCAAAATAGATAGTGTCTATGCTTTATATATTGTTCAAATGAAGGCTACATTGAAACCCTATCAATAACAACACAAGGACAGCAGATTAAATATACTTTAAAATGCTGTTGTTGAAATGCTGGAGGTGTTCCTCTTCAACAAACTGCACTATACTTCCACACTAGCATCAGACCCTTGAACGGACCCACACTTGTTCAGGTAAGAGGGTTTACACACACCCCTTCCCTGCAGATCTGAACAAGAGCTCGGTAGAGGTAACCAAGCACATGAGCTGTGGTTTATGTAAGGGATAAGAGGGGCTATGTGTTCTATGGAAAATAATGAACTACGTGGAAGGTGGGTTCCACAATGCGCTAGCGGAGTTGAAGGTGGGTTCCACAATGCGCTAGCGGAGTTGAAGGCATGTTCCACAATGCGCTAGCGGAGTTGAAGGCGTGTTCCACAATGCGCTAGCGGAGTTGAAGGCGTGTTCCACAACGCGCTAGCGGAGTGGAAGGCGGGATCCACAATGCCCGGAAAGCGTGTTCCACAACTAGCGGATTGGAAGTCGTGTTCCACAAAGTGCTAGCGGAGTGGAAGGCGTGTTCCACAACGCTCTAGCGGAGTGGAAGGCGTGTTCCACAACGCTCTAGCGGAGTGGAAGGCGTGTTCCACAACGCGCTAGCGGAGTGGAAGGCGTGTTCCACAACGCGCTAGCGGAGTGGAAGGCGTGTTCCACAACGCTCTAGCGGAGTGGAAGGCGTGTTCCACAACGCGCTAGCGAAGTGGAAGGCGTGTTCCACAATGCACTAGCGGAGTGGAAGGCGTGTTCCACAACGCTCTAGCGGAGTGGAAGGCGTGTTCCACAACGCGCTAGCGGAGTGGAAGGCGTGTTCCACAACGCGCTAGCGGAGTGGAAGGCGTGTTCCACAATGCACTAGCGGAGAGGAACTGACTTTCAATGGAGTTGCATTATTTTCTAGAGAACGCATAGAGCCCCGATTGATTATCTCTTTTATAAACCACAGCTCATGTGCTTGGTTACCTCTAACGAGCTCTTGTTCACCACACAAACAGTTCTTGCTTAACAAAACTTTTTTCAATTCGACTTTTGCTTTCAAAAGCAGCTCTAATAAAACTTTTAAAAAGGAACTATAGCCATAAAATTCTACCATGCAAATACACTGTGTGTTATAGGGAAATAATGATCGCTCTAGAATGCCTTTCAAGCCAATCAGAAAAGAGTATTCAACAATACCACGGTATAAATAGAACGAATAATGTATTATGTCATGTGCTCTTAAATGTAAATGACAGTAATTGCACTTCTGTAAGTGTGTGTGTGTGTGTGTGTGTGTGTGTGTGTGTGTGTGTGTGTGTGTGTGTGTGTGTGTGTGTGTGTGTGTGTACACGCGTGTATGTGCGTGTGTCCGTCCACGTGAATTAATCTTCTGTGCGCTACTGCAAGAGCCTCTAATAAACCAAGGGCCGTTTATCTGAGAAGTAAAGAGAAACGCAAAGCAGAAAACCAGGCAAAAGCGTCTGCTTTCATGCTGGGGGACAGAAATAGACTTGTTGTGCTCTCTTATAGAAGGCCCTACTTGCCATGTTGCTCTATGGATCAGGCCAGTCTCCAGCCTACACTTCAGATTTCTCATCTGAAAGCTTTTCCAGACACATCTGGATGTTATGAGTGTGTTTCAGATGTAACAAGCCTGACATTACTAGTAGATTAACCAGGCTTTGGAGACGAGGACAGACCTCTCCTGTACTCTAACACTGTCTTGTCAGGAAATTCTCCTCTGGACTCAACTCCCTTTTTCTATGTTCATGTGGAACTGGTGGGAATCGAACCTGGGTCTCGCGCACACCAGCCCAACAACTTAACCATTAGACCAAGAAGATATCCTCATGGCCAAGAGCGAAATAGTATCAGGCAGGTCCACCTTATCACAAGAGCGGGATTCCAAATCACCTCCACTATAAATGCATTGCCCATTAATGCCCACTGCTCATACCCTACTTCTGCCACTTCATCAACAAAACTGTTTGAGACCACTGACTTAAGCCCTAAAACCAAAGCATATAAATAACTGAAGCAACAAATGTACTCACGCATTGCAGTAGGGCTTCTTATCGTAGCCTTTGTAGTTCTTCATGTTCAGGGTCATCTTACACACCTCGCAGTGGAAGCATCCTTTATGCCAATTCTGGAAAGGAAAACACAAATTATATTTCAATTCAGTTTGGCCTTCTGCTGGTGCTCAAATTTGAGAATTGTGAATGAATAAGTGCCTTCATTAGTTGAAAGGCATCCGAGACATAACTAATATTCCAGATTTCTATGACCACAACCAAGAGAAGTGATTCTAAACAATTAAGAAAATAAGAAAGGTTTCTGAATTCAACAAAGGTTACCGTATCAAAACAAATCAAACGTGCCGAATACAACAGGTGAACAGTGAAACGCTTACTTACAAGCCCTTAACAATTATTTTTCTTAACTGCATTGTTTAAGTTTTTTAAAAAGTTAGAAACATTTTAAAAAATTACAAATAAAGAATTAAAGAGCAGCAGTAAAATAACAGTAGCGAGGATATTTACAGGGGGTACCGCTACAGAGTCAATGTGCAGGGCACAGGTTAGTCAAGGTAATTGAGGTAATATGTACATGTAGGTTGAGGTAAAGTGACTATGCATAGATAATAAACAGAGAAGCAGCAGCATAAAATAAGGTGTGTGTGGAGGGGACAATGCAAATAGTCCGGGTAGACAATTGATTAGCTGTTCTGGAGTCTTATGGCTTGGGGGTAAAAGCTGTTAAGAAGCCTTTTGGACCTCGACTTGGTGCTCCGGTACCGCTTGTCGTGCAGTAGCAGAGAGAACAGTCTATGACTATGGTGGCTGGAGTCTTTGACAATTTTTAGGGCCTTCCTCTGACACCGCCTGGTAGAGAGGTCCTGGATGGCAGGAAGCTTGGCCCCAGTGATGAAATGGGCCATACACATTACCCTCTGTAGTGCCTTGCGGTCGGAGGCCGAGCAGTTGCCGGACCAGGCAGTGATAAAACCAGTCAGGCAGGATGCTCTCGGTGCAGCTGTAGAACATTTTGAGGATCTGAGGACCCATGCCAAATATTTTCAATCTCCTGAGGGGGAATAAGCTTTGTCGTGCCCTCTTCACGACTGTCTTGGTGTGTTTGGACCATGATAGTTTGTTGGTGATGTGGACACCAAGGAACCTGAAGCTCTCAATCTGCTCCACTACAGCCCCTTCGATGAGAATGGGGGCGTGCTCGGTCCTCCTTTTCCTGTAGCCCACAATCATTACCTTTGTCTTGATCACGTTGAGGGAGAGGTTGTTATCCTGGCACCACATAGCCAGGTCTCTGACCTCTTCCCTACTGGTTGTCTCATCGTTGTCGGATGATCAGGGCTACTGTTGAGTCGTCAGCAAACTTAATGAAGGTGTTGTTGTCGTTCCTGGCCATGCAGTCATAGGTGAACAGGGAGTACAGAAGGGGGCTGAGCACGCACCCCTGATGGGCCCCCGTGTTGAGGATCGGCATGGCTGATGTGTTGTGACCTACTCTTACCCCCTGGGGGGTGGCCCGTCAGGAAGTCCAGGATCCAGTTGCAGAGGGAGGTGTTTAGTCCCAGGTTCCTTAGCTTAGTGATGAGCTTTGAGGTCACTATGGTGTTGAAAGCTGAGCTATAGTCAATTAATAGCATTCTCACGTAGGTGTTCCTTTTGTCCTGGTGGGAAAGGGCAGTGTGGAGTGCAATAGAGATTGCATCATCTGTGGATCTTTTGGGGCGGTATGTAAATTGAATGGGGTCTAGGGTTTCTGGGAAAAAAGGTTTTGATGTGAGCCATGGCCAGCCTTTCAAAGCACTTCATGGCTACATATGCGAGTGCTACGGGTCGGTAGTCATTTAGGCAGGTTACCTTAGTGTTCTTGGGCACAGGGACTTTGGTGGTCTGCTTGAAACGTGTTGGTATTACAGATTGAAAATGTCAGTGAAGGCACTTGCCAGTTGGTCAGTGCATAGTGCATGCTTGGAGTACATGTCCTGGTAATTCGTCTGGCCCTGCGACCTTGTGAATGTTGACCTATTTAAAGGACTTACTCACATCTGCTACGGAGAGCGTGATCATACAGTTGTCTGGAACAGCTGATGCTCTCATGCATGCTTCATTCTTGCTTGTTTTGAAATGAGTGTAGAAGTAATTTAGATTTTCTGGTAGGCTTGAGTCACTGGGCAGCTCGCGGCTGTGCTTCCATTTGTAGTCTGTAATAGTTTGCAAGCCCTGCCACATCCGACGAGCGTCAGAGCCGGTGTAGTACAATTCAATCTCAGTCCTGTATTGTCACTTTGCCTGTTTGATGGTTCGTCAGAAGGCATAGAGAGTCCTGCTCCTTGAAAGTGGCAGCGCTCAATGCAGATGTTGCCTTTTAACCATGGCTTCTGGTTGGGGTATGTACGTATGGTCACTGTGGGGACCACGTAATTGATACACTTATTGATGAAGCCAGTGACTGATGTGGTGTACTACTCAATGCCATCGGAAGAATCCCAGAATATATTCCAGTCTGTGCTAGAAAAACAGTCCTGTAGCTTGGTATCTGCATCATCTGACCACTTCTGTATTGAGCGAGTCACTAGTGCTTCCTGCTTTAGTTTTTGCTTGGAAACAGGAATCAGGAAAATAGAATTATGGTAAGATTTGCCAAATGGAGGGCAAGGGAGAGCTTTGTACGCAACTCTGTGTGTGAAGTAAAGTTGGTCTAGAGAGTTTTTTTCCCCCCTCTGCTTGCACATTTAACATGCTGTTAGAAATTAGAGAAACCCGATTTAAGTTCCCTGCATTAAAGTCCCCGAACACTAGGAGCGCCACCTCTGAATGAGCATTTTCTGTTTTCTTATGGCCTTATACAGCTCATTGAGTGCGGTCTTAGCGCCAGCACCGGTTTGTGGTGGTAAATAGACAGCTACAAAAATATTGAAGAAAACTCTTGATAAATAGTGTGGTCTACTGCTTATGATGAGATACTTTAACTCAGGCAAGCAAAAGCTCGAGACTTCGTGTAATATTAGATTTCATGCACAAGCTGTTGTTTACAAATATACACAGATAATCTTGCAGATGCAGCAAAAACCCCGCAAATTGTATGCTATCCATGTCATCATTCAGCCATGACTCTGTGAAACATAAGATATTACAGTTTTTAATGTCTCGTTGGTAGGAAATTCGTAATCGCAGCTCGTCCATTTTGTTATTTAATGATTGTAGGTTGGCAAATAGGACTGATGGTAGAGGCAGATTACCCACTTGCCGTCGGATCCTTACAAGGCACCCCGACCTACAGTTGAAGTCGGACGTTTAGATACAGTTAGGTTGGAGTCATTAAAGCTTGTTTTTCAATCACTCCACAAATTTATGGTTAACAAACTATAGTTTGGGCAAGTCGGTTAGGACATCTACTTTGTGCAAAACACAAGTAATTTTTCCAAAAATTGTTTACAGACAGATTATTTCACTTATAATTCACTGTATCACAATTCCAGTGGGTCAGAAGTTTATATACACTAAGTTGACTGTGTCTTTAAACAGCTTGGAAAATTCCAGAAAATGATGTCATGGCTTTAGAAGCTTCTGATAGGCTAATTGACATCATTTGAGTCAATAGGAGGTGTACCTGTGGATGTATTTCAAGGCCTACCTTCAAACTCAGTGCCTCTTTGCTTGACATCATGGGAAACTCAAAATAAATCAGCCCAAGACCTCAGAAAAAAAATTGTAGACCTCCACAGGTTTGGTCATCCTTGGGAGCAATTTCCACACCTGAAGGTACCACGTTCATCTGTACAAACAATAGTACGCAAGTATAAACACGATGGGACCACTCGCCGTCATACCGCTCAGGAAGGAGACACATTCTGTCTCCTAGAGATGAACGTACTTTGGTGAGAAAAGTGCAAATCAATCCCAGAGTAACAGCAAAGGACCTTGTGAAGATGCTGGAGGAAACAGGTACAAAAGTATCTATATCCACAGTAAAATTAGTCCTATATCAACATAACCTGAAAGGCCACTCAGCAAGGAAGAAGCCATTGCTTCAAAACTGCCATAAAAAAGACAGAATACGGTTTGCAACTGCACATGGGGACAAAGATCGTACTTTTTGGAGAAATGTCCTCTGGTCTGATGAAACAAAAATATAACTGTTTGGCCATAATAACCATCATTATGTTTGGAGGAAAAAGGGGGACGCTTACAAGCTGAAGAACACCATCCCAACCGTGAAGCACGGGGGTGGCAGCATCATGTTGTGGGGGTGCTTTGCTGCAGGAGGGCCTGGTGCACTTCACAAAATAGATGGCATCACGAGGCAGGAAAATTATGTGGATATATTGAAGCAAAATCTCAAGACATCAGTCAGGAAGTTAAAGCTTGGTCGCAAATGGGTCTTCCAAATGGACAATGACCACAAACATACTTCTAAAGTTGTGGCAAAATGGCTTAAGGAAAACAATGTCAAGGTATTGGAGTGGCCATCACAAAGCCCTGACCTCAAACCTATAGAACATTTGTGGGCAGAACTGAAAAAGGGTGTGTGAGCAAGGAGGCCAACAAACCTGGCTCAGTTACACCCAACTTACACTCTGTCAGGAGGAATGGGATAAAATTCACCCAACTTATTGTGGGAAGCTTGTGGAAGGCTACCCGAAATGTTTGACCCAAGTTAAACAATTTAAAGGCAATGCTACCAAATACTAATTGAGTGTATGTAAACTTCTGACCCACTGGGAATATGATGAAATAAATAAAAGCTGAAGTAAATCATTCTCTCTACTATTATTCTGACATTTCACATTCTTAAAATAAAGTGGTGATCCTAACTGACCTAAGACAGGGAATTTTTACTAGGATTAAATGTCAGGGACTGTGAAAAACTGAGTTTAAATGTAATTGGCTAAGGTGTATGTAACCTTCTGACTTCAACTGTATGTCCCTGATATCTCTGTCTCTTCTTCATGAGAATGATTTGGGTGTCTGAACTAAATCCTTTGCGTCCGACTCGTTAAAGAAAAAATCTTCATCCAGTTCGAGGTGAGTAATCACTGTTCTGATATCCAGAAGCTCTTTTCGGTCATAACAGACGGTGGCAGAAATGGCAGAAACATTACGTACAAAATAAGTTACAAATAACGTGAAAAAACACACAATAGCAGAATTGGTTAGGCACCCGTAAAACGGCAGCCATCTCCTCCGGGAATTGCCCTGAGGTAATTGCTGATTCCAAATTGAGCAAATAATTTAACTAAGAATATGCCTCTATATGTGACAGGTGTCAGAGCTGTACAATAGGCCATGCATTTGTTTGCAGATACGCCTGTGCTACAACTGTCCACTGGCGTTTCGGCCACAGATTTGCTTGGATAGGTGACAGAAAGTAGTCAATGTCCATGGTGTGTTCCGTTTGATTGCATATGCATGATGTGATGTAATGTGTGATGTCCTTAGAAAGTGGGCCACATTGATACCATATGGCCATAAAGCAGGACCAGGGTTTGTGGTTTAGATAATGGGTAGGCCTGCAGGAAACGCAGGGCCCAGGGCCGAGTGGTCAAGATAAAGGCTACAGCGTTGGTTTAGCAGACATAAGATGCTCACTTCTAAGTTACCTTTTTACAATTAACCTGTAGTAGTAGTAGTAATTGTAGCCTAGTATAGACCTAGGTCTGATTTAGACATCAATAATACAAAGGCACTATTAAATGATCATGAACTAGTAGTATTACATTCCACCATAAATCAGCATTCATATTTTGATCTAGTGAAAAGAAAAGATCACACTCAAGAAAATTCCACAGTCATTCCATATTGAGCAAATCTGAATAGCCTATGTCCTTCAGGGGATAAAGGCTAAACTTGCAGGCTATTCCGTCCCCTTGTCATGTCAATATGATTCATAGGCCTACACTCATCGCAACTTTTTTTTCTATCTATAACCTATCATAAGCTAAAAGGGTTGTTTGGCTGTCCCCATAGGAGAACCCCTTGGAGAACCCAAAAGGGTTATTCAATTGGGAAAGCCAAAGAACCCTGTTGGAACGATTTTTTCTTAGAGTGTATGCTACAATAGATAGGCTACTATAATACACCTATAAACTTTGGCATAATCTGGTCTTGTGTGTAGCAGTGCACTCACTCTTTTGTGACATCAGGCTATGTGGCCAAAGATAAGTTTGAATCGAAGTTTAAAAATCTACCAACAGACTCCTGAAATACAGCGCAGTCAATTCTGATATAGACAACTGCCTAAAATTGTGATCTGACCTTATCAAGGCAGTTGACTTTCTCTGTCGGATAGACAATTTTCCCACAGCGCGCGCACGGCGGGTTCATTTTCAAATATGCGTCTTTATTCCACACGACAATAAATCCAATATATTCGTGCGCAATAGTTGTTCAAAACCTGGCAACAGCTCTGTATCATATCCCGAGGTCAAGTCGGTAAAAATAAAGTAGCGAGTCTCTCTCTGAGTGGTGCGTCTCGCAAGTACGTTCGCACAGTCACTATGCTGTCCTGAGTGGATGCCGCATTAAAATTGCACAGACGTAAACTGTGGCTGCTTGTGTGACACAGCACCTACCACGATCCAAGCTGTTTGATTCAGCAACGAGACGACAGCGCCAAGCCAGGACCACATGATGTTCGTGCATTCGTAAAGAGCGAGAGAGAGCGAGAGAGAGAGAGAGAGAGAGAGAGCAAAATGGGGATGGATGGAGAGAGAAAGACAGAGAGACGGAGAGAGATATCCCTTAGACCAAAATCCCATTCATTTAACATGCCTGCTTCTTTTTGCCTGCTTTTTCGTACATCTGAAAAGCATAGGGGATAAAAAAAACACTGCAAATTAGAATACACCTAAAGACCTAGTCATGATTCAGGCATTTTCACAGATCACATAACCTGTGTAAATGGTTCTCTGCTTTTTTGCAGGGAAATTCATGAACACTTCCATTGTTTAACACCTCCCTAATTTGAAATGCAAACATCCCCGATGAACAGTTATTGTGGTGATGTTGCTTTCAGGGGCAGTTTGGAACACGGTAGTGAGTGTTGCAAACGAGGACAGATTAATTTTACGTGCTATGCACTTCAGCACTCGGCGGTCCCATTCTGTAAGCTTGTGTGGCCTACCACTCCGCGGCTGAGCCGTTGTTGCTCCTAGACATTTCCACTTCACATATAACAGCACTTACAGTTGACCGGGGCTACTCTAGCAAAGGCATACATTTGATGAACTGACGTGTTGGAAAGGTGTCATCCTATGACGGTGGCACGTTGAAAGTCACTAAGCTCTTCAGTAAGGTCATTCTACGGCCAATGTTTGTCTAATCAGATTGCATGCCTGTTTGCTCGATTTTATACACCTGTATAAACGGGTGTGGCTGAAATACCCGAATGCACTAATTTGAAGTGGTGTCCACATACTTTTGTATAGATAGTGTATGAATTATATTGTAAAACTTACATGTAGACCTTTGCATCTGTAATTAAAAAGTTGTTGGTACAGTATGTCATCACTATTGTGTTGAATGATTAATTCCATTCAGTCATTGGATTCAAAAGGCCTATGTAATCACTCAAAGTTTGAATATAAACCAAATTTGACCACATTCACATTTTCTCAGAACACAAATAAATGTGCTTATATTAGTCTATAAGTACATATTTTAGGCTATAAATACATTATGTTATTGCTTTGTTTCCCCTGACCAGGCCCAGATCGGATCAGAAGGAATTTAGGCTACCTGCAGCTGTGGTTGTTATAGGCTGCAGTTGATCAGACTAAGGCACAGATTAATTGTACATGCGTCCACAAATCATGACGCATTTCAATGTATACATTTTTGGGGGTGGCAGGTATAACCTTTCATATAAAACAGCTTGTTGCAACTCCCCAGTGAATTCACTTATATACTATACCAACTTTTTCAGTTCCAATTGGATTTTACCACATATAGGCTGAATGATTTGCAAGGCATTGATAAAATGAAGCCTGACTTGCTGTAATGTTGTAAATTAGGCTTACTGTACTTTTATATTCGTATGAGAGGGGTAGTAGGCCTAACTGTTAATTTTTTATAGGCTAACGTTACTTGATGAAGACATGCTGTTAGCAACATGCTGTTAGTGCTTTTGTCCTAAAGCTAAAATGTAATGAGTGTAGCAGCATACAGACGAGAAAATAAACCCTTTATGTCTGCACATGCTTGTGAATTATTGCATTATTCAAAATCGGCAGGTAGCCTGGCGGTTAAGAGCATTGGGCCAATAACCGAGCAGGTAAGGTGGAAAAATCTGCCGTTCTGCCCTTGAGCAAGGCAGTTGACCCCCAACAACAACAGGAGCCGCAGACATGGACGTTGATTAAGGCAGCCCCATGCTCCTCTCTGATTCAGAAGAAGACACATTTTGGGTTGAATGCATTCAGTTGCGCAACTGACTAGGTATCCCCTTTAATATGGTTTGGTTCAGTTTTTCAAACGTGTAATATGGTTAAAAGCCTTAAGAGTCTATTGACGCACCCATGCGCCAATCTGAGTAACATAATAAAAAAATCTCCATAAAAATACACCAGTTTGGGCCTCCCGGGTGGCTCAGTGGTTAAGGGCGCTGTACTGCAGTGCCAGCTGTGCCATCAGAGACTCTGGGTTCGCGCCTAGGCTCTATCGTAACCGGCCGCGACCGGGAGGTCCGTGGGGCGACGCACAATTGGCCTAGTGTCGTTAGGGAGGGCTTGGCCGGTAGGGATGTCCTTGTCTCATCGCGCACTAGCGACTCCTGTGGCGGGCCGGGCGCAGTGCGTGCTAATCAAGGTTGCCAGGTGCACGGTGTTTCCTCCGACACATTGGTGTGACTGGCTTCCAGGTTGGATGCGCACTGTGTTAAGAAGCAGTAAGGTGGTTGTGTATCGGAGGATGCATGACTTTCAACCTTTGTCTCTCCTGAGCCTGTAGGGGAGTTGTAGCGATGAGACAAGATAGTACTAAAACAATTGGATACCATGAAATTGGGGCGAAAAAGGGGTAAAAAAAATAATAAAAAATATGCCAGTTTAAGCTAGAGATATCCGTTTTGGGGCTACGTCTCAATCCACCTCACCGGCTATGTCTTTGTCTTCCGCGACATCCTGAAAATCGGTCTTTTCACAAAAATCAAATCAAATTTTTGTTTGTCACATACACATGGTTAGCAGATGTTAATGTGAGTGTAGCGAAATGCTTGTGTTTCTAATTCCGACAATGCAGTAATATCCAACGAGTAATCTAACCTAACAATTTCACAACAACTACCTTTACAAGTGTAAAGGAATGAATAAGAATATGTACATAAAAAAATGTATGAATGAGTGATGGTATAGAACGGCATAGGCAAGATGCAGTAGATGGTATAGAGTACAGTACATACATATGAGATCAGTAATGTAGGGTATGTAAACAATATATAAAGTGGCATTGTTTAAAGTGGCTAGTGATACATTACATCAAGATGGCAAGATGCAGTGGATGGTATAGAGTACAGTATATACATATGAGATCAGTAATGTAGGGTATGTAAACAATATATAAAGTAGCATTGTTTAAAGTGGCTAGTGATACATTACATCAAGATGGCAAGATGCAGTAGATGGTATAGAGTACAGTACATACATATGAGATCAGTAATGTAGGGTATGTAAACATTATATAAAGTGGCATTGTTTAAAGTGGCTAGTGATACATTACATCAAGATGGCAAGTTGCAGTAGATGGTATAGAGTACAGTACATACATATGAGATCAGTAATGTAGGGTATGTAAACATTATATGAAGTGGCATTGTTTAAAGTGGCTAGTGATACATTACATCAAGATGGCAAGATGCAGTAGATGGTATAGAGTACAGTATATACATATGAGATCAGTAATGTAGGGTATGTAAACATTTTATTAAGTGCCATTGTTTAAAGTGGCTAGTGATACATTTATTACATCAATTTTTCCAGTGGCTGGAGTTGAGTCAGTATGTTGGCAGCTGCCACTCAATGTTAGTGATGGCTGTTTAACAGTCTGATGGCCTTGAGATAGAAGTTGTTTTTCAGTCTCTCAGGTCCCTGCCTGCCTGTCTGCAGTGTCCGAACAGTTTGGCCTAGAATCTATTATCACGACTCTATGGAAAGGGGAGATTATCATGAACACGACCCCCACAAGTGACACGTCTGAAGGCAACCCATACAAACTAATGGAAGTCTGGAGGTAGTTTGCTTGTGCCAACAAATATAAGGGATTAAATGTGACCAAAAAAACTCAAATATTTCCTGAGCTTTCTTATATCTCCTAGATATAGGACAGACACTTCAAAACCTTATTCCTTATTCTACATTTGTGTACTATTTTTTTTGTTGCCATCTACGAATGTGTTGTTCAGTGCATTTCTATGCGGTAGTAAAGGCCAAATTCATTATTTTATATATCTAATTGATCAGCGGTTGTCAAAGCTGAAATTAGTGCAACAGTCAGGAGTTTAGAGTATACTCAATTTTTGAAATATCACATAGTATAACACGTTATTCTTCCGCATACTAAAATGGACTACTATTTAGGATGCAAGTACGGGTATTCGGACATGTCCAGGGTCTCAATTTACTGTTGAGAGTTAGAATAGTTGAATACACAATGTGTAAGTTCGAAATTTGGTTGTGCATCAGCAGTTTCCCTTGTTTTGCCAGTCACAGCGAGAGAGAGAGAGAGATGGGAAGGAGAGAGACCAGACTAAGCAAATGAAATGCAACACAAGCTTAATTATTTAATTAAAGCACTGTTTAAAGCTGATGGATACGCTACAATTGTTGTCAAAGGCCACTAAAACGAAGTACGTTGTGACTTGTTTATGTTGTGTCAAATACCAAGCATCATATGAACGGTTATCTTTGCATCAATTATCTTCACAATATTTAATTTAAAAAACATTCTCTTTGCAATCTTTTCATTTAAAAATGCTCATAATTCACAATCACAATCATTGTTTCCAACTGAGTGGCGATCGTTAATCTGTAGACCAGCATCACAACTGTATCAGCACAGGCACAACATTTCACATGTTCATTTGAGTAAAGAGAAAGAGACTGGCAGCCTTACATAACACATTCAGTGGGAAGAAGAAGATCAAAGGGTCCCATCCTAGAGTTTTTGTTCATATGATTGCAGGTTAGTCATGAACTATAGCTCCGCCCACATAGCCTGCACAACAACAGCTCTAGAAATCCTGTGTCATACTCTTTTTGGCCAGACAGAATAAGATACATGGGCTGAGGACAACGAGGGCTATGTGCTTGCGGTCTCCACGGAGGACGTATGTAAAGTCATTGAAACCTATTAACCCTCGCAAGGCTGCCGGACCAGACGGCGTCCCTAGCCGCGCCCTCGGAGCATGAGCAGATCAGCAAGTTGTTGTGTTTTCAATCTCTCACTAGCTCAGGCCGTTATCCCCACCTGGTTCAAGATATTGTCACGAACCGGCTCAAAGCCCGTAACAAAGGGAGACAACGTGGAGATAAGGAGTAACAAAATATATATTTATTTAACTAAAGCAACTAAGGAAAATATACAATGATGTGTGTAATCAGTAGTGTAAGTGAGTTTTGCGTGCATGAATGTGATAATGCAGGGTGTTGAAAGGTGCCAAAGCAAACAAACAAAAGGCCACCAAGAACCACAACACAATCTACAAAGGTGTCTGCATGGAGAGAGTCTCCTCCATGAATGTGGAAGAGGTCTATTTATCCTGGGAGACACCTGGCCCAGGTGTTTCCCATGAAGCTGACGACCCTCCCAACTCCGCCCACCGGCATCCTAATAAGGAAACAAGAACAAAGACAGAATACAGCAGACAGAGTGGGAGGGTCGTCACAATATCCACTATCATTCTCGTGCCCAAAAGAGGGAAAGTAACTGAACGACTACCGACCCGTAGCACTCACTTCCGTCACCATGCTGTGGTTCGAGAGGCTAATCAAAAATCACATCATCTCCTCCCTCCCCGACCCTCTCCAATTCACCTTCCGCCCTGACAGATCCACGGAAGATGTAAACACCATTGCAATGCACACTGCCCTCACCCACCTGGACAAAAGGAATGCATATGAACAGGAATGCCTGTTCTCTCCGCTTCTATCACTCAGACACGGGCAGTACAGGAGCATCATGGAAAAAAACGGAAAGAATGGCTAATAGCTTCTACCCCCAGACCATTAAGCTGCTGAATAGGCATTGTTTCATTTATTTCTCTTTGACCTGCACTGTTGGAGCTTTAAAAAGGCCACTGTACCACGAAAATACATTTGCGACCCTGTACATGTTATAAAGAAATTCTACCAACCATCTACACATACTGAGACATAGGGGTGCCGGCTCGGATGCTTTCCCCGGTGAGATTAATGTGTCTTGCTATCGGCGGGCGTCTTTGTCAAACTATCAATATTAAGAGACCCCCCCAAAATTGGACTTTTGTTCAAATTAGAGGAGCTCATGTCTTTAGCTTCCCAGTAGAGGAAGTCATGTCTCTGACTTCCTTTTAATTGGTCTATTGATTGTAACAGGCTGCACTTGTTTCAATTGTTTGGTGAGTGCATTAAGAGGCCAGAACAGAGCAGCAGGATCCAAGGCATGCAAGATGTCAGAAGCAGAACGGTCTACTTAGATTTTTATTTTTTATAGCCAATTTAAAATCAAGACAAAGCAAAAGTCTATCCCTATATTATTTTAAGCCGTCTGTCCCTAAGACTTTAATTTGTAATTTGACTCATCACCACTGGTGTAAAAGTACTTAAGTAAATATAATTTAAAGTACTACTTTAGTAGTTTTTTGGGGGTATCTGTACTTTACTAAGCACACGTGCGTTGTAAATTATGTCCGAATGTTGGAGAATGCCCCTGGCTGTCCTTAATTAACAAATATGAAAAAAAGAAAATGGTGCAGTCTGGTTTGCTTAATATAATACATTTGAAATTATTTATAATTTTACTTTCCATACTTAAGTATATTTTTGCAATTACATTTACCTTTTGTACTTGACTATTTTAAACCAAATACTTTTTGATTTGTTTTACTGGGTGACTTTTACTTTTGTCATTTTCTATTATGGTATATTTAATTTTACTTGGGTACTTTTTCCACCACTGCTCAGCACTCATTACACGGCACTGTAGCCCATGATAGCAATGCCAGTTTCAGAGACGGTAGAGACGATGTTCTCCAGAAATATCACGGATGTGGTGCGCCGCCGAGTGGCTAATAATGGTAAAATCATTGCGCCTGATACAGTGTATACGTCAGTCTTAACGTGTCGTTCAATAGTTAAAATTACAGCATCTTCCTATATTTGTGTCTCGGAAATAGTGTCGTAAAAAATCAGGGAATTAATTTTACTGGTTCAGTCTGTCCTGCTATTAGATTCAACACAATAATGAGGTTTCAGCTTTTTGGGATATCCCATAATGCACTACCAATTTCTACAAAGAACATAACAAATATTTCTCAAAATATTGCATCTATTTCAGCGAGCAATCATCATACTAACTGCAATGGTGGAACACATGTTTTTCGCATAAGGTTTCTACAATTTCACTAACCATGATTAAAAACTAGATTTCTTCATATCTGTATAAATACGTATGGCGCTATAAACAGCAGTTGACTGGTCCGATTGTAGTGGGTACAAACGATTCATAATGTTCAGTCAGTTACGTAGAGTCCACATTTGTGACCCCAACCTGCTCACTACACAACTTGACTAGTCTTTTGGAAAACAGAAGAAGTGTTTCTCGTAACTTGCATATACATATATTTTTATTATCACACATCTTGTAACACTTTCTAGTTGTAACTATGCTCAGAAAGGAATATACAAAAATATTTGCCTGAACTCAATTTAACAAAATATAACTAGCCCAAAAGCAATATATGTCAACCCATCAACTATCCCAACTAACGAAACACAACTCGGATTTCACTAATATATTTTACTGTCCAATGAACTCTTGTTTTATGGGCTCACGAATATTCAAAATAATTCCCAGCGTACAGTTGTGAATGCACATTTCTAAATTACCTGCAGTAAACAGTATTTCACTCAAAGCGTGGATATATTACATTAATACACGATATTCTGCACACTACGTGAGAAATGTACAATCACAAACTATCACCCAAAGCATCGAATCCGTACTACCATATAAATAACTACCATCTTAACAATGTGCAACAAAACCAAAAAGTTTTCCTGGTTGGTCTGAACTCAGTAGAACTTACATTTGATTGGTTCAGTCAGTTTAAGAAATTCTGGTTTCTTCTCTGCACTCTCCCACTGTAGACTTTGGCTACCTTTTTGCTTGGCAAATATTCTTATGTTACCACTATCCAAACACATTAAATAGCATTAGAAAAGCATACAAGATACTGATCGCTGCAGCTGTACACAGCCCATCTCATCCCCATATTTATTTTTCTGCTCTTTTGCGCACCAGTATTTCTACTTGCACATCCTCATCTGCACATAACGTAAACTCACTCACATTTGTACAGAATGGGGTTAGCGTATGTTATATCACTCCTGTGTAAATTGCTAAATTGTAATTACTTTGCCACTATTGGCCTATTTATTGCCTTACCTCATTTGCACACACTGTATATAGATTTTTCTATTGTGTTATTGACTGCGTTTCTTTATACCATGCGTAACTCTGTTGTTTTTGTCGCACTGCTTTTCCTTATCTTGGCCAGGTCGCAGTTGTAAATGAGAACTTGTTTTCAAATGGCCTACCTGGTTAAATAAAATAAATAAAAAACAAGCATTTCCCATTTTCCAGTAATCTCTGTGTGTATGTCTAAGGTCCTTCTGTGTGTCCAGCACCAACTATGTATTCAACCATCTAAAAACAACAATAGTCATATTCAAATTAATCTAGGGATCCAAAAAAGACAAAAATGATTTCCTTTGCAAAATAATCCTGTGGTTATTTAATTTGTTGCACTATCGAACACAACCTAACTGCCGACAAACTATGCCTATGCTATTACAAGATACCATGCATTGTACAGACTGGTAGCACATCTTTTGCAAGGGGTCATTTAAGTGTCCTTATCCTTCAATCTACCTCTATATAACTATATGCAATGACTTGAACACAAATACAAATAACACAAGTGTTCTAACAATAAAATAAAACATGTTTTATTAACAGTACATACAATGCATGAAGGCTGAGCGTGTAGCTACATCTTGAGTGGAATTATTAAACTATGTACAGCAATACAGTAGCAAGATACATAGACAATACATTTAAGGTCTTGAGATTTGTAAGCATATTAAATAAAATACTAAACTATAATATACAAACTTTGTTCGAGGTCTAAGAGTACACCTTTTACATTTTAAAGATGAAATTCATGAGCTTCCACTGAGAATAAGTTATACTTTTGGAAGTGCATGACGGCAGTGTTGATTTACAAGCTTTTCACATGTTTTCATGTAATCTTAAATCAACCACAACTTCTCAAATGAATGGAATGTGTAGTCTAGGATCACCCATCCCTTCTCCTGGAGAGCTACCCTCCGGCAAGCTTTCTCTCCAACCCTTAGCTAGCACATCTGATTCTACTGCTCATTAGCACCTAGATTAGCTGAACGAGGTGTGTTACGATTGGGTTGAATCAAAAGCATACCTACACACTAGCCCTTCAGTAGGAGGGATGGCCAATTTGATCCTGAAGAAAACAAACCTTCCCAGCTGACTTTTGTGTTAGACAACGTTTGTCTTGCTAGGCCACCGCTGGGATGAAGTATTGCAGAGACACGTCTTCATGTAGCAGAATCAAATGAATGATCCTCTTGTGGACAATATCTGGTGGGAATAATAGAATGCTCATCAGTAATCTGCAATCAGTGGATCTTTCTTATGACTCAGTCTTAACAATTGTTTTCCCTCACTCACACAATTCAATTCAGTCAAGGCTCTCTGTCTGTCATCAGATGGCATAGTCCAATCTTCACCGACCCTGGTCCTAAAGAGATACATGGTGTGCACGTCTTGTGTGGAAAATCTGTTACTTTAGGGCTTGAACAAAAGCCTGCATCACCTTGTGGGTCTTTGGGACCAGGGTTGGTGACGTTGAAATTAGAGGAGCTGATTGATTGGTCAATATGGTTAATATTAGTAAAAAGTCCATGAGAGTTGACTCACTGCACATTGCCTTGCTGGGGTTGACCTGCTGGCCCATGAGGAACTGTTGCAGCTTGCGGATGTCCACGCGGGTGTGGGCCATGACCTCAGGGTCCCTGCTCTGACTGCGCCCCTGAGAACCATCGTCACCTGAGGGGGGCCAAGAGAGACGAGACTGAAATTAGTAAAAGCCCTGAGACAGGGTCCAGTTTGTTGCCATGGCTAACATGAGTTTTTTCAAAAAGGTTTTGCTACGGTGTGCCTTAATGCACACGACACAAGTAAAGGGGATGCACCTACCCCAGGGAGGATTACCCAGGTCTTTGAAGTGGGTGGTGACAGACACCAGGTCAGTTTCAATCTTCAGGTTCATCTCTCCATTCAGGTTGGCCTCCATCACCTAGGACAGAGGGCACCGTGACTTTGTATTGAAAGCTAATAATCCAATCTACAAACAGCTCTATTTTACATTACTTTAAAGGACATTACGACATACCGGTGACTTCCAAACAATGTTTTCCTTTATATTTAAAATATTAAAACATACAGTGAAGATATTTTAACAAATATATCATAGTATGTTGGGGTCATGTGTAAAATTATCTGAGCTCATAGTAAACAGTCTCTTACCAGAAAGTTAGAGAGATTCTTCATTCGATCCACAACATTTTTCATAGTTTTCAGTGGAGGCAAATATATGCTCACCTGAAAAGCATTAGATATAGTTATCATTAGAACAAATTAAATAACAGTACACCTGACGTGTTAAACTGGCATTACTTTAGAGGACTTGCCTGGATGCCAGTCTGGTTCTGCTTTAGTCGGCTTCAGCAGAACGAGACTGGGATCCAGGCTAGAGTGGCTCTGGTACTCACGTCAAAGTCTGGCATTCTGGGCTCTTTGAAGTCGTGCCAAAGCCTTCTGGGTATCACGTCCACCGGGATGTCATGGGTGACAACACGACTGACGCTGGAAAGTGTTGGCTAACAAGGAAGAAGAGGGCAGGGAAAGAAAATGACTGAACTTCTGACGTATCCAAACTTCTAGCCAGCCAGCTAGGAGGATGAGCTGCGTCTATGAAGTTTGGTTCCTCTCAAAGTTATTTCCTACCTGGAGAAATTCTTTGCCACTGTTGGGTTCTGAGAATATGAAAATATACTTATTCATGTCACTGATGGAGTGCTGAGGTTTAGAGGGTCTACACCAGAATTTAATGGTTATAGAAGGAAGGTATATAGTGTGTGCAATTAAGCTTTGAATGTGTTGAGTGCAGGGAAGCGATCACATGTGGCAGGCATTGATAAGCGGAGAGAGCCATGGATTAGTGATGGAAAGGGTTTGAGGTCAGGTCAGGTCACCTTAAGGGAGAAATAAAACTTTATGGCCGTATAACTAGTGTCCTGCCTAGCAGTAAAGAACAATGTTTGTACAGATGAGGTTAAACGGTTAAATATCAGTGCTTGTGTGAAAATGTTTTTGTCTAATACAGCTGTATTGATCCTCTGGGAAGAATAAACTTGGTTAAGCTTTCATAATGTCCGTTGAGTGTTTTACTCTGAGAATTAGAACCTAACACCACAAACATCTTGCTTTTAGGGGGGTTAAGACAGTTTCATTTATAGGTGTTAAACATAACCCCGTTTGTTAGAAAAGTGTTACATACTGACTGACTGCTTGACATGTCAAAGATCATAATCAACACAGCCCAGTGAGTGTTGACAGTTTTCCCTTGAAGCAGACACATTGGATATAATTGCTGTAGCTCTTACCAGTTCTGCAACGAGAGTGAGACAAGGACAGTGCTTCTTGGTCAGTTTGATCTTCACACACTTGGCATTCTGAGAGGTTCTCAGAGCCCTGGAAAGGTTTTCGGGGGTTACCTCTAGGCAGATCTCATTAGCGTCAGGCGCCACACCTTCCAGCTGATACTCATCAAAGAAGTTGGCCTGGTCAAATACAACACAAATAGAGAATGGCTTGTTGGATAAGTATAGAGCAGACACCAGTGAACACAAGAGTCTCTTACAAGCCAGAATATTGAATAAAATTATATTTAGAGTTACTTTACAGGTTGTCCATGCTGTTAGTTTTGCTGTTAGGAGGTGGAGATGGGGTATCCACAGGAAAGTGTTAACCTGACTTTTTGCGTCGCCAGTAGGTTCTGTGGTTTGAATTTGCAATCTTCTGACACATTGCACATCATGCACAATATGTAAACAATAGCCGAATGTAACCGAACGTAGTTGACCAAAGCACGTTTCCTCGCAATCAGCTGGAAGTGGTTGTGAAATTTGCCAGCTAATTGCGTGGGACAATGTTCTGTCTGTGGTTTGGTTACGCTCAGCCATATCGTGCAAGTGTTTGTCGCGTGCGATAAACCGATTACAGACCAGCAGGTTGAGAACGCTTCCCTGTGGATATTTTGTCCCAGATTACCTCCAACATAAGGACAAAATCGGCAGACAACCGGTCAAGTGAGTTAAAATGAAGTTATCACCATTTCAACATTCTGACTTGTAATGATTGGAGCTTTGTTCAAGACTATCCTACCAACGGGATATTAAAACTAATATCTTATGTTTCACCGAGTTGAGGCACCTAAAACCCTCACAAACTTTTACAGATGCACAATTGAGAGCATCCTGTTGGGCTGCATCACCACTTGGTACGGTAACTGCACCTTCTGCAACCGCAGGACCCTGCAGAGGGTGGTGCGTTCTGCCCAACGCATCACCGGGGGCAAACTACCTGCTCTCCAGGACACCTACAGCGACCGCTGTCGCAGGAGGGCTAAAAAGATCCCGAGCCACTGCATGTTCACCATGCTATTATCCAGAAGGCGAGGTTAGTACAGGCGCATCAAAGCTTGGACTGAGAAACCTTGGACTGAAAAACAGCTTCTATCTCAAGGCCATCAGACTGTTAAATAGCCACCACAAGCACATAGAGGATGCTGCCTATATACATAGACTTGAAATCACTGGCCACTTAAATGGAACACGAGTCACTTTAATAATGTTTACATACCTTGCATTACTCATCTCATGTTTATACTGTATTCTATAATATTCTACTGTATCTTAGTCTATGCCACTCTGACATTGCTCATCCACATTTGTATATATTCTTAATCCCATTCCTTATTTAGATTTGTGCGTATTGGGTATATGTTGGTAAATTGCTAGATATTACTTGTTAGATATTATTGCACTGCCGGAGATAGAAACACAAGCATTTCGCTACACCCGCAAAAACATCTGCTAAACACGTGTATGTGACCAATACAATTTGATTTGATATGAACGACATGGATAATATACAGTTGGCTGGGTATTCTGTGCATCGGCAAGACAGAACAGCTGCCTCTGATAAGACAAGGGGTGGTGGTCTGTTGGTCAATAAAAGCTGGTGCGTAAAATCTAATATTAAGGAACTCAAGGTTTTGCTCGCCTCATGATAAGCTGTAGACCACACTAAGAGAGTTTCCATCTATATTTTTCAGAGCTGTGTATTTACCACCACAAACCGATGCTGGCACTAAGACTGCACCCAACGAGCTGTATAAGTTCATTAGCAAACAAGAAAATACTCATCCAGTGGCGGCGCTCCTAGTTGCAAGGGACATTTAGGCATGTATTCAGAGCATACGCTGACCAACTGGCAAGTGTCTACACTGACATTTTCAACCTGTCCCTGTGCCCAAAAACACCAAGGTAACCTGCCTAAATGACTACCGACCTGTAGCACTCACATCTGTAACCATGAAGTGGTTTGAAAGGCTGGTCATGGCTCACATCAACACCATCATCACAGATACTCTAGACCCACTACAATTCGCAAACCGCCCCGACAGATCCACAGATGACGCAACCTCTATTGCACTCCACACTAGAGGTCGACCAATTAATCGGAATGGCCGATTAATTGGGGCCGAGTTCAAGTTTTCATAACAATCGGATATCGGTAATTTTGGACGCCGATTTTGCCCATTTTTTTTTTTACAACTTTATTTAACGAGGCAAGTCAGTTAAGAACACATTCTTATTTTCAATGACGGCCTTGGAACGGTGGGTTAACTGCCTTGTTCAGGGGCAGAACACCAGATTTTTACCTTGTCAAAAATACAGATTTCCGATGAAAACTTGAAATCGGCCCCAATTAAAATCGGCCATTCCGATTAATCATTCGACCTCTAATAAGAACATCCAATAGTCAAAGGTATATGAAATACAAATCGTATAGAGAGAAATAGTCCTATAATTCCTATAATAACTACAACCTAAAACTTCTTCCCTGGGAATATTGAAGACTCATGTTAAAAGGAACCACCAGCTTTCATATGTTCTCATGTTTTGAGCAAGGAACTTAAACGTTAGCTTTCTTACATGGCACATATTGCACTTTTACTTTCTTCTCCAACACTTTGTTTTTGCATTACTTGAACCAAATTGAACATGTTTCATTTATTTGAGGCTAAATTGATTTTATTGATGTATTATATTAAGTTAAAATAAGTGTTCATTCAGTATTGTTGTAATTGTCATCATTACAAATTAAAAATGGAAAAATTGTCCGATTAATCGGTATCGGCTTTTTATGGTCCTCAAATAATCGGTATCGGCTTTGAAAAATCATAGACAGTCGACCTCTACTCCACACTGCCCTTTCCCACCTGGACAAAAATAACAGTACCAGTCAAAAGTTTGGACAAACCTACTCAATCAAGGGTTTTTCTTTAGTTGTATTATTTTCTACATTGTAGAATAATAGTGAAAACATCAAAACTATTAAATAACACATATGGAATGATGTAGTATCTGGTAGTGTTAACAAATCAAATTATATTTTAGATTCTTCAAAGTAGCCACCCTTTGCCTTGATGACAGGTTTGCACACTCTTGGCATTCTCTCAACCTGCTTCATGAGGAATGCTTTTCTAACAGGCTTGAAGGAGTTCCCACATGTGCTGAGCACCTTTTGGCTGCTATTACTTCACTCTGCGGTCCAACTCATCCCAAACCATTTCAATTGGGTTGAGGTCGGGTGATTGTGGAGGCCAGGTTGTGGCGAAATCTGCACGGAGCCTTCACCGTGCACTGCCACTTTAAGAGCGCATGAGCAGTAAGGAAGGAGAAGATGAAGAGAGCTCATTCAGCTCTTTGGGGAGGAGCTCTTTGATGGCGCAACAGTTTGAT
The DNA here is from genome assembly GCF_013265735.2 of Oncorhynchus mykiss. Classification (NCBI taxonomy): domain Eukaryota; kingdom Metazoa; phylum Chordata; class Actinopteri; order Salmoniformes; family Salmonidae; genus Oncorhynchus; species Oncorhynchus mykiss. Next base: position 16,454,653 of record NC_048579.1, read on the forward strand.
TGTGTGTGTGCTGTGCTGCAGAAGTTGTGTTTGTTTTCAGCGTGTGTAGTTTATAGAGTGTTTAACTCAATCATCGGTGTAGTCGCGCTAGGTCGTGGTTGTTTTCATTTGGGACCACGCCCGTTATGGATCGCATGGATTAGTAGCAACATTGTTGCGAAGCTTTAACATACAAACCAACAAGCCATCGGACAGCCAGACAGTACACCTGCACGCCTGAAGACCACAGCTAAGATCTCTCTTGTTCTCTTTTTCTCTTCCCTCTATCGTTCCAGTGCTTTACCCTGAAACAGACTCTCTATTTTTCCAATGCACTTCCCATTGAAGTTCATTAGAGCTGGACTATTATTGCCCTGCCAGAAGTATTTGGACATTTTAGTTAAAAGGGAGGTTGCTTGCAAGTTGTGTATTGTTATGTGAACTGTATTGAGGTGTACTAATGACATGTGGCCGAGAAGACTGTGGACATTTTTAAGGCCTTTGTTGTGTCGATGAACACCCCCCACATTCATACCCTCTGCACTCATCCACTAGAAAATAATACAGAGTACTGAACCTTTCTATTCTCATAGCTTCTACAGACTGTAAATTAAAGATAAACATAATAATTATATTATTGATCGATTGACTATGACTTTTCAAATCACCCAGTATTGCTATCTGCAGCGTTAGTTCTAGGTAAATGTTGCAGTTCTTCAGCCATTCCTGGACCTGTGACCAAAAACGAGCTACACATGGACAGTATCAAAATAAATGATCTAATGACGGCCTCCTCGCAGCAAAATCTGCAGAGCTGGGAAGATTGTATCCCTCATAAATATAACATTCTATTGGTTGCAAGAATTTTGTATAATAATTTAATATGAAAAATCTGAAGTTTTGAGTCCGGCGTTGTTTTGCGTGTCAATTCATAAACCATGTGCTATGGAATCGGTACATCGAAAATCTCTTCCAACTATTTTGCAATTTATATGGACAGCTGTCAATTTTTTGGACCTGAAATGAAATTGGTACATATTTTTATTTATCACAATTTTCTTTAACAATTTTTGGTCTTTAATGCAGGTCCGACAGACAAGTTCCTTACTTTTTCCCCCTTCCACTTGTCTCGTCCATTTTTGTGGTAATGCTGTAATTAGTTTTAATTTTGGGTAGAGCAGACATTTCCATATATCTGTGTTAGCTGCATGTGTGACATAATTCCACCAGTCATATTTATGATATAATTTACAGAGATATTACCTTTCTTAAAACTTATTGAAAAATATATTTTTTAATCAATTTGCATATTCGAGTTTAACCACAATATTTGTTGTATTATTTGTTCTGTCTTTTCAGGTAGATTAAACTGAAATTGTAACCAACTTTCTAAGGGTTGTTTAAAAAATAACAATATTTTGGAGATGATTTAATTTTAAAATAACCGAAAGTGAGCAGTTGTAATCTGAATAACGGAAAAAAGGCAATTTTTGAACATGGTTGAAATTCTTAGTAATTTACTAGAGAACCATTTCAGATTTAAGTATAACTTTTGTATGACCGATGCCTTTAGTGAGAGGTCTAATGCTTTAATAATTTCTGCCCTCATATTCGTTATATAAAAAGGCCATTTTAATTTTGTCTGGCTTGTCATTCCAAATAAAATTGAATATTTTGGGTTCATATTATTTAAAAATAATTTCACTAGGTGTAGGCAAAACCATAAGCAAATAGGTAAACTGTGATATGACTAAAGATTTGATCAGGGTGTTTTTCCCCACAAATAGACAGGTATTTTCCTTTCCATGGTAGCAAGACCTTATCTATTTTTTGCTAACTTTCTATTAAAATGTATTGAGTGAGATCATTTCTTTCTTTCGCGATATGTAAACCGAGTATATCCACATCCCCATCAGACCATTTTATTGGTAAACTACACGGTAATGTAAAAGTTGCATTTTTTGGTGATCTAATACGTAATATAGTACACATCATAATTTGGTTTTAATCCAGAGAGGTTAGAAAAAGTAGATCATAGACCCTCTGAGGCTGTGGAGGGATTCTAATGGTGGTTTTAAAATAAAGCATGAATCATCAGCGTACAATGACACCTTTGTTTTTAAGCCACGGATTTCAAATCCCTAAATATTATTGTTGGATCTAATTTTAAAAGCTAACATTTCAATGGCAATAATAAATAGACATGCCGATAGTGGACAACCTTGTTTTACTCCTCTTGACAGTTTAAAACTTTGAGATGTAGCCATTATTTACTATTTTACACCTAGGGTTACTATACATAACTTTAACCCATTTTTTTTTAGAGATTCTACAAAATTGAAATATTCCAGGCATGTATATTTAAACTCCAGTCGTACTTTATCAAAAGCCTATTCAAAATCAGCTATGAAAACCAGGCCAGGTTTCCCCGATGTTTCATAATATTCTATTGTTTACCGTACTTGTCTTATTTTACCTCCAATGTATCATACATGTCTGATTCGGATGAATAATATCTGACAATGCCTTTTTAATTCTATTCGCCAAGCACTTAGCTAGAATTGTTGCATCACAACACTGATGTGTAATAGGCCTCCAATTTTTTTTATGGACTGGATCTTTATACAGTGCCTTGCGAATGTATTCGGCCCCCTTGAACTTTGCGACCTTTTGCCACATTTCAGGCTTCAAACATAAAGATATAAAACTGTATTTTTTTGTGAAGAATCAACAACAAGTGGGACACAATCATGAAGTGGAACGACATTTATTGGATATTTCAAACTTTTTTAACAAATCAAAAACTGAAAAATTGGGCGTGCAAAATTATTCAGCCCCCTTAAGTTAATACTTTGTAGCGCCACCTTTTGCTGCGATTACAGCTGTAAGCCACTTGGGGTATGTCTATCAGTTTTGCACATCGAGAGACTGACATTTTTTCCCATTCCTCCTTGCAAAACAGCTCGAGCTCAGTGAGGTTGGATGGAGAGCATTTGTGAACAGCAGTTTTCAGTTCTTTCCACAGATTCTCGATTGGATTCAGGTCTGGACTTTGACTTGGCCATTCTAACACCTGGATATGTTTATTTTTGAACCATTCCATTGTAGATTTTGCTTTGTGTTTTGGATCATTGTCTTGTTGGAAGACAAATCTCCGTCCCAGTCTCAGGTCTTTTGCAGACTCCATCAGGTTTTCTTCCAGAATGGTCCTGTATTTGGCTCCATCCATCTTCCCATCAATTTTAACCATCTTCCCTGTCCCTGCTGAAAAAAAGCAGGCCCAAACCATGATGCTGTCACCACCATGTTTGACAGTGGGGATGGTGTGTTGCTTTTACGCCAAACATGACGTTTTGCATTGTTGCCAAAAAGTTCAATTTTGGTTTCATCAGACCAGAGCACCTTCTTCCACATGTTTGGTGTGTCTCCCAGGTGGCTTGTGGCAAACTTTAAACGACACTTTTTATGGATATCTTTAAGAAATGGCTTTCTTCTTGCCACTCTTCCATAAAGGCCAGATTTGTGCAATATACGACTGATTGTTGTCCTATGGACAGAGTCTCCCACCTCAGCTGTATATCTCTGCAGTTCATCCAGAGTGATCATGGGCCTCTTGGCTGCATCTCTGATCAGTCTTCTCCTTGTATGAGCTGAAAGTTTAGAGGGACGGCCAGGTCTTGGTAGATTTGCAGTGGTCTGATACTCCTTCCATTTCAATATTATCGCTTGCACAGTGCTCCTTGGGATGTTTAAAGCTTGGGAAATATTTTTGTATCCAAATCTGGCTTTAAACTTCTTCACAACAGTATCTCGGACTTGCCTGGTGTGTTCCTTGTTCTTTATGATGCTCTCTGCGCTTTTAACGAACCTCTGAGACTATCACAGTGCAGGTGCATTTATACGGAGACTTGATTACACACAGGTGGATTGTATTTATCATCATTAGTCATTTAGGTCAACATTGGATCATTCAGAGATCCTCACTGAACTTCTGGAGAGAGTTTGCTGCACTGAAAGTAAAGGGGCTGAATAATTTTGCACGCCCAATTTTTCAGTGTTTGATTTGTTAAAAAAGTTTGAAATATCCAATAAATCTCGTTGCACTTCATGATTGTGTCCCACTTGTTGTTGATTCTTCACAAAAAAATACAGTTTTATATCTTTATGTTTGAAGCCTGAAATGTGGCAAAAGGTCCCAAAGTTCAAAGGGGCCGAATACTTTCCCAAGGCACTGTACATGTTAGAGAAGAGACTAAGTATTTCACTTTCGGAAAATAGTTTTTTTTCCATATAATGGAAACAGACAGACTGACCTCTCCCTGGAGTTTCTGTTCTGCTCCATTCACATGACAAATTTAAAATAATGGGCAACAGTGTGCAATTCATAATCCATAGGCCTACATATAATATTGAGTATTAAAAACATAATTGTCTGAGCTATCGAAGTACAACTCATTGGTAGAAATAGACATATTGTATTGAATGGGCATGTACCTGAGATAATTCACACCACATGCCGACTCCTCCGCTGGCTACCTTACCAGACAGTACAAAATATAGGTTGTTTGGAGTAAGTCGCAGGATGCATGTCTTCGTTAGTTTAGAGATGGTATTCACCACACCTGATGGGGAGAAGTTAAATGTAAAATGGTTCAGGGTTCAATTGATAAACATGCACTCTCTCAAGTCGCGAGGTCATCTTCCAAATATCGTCTCGTGGAGCAAAGGATTTTTTCCCCCGCTGCATTTAACTAACGTTAACCCTTTCCCCAACCTGAACACAATTACCCTTACCTGCTACGTTAATTCACCTAACCTACTGCGTAAGTGTTCTATCACGAAAAGTCCATTCTGACAAAGGCCGTATTCCATATAACCAAAACCGAGTCAGAGAAGTTTGATCATGGTATATCCTCTTTGGCAAACGTTGTGTTCTATCAGTCACAGTTAGAACGATGAGGTTTAACGTTAGTTATACAAATCTTTGTATCAGCGTCTTTGGGCTAGTTTAGTAAACAGCCAACTTCTTTGCAGACAGCACCCGCACCAACCATATATTTTCTCTTGCAAGTGAAATACGCTTGCTAGCAAGTAACAGTAGTTGGTATAATTGTTCAACTTTATGTGAAGCCTAGAGAAGGACTTTGGTCAAATTGTTAGTCTAGCTGCTAACGTTATTAGCTAGCTAGCAATGAATGCTTAATACTAGCTAGCTACACAAGAGCAACATTATAGTATTAACGTTAGACTTACGTGTGAAATGGTTAAGACAACCAACATCAATCATTTTTGCTCGGAACTTCATGATCAATTTTATTTTCACTGACAAAAATCAAATATTTTCTTTAGGGAGTAGCTTAGAGCAAAAAGCGTTGTTGTGGCGTTCAATTTGGCCCGCGCGCCATTGACACAGCCCTGTTATACTTTCCCTGGGAAACAAGTGTTTTTCCTTTTCAGTTCCTATTTCATTCGTTTCTTCTTCTTCGATGAGGTTTAACGGCGGTTGGCATCCAATAAATGCTGCACTACTGCCATCAACTAGACTGGAGTGTAAGTCCCTTATACTTTGATTGGAAAAAAACCCCACCTCCCTACTCCACTAAATCTATCTAGTTATATCTCAGGCCAACAGCCTGAAAGGACGGGACACCACCACTCAACACACAATGTAACTCTTCTGACGTCAAATCTCGTACACCAAAATACTTCTCTGCAGCTAACACCACAACCTACATTTTCTATGATTTGCAGTACAGTTGATTGCTGTAAACACTAAAAATCCAAACTTACTGAAGCATAAATCACTTGTTGGCCTATCCCTCTGTACTGGTTCAGATCTACTACTCACACCACTCCTCTCAGGATCCCTCCCCCTTCACCCATCTTCCTCTACTTCTTAACTACCTCAGCATATGACAACTTCTGCACTACTCTAACCCTGGTAACCTCAAATTGCCTCTCATCAGACATTTCTGATCCCCAGCCCCATGAGCACCCCTACAATTAGCACATACCGCTTCTTTCCCCAATGCTACACATACAGTTGAAGTCGGAAGTTTACATACACCTTAGCCAAATACATTTAAACTCAGTTTTTCACAATTCCTGAAACTTAATCATAGTAAACATTCCCTGTCTTAGGTCAGTTAGGATCAGCACTTTATTTTAAGAATGTGAAATGTCAGAATTATAGTAAAGAGAATGATTTATTTAAGCTTTTATTTCCTTCATCATATTCGCAGTGGGTCAGAAGTTCACATACACTCAATTACTAGTTGATAGCATTGCCTTTAAATTGTTTAACTTGGGTCAAACAATTTGGGTAGCCTTCCACAAGCTTCCCATAATAAGTTGGGTGAATTTTGGCGCATTCTTCCTGACAGAGCTGGTGTAACTGAGTCAGGTTTGTAGGCCTCCTTGCTCACATACACTTTTTCAGTTCTGCCCGCAAATTTTCTATAGGGTTGAGGTTAGGGCTTAGTGATGGCCACTCCAATACCTTGACTTTGTTGTCCTTAAGCCATTTTGCCACAACTTTGGAAGTATGCTTGTGGTCATTGTCCATTTGGGAAGACCCATTTGCGACCAAGCTTTAACTTCCTGACTGATGTCTTGAGATGTTGCTTCAATATATTCACATAATTGTCTTTCTTTATGATGCCATCTATTTTGCGAAGTGCACCAGTCCCTCCAGCAGCAAAGCACTCCCACAACATGATGCTGCCACCCCCGTGCTTCACGGTTGGGATGGTGTTCTTCGTCTTGTAAGCATCCCCCTTTTTCCTCCAAACATAACGATGGTCATCATGTTCAAACAGTTCTATTTTTGTTTATTCAGACCAGAGGACATTTCTCCAAAAAGTATGATCTTTGTCCCCATGTGTAGTTGCAAACCATAGTCTGGCTTTTTTATGATGGTTTTGGAGCAGTGGCTTCTTTCTTGCTGAGTGGCCTTTCAGGTTATGTTGTTATAGGACTCGTTTTACTGTGGGTATAGATACTTTTGTACCTGTTTCCTCCAGCATCTTCACAAGGTCCTCTGCTGTTGTTCTGGGATTGATTTGCACTTTTCTCACCAAAGTACGTTCATCTCTAGGAGACAGAACACGTCTCCTTCCTGAGCGGTATGACGGCGCGTGGTCCCATGGTGTTTATACTTGCGTACCATTGTTTGCACAGATGAACGTGGTACCTTCAGGCGTTTGGAAATTGCTCCCAAGGATGAACCAAACCTGTGGAGGTCTACAATTGTTTTCTAAGGTCTTGGCTGATTTATTTTGATTTTCCCATGATGTCAAGCAAATAGGCACTTAGTTTGAAGGTATGCCTTGAAATACATCCACAGGTACACCTCCAATTGACAAAAATGATTTCAATTAGCCTATCAGAAGCTTGTAAAGCCATGACATTTTCTGGAATTTTCTAAGCTGTTTAAAGGCACAGTCAACTTAGTGTCTGTAAACTTCTGACCCACTGGAATTGTGATATGCATGAATTATAAGTGAAATAATCTGTCTGTAAACAATTGTTGGAAAAATTACTTGTGTCATGCACAAAGTAGATGTCCTAACCGACTTGTTTGTTAACAAGAAATTTGTGGAGTGGTTGAAAAATGAGTTTTAATGATTCCAACCTAAGTGTATGTAAACTGTACCTTTGTCTCATGCCCTTCTGCACACTTCTCACACCTAGGAACCTACCACATACACACAGATGCCACATGCCTATAAGCTTGACACCTGTAACAACAAAATGTATTCATTACAAAAGCTTGTACTTTTCACCTTTATTTAACTAGGCAAGTCAGTTAAGAACAAACTCTTATTTTCAACGACGGCCTAGGAACACTGGGTTAACTGTCTTGTTCATGGGCAGAATGACAGATGTTTACCTTGTCAGCTCGGGGATTCAATCTTGCAACGCTCTTACCACTAGGCTACCTGCCGCCCCTTGACAACTTGATAACTGATATATCCTAACATCACTTTGTCGGACAAAGACTCAACATCAGAACTCAAAAGAATAGAGAATTACTTTTTTGTTTCTCCACTCGCCACCCTGTCTGTGCCGCAGGGTTGCACCAAACAACGAGCATCACATTAGTCCTCTTCATTGGTCAACTTTCACATTTACCGCTATCCTAGTAATCACTCCTTTCAATGATACCCTTTTCTTGAGAGCAAAATGTTTCACATCTCTTGTCCCCAGCCGTTTGATGCAGAGCGCCTATTCCCTCTGACCAACAGAAACAATGATCACAAAACCACTTTGGGTTACCTTCACCGATTTCACAGCACCTAACTCTGTTTCCATCCCTTAAAGTACAAATTGTCCGGCCAAAAGGCAAGGGTCCACTTTTTCCAAGAATTTTCACTCCTATTGTCAAAGACTCATCTGTATCCTAGGCCTTGGGCTCCGAGAACTTCACCTCACCTTCCACCTCCGATACTTCGTTCACTTCCATTTCTCATCCTGTCTTAGATCCGGCATACTCTTCTTACACTTTCTACCATTCTTCTTCAACAAACCATCTCCCTTTTTTCCTAAATTCTTTACAAGTTCAAGCTCACTCCCTTCCTCCCTCTCTCTCTCTTAGACCTCCTCAGCCTCTCTTTTTCCCTCCATTCCTCCTCCGTAATCCAAGTATACGTCTCCTTATGATAATACTGCACTTCTCCTGACATACATGTCGTTCTTGCCCTCTCAAGGGACGTCATTCCCCACTCTCCCCAGCCCTCCCCTCAGTTTAAACTGTCCCACTGAGACATTTCTCAGGAAATCCTCAAGATAGTGCTCGGGTTACTTTTCTTCCTGGATGTAATCCTTCAGTCAAATAAAGCATTTGCATCTTTATGAAAAGGAATATCTAAACTTTATACAATTTGATATTGTTTTAAGTTTTTTTTTGATATTCCCAACATAAGCTATGGATTTAATCTTGCATGCATTACTTTGAATTATAGCATTTGACAGGTTAAAATGTTTGAATAATATTGTAGAAGATGTCCTAGATCAGGGATGGGCCACTTTGATGGGGGTGGGGGACACAAAAAAATCGGAACTCATCATGAGGGGCCACAGTGGCTTGTGGGTCTGTGTACCCACATCCATACCCACACATGCAGTCAGAGCCTTTTGGGGGCCCTAAGCAAAATGTTGTTTTTATTTTATACTAGGCTACTTTTCATTAGGTATAGGTGGTAATACTTTATAACTTTCATTTATGGACATGTATAGAAATATTAAAGCATTCAAAAACATTGCACAATAATTAATAAACCTACATAAAATTAAATTTAATCATCTATAACGCATTTATAAAAGCTTACAATGTCTTATTCTTCAAATCAAATCAGTTTTCGTCACATGCTTCGTAAACAGCAGGTGTGGACTAAGAGTTAAATGCTTACTTAACCACCCTTCCCAACAATGCCGAGAAAGCCATTAGAAAATGTAAATGAATCATACAATAAAATCGTTATCATATCATTCATATTAAATTGCCAATGTCATGCTTTCTAGCATATGGAATGAGATAGATCGTCCCCTTCCTCTCCCTTCCTCTCTCTCCTCCTTTCTCCCTCCCTTCTTCCCACCCTCCATCTGAAAAGATGCAAGGAAGCGCAGAAGTCATTTTAACAACGAGATGTGCAGGAAAGCACATGTGGAGGTTTGATCATAGGAGCCAGAATTGAGGTGTTGCGGAGTTCGAAGTTTCTAACACGGGCTGACAATTTTGCGTGACGACAGACTCGTGAACTATGAAGGAACTTGCGCGCGCGTGCTTTCAGTGAATTTGGATAATTATGGTTTGCCACAGACATTCATCACCCACCTGAGATATCATTGAATGCTTCTGAATCGTGTGTGTGGGATCTTTATTCACGACGTGATGGATACAAATTATTTGGCTGTGTTGAAACTTCTACTTGTTGGAATTTTGGGTGAGTATTCTATGGTATTTTATTAGCATATTATGTAGTCTAGGATAGTTTTCTAGAATATTAAAATAAACTATTTCTTAATGATTTAATCGTCTATTTTTTAGCATGTTGCGTCTGTTTTAAATGGGTTCATATCATGGAATAAATGAATGAAAAATGCATTAAAATACTTCACAGATCCTTTTGATTGAAATCTGTTGTCATTGTTCATTCTGTAGCCAATAAGACGTTTTAGTTGCATGACCTATCATCTTTAAAAAGGCTGATAATAAATATGAAATAAAAGGGATGTTGATCAATCACTTCATGAATTTCATATAATTTCATCATATATTTGATCAAATATAGTTAATAGCCAACCTAACACCTATGTGTGTCTCTTGACCCTGGTAGATATGTAAATGACTGTTGGCCTATGATAAAATGCCATTAGAATTCATTAAACAATATAAGAAGCTCCATACCAGTATGCTGTTCAAAAAATATTTATTTAACGGAAAATTCCACCCCAAAATGTTATTTTGGTATTTGTTTCATTAGTCCATTGTTGATATAGTCCCAAAATGTTTTGCATGTCAGCAATCAAGTTTTCAAGATATATAACTTCCTACCGGCTGTATTTCTGGATTTTGAAAGTCATGTATCTTTAATTTTTCTTTAACGGATGATGACGATGGATGTCGATTGAAAGGGGCTAATGCAGTCTATACGATTGTCTATAATGACAAGCAATCATTAATATCTTTCAGTTACCACAAATTCATGTTTATATTTGTAACATATGTTACAAAGATACACTTTGTTGTCCCTGTGATGAGATTAATTCTTCTTTGGGGAGGATTTTTTCTGGTTCTCTCATCAGGGGGAGACTTGGACAGGAACCCACCTCCATATACCCAATAGCTTATATTCAAAGCTGAGGCCCAAAGATTATGGGTCAGGGATATACTAAAGTCCCGCAAAATAGCCGATGTACAGTGGAAAATGCAAAGGCAGATTTTGAGGTTTACAACCCAAATGGGACCTTTTACATGCATGCATGGTATCCTCAAAAGCTGCATGTATCCAACTGTATGGGGCACAGGGGGACTATGATTTATATGTTGTAAAATGTATTAACAAAAGATTATGTCATTACATCAGTGCTGCAGCACAATTAGCATGGCTCCACTGAGTAAGGTCTGTTTACTTGAATTAGCAGATAATAATGGTCAGGCTATAAAGGGGCATCGAAATTCTGTAACCAAGGAAAAAGCCTTAGACTCTTCAGTTCTGCAGGTTTTGGCTCCTGTATTTGCATGAGCAGTGTCTTTCGCCTTGAGTTGGCACTCAATCAATAGCACTGCTCTGTTAATGGGTCACCGCCTCTGATAATGTAATAGTGCTGATGAGCGAAACCCCCAGTTGGAAGCCAGACCTCTGGCTTGGCTTCTCACGGTCACAGCAAGAGGGCAGAGTTGGAACAGTGTTGTGGCTCAGCCAAGGATAGTGTAGAATGCTCTTTGTGTGTGTGTGTTTGTGTGCGTTTGTGTGTCTGTGTGTGTGGGTTTATGCATGTTTGTGTTTGCGTGTCTGTGTGTTTGTCTGTGTGTTTGCCTGTGTGTTTGTGTGTTTGTGTTTGTGTGTCTGTGTGTTTGTGTGTGTGTGTGTGTGTGTGTGTGTGTGTGTGTGTGTGTGTGTGTGTGTGTCAGTAGTTTGAATATGTGGGCCAGGAATAAATCCAGGTTTCGTTTGCATGTCTCTGTGTGATGTGGAAGTGGGGTACGCTCACTTGGATTGTGTAGACGTCTGGAAGAGAGTACTCTGTGTGAATTGAAACTGAGGTGAACCCTTATTGCCATTTTTCATACCTCAAAATGGGTTTTAAGTACACTGTAAAAACAAATCCTGTTGTTTATACAGTAACTTACTGGCAGCAAATTACCTGTAAATTACTGCAAAAAAGGTACAGTATGTTACCATAAATTCCCAAAAATGTTGGTTTGACAGTACATTAATGTAAACTTTACAGTAATGTAAATCCAATCAAATGTTATTTGTCACATGCGCTGAAAATAACTTGTGTAGACTTTACTGTGAAATGCTTACTTACGAGTATGTGGAGTGTATATATAGACTAGTGAGTGTGCGTAGGGTCAGTGCAAGATAAGAGTCAGTGCAGATAGTTTTGGTACCATTAATTGACTATTTAGCAGTCTGGCTATTTAGCAGTGTTATGGCTTGGGGGTAGAAGGCATGTACTGTTAAATCAAAGTTTATTTGGAATTTACGGTAACATACTGTACGGATTTTTACAGTAACTTACAGGTAACTGGCTGCCAGTAAGTTACAGTAAAAACAACAGGATGTTTTTTTAACAGTGTACTGAAATGGAGTGCTGTGCTCTGTAAGTTTTCTGTGCCTGATTTCAAACTCTAAATGGGGTGGCCATACCTGTGTCGTCTGTCTCACTCACTCGCACACACACGTGCACACGCACACACACATGCACACACTTTCTTCTCTTTTTCTCCCTTCCTATCACTCTTATACACAGCAGGTCACAGAGCCACTTTGGCAATGGGCTGCCCTCCTGCATGGCAAGGGTCATTGGCACTAAGACAGATTTTCTAAATGAGCATGGCTTACAAAAATGGTGACTTTCCATGAATTAACTCTTGCGCTGTGACTTACTAAGGCTGACAGATTCCGCCTAGTCTTGGACTAAGAAGACATTTCGGAAGAGAGAACCGCCATTGAACTTGTTTTTTAAAGTCTAGGTCTAGGCTTAATCTGTGTCTGGAAATGAATGTGTTAGAGATAAGATTCAGTGGTGTAAAGTACTTAAGTACAAATAATTTAAAGGACTACGTTTTTTTTTTTTACTATTAATATTTTTGACAACTTTTACTTCACTACATTCCTAAGTAAAATAATGTTATTTTTACTCCATACATTTTCCCTGGCACCCAAAAGTACTTGTTACATTTTGAATGCTTAGCAGGACAGGAAAATGGAGGCTATCACTCACCTATCAAGAGAACATATCTGGTCATCCCTACTGCCTCTGATCTGGCGTACTCGCTAAACACACGTCTGAGTGTAGGCTATCCGTATAAAAAAAATCTTATAAATGCTGCCGTCTGGTTTGCTTAATGTAAGACATTTGAAATGATTTATACTTTTACAGTTGTACGGGGAGACAGATATCGATGCTGGTTCTCATGGAAACCATAGCCTTGCCAGCTCAACTGTTTGAAATCTCCCTAAACGACTTTCTTTTGACTTCCGGGTCCCTTGTACGTCAATAATCCTGCTGGATTTAAAGCATTGTCATTTTATTGTGTCGCCATGCAACTGCTAGAATGCCAATGGTATTTTATTTTTTTCTTATTATTTAATTAAGTTCATGTGCTAATAGACTGCCTTGCAATACCAGTGTTGTTTAAAAATATATATCTGCCAGACATATTATGTGTGGTATTTGGAGAGAACTGAAGGCAGAAGGAGGCTGGAGGATATTCTTTCATTTTTCATGAATGGAATAGTTGACTTGAAGCAGTGACTTTCAACTAAATGCCTCAGTGACTTTTCCCCACTCTATTTTCTGTTTGGTTTTCTCTCCCTCATATTGGAATGAGTTTAAATTTCAAGGGCTTTTATTGAATGACTCAGAGGCCTCCGCTCCAGCCAATTCACCACATTGTAATTTTAAGATTTTTTATCTGTAACCAACAGTCTGCATTGGTAATATTGACTGATCATGGTGATGTTGTCACACACCCATTGTATTTTCAGTTAACAAAAGGAAAGCGTTCCCATTTGGTTGTGAGATGACATCATCTAATCCTGTCTGAATATTATTGGAATGGTGTCAGGTATGACGTTCCAGAAACATCCTCAGCACGTTCAAGCAACATCTCCATGGCTTTTTGAGAATAATTGTCGCTGCAATGTTTTTTCAAATGGGACATTCTCAGAACAATTCCATCCTAGACAATTAGATGTTAGAGGAAAATGATCATTATGTGAACCCAAACATGTTTTTAAGCTAAAATAGAGAAAATACACCTCAGATATTTGGTCAGGTATCTGTGTTTACATGTGTCCCATTGTCTACACCTCCTACAATAACTTTCCTCTCCAAACAGGAATGGGTTAATGCTATAGCCTCTTTGGAATGTCCCTCCTTGCTTGGAGTGACCATCCCTCACATGATTTTAATTCAGGCTTTCTCTTTCCCCCGGCTATGCAGTGTTTATTTCGGTCCCTTTTCAACATGGCCATTCATGACAACCCCTTCCTGCTTTTGTTTGCGAAGTCCAGAGAGCCTCTCTCTGTCTTCAACATCCGTGTCAATCCTCAGTCGCCTTTTCCGCTCCACTTTCTCATCCAATCCCCATGGCCCTGTATCACAATCTCACTTTGAACCTTACCCTATGACTTCGGATTGAGGTTGTGGTTGCCAATCCACAACATCCACGTAATCTTGAGCCTTTGTCCCCTGGTCCACTTAGTGGTTCATTCCCTCAGTCAAAGCAGAAGTCGTGCACAAGGTACAGATGTAGGGTCCTAATTTGAACCAGTTTGCTACAGCAGGAATATAATCTTGCAGCAACAGTAAATGGTCATTATTATTTGGATTATAATTAACTGACATTAACTGACAAGGGTTTATACTAGAAACATCTAGTCAAAGTGGAAATTACAAACTTCATAAGCCTTTATAAACCTCATACATTACAAGTTTTACATTTGCAATGCAGGAACGTTTTCCTGCAACAGGGTGATCAAATTAAGATCCTAAATCTGTAGTCTAATACTTCAGAACCTCTTGGGGCTAAATGGAAGACATGTATTAGCAGTTAGCAATTAAGAATAATTTCATAATATGTACTTTTGTTCATTATTTAGGCGAATGACTGGGGCATTCTAGGGCATTTTGTGGTGTTAAGTCATTAGATGTTATCACGTCTGCCCAGTTTAATTTGAACAGAGGTACATTTTCTATTTGGATTTATGCCTGTCTTCCACCAAGGTGTAGTGGCCTGATTGAAATGTGAATTATGTTGTCCAAGGGATTTGATATGTGTGATAAAAATAATCAAAGGGCTTTGATCAAAGCATTCATGATGAAGCCTGTTTAATGTGCATAAGTCATCTAAGAAGATCTTAGAAGACGATCATAACATCGATGTTGGTCATTAATGTTGGAAATGTATGTTTTACTGGTCCTCTTGAATTAGTTATCTACTCTTTTTGCAGCAATAGGTTTTGAACCTATGTAATTAGCGGGCAAAACTGGCTGCTATGATGTCTTAAGACTTCATGGTCAGGTTGTATAATGGTTTTTAAAGGACAACCAAAGTAGGACTTATTTCCTATGACATCTTGATGTCGTTATGAAAAATACATCTTTGCCTTGTCTTAACAGAGACCAGTTTGTTGTAAATCTAGTTATGTGGCAAATAACCAGCACAATTTTAAAATCACAGCAGAGGTAATTTCAACGTTCTCTTGCAAAGCTGAAATGACGGAATCCAGCCCTCCAATTCTCCCAAGTACAAATCAATAAATAAGACAGGTCTGGGAACATTGCTACACTACTCTGGTAGCGTATCATTCTTTTATACCATTACTGCTCTCAACACAAAAGTGTGACAATGAAAAATGTGCATTTAAAGTATGTGACTTTAGACACTATGTGACCTTAGACACTATGTGACCTTAGACACTATGTGACCTTAGACACTATGTGACCTTAGACACTATGTGACTTTAGACACTATGTGACCTTAGGCATGGAACAGGATTTAAGTCAATTGACTGCCTCTATTGGGCTGTATGGGAGCATAAGTCTAACTTGTGAGTAAATTATGCATAAAAAATGTCAATTTATGTGCTGGTATAGTATTTGGCTTAGTAAGAATGCAAAGTTGGCCACATAACAGAAGTAAAATGTATTGCAATAGCTATAGTACAGTTCTAAAACATTTAATCTGGATTGATGCCATCTGCTTATTGTAATTTATTTGTTTTTCAACAAATCCCCCCCAATTTTCATCTAATGATTGAGAATGAATTGCAAGAGATATCAATCTTAGTCCACATAGAGAGTTTCTCTCTCTATCCCAACATGGCCAGCACTAAATGACAGCCTTTTTAACCTTTAGAACACAACCTTAGCAGGAAGAGGTGTGTACTTCAATGAGTGACAGACAAGCTTCAAATAGATTGTAGAATGACATTGGGGAACCTTGGCCAGTCGAAGTTAGTATCACAACTACATCCTCCCATTGTTGCTGTGACACAGGGTGCATGCTAGTTTCTGCGCCTGTGGTGAGAGTCAATTTATTAAAATCACAGTTAACGACAGCAATTTGGACAATGGCACATTTGAGAGCAGACTGTTTCAGTTACCTGCACTAATGGCTTCTATATTTTTGATGAAGTCTTCGAGGACCGAAATGTCAATATTATCAACCAAAATGAATCGATAAACGTCCCGGTTTGTTAAACAAGTGACAGTGGTGCCTTTATCCTCACCATTTTTGCTCTGTATTTTTTGCACCCAGACAACCTCTACTCAAATATGATCTCATTTTAATCAAACACTCCCTTTTGCAATTGACTTCAATGAGCTCATTCTACGACATAATTTATTCATTGAGGAATTGCAAATTACCTCAGACCATAAGAGTGGTTTGAATGTAACGTAAGATGCAATGCAATGTATGATAGGAACCATGTACTTGATTAGAACTGCATCATGGACTTGACAAGTCCAACACACCCCCCCCCCCCCCCCCCCCCCCCTCAATCTGTCTCTCTCTCTCACTATATGACACCTCCCCATGCATCCCAGCAGATCATTTGCCTTCATTGATATTTTTGTCTCTGCTGAACTGTTTGTTTCAAGTTAGCAGCCGCAGAGCTCGAGCAACTTCAAAGGACCACCTCAACTTGAAATGAATAGAAACGCCATAGGTCCACATTAGCATTGATAATGTTTAGCATCAACAGAAGCATACAGTGAGTTGAGATCGAGCCGAAGAGCCTTGCTCTCTGCAAAGAAACAGCCATAATGCCAAGGGAACAGGGAGCTGTAGCGTTGTCCTTTTTTGACAGCTGAGGCTATACTTGAGAGGCTGAGTAAGTCTCCTCGCTCCATTTGTGAAGTGGACTCCAGTGCCCAGTGAAGCATGACATCTTGACACCTGCAGATAGATGACCTTAAACTGCTATCGAACAGAGTACAGACTGGTTATTTTCTGATTACATTCGGTGTCTGGCCCTGTGTTAACCTCTAGCAGCCTCAAGGAAATTACTGGGAGATTAGTATCACATCTGAGAAATTAGCACTTTTAATTAAGCCTGGATATGGTCTCCGTGAAATTTCTCCCATTAAGAGTTCCTGGCTAATTACAAGGAATCTATCAAGAAGGATATAGAGCAGGGGTGTCAAACATATGGCCTGTGGATAGTTTGAGTAAAAACAAAAATCTCTATGAAATAATAATCTTCAAAAATGAGCTCGATATACTTTAAAATGACTAAAACCAAATGGAAACTGTGTAGAAATGAGAATGGACCTACATTCTTCACTGTGTCCGGCTCGCTAATATTCACCGTAATGAAAGCTATACAGTGGATACAGGACTATGTCTTGCCAATTTTGATGGTAAGGAAACATAAAAAGGTTCAATGAGGCCCTCTGACCTCATTGAAGACCGAATGCGGCCCTCGGGGCAAAATTAGTTTGACACCACTGATGTAGTGGGACATATCATACTGACGATATGTTACCCCCCTGGAACAGGAAAGGGCCTGCCATTCCGAAACAGGTAAGGGCCTTCCCTAAACTGTTGCCACAAAGTTGGAAGCACAAAATTGTCTAGAATGTCATTGTATGCTGTAGCATTAAGATTTCCATTTACTGGAACTACGGGGTCTAGCCTGAACCATGGAAAACAGCCCCAGACCATTATTCCTCCTCCACCAAACTGTACAGTTGGCACTATGCATTGGGGCAGGTAGCGTTTTCCTGGCATCCGCCAAACCCAGATTTGTCCACTGGACTGCCAGGTGGTGAAGCGTGATTCATCACTCCAGAGAACGCGTTTCCACTGCTCCAGAGTCCAATGGCGGCGAGCTTTACACCACTCCAGCCAACGCTTCACATTGCTCATGGTGATCTTAGGCTTGTGTGCGGCTGTTCCACCATGGAAACCCATTTCATGAAGCTCCCGACGAACAGTCCTTATGCTGACGTTGCTTCCAGAGGCAGTTTGGACCTTGGGTGTGAGTGTTGCAACCGAGGACAGACGATTTTTAGGCCCCACATGCTTCAGTACTTGCAGGTCCCGTTCTGTGAGCTTGTGTGCCTACCACTTCGCAGCTGAGCCGTTGTTGCTCCTAGACATTTCCACTTCACAATAACAGCACTTAGAGTTTACCGAGGCAGCTCCAGCAGGGCAGAAATTTGACAAAATTACTTGTTGGAAAGGTGGCATCCTATGACGGTGCCACGTTGAAAGTCATTGAGCTCTTCAGTAAGGCCATTCGACTGCCAATGTTTGTCTACTGAGATTTCATGGCTGTGTGCTCAATTTTATACGCCTATCAGCAACGGGTGTGGCTAAAATAGCCAAATCCACTAATTTGAAGGGGTGTCCACATGCTTTTGAATATATAGTGTATCTTGTTAACTGTCTACATTAGCCCAGCTACATACTCAATTTTTGCAGTAGCTGCATTTTCACCCTACTCCATCACACTCACCGTAAAGTGTATTTCTGTGTATAGAATGTTTATACGACAGACAAGTTGGCAATTCAGGAACATGGCAACGCTACATGGTGAAGCCTTTTTGTATCTTTGTATTTCATGCTTCAGTCGACATTCTCTACCGACAAGTTCTTAATTGTTTCAACCACAAGACTATATCAGGCATATAGAGGGGTGAGGTGGGGGCATGCGGGGAGGTGTTGACAGTCACAGCATTGTTCCCATATGAAGATAAAACCCAATGAGAAGTGTTATGCTTGATGGCCCTGCACTTGTCACAATGCTATGCTTCTATTTTTATTTTCAGAACCTAGCATGTTGGTTCTATAGCTTCCCTAATAGACTTCTACAAAATGGATTATGTGGTTGCTAGGAAGCGACTAATTCAAATACTGTCTCTTCAATTTGAAACAGCATTTTCTTTTTCTTTTTTGTTTTTAGGCTCCAGAAGAATGTTTATTTTCGAGTCAGGATACAAGTGCATTTCTCAGCTTTCTGAATGATATCCTTGTAGTGTGGAAGAGAGACCGACAAGGGTTTACTAGCTCCAGTCTTATAAAAGCTGTGTTTTAATTTCTCTATTTAATGGATGGATTTGGCCCTTTGACTCACTGCTGTACAAATGTAAACCAGGAATATTACTCAAGAGACACCTCATTGGTTAATGTGAGACTTCAGATTTCTAGTTGCTGCTTCTCATAAACCCTGTCATCCTATTGCCAAGTGAGAGGGAACAAGGCTGTAGTAAAAATGAAGGCACCCAAAGCAGCAGCAGACAGACACCAAGCTGTCTTTGTCAAACTCATGCAATGGACGACAGCCTCAACTCACATATGCATTCTTCAGGTCATAAAGCTAGTGATCCAACTGTAAACGGAAGTGAACTTAATAGGGCTTAATGAAGCCTTCATAAACCCTTTATAAGTCCTATATATATGTTTCAGACTTCATTCATAAGCAGATATGAGATTATATAGCTATGCAGTACAACGTGGCAAAAGGGTTATGCCACATTATGCAAGGCACCAGACGTAAGGACCTTTTATATCACCCTTTATGTAGTATGACTTGTTCTAATCATTTGTGTATCATCTATTGAGCGCTTATGAATGCTCTATAAAGAAGTTATAACTTGTTATTTTAAAGTGGCACCATAAGAGAGGCGACAGGTAGCCTAGTGGTTAGAGCGTTGGACTAGTAACCGAAAGGTTGCTAAGATCGAATCCCGAGCTGACAAGGTAAAAATCTGTTATTCTGCCCCTGAACAAGGCAGTTAACCAACTGTTCCTAGGACATCGTTGTAAATAAGAACTTGTTCTTAACTGACTTGCATAGTTAAATAAAAGTAAGAAAATTATTTTTTTCTACTTTCCACAAGAACAGCCGTCAACTATTCAGTGTACCCAGTGTGACAGTCAAAGCTGCATTTAAACTGATCGTGGCAGGGGTTTGGCATTCCCCAGCCTCCGCTATCTACCTCAGGGAAGGCTGTGCTCTGACACTATCAAATGGTTATGCAGGCAGCTCAGCGGTGTGTTGTCGCCAAGGGCCGCTTGGTTTACCAGAGAGATTTCATATTCATGGTGTGTGCTCAGAGCTACCTCATGCTGGATTGACTGTTGTATGTCATTTTGGTCCTTGCCTATATTTACAAAACCATCGCTGAAGTGTGACACAGGAGGGAAAGAGTGAAATACCTTCCTCTTCCTTATTAACCTCTACAGATACAGTGCTTTCCATGACATTGAGTGTGTTATGAGTGTGTTATCAATGTGTTATCAGTTTGTTTTTAGTGTGTTATCAGTGTGTAATCAGTTTCAGTGTGTTATCAGCAGTGATGTAAAGTACTTAAGTAGAAATACTTGAAAGTACTACTTAAGTTGTTGTTTTGGGTATCTGTACTTTACTTTGCTATTTATATTTTTGACAACTTTAAACTTTTTCTTCACTACATTCCTAAAGAAAACGATGTACTTTTACTCCGTACATTTTCCCTGACACCCCAAAGTACTTGTTACATTTTGAATGCTTAGCAGGTCAGGAAAATTGTCTAATTCACACACTTATCAAGAGAACATCCCTGGTCATCCCTACTGCCGCTGATCTCGCGGACTCACTAAACACATTTTGTTTGTAAATTATGTCTGAGGGTTGGAGCGGGCCCATCTGTAAATTGAAAAAACAAGAAAATGGTGCCGTCTGGTTTGCTTAATATAAGGAATTTGAAATGATTTCTACTTCTACTTTTACTTTTGATACTTTAGTTTATTTGAGCAATTACACTTATTTTTTATACTTAAGTATATTTAAAACCAAATACTTTTAGACTTTTACTCAAGGGTTTTACTGGGTGACTTTCATTTTTACTCCAGTCATTTTCTATTGTGTTATCAGTGTGTTATCAGTTTGTCATCATTGTGTTATCAGTTTGTTATCAGTGTGTTATCAGTTTGTTATTAGTGTGTTATCAGTTTGGTATCAGTTTGTCATCAGTGTGTTATCAGTTTCAGTTTGTTATCAGTGTGTTATCAGTTTGTTATCAGTGTGTTATCAGTGTGTTACCAGTTTCAGTTTGTTATCAGTGTGTTATCAGTTTCAGTTTGTTATCAGTTTGTCATCAGTTTGTCATCAGTTTGTTATCAGTTTCAGTTTGTTATCAGTTTCAGTTTGTTATCAGTGTGTTATCAGTGTGTTATCAGTGTGTTATCAGTGTGTTATCAGTGTGTTATCAGTTTCAGTTTGTTATCAGTGTGTTATAATTTTCAGTTGTTTGTTATCAGTGTGTTATCAGTGTGTTATCAGTTTGTTATCAGTGTGTTATCAGTTTATCCGTTTGCCATCAGTGTGTTATCAGTTTCAGTTTGTTATCAGTGTGTTATCAGTTAGTTATCAGTTTGTTATCAGTGTGTTATCAGTTTCAGTGTGTTATTGGTTTCAGTGTGTTATCAGTGTGTTATCAGTTTATCCGTTTGCCATCAGTGTGTTATCAGTTTCAGTTTGTTATCAGTGTGTTATCAGTTAGTTATCAGTTTGTTATCAGTGTGTTATCAGTTTCAGTGTGTTATTGGTTTCAGTGTGTTATCAGTGTGTTATCAGTTTATCAGTTTCAGTTTGTTATCAGCGTGTTATCAGTTTCAGTTTGTTATCAGTTTGAGTTTGTTATCAGTTTGTTATCAGTTTCAGTTTGTTATCAGTTTGTTATCAGTTTGTTATCAGTTTCAGTTTGTTATCAGTTTCAGTTTGTTATCAGTGTGTTATCAGTGTGTTATCAGTGTGTTATCAGTGTGTTATCAGTGTGTTATCAGTTTCAGTTTGTTATCAGTGTGTTATCATTTTCAGTTGTTTGTTATCAGTGTGTTATCAGTGTGTTATCAGTTTGTTATCAGTGTGTTATCAGTTTATCCGTTTGCCATCAGTGTGTTATCAGTTTCAGTTTGTTATCAGTGTGTTATCAGTTAGTTATCAGTTTGTTATCAGTGTGTTATCAGTTTCAGTGTGTTATTGGTTTCAGTGTGTTATCAGTGTGTTATCAGTTTATCCGTTTGCCATCAGTGTGTTATCAGTTTCAGTTTGTTATCAGTGTGTTATCAGTTAGTTATCAGTTTGTTATCAGTGTGTTATCAGTTTCAGTGTGTTATTGGTTTCAGTGTGTTATCAGTGTGTTATCAGTTTATCAGTTTCAGTTTGTTATCAGCGTGTTATCAGTTTCAGTTTGTTATCAGTTTGAGTTTGTTATCAGTTTGTTATCAGTTTCAGTTTGTTATCAGTTTGTTATCAGTTTGTTATCAGTTTGTTATCAGTGTGTTATCAGTTTGTTATCAGTGTGTTATCAGTTTCAGTTTGTTATCAGTTTCAGTTTGTTATCAGTGTGTTATCAGTTTGTTATCAGTGTGTTATCAGTTTGTTATTAGTGTGTTATCAGTTTGGTATCAGTTTGTCATCAGTGTGTTATCAGTGTGTTATCAGTGTGTTACCAGTTTCAGTTTGTTATCAGTGTGTTATCAGTTTCAGTTTGTCATCAGTTTGTCATCAGTTTGTCATCAGTTTGTTATCAGTTTCAGTTTGTTGTCAGTTTCAGTTTGTTATCAGTGTGTTATCAATGTGTTATCAGTGTGTTATCAGTTTCAGTTTGTTATCAGTGTGTTATCATTTTCAGTTGTTTGTTATCAGTGTGTTATCAGTGTGTTATCAGTTTTTTATCAGTGTGTTATCAGTTTATCCGTTTGCCATCAGTGTGTTATCAGTTTCAGTTTGTTATCAGTGTGTTATCAGTTTCAGTTTGTTATCAGTGTGTTATCAGTTTCAGTTTGTTATCAGTGTGTTATTTGTGTTTCCCTTCCACACTTTTCATACGAGATGTAAAGGCCCCCATAGCAATTTCCAGACCGGCTAGAAACTAAAACTGTCAATTGAAACCCATTATAGCCAAACTCTTTCAGCTGGCGAGAAAGTGAGCCTTGAGCCACCTATACAATTGTGGGGGAACACTGTGTGGGTATAAGGGAAGCTGAATGCCTATGTGTTTGGGATGTACATAGTATTGAAGGTTTGTCAGGAGAGGGGGGGGGGGGCTGATTTGTGAAAACACTCATTGTGACGACTCTGTATTTGTGTCATGCCCCGATACCGTTTGAACTTATCACACGTAGCGATCACAGACCCCTCTGCTTTGAACACATATCCTGCAGAAGGAAATTGCTAAATTTAGAGTAGTTATCCCCCGGGTGAAACTGAACTAAACAGCATAGTTTTTGTAATCACAGAGCAAGTAAAAACAACTGTGGGTTCACTCAGAATGCTTACACTGTATTTGTGGTTTCGAGTCAATATCCAATAATGACGAAGTCTACGAGACTGTCCATTTTATTGTGATCAGCATCTTTGATACATCATAGACATTCTGAGTGATTCCGCAGTGTGGTTTACCTATCTGTGATTGATTGAATTTGGGCATAAGACTGGCACTTGAAGGAAAAAACAAGGAACATAGTAAGAAAATGGGGGGAGAGTGAGACAAAGAGCGATCGAGGTGAAAACTTAACGAATGTGTTTGTGAGAGAGAGAGAGAGAGAGTGTGTGTGTGTGTGCTCGTGTGCATTCTCTATTCAGTGATGCTCTGGTTTTGAAGAGGTGCAAAATGGGCTTCAAATTCCCACGTAACAGTTTTGCTGCACAGACACATTGAGGGAGTAACATGCAGCTGGGTCAGATAGGGGGATAGAAGATTGATTATGTGTGTGTCCCACGCTTGGCAGTGCCAGTGCCAAACAACCGACATGGCATGAGGTCAGATTGGAGGTTTCTCGCTGAACCATATCGCCTCTCCTCCCTCTCTGTCCTATGCTGTGGTAGTGTATGCACTCTAAGCAGTGTTTCTCAACCCTCTCCCCCTCTCTATCCTGTGCTGTGGTAGTGTATGCACTCTAAGCAGCGTTTCTCAATCCTCTCCTCTGGGATCCCCGTTCTATGAATTTGAAAACCGAGCACCGCTACGGTCTTCCTGAGAGCTACAAGTACCATCTCCCGACAACCAGAAGGTGCTTCTGGATTATGTTGTGTTACGGTGCAGAGGGTTGTCAATTTCCACTCTGTCAAACAAGCACACCTGATTGAACTTGTCAGCTAATCATCAAGCCCTTAGTCTAGTCGAATTAGGTGTGGAAGTCAGGTGTGCTTGTCAGGTGTTCTAGTCAGGTGTTCTAGTCAGGTGTTCTAATCAGGTGTTTTAGCCAGGTGTTGTAGTCAGGTGTTGTAGTCAGGTATTCAAATCAGGTGTTCTAGTCAGGTGTTCTAATCAGGTGTTCTAGTCAGGTGTTCTAGTCAGGTGTTCTAATCAGGTGTGGTAGTCAGGTGTGGTAGCCATGTGTGGTAGTCAGGTGTTCTAGTCAGGTGTGGTAGTCAGGTGTGGTAGTCAGGTGTGGTAGTCAGGTGTTCTAGTCAGGTGTGGTAGTCAGGTGTGGTAGCCATGTGTGGTAGTCAGGTGTTCTAGTCAGGTGTGGTAGTCAGGTGTGGTAGTCAGGTGTGGTAGTCAGGTGTGGTAGTCAGGTGTGGTAGTCAGGTGTTCTAGTCAGGTGTGGTAGTCAGGTGTTCTAGTCAGGTGTGGTAGTCAGGTATGGTAGTCAGGTGTTCTAGTCAGGTGTGGTAGTCTGGTGTGGTAGTCAGGTCTGATAGTCAGGTCTGATAGTTCAGGGCAACAACAACATTGTGAAACATATGGGGAGAGGTATGACAAACACTGTATTAAAAGCTCTGAGAAAATTTCTACCTCCTATCCTATCCATACGCTGAGAGTCAGATGCGACATTGTTGTATTAGTAATCACGGCAGGGGGTGGACTCTTGATGGAGTAAATATTCATCAGAGAGAGCCCCATCGGGGTGGGGGCACAGGTTCAGCCGAGAGGACGACAGGTGTCCTAAGAGACAGAAAGGAGCCCTGAGCAGTGCCAGTCACCATTTCTTTATCCTTCCCTTATCACTGAACTCTATCTGAGATACTGCCACAGACAGCCACACAGTTAAGGGCTTTTCACACTACTGAGCCGACCCAAGCAGAAACAAACCAAGCTGTACTGAGCTGGCCTGTTTACACATCCACCTTCGTTGCATGGTTTGGTTCAGGTCAGCACGATAGTGTGCAAAGGGATACTAGCTATAGCCATCTCCTCAGCTTCAACATTATATGAATGCTGTCTTACAAATCAAATCAAATCAAATGTTATTTGTCACATGCGCCGAATACAACAGGTGTAAACCTTACAGTGAAATTCTTACTTACAAGCCCATAACCAACAACAGCAGCATTAAAATAACAAGGGAGGCTATATACAGGGGGTACTGGTACAGAGTCAATGTGCGGGGGCACCAGTTAGTTGAGGTAATTGAGGTGATATGTACATGTAGATACTATGCATAGATTAAAAACAGAGAGTAGCAGCAGCGTAAAAGAGGGGTCTGGGTAGCCCTTTGATTTGCTGTTCAGGAGTCTTATGGCTTGGGGGTAGAAGCTGTTAAGAAGCCGTTTGGACCTAGACTTGGCGCTCCGGTACCGCTTGCCGTGTGGTAGCAGACAGAACAGTCTATGACTAGGATGGCTGGAGTCTTTGACAATTTTTAGGGCCTGACACCGCCTGGTATAGAGGTCCTGGATGACAGGAAGCTTGGCCCCAGTGATGTACTGGGACGTACACAGTACCTTCTGTAGTGCCTTGTGGTCAGAGGCCGACCAGTTGCCATACCAGGCAGTGATGCAACCAGTCTGGATGCTCTCGATGGTGCAGCTAGAACCTTTTCAGGATCTGAGGACCCATGCCAAATCTTTTCAGTCTCCTGAGGGGGAATAGGCTTTGTCGTGCCCTCTTCACGACTGTCTTGGTGTGTTTGGACCATGATAGTTTGTTGGTGATGTGGACACCAAGGAACTTGAAGCTCTCAACCTGTTCCACTACAGCCCCGTCGATGAGAATGTGGGCGTGTTCGGTCCTTCTTTTTCTGTTGTCCACGGTCATCTCCTTTGTCTTGATCACGTTGAGGGAGAGGTTGTTGTCCTGGCACCACATGACCAGGTCTCTGGCCTCCCTATAGGCTGTCTCATCGCTGTTGGTGATCAGGCCTACCACTGTGGTGTCATCTGCAAACTTGATG
The DNA here is from genome assembly GCF_013265735.2 of Oncorhynchus mykiss. Lineage (NCBI taxonomy): Eukaryota > Metazoa > Chordata > Actinopteri > Salmoniformes > Salmonidae > Oncorhynchus > Oncorhynchus mykiss. The sequence goes on from NC_048579.1 coordinate 16,480,985, forward strand.
ATAGTGTTGGAGTCGTGCATGGCCATGCAGTCATGGTCCTCCCCCCTGAATTTAGTGTGCGCTTGTGCATGACAACAGCAGCAGCAGTAACAACATCCGACATCAGACAGCTTGGCATTGTTCCAGAAAACTCTTTAACGAATTTGTTCTTCTCGCCATCATTTACTCAATTAACGATTCTCGCACAACTGTTTCATAAACTGTGGATTCATGTTTCTTTATTTTTTTGTCAGCCAGAATGTGTTTAGAATGGGAAAGGTAAGGGCCAGCTGGTCAGAATTGTCAGTTTTATGTTATATGTTTCAGTTGTGTTTGGACAACAACGTTTAAAACTGCAATGTGTAGCTTTTTTGGCGACCCAACCAAATTCACGTAGAAAATTGTGTTCTAGATCTGTCATTTTCATTGAAAGCAAGTCTAAGAAGCAGTACATCTGTTCTATTTGCACTTTTTCTATGTTTCCCATTCTTAAGTTTTGTTTTTGCGTCTTTTACTTTCGGTTTTGCACACTAGCTTCAAACAGCGGAAAATATAATATTTTGGGTAATAAAAAAAAAATTCAGAGTGATTTAGATGGTACAATGGTTCTCTACACTATACAGTGCCTTGCGAAAGTATTCGGCCCCCTTGAACTTTGCGACCTTTTGCCACATTTCAGGCTTCAAACATAAAGATATAAAACTGTATTTTTTTGTGAAGAATCAACAACAAGTGGGACACAATCATGAAGTGGAACGACATTTATTGGATATTTCAAACTTTTTTAACAAATCAAAAACTGAAAAATTGGGCATGCAAAATTATTCAGCCCCCTTAAGTTAATACTTTGTAGCGCCACCTTTTGCTGCGATTACAGCTGTAAGTCGCTTGGGGTATGTCTCTATCAGTTTTGCACATCGAGAGACTGACATTTTTTCCCATTCCTCCTTGCAAAACAGCTCGAGCTCAGTGAGGTTGGATGGAGAGCATTTGTGAACAGCAGTTTTCAGTTCTTTCCACAGATTCTCGATTGGATTCAGGTCTGGACTTTGACTTGGCCATTCTAACACCTGGATATGTTTCTTTTTGAACCATTCCATTGTAGATTTTGCTTTATGTTTTGGATCATTGTCTTGTTGGAAGACAAATCTCCGTCCCAGTCTCAGGTCTTTTGCAGACTCCATCAGGTTTTCTTCCAGAATGGTCCTGTATTTGGCTCCATCCATCTTCCCATCAATTTTAACCATCTTCCCTGGTTTTATATCTTTATGTTTGAAGCCTGAAATGTGGCAAAAGGTCGCAAAGTTCAAGGGGGCCGAATACTTTCGCAAGGCACTGTACATGGCTTGTTTTGTCACATTTAGATTAGAATTAAATTAGGCAAACTATTAGAATTTTAGAAACTAGGAAATGGCAGAGTTATTTCTGCATATTGCGTCTTTAATTTTGGTCCCAAAAAGTCATGCTTCAATGAGATTGTTGTCATGACTACTAACACTGTTTCAAGTCTCTGTGTGATTTTGTCTTTGACAGTGAACTCTTGGATGACAAGAGGATTGTCAGGTAAGCAAGGTTTGCTTACATCCTCCTTCTGAAGACATGAAACACTGTGGAACACAGCTTACAAATGCTGTACTTTTTATGTTTTTATAAGTCATTTTAACCCTGTGATAACAATAATAGTCAAAATTGACAAAATTCAGATTTCCTTACTTCTGACAAACCCTGTGCGAGAAGTATATTCACTTCTGGGTTGTGTTCATGAGGCAATGAAAAGAAAACTGACTAAAACAGAGAGAGACTATCTGGACACTCATTTTCGTTTTCAGTTGTAGAACTTTTTCTGTTGCTTGACCTAATGAACACGACGCTAATGTTACTGTGGAACATTGAAGGTTATGTTTCTTTCTGTAATTTGGACCTTTTTATGTCCTGCAGCCACCGAGAATATCAATGTTGAGTCTGTACCACGAAGGCCTAGTGTGGCTCTGTGCAACGAGACCCAGCTGCTGTGGGAGATGGAGGTGTGTGGAGAGGGTTTCAAGCGAGAGATGGCTTACGTGGATCCCCAGAACTGGTGCAACTTAACACACTTCATCAGGTAAAAGAATCCCCTGCCGTCTCTTGCCCTTTCAGTCTTATCAGAACAAGCCAGTGTCCTATCAATTCAGTATAATTTCTGAATAAATGTGTGTGAGAAGGGAAAGGTGGGATTAGTTCCAGCCAGAAAAACATGTGTAGCCCCACTCTATCTGTTGGTAAACGTTTTGCTTTTGGAGGCAGTCTAAGATTTGGATATTAAAGCCAAAATAAAACATATTTCCACTAAAATTATCATTTCAGCACAATAATTATTGTACAATGTCTTGGGGAAGCTCAGAACAGTTTTCCTACTTAAAAAGTTGACTTAAGAAACCTACTGTAAGATAAATCAAAGAATACTGTATTGCAGTGTAGGTAGTCTAGTAAAATAAAACAAAAAGTGCCCACTCTGTGTGTGAATGCATGCATCTGGCTGTTTGTGTATGAACAGGCGATTGGCATCCAAATGCTAGTTGGCATTGCAGATCCAGGGGGCTGTTTGCCTGGCTAGGCCTGCCCAGTGATAATTTCCCCCTCACCAATGAGTGGCACCTGTGCCTGCTGGCTGACCCAGTATGGTTCTCTAACACTCTTCAACCGTCCACACACAGATAAACACACACATGGACACACACATCCACAGGCATACTCATACACCCGTACAGTATTCAGACCCCCTGACCTTTTCCACATTTTGCTATGTCACAGCTTTATTCAATAATGGATGAAATTGTTTACCCCCCTCATCAATCTACACACAATACCCCATAATGACAAAACAAAAACAGTTTTTTAGACATTTTTGCAAATGTAATTTTTTTTAAATACAAAAATGAAACTATTCAGACCCTTTACTTAGAATGTTTTTGAAGCGCCTTTGGCAGCGATTACAGCCTCAAGTCTTCTTGGGTATGACACTAAAAGCTTGGCACACCTGTATTTGGGGAGTTTGTCCCATTTTTCACCGCAGATCCTCTCAAGCTCTGTCAGGTCGGGTGGGTACTGTTGCTCTACAGCTATTTTCATGTCACTCCAGAGAGCAGGTTATCATCAAGGATCTCTGTACTTTCCTCCGTTCATCTTTCCCTCGATCCTGACTAGTCTTCCAGTCACTGCCTCTGAAAAACCTCCCCACAACATGATGCTGCCACCACCATGCTTCACCGTAGGGAAACACTGTGCCAGGTTTCCTCCAGACGTGACGCTTGGCATTCAGGCCAAATAGTTCAATCTTGGTTTCATCAGACCAGAGAATATTGTTTTTCATGGTCTGAGAGTCTTTTAGGTGCCTTTTGGCAAACTCCAAGTGGGCTATCATGTGCCTTTTGCTGAGGAGTGGCTTCCGTCTGGCCACTCTACCATAAAGGCCAGATTGGTGGAGTGCTGCAGAGATGTTTGTCCTTCTGGAAGGTTCTCCCATTCCCACAGAGGAACTCTGGAGCTTTGTGAGAGTGACCATCGGGTTCTTGGTCACCTCCCTATATTCTATATTTGAGATAGCCACCCTTTGTCTTGATGACAGCTTTGCACACGCTTGGCATTCTCTCAACCAGCTTCATGAGGTAGTCACCTGGCATGCATTTCAATTAACAGGTGTGATTTGTTAAAAGTTCATTTGTGGATTTTATTTAATTCTTAATGTGTTGTGACAAGGTAAGGGTGGTATACAGAAGATAGCCCTATTTGGTAAAAGTCCATATTATGGCAAGAACAGCTCACATAAGGAAATAGAAACAGTAATCCATCATTACTTTAAGATATGAAGGTCAGTCAATCCGAAAAATGTCAAGAACTTTGAAAGTTTCTTAAACTGCAGTCGCAAGAAACATCAAGCGCTATGACGTAACTGGCTCTCATGACGACCGCCACAGGAAATGAAGACCCAGATACTTTGAAGAATCTCAAATATAGAATATATTTTGATTTGTTTAACACTTTTTTGGTTACTACATTTAAAAAAAAAATATTTAACCTTTATTTAACTAGGCAAGTCAGTTAAAAAAAAAAATCTTATTTTCAATGACGGCCTAGGAACATTGGGTTAACTGCCTGTTCAGGGGCAGAATGACAGATTTCTACCTTGTCAGCTCGGGGATTTGAGCTTCCAACCTTCCGGTTACTAGCCCAACGCTCTAACCACTAGGCTACCCTGCCGCCCCATGAGTCCATATGTGTTATTTCATAGTTTTGTTGTCTTCACTATTATTCTACAATGTACAAAATAGTAAAAATAAAGAAAAACCCTGAAATGAGTAGGTGTGTCCAAACTTTGACTATTACTTAAGCTTCCATCTAGGTACCTGTCTATTACCAACTGGCCAGATGTTTATGTGAGAGACAAATGATCTTTACAGGGTGTAACAGCCATTTCCACAAACCCTTCCCTCCCCATCTGTACCTTGTACAATACCTCATATTATGTCCAGTAGCTCGTATTGTCAAGACATTGCTTAAGTTTTCTATTTTCAAGACATCCGTTACCAAACATACCAGCTTGAAGGTCCTACTGGCAGCCAGTAAAAAGGCTATCACTAGGAAATGGCTACAAAAATACCCTCCCACAGTGACACAATGGATAGACATTGTAGAAGAAATATACCACATGGATGGTATGACCTTTGCTTTAAGAACTCAACAGGAGAGAGGTCAAGAATACTGGGAAAAATGGGTTTTGTAATTGGAAAGGGTCTAATTCAAAGATGTCAATGTAACTAATATGATGATGAAGGTATGACGTGCACTGTAACTGCCAGATCTTTTTTGTTGTTCTTTTATTTTACTTTATTTTTAATTTCTTTGTGTTCCTACAATAAAAGTATTAAAAAAAACACACCAGCTTGAAAATTATATTTACAGTACTTGTTAACAAGTTATTCATGAGACATGTGTTCTCATGGACATCCCCAGGGAATCTTTGGTGCTCTGTTTAGAGCGAGAGAAAGAAATAGAATGAGAGAAAGTGAAGGACCTTTGGTCCTCGTTGATGTTCTGCGCTGAGAGAAACAAAACATGCGGCCATGTCAGCGAGGTGTAAGTTAGATGGAACTCTCTCCAAAGTGCACGGCCATCTACACATGTAAGATCTTCATTTGACCAGTTTCTCATAGCAGTATCCTGCAGCAACAGGAAATGTGAATTATTGTGTGGATTATAATTAATGGATTTTTTTTGTAGGGGTTAGGGCATATCAAGTCTGCTATTTTTAAGGGGAAATTACAAACTTTGACTTTTGAATACGCTACAATTTTGCATTTCCTGCAACAACATGGTGATCAAATTAAGATCCTAAATCTGTATATTGATTCAAATGAGCAAATCTGAATCTCACCACGGGTACACAGTCAAGAGAATGGGACAGCCGAGGAGGCATGGACCAACTGCAGAACATCAGCAGAGACTGAATGCCAGGCACGGTGCCGTCCACTGCTAATGAATATTAACACAGGGACATTATCAACAGCAGGCCTAGGGACAATATCATCAGCAGGCTTGGTCTGCTTTCTAACTAACAGATGCTCCTTCAAGGTCAACAGTGCATGTTAGTGGCCACAAATGGCCATTTGCAAACGCAATGTGAATTTACTGTCTGTGTAATTTAGTAGAACAGAAAATTTGGTAATTACAGTACCAGTCACAGAGGACATACGGAGAGGAGAGTTGGAAATAAAATCAATTTACCACAACTTGAAGGGAACCGTTTTTTTTCTCCAGGTCCCAGGTCGATCCCTTGGGATTGCTAGTGTATACCACTTGAATGAAGAAGTAAAATGCCATTTTTGTCAATTCCGCAAAACATCAACTCCGTCAGATTTTTGTCTAACGTCAACTCCGTCAGAGTGCTGAAAGATCTGATAGAAGGTTATGTTTTTATTGGGATTTTCAAATGAATCATTTTCCATATTTTGACAAATGTTTGTGTTACAATAACATTTTTAGAGGCAAATATATTTTAATCACTGTTCTGCAACATATGCTTAAACAATTTAATTATTTGCTGTGCTAGACCTAAGGGATAATGTTCGCTTTATAAATGTTGTTTCATGTACTAAATCTAGAAAAACTTGCCAAAATTCTAACAAAATTAGCCCTGGACCATTTAATAGTGGTCTAAAACAAAACAAAAAGAAGTTTGGAGATTTGTATGACATTTTTGAATAATGTAGTGTTATAAAAAAACAATCAAGGCCTTTAAACACTTGTTGGACAATACTTGTAAAAATGAAATGCCTTTTAGGATGTCTGATGGAGTTTACATAAATCCAGCAAAACTGCGCTATGCCACTGTCTCTTGGGTCGAAAAAAAATTACCTCAACAACCATAATCCAAAACAATCCAGCAAAAATCCATCTTGGATGACACTGATAAATTTGTTGTAAAGTCTATGCAATTCACTGTACCATTTACAACGTGTATCCTGTGGACGTGACCAATAAACTTTGATTTGATTTAGGTCCTCTCCTCCCTCAAGTATGCCTGTCTGTACATATCCTTTATTACATTTTTTTTAAGAGCGGTGCAGAATTTTTCTGCAGCGTAGCTTCTTCTGACAACCTAATGGACTCATTGACTACACAATCAGACATAATGATCTTTTGTTATGTTTCTGACAAGCTGGACTCAAAACACTTTAAAACAGGATCCCATTGGATAATCAACACTTTAGAAAGCCTTTTTAGAACACTCATAAAGTCTTCATAAGCAATACATGGATACTTCACAAATGATTTACAAGCAATATTATCCAGCATAAACTGTTATATAAAAAGGTCCTAGCGTGTTGTTTGCTGATGAATGATTTCGGAAGCATTTTTATGGACCTTATAAAGAGTATGAGGCTTCATTAAATACATTTTTTCCTTGAAAGTATTGTTTGTGGCCATTTCTGAACAATATTTGTGCAGGCAATGTTTGGCAGTGAAGTTGACCTGTAATGTTGGCATTGTGGTTTGGTTTTGTTTTGCGATTGGGAAGCTTTGAATTTTCCTTGCATGAAAATACATATGAGAAAACATTTCAAATATGCCTCAGCTCTTCTCGTGCACCAAATGTACAGCTGCTGGAAATAATGTAGTTTTTCCAGTTATTACTTTATCTGAAGCACAGCAGATTTTGAAAACAAATTTGCCAATGCTACAGAAGGCTAGTAAAGGCCCAGTGCACAACTTTTGTGTAATAAAAATATATGTGTGTGTATATATATATATATATATATATATCCTTTTTTAATTCACATTTTTCATGGGGTGCTGCAGCACCCTCAGCACCACTACTTCTCCCAAGTGGGAGCAGTGGTCTAAGGCATCCCTACAGACCCTGGTTCGATTCCAGGCTGTATCACATCCGGCAGGGCATTGGGAGTCCCATAGGGCGGCTCATAATTGGCCCAGCGTTGTCTGGGTAGCCCATCATTGTAAATAAGAATTTGTTCTTAACTAGCTTGCCTAGTTAAATAAAGGTCAAATAAAAATAAATATGACTTCATTCGTCTAAAATGTACCCTTGTTAACCTAGAGTTCATGTCCGTGCCCCCGCATAACTCTAATTAGCATAATAAATACATCCCCATCAAAACCTGTTTAAGCTAGATATATCTGTTTTATTTGCATGGCTGCGTCTCAATCCGCCTCATCCACTGATGTCGCCCTTCCGCATCTGCAGTTGAAAGGTGGCAGAGCTAGAGCTGTGTTTGTCAGACCATGAGACATCCTGAAAATTGGTCTTCTCATGAAAACGTCTGTAGTGTCCAAATGGTTTAGCCTACAAACTATTTTGACCCCTCTATGGAAAGATGAGACTCTCACAAACATGATGGTGTTGCTCTGGGACGCCCCCAAGCCTCACAAGAAGAGTCTGAAGCCAGGTACCAGTTTAAAAAATGAATGGAAGCATAGATGGAGATAGTTTTGTGCCTAAGATAAGGGGTTAAATACATGTAATTTAAAATTTAAAAAAGTATATACTGTATATACATAGGACAGACACTTCAGAACAAACTTGCTTCAGATAATTGTTTTTCACCATCTGTTTATTCATGTATGAAGCTGTTATTACATGTTTTTCTATGAGCTAATAGCAGTAAGGTCAAATTCAATGTGTCATCCCCCAAAAATGTGTATATAGTTTTGATACCTTAAGGGGTCCTAAAATTCCAAATCAAATAGCAAAATCCTCCTCCTATGACCATTTAAAAACAATTCCATATGTTAGCTTAGTAGAATCCCTCCCCCCAGCTTAGACTCTTAAGGATTTTTAAGCAAGAGACAATAAGCTTTTCTAAGAATGTATTCGTCCTTTTAATGATGGGTAAGCTTTTGCAGTTTTAAATTATAAAAGAAAATAACACAGCATGCAGCTAAATATATATGGTAACTTCACGTATTCTATCACTTTTCAGTCTGGGGTCAACATCTTGTACCATCGTTTTTCTACAATAATATACAAGCCAAAAAGCTATTCCAGAGTTACCATACAATTAATCCATTAATTTACAGCAGCCTCCCTTATGTCTGTATGGAGACACAGTCTACACGCTTGACCGAGACTCATTCGATTTGCAGCACTTAGTCGGAGGTTGTCTGAAAGCAATGATGGGGATTGGCTGACGTCAAACCACACCGCTAGTATGAAAGGCGTAGGAGGGGAAACTGATGTTTGTTAAATATAGAGCTAACCACTTTGGTCTTGACTAGTTTGACTTAATGTGGTCTGATAGGATCTGTTTTGATAGGTAAGCATCATGGCTGGGACCCCATGTTACCCAGAGTGCTATTATATCAACTCTAATCACCCATTTAGCTCCTAACTGTGTACTGTAACAAGCCTGGGAAGTGCAGGTAATTTGTGTCATATTGGAAGAAAAACTGTGTGTGTTATAATGGGTTGCTTTTAGTGCAGTTTATAGTGCATAGTACATACAGAAATGCACCCTAATGAGGCAGCCTGTGTCCAACTCGTAGCTAATGATGTAAACTTGATGAGGAGGACACACATGGCAAATGGCTACTCCATCAGTTTCCAAAGTGACATGCTTTGAACAAAAACAATTTTACAAGGGCTTTATAACACATTCATAAAGCATGCATAAGCACTACATAGATTCTTCAAAAATCCTCTATTTAAATGTGTCATACTATATAAATTAGGACATCCTTAAGCAGTGCTTAATGAATGCTCTATCAATTGTGGTTCCTTTAAATGTAAATAAGTGAATTGTTTTGCCCCACAGTTAGCCATGATGATTAGCTAGCCAGCCAAAATGGTTTACAGTTACTGTAGCTATCAATCACTTATACACTAATTTGCTAGCTACAGTAGCACTACCGTACCTCCAAAAATAACGTCTTCAAAAATGTACCATTGTGATTTACCATTGTGATGCACATTCATTCATATCGATTTTCTATGCATATTATGACTAAAGAGGCATGACTTGAGCCTCTTTCTTTATAGATTCACGCCGGGCTGAAAAAGTTTTTTGCAGAGTAAGAATTTTAGGGATATACCCTCCCTGTTTATCAGTTTAGACACATCCTATGTGTAAGATTCTGTATTTATTTTCTTAGTCGACCTTGTGTTCTGTTTCTTTGTGTTATTGAGCGTAGCCCTGTCTTTCATTTTTTTCCATTGATTTCACCTGGGTAAGTTACTCACCTGGTCTCATCAACTCCTTATTTAGTTCAGTTCATTCTGTTTGTGCCTTTGAGGTATTGTTCTTTTTGACTCTACTAAGCCTTTTCCTAGTTCGTTTGTGAGAACCAGTTATAGCCTTCAGTCCTAGTTTTATTTCACCTGCCTATTTATGACCATTGCCTGCATGTGACCACGATTCCTGCCTTCGCAGAAGGTGAAATAAACACCTGTCACACTCCACACCTTTTTCTCCCTGATTATTCATTACACTAAGTAGCTGTGCATATGGTAACAGCTAAGATCCACAATCTGCTAAGTAGACCCCTTATCTCTTCTCCCCTGAAATAGAAAATATATACGGAGATACAGAGAACATCATTTTCAATCTAATCCATGGCCCCAGATTCCCTGCCTTCTGATTGGCTAAACACTTTGTGTTCCTCTGCCATCTGGACCAGGGATTGACCAACCCTCCTCCTGGACAGCTACTTTTGTTCCAGCCCTGCCACAACACCTGAATCTACTGGGCTGGAACAAAAGCCCATGCCCAGGAGGAGGGTTGGCCAATCCCTGCTCTAGGCCGGCAATACCAGAGCCATATATTTACATCTCTATGGCTTTGGTGAGTACTAGCCCTTTCTCAACCTGACTGTTTATTTTAAACATTTGTGTTTCTCTGCTCTCTCCACAGTGAGTACCACGTCTTCTCGCTGTGCACAGAGACCAACGCCGGGCGCATCAACTGCTACTGGCCCAACCCGCTGGTGGAGAGCTACATCATCCGCATCCACAAGCACTTCTTCTCCAACTGCACCCTGGAGAGGGTGATCCTGGTGGACCCGCCAGATGACACACTCACCATCCTCATCCTCATCCCTGTCTTCCTCACCCTGGCTATGATTGCACTGGTGGTGTGGTGCAGTAAGCGCAGCGACATCCTGGCTTAAGATGTTGGTTTGTTTGGTTCCCATGTGACTGTGCAATGTGACTGTCCAGAGACCTATGAACTTCTTTGAATGGAAATACTTTATTGATGCCCAGAGGGGGAATTGGGTTAGACAGGTAGCCTGGGAAGACAGGTAAGTAACCTACGAAGGGAACTTTTGTTTGTTCATTGTGTCATGTCAGGATTATGGTGGATTGAATGGACCAAAAGAAGCTACTTAACGCCTTTGAGGGAGATGCATCCTAAATCCATTTTGCTAGCTTGAGACGGTCCAAGCCCTTTTGAGAGATATACAAGGACTCAAGGCACAGAGCTACAAGACATTCAGGATTTTTGATCATTGGTGTAAAAAGGGACAAACGTCCAGGGACTGCTTCATCATCATCACCTATCAAACGCCATTTAAGCTTGTGGTTATATATTCTGGTGAAGATTCTTCTCGATGGGAGAACACCGACAAGTTGACACCAGAACATGTACAATACTTTTCTGTACCAGTGCCGTCTACTGTAAAGACCCTGAGTTTTCCTTCCTTAATTGCCTGCCATTCTTTCTCTACAGCAGTGTTCCTGGCACCATGGCCTGCTTCACGCTTCCTCATCTGTTATGTGTTGTCACTATCAGTTCAAGCTGCAAAGACGGATACAACAATTTCTTTCCAAAAAATCCGATTTTTACCCAACCCTGATTTAGCTTACCCTAACCACACCCCTAACCATATGCCTAACCAAAACCTTAATTTAAGACCAATGCTAATTTTCATGTTCATGATATAGGCAATTCTGACTTTGAAGCTTGGCCATAGAATGGGAACAAGCCCTATATGTGTCGCTGAGACTAGAGAACTTGGTTTGTTTCTTGAAGTGAAATGGTTGTTTGACTTCTTTATTTATCTTGTCTCTGGGTTGTCATTGCAATGCCCCAAAAGTTGTTATCACTGATCGCACTGCTCATGTGGTGAAACCTCAGCAGGAATTCTGCTCACTCTAATTGTAATTTAATTTCACAGTTTAGTCGTTCTGGGAGGTATGGGCGATAGGAACATAAATCACTGTCAAGATTAGACTCGTTTTGAGAGAATTTCGTTGTGCCAGAACATTTTTGGTATTGAGGAGCTATTGAATTATTTACTGTAATGCTATTTAATGTTTGAATTAAATTACTTAGAATTAGTCAATGCTTTGGTTATTAATCAAAATGTCCATAGGGCAATTTGTCCCTTTTTGTCCTCTGCCGTTTCGAAACCATTCCTACCTCTACTTCCAACTACATCCATCTCGATGTAACTCCAATTCAATTGAAACATCCTTAGTACTGTGGTCATAACAAAATAATATTGTTTTGACATTTCAGTGTGTAAATGTAGTTAAACAGTCAAATCCGCAAAAAAAATCTGTTCTGACGTTTAGGTTAATTTCAAGGTAAAACTCAACATTGCTGTATGATACATTACCATATGGGCAAAGCTACTAACAAGGCTGTATGAACATTTCAGAAGGGATTGGGGGGATGTTCATATTCCTCATCAGTGGTGTAATGTACATAAGTAAAAATACTTTAAAGTACTACTTCAGTTTTTTTGTGTATCTGTACTTTACTATTTATATTTGACAACTTTTACATTTACTTCACTAAAATAATGTACTTTTTACTCCATACATTTTCCCTGACACCCAAAAGTTCTCGTTACATGTTGAGTGCTTAGCAGGACAGGAAAATTGTCAAATTCACGTACTTATCAAGTGAACACGTGGACATCCCTACTGCCTCTGATCTGGCAGACTCACTAAACACATGCATTGTTTGTAAATTATTAGTGTTGGAGTGTACCGCTGGCTATTTGTACATTTTAAAAACAAGAAAATGGTGCCATCTGCTTTGCTTAATAGAAGGAATATGACATTTTTACTTTTGGTACTTAAGTATATTTGACTAATTCCATTTACTTTTGATACTTAAGTATATTTAGAACCAAATACTTTTAGACTTTTACTTTAGTATTTTACTGGGTGACTTTCACTTTACTTGAGTAACTTTCTATTAAGGTATCTGTACTTTTACTCAAGACAATTGGGTACTTTGTCTACCACTGTTCCTCATATTCCAATTTAAGACAAAGTCACTTTATAAAATGGGGACTATTTCCTCATTATTATGCGATCAAAACAAACAAATGAATCTAAAGATGTTGACAATCAGCTCTGATCATCAGGATGTCAAATGAAGTGATATACACTGAGTGTACAAAACATTAGGAACACCTTCTCGTTCCATGACATAGACTGACCAGGTGAATCCAGGGGAATGCCATGATCTCTTATTTATGTCACTTGTTAAATCCACTTCTGTCCGAGTAGATGAAGGGGAGGAGACAGGTTAAAGAAAGATTTTGAAGCCTTTAGACAATTGAGACATGAATTGTGTATGTGTGTCATTCAGAGTGAATGGGCAAGACAAAGTTTTAAGTGCCTTTGAACGGGGTATGGTAGTAAGTGCCAGGCACACTGGTTTGAGTGTGTCAACAACTGCAACGGTGCTGGGTTTTTCATGCTCAACAGTTTCCCATTGTGTATCAAGAATGGACCACCACCCTGTTGTAACTCTCCTGTGACGATCTGAAGGATCAGGTTACAGTGGGTCCGCTATACAGCGTGCTCTCTCTCGTAGAGGGGGAGAGTGGGAAGTCGGCTGTTTTATGGCGGTCGTAAAATACGCTGCCGCTATGCTCTGTTGTGTTCGAGATTGGAATGTAAACTGTGGAACACAGAGAGACACTTGGACATCAAAAGTTTGAATAGTTAAACAATATATTTTTGAGAATGTGGGAATGGTCCATAGGTATTTAAAGAACAATCCTGTCAAAGTTGTTTTATTTTGTGACATCAGGAAAGGTAGTAGGACAAGATAACGGTATCTATGGAAGTGCACATTCCTCAGTTATTCGTTTTCTACCTGAATGTTGTATAAAATGAATGAGTAAATATGAAACTATTTGTGAAAAGATGTAATGTGATGTTAGCTTTCTAAATGAGAAAAGTTATCTTCATATAAAAGGGTTTAACAAAGTCGGTGGCAATGCCCACGTGACCAGACATATCATTAGGCATCATGGAACTGCCCCTTCTTCTACAGAGTATAAAACCCACTTCCGACAAAATTTACATAAGATCAGAAAACATGAAGCCATACCTATGTTGAAATGGTTGGCAATATAAACTAGAGTCAAGATAACGGCGGGATTAGGTCCCCACGTTGGAATGGCTGTCACTCGAGACCAAAACATGCCGGGTGAAGCTGTTGTGTGAAGTGGTTCAAACTACAACTCTATCAAAGGACAAGATCAGAAAACATGAAGCGGTAGCTGCATGTTGAAATGGTTGGCAACTCTGCAAGAGTTAAAAACGCAGGGATGAGGTCCCCACATTGAAATGGCAAATAAATCTACAAACTAAAGAACCATTTTTCAGACTGTTTAAATACTTTATTCTGGTAAACGCATCCGATCCTAAGAACAGTCCCGTTTAGTACTCTGAAGTATCCATTCTAACAACCTACGACTTTAATCTCTGGTGGACAAATCAGAGACTCTGTCGACTGACTATCCAGCAGACTGACCGGCAATCGCAGAGAGGGACAACAAAGGCAGACACTCGTAAATATGTAAATTGCAATACTTTTCGAATGAGTGGTTGTTCATATTCAGTGTAGTAATCCTCTGAGTTTCACTTAAGTGGTCCCCACCCCTTTCCTTTGTCTACCAAGCCATCATATCGGTTTTGTCCGCTAGAGACTTTTTCTTTGTATCATGTAGTAACCGATGTATGAACTATTTGTGTGTGTGTTTATGTCATTCTGTGATTGATTAAGTTAGTTAGTAAATAAATAAATAATTAAGACAATTTGTCTATCGCTGATTCATGATCTAGGCTAGGTTTTGTGCAGATATCCAAGGTTTTGCAATGTTCAGTAATGAGACTGATGAGGTAAAATTCGTTAATAAGCGACTGTTTGGATAAGATATGAAAATATCTGAAGAGTTATATTCGGGAAATTTAAACTCTATAAACAACATGTTCCCATGGTGCCCGGACTTCCTAGTAAATTAAAGTTACATGATTAGTTTAATCGCATAATTAAATCACACATATAGAATTGATTTGATAATATACAGTCTTCACATTTAATGATAGGCAACGACACGACAGCCCAAAGAACATCCAGCCACAACTGACACAACTGTGGGAACCATTGGAATCAACATGGCCAGCAGCCCTATGGAACACTTTCGACACCTGGTTAAGTCCATGCCCCAACGAGTTGAGGCTGTTCTGAGGGCAAAAGGGGGTGGAACGCAATATTAGGAAGGCGTTCCTAATGTTTTGTACACTCAGTGTACAATGAGAAATTATTATTATCATAATTTTGAGGGATAAACAAAGAGGGACAAGACAAGCATGATTTATATGACAAAAAACAGCCCGGCATTGTATGAGGGTTTAAGACGCAAACAAAAAGACAATTGTTCATGCCCTCAAGGATGACTTGCCAGTGCCTCTGCAGCACAAAAGTTGGACTGCAGGAAGGATGTATAATTGTTTCCCAGAGCCGGCGAAGAATTAAAGGAAATGGGCTGGCTATGATTTTAACCAAAAGAGGTAAAGGAAGTGCAAAGAGTGCCATACTTCCTCATACATGCATTGTTATGACTGGGTCCGCCAACGGCACAGTTCAGCTCTGAGAGTTTGCCTGTCTCAACCCCCCCCCCTTGGGACCCCCACCCCCACTCCACCCTCCAGTCGTTGATTACATTGTGTAGAAAATATGAATGGTTACAGTATGAAAGGTTACAGTAATGATTCATGAAAATGTTAAGTTACACGTGTGGTCCATGAAGAGAGAGAACCACAGGGAGGAAGAGAGTCCAAAAGCTGCCAACTGCGGGGGAAAAAACGTGTGTGTGCGTGTAAGCACCCTATTCCCACGGAGTCCCTATAACATGCAAGACTCCTTGAGGCCTCCAACAGACTCACTCACAACAGAGGCCCTGCTTTTCTTTCTCTCTCTCTCTCTCTCTCTCTCTCTCTCTCTCTCTCTCTCTCTCTCTCTCTCTCTCCTCCCCTTTCCCACACTAACTTGCTCCAGTGCACATGACCTTAACAGGACATCCCCTCCCCTAACTCCTCTCACCCCCTCACCCTTACCCTCCCCTATCCTTCAGCAGCACTCGAGTGGTCTGTAGTATTTAATCTGTCACTGATAAGCATTCTACAGACACAAACATGGCTTACAAACCTGCAAATCATCCTCTCAGGCACACTGGCCAGTCCACAGGGAGTCTCCAGAGCTCATTTCATAATGTAATTCATGAGCAGGGCTTTTTTTTTGTTGGTTCGTTACCACAGCCTGCTCCATTTGGCAGCTGGACTTATTCATGTGGATTTTGCAATGACTTGCATCATTTTATGATTGCGTTTCTAATGATATTCAATTGAATCATCCCAGCAAGTCTTTCGAATGTGCTTTCCCCCCCCCCCCAGAGTTAGCAGTGAGTCAAATGTCCTGACATTCGAGTTAGATCTTTTCCTCCTTCTCTGTGATTTATTAACACACATTGTGGGAGTACTTACATAATTTATTAATTGTAAAATCCTCCGCTGGCACACAGCTCTCAATGATTTGTGTAATTCATTTCTACAGTACTGAATTTTAGTCTCTGGATTGCTTTGATCGTTATCAAGTTTTACATCTAGCGTTACATAAAGTTGCCCTCATGCCATGCAATTACTCTAATTTAATTTTATTTATTTATTTTATTTTACTAGGCAAGTCAGTTAAGAACAAATTCTTTTTTTCAATGACGGCCTAGGAACAGTGGGTTAACTGCCT
Source organism: Oncorhynchus mykiss (assembly GCF_013265735.2). Classification (NCBI taxonomy): domain Eukaryota; kingdom Metazoa; phylum Chordata; class Actinopteri; order Salmoniformes; family Salmonidae; genus Oncorhynchus; species Oncorhynchus mykiss. Next base: position 16,497,508 of record NC_048579.1, read on the forward strand.
GTTCAGGGGCAGAACGACCGATTTTGTACCTTGTCAGCTCGGGGATTTGAACTTGCAACCTTTCGGTTACTAGTCCAATGCTCTAACCACTAGGCTACCCTGCCGCCCCTTAATACACCTTCATAGCTCTCAGAAAATAATTACTCAACTGCACATATGGCAAATGTAGATAATGTATCATCCGTTACAATTACTAAATTGTGTAGTGAGAGGAAAACTGGCCTAATAGGAGTTAAGACTCGTATAGTTACTTTGAAGTTATATTCCATGTAGATGCATGGTATATGTGGGTGACTGTGGTGTACATTTGTATTTTAGGTGTTCCATCCTGAAAGTACAAGTACAAAAGGAGAATTTTCTTAAAGCTCAATGCCCTCGAGCACTACCTTACTGTTTACCCAGCGTATTCCACTCTGCTGCGTGAGTTCACACTGAAGCTAAGCCCATGCTATTTTTTTGTTTCGTGGATGCAGAGACCACAGCTTTCCCTAGCAGAACACACTGACGATTTGTTATCGCTAAACTTCAGACTTCATGAATTTGGGGTTGTGGTGAAATATACAGTAGCTTGTATCCACGTTCCCATATGTCAAATATGGATGTAGCCAGCTGCGCAACTGTGGCATTTGGTAGTCTTTCTCTTATGTAGGGCCCACTGACAGACGCTTTAATTGACAAAAAAAATAGACGTGTGAACTTTCAGTTTAATCAGATAGCTAGTCGCTGGAAAGTGAGATGAATTGCTGACATATTTTAACCAATGATGTGTATAAACCCTGGATTGCTGATGTTATGTAATGGCCAATGAGAGGCTTTGAATCCATCGGCCACCACATTGGTACTCCTCAGAAGGAGTAGTCCTCCATAGGAATGAATGGAATTCTACAGTATTTCAATAAAATGTCTCAAGGACAGTATTTATTAAGTATTTATTTGTTGTAGTGGGGACAGTAAAGTTGGTAGGATAGTAGGGGGTAACTTCCCCCCCCCCCCCCCCCCCCCCCGTAATTTAGATGAAGACCACAAGATGTCACCAAATTATTTACCCAACACTTTCCCTGGCTGTCACTGTTCTTGTTGAACAAAACGATTGTGGTAAGTTTATCAATTTTCTTTACATTAAATAAAGGTTGTAGATGTATATTTTAAAAAATGTAATATAAGTAGGAACCCTAGGAACTCTAAATCCACTTGTTTAGAGAGTTAGAGAATTTGAGATACTTTGTAATAAATAGTAATATGTTGAATGAATGTGTTGGGAGCAACTCGCCCCCCTTTATGGTTATGAATGTGTTTGTACCTGTCATTTAGACAATGACTAGCCCAGTTAGCCCTACTGTAGTTTAAACGCTATTTAGCGCGAACCACCGCGAACTACCTAGCTGTTTCACATCCGTTACACTAACTTGCTAGCTAGCAACTTCACTAGCCGTAAATGCTAGCCAGCCAGTTATCATAAGCTGCTAGGAGTACTAGCTAGCAACCTTACTTCCAGATCGTCTGAGGTAAAATACATACAAAAAATTACTTAATTTCAGTTGTAAATGTTTCCACTAGTGACTGATTGTTTTACAGTTAATGCAACTTTATAGCCTTTTAGCTATTATGCACAGCATTTTATGTCATATATCTATCTACATTTTTAAGAGAGTTTTCAATTGGCATCTCTCCCCCTGTTTTCAGTCACAGGTGGGGACTGGATTAGGTGTGAGCAGTGCAGGAGGTGGGCTCATGAGTTGTGCTCCAATTTGACTGGGGATAGCTTTATTTGTGACCTACAGGTACAAATGAGGATTGTGCAATAGCAGAGCATAAGAGAGTTGCCACATCAATGTTACACTGAGTTAAATTAGTTAAGTTATTCTTATTAAATATGATTAATTATTCTCCATTCCAATATTATATATATTTTTTTGGTGAATTTAAAACTATTGAAAACCTTTTGCTCCTGAAAGTACTTTTAAAGACTGCTGGGATTTAATAGCTTGCATTATTCAAATCCTATTTAGTGCAATTGTACATAATGGATTATATGGAAAAGTAACAAAGAAAATGAATGTGCAGGTGAGTTAAAAAGTGGAACTTTACATCAAATCTCCTCATAGAGCAGATATTAATGGTGACGCATCCCCTTTTTTTAAAACAACATTTCATGAAATAACAAAAAAAAAAAAGTGTCAACTGTAGCCATTTCCCTTTGTAGTTTATTTGCCTAAGCATGAATTTTTTCCAAATGTTGCTTTTTTGTGTCAGCAATTAGGCATTGTTCTTAGGGGGACTAGTTGCCCCCTAGTACCATACTGTTATGCTCAGGTCACATAAAATAATTTAAAAGTATGTGTTAAGGTATCTGAAATAGAATATACCTTTAAGAAATGAATGTAAGCATAAATACATTTATTTGTATAGCTTCCAAAATCTTTTTTTATAATGAAGTACCAAAGTGGCTTCAAAACAGCGGCCCGTTAGTCTTCTAGGGTTAATACATATAATTGGTTTCAACCGTTCTCACTTGCATTCAAAATGGTATACAACATAAAAATAAATACAAAAGGTAGAGGAATACTATCCCTTCTTAAATGAACAGGTGCAAACCTTGCAACAGTGCAATCTTCCCACTGCAGTACACGCATAGTAAATGATTCCCCATGTTGACAGAGTCCTATGAGACAGCAGGTGAGGATAGAAGACCCCCCTGGGTTGCATCCCTCCATTACCGCCCTATAGATATCTCATGAAAGTGTGTTACCAAGTGACCGTGGAGTAAATTGGCTTGGCCATTACGCCAGCTAGTCTACCTGCACAGTAAGCCATACTAGTTCCCGAAGCAATAAGCTCCCTAGTTTGTTTGAAGACCATCTCACCTGTTTTTATTGTTTGATGATGGTTCAAGTAACCATAGAGAACACTGAGGCAGCTGTACACAATCCAAGTGCGGTCATAAAAACAGGCCATATAAGCCCTAAATATCCTGTCTACCAACTTGAAAAAGGGTTTAAAAATGACTTAAAATATTTAATATGGAGTAGTAGATTAACCTGGGCCACATTCAGCCGGAACAAAGAGGAAACAATTTTAAAACAAAACTAATATGGACAAGACCTTATTGTGGCAATACTCAGTTTAAAAACACACCTTCCCCCATTCCATGCCTTCTGAATGGGACCCAGTTTTGTTTATCGGCCTGAAATATTACCTTGCCTTTCCCTGTCGAATGCCCAGATTCAATAAAGAGATGTATTACTCCTCATTACGCTCTGTCGCAATCACAAACCATATGAGAAAATCCTGATGAAATTTGCCATTTTAGGCCCTTTTTAGAACTATACTTGCCTCCTGTAAGACCCTATGATCTTTGAACTGTACATGACACAGACAACATCCTGGTGTGATTATAATCCTTATAGTGTGCTCTAACATATGGAGTATGTGTAGATTCTGAAATACACATTCACATGAATTTATTCAACATGAAGAATATGAATATCTCAAAAACTCTTTGGTTATGTTAATTTTAAGAAAGATTGTTTGCAACTGTTAGATTGTAAATAATTGTCGTTTGTGAGATTAATAGCTTTTGTGTTTTCACAGATCATAGGGTCTTTCTGTATGCAGTGCCTTCAGAAAGTATTCACACCCCTTGACTTTTTCCACATTTTGTTGTATTACAGCCTGAATTTAAAATGGATTAAATTGAGATTGTGTCACTGGCCTACACACAATACCCCAACATGTCAAAGTGGAATTATGTTTAGAAACAACTTAATAAAAAATGTAAAGCTGAAATGTCTTGAGTCAATAAGTATACAACCCCTTTGTTATGGCAAGCCTAAATATGTTTAGGAGTAAGGATGTAAATTGGTGGGGCTCCCCAATTTTGTTATTGTTAGATGCATGCCAGCAAAGACACTACACAACACAACACTAAACAATACATTAATTGCACTTTAACGGCGACAAGCGGTGCCCATAAACTGTTAGGGCCTAAATAAAGCTGTCCCAACAGCAGAGCTTTCTTTCCAGCACAATGGAGTGAATCCTTACCACTGCTACATCTGGCTATCAGCGGAGCCTTGTCTGGCAGCGAAACAACGAATTCAGCCTTGTTTACTGCCTTTTTAAACGTAGTCTAGGTGTTCAGCACTTTTGAAATGTATGGCAACAGAATGCAGAACGGCTGCTCTACAGTATTTTCTCTGTACACCAAGTCAGAACTGTAGGATAAATAAAAGGCTCATATTTTTTTTCACCTTCATTTAACCAGGTAGGCAAGTTGAGAACAGGTTCTCATTTACAATTGCGACCTGGCCAAGACAAAGCAAAGCAGTTCGACACGTACAACAACAGAGTTACACATGGAGTAAAACAACCATACAGTCAATAATACAGTAGAAAAATACATCTATATACAATGTGAGCAAGTGAGGTGAGATAAGGGAGGTAAGGCAAAAAAGGCCATGGTGGTGAAGTAAATACCATATAGCAAGTAAAACACTGGAATGGTTGATTTGCAGTGGAAGAATGTGCAAAGTAGAGATAGAAATAATGGGGTGCAAAGGAGCAAAATAAATAAATACTGTAGGAAAAGAGGTAGTTGTTTGGGCTAAATTATAGATGGGCTATGTACAGGTGCAGTAATCTGTGAGCTGCTCTGACAGCTGGTGCTTAAAGCTAGTGAGGGAGATGTGTTTCCAGTTTCAGGGATTTTTGTAGTTCGTTCCAGTCATTGGCAGCAGAGAACTGGAAGGAGAGGCGGCCAGAGGAAGAATTGGTTTTGGGGGTGACCAGAGAGATATACCTACTGGAGCGCATGCTACAGGTGGGTGCTGCTATGGTGACCAGCGAGCTGAGATAAGAGAGGACTTAACCTAGCAGGGTCTTGGAGATGACCTGGAGCCAGTGGGTTTGTCGATGAGTATGAAGCGAGGGCCTGCCAACAAGAGCGTACAGGTCGCAGTGGTGGGTAGTATATGGGGCTTTGGTGACAAAACGGATGGCACTGTGATAGACTGCATCCAATTTATTGAGTAGGGTATTGGAGGCTATTTTGTAAATGACATCGCCAAAGTCGGGGATTGGTAGGATGGTCAGTTTTAGAAGGGTATGTTTGGAAGCATGAGTGAAGGATGCTTTGTTGCGAAATAGGAAGCCAATTCTATATTTAACATGGATTGGAGATGTTTGATGTGAATCTGGAAGGAGAGTTTACAGTCTATCCAGACACCTAGGTATTTGTAGTTGTCCACATATTCTAAGTCAGAGTCGTCCAGAGTAGTGATGTTGGACAGGCGGGTAGGTGCAGGCAGCAATCGGTTGAAGAGCATGCATTTAGTTTTACTTGTATTTAAGAGCAATTGAAGGCCACGGAAGGAGAGTTGTATGGCATTGAAGCTCGCCTGGAGGGTTGTTAACACAGTGTCCAAAGAAGAGCCAGAAGTATACAGAATGGTGTCGTCTGCGTACAGGTGGATCAGAGACTCACCAGCAGCAAGAGCGACATCATTGATGTATACAGAGAAGAGAGTCGGTCCAAGAATTGAACCCTGTGGCACCCGCATATAAGCAGACAATGAATCCTCTCACAATATTTGATGACATTTCTCAAAAACAGGTTATGGCCTACATGTGCAGCACCACCACCGTGTCAGAACAGTAACGTTAGACAAAATTAAGAAGTGAAAATATACCAAATTATTAGGGTGAGGCACATGCGCTACTGACAGCTTACTACACAACATACTTAGTATTACTTTCTTAGCTGCAGCATACATATCTTCCTTGCATATTACATCATTTATGCAGAAGCATACATTACATTTTTGGACTCATCTTGGCTTGTGATGTGCTCACTTAAACATGAAGGTGGCACGGCAGTCCTTTGTGGGCAAATTTTGTCATCAAACTTAATCAAAGTCTGGTCTGGGATGCAAGGGAGTAGTAGAGTTGGGAATCCAGGACAGTAGTAGGTTGATGAGACTTGGACAGGGACCAGAGTCAGAGTGGGCAGAACTGTAGCGGAGAGGAAAACAGCGTCAGGCAGGGAAACAGGCACAACAGGATCTGAATAGTAACAAATAGCTAGAAGAGTAGACTGACTGAGCAGAGATTACGATCTGGCAGTGTGGAAGTGGCAGGGCAGAGTATATGTTGAGGTCTTGATTATGGAACAGGTTGCAGCTGGTGGGGATCTGCTCTGACTCCAGCACACCTGTCTCCGCCCACACAATCACACACAGAGAGAGAGAGAGGGAGGGGGAGAGAGTACTGGGGGAGTGGCAGTACATCAAGGAGACACAGGCGAGCAGTAGAGGACGTTGCAGGAGCAGATGTGACACATTCAACAAGTTTATATTGTGTGAGAGAATTCATCTCATGTGTGCTACGATTGGCCAGCTCAAAGTCAACAAACCTGTAAACGGTACTTTACTGAGCATGAGCTTGACATCTACCACGGCAATAGTCTGGAATTTCATAAACGGTCAATGGCTTAGGTGGGAAAGCCTGACCGTGAAATATCTGCCATCACCCACTCCATGTTTTCATTTGAAACCAAACAAGCCAAAAAATGTCAAGACTGGCTGTACTGTACACTACATTGCTTAGGGATGTTATAATATTTATTTTAATTGTTGTTACAAATGTCACTGCATGGTTTAAGGGACTGGTTTAACATTTGGCTGTTCATGTTTTCCAGAGAGCCCCCTGCTCCTGATCCAGGGTGATTTGAGCGATGTTGTCATGTATTGTCATGTTGTGTCCTGTTCCTGTTTCTCTTCACCCTGTCTCCCTCTGCTGGTCGTACTAGGTTACCGTTTCTGTCCCTCTTTCCCCCAGCTGTTCCTTGTCTTCTCTGACTACCTCATTCACCCCTTTTCCCACCTGTTCCCTTTTTCCCTCTGATTAGGTCCCTATATCTCTCTCTGTTTCTGCTCCTGTCTTTGTCGGATTCTTGTTTGTTGTGTTTCATGCCTGAACCAGACTATCGTCATGTTTGCTGTAACCTTGTCCTGTCCTGTCGGAATCTGCCGGTCCATCTGAGCCTACCTATGTTTGGTTATTAAAGAAGCTCTGTTTAAGTTAATTCGCTTTTGGGTCCTCATTCACGCACCGTAACAGATGTGGCATGAAACCACAGGGATGCAGGTCGGAGCCCTGGTGAGCTCACAGAGACCTGGACGTCCAGGAGACGGAATGTTTCAGCGACACACTTCATTTTTCTTCTCGGGAATCTCCAAAGTACCACAGTAAACTCACCGCACCACAGCAATGTATACTGCGGAGCAAGAGCTGGGACTGGAGATGCTGCCAGCTATTGTTGACACTTTCTAAACCAAGGAACATCTCATACCATTCTTCCTTTCATAGTCCCTAATGATGGTTTTGTTCTGCCTGACTGGCTTTTCCTCTGGCAGTGGTTGAGCAAGCTTCAGCTCATTGGTCAATCACTGTGTCCGTAACCATTTCTTTCCTGTGTCCTCATGACCAGGTTCACACAACAGCCTGGTGTTATCCTGTCACCTTGCTTTGACACTCGTTCCAAGGCCACACTCTTCAAGGTCTGTTGCAGCAGGTGGGTATTGTACTAGGTTAAAAGCACAGCACACATGTTGCCATTAACCAAGCTACCAAACCAGGTTATGTTAATCCACAAAAACCTTGCTCTGTGGGTCAGGGTGTGGAGAGTTTGCTGTTATACATCGTAGAAACTTTAAGGTTAATATCTGTTGCAGGTAAGGCTACCGGAGAAAAACACACACACACACACACACACACACACACACACACACACACATTCACACACTCATGGCCAAAAGTATGTGGACACGGCTTCAAGTGAGTGGATTCGGCTATTTCAGCCACACTCATTGCTGACAGGTGTATAAAATCGAGCACACAGTCATGCAATCTCCATAAACAAACATTGGCAGTAGAATGGTCCATACTGAGGAGCTAAGTGACTTTCAACGTGGCACCTTTCCAACAAGTCACTTAGTCAAATGTCTGCCCTGCTGTGATTGTGAAGTGGGAACGTATAGGAGAAACGGCTCAGCCGCGATGTGGTAGGCCACACAAGCTCACAGAATGGGACCGGCAAGTGCTGAAATGCGTAGCATATAAAAAAAAATCTGTCCTAGGTTGCAACACTCCAAACTGCCTCTGGAAGCAATGTCTGTACAAGAACTGTTCATCTTGAGCTTCGTGAAATGTGTTTCCATGACCGAGCATCCGCACACAAGCCTAAGATTACCTTGTACAATGCCAAGCCTAGGCTGGAGTGGTGTAAAGCTCGCCGCCATTGGACTCTGGATCAGTGGAAACGCGTTCTCTGGAGTGATGAATCACGCTTCATCATCTGGCAGTCTGAAGGATGAATCTGGGTTTGGCCGATGCCAGAAGAACGCTACCTGCCTTCCACCCAGGACAACGGAATGGATCCCAGCCTGCGACCCAAAACAAAGACGTCGTAAAAAAGGGAAACGCAGCGGTCTTCTGGTCAGGCTCCGGAGACGGGCACATCGCGCACCACTCCCTAGCATACTACTCGCCAATGTCCAGTCTCTTGACAACAAGGTTGATGAAATCCGAGCAAGGGTAGCATTCCAGAGGGACATCAGAGACTGTAACGTTCTTTGCTTCACGGAAACATGACTCACTCGAGAGACGCTAACGGAATCGGTGCAGCCAGCTGGTTTCTTCACGCATCACGCCGACAGAAACAAACATCTTTCTGGTAAGAAGAGGGGCGGGGGCGTATGCCTAATGATTAACGAGACGTGGTGTGACCACAACAACATACAGGAACTCAAGTCCTTCTGTTCACCTGACTTAGAATTCCTCACAATCAAATGTCGTCCGCATTATCTACCAAGGGAATTCTCTTCGATTATAATCACAGCCGTATATATTCCCCCCCAAGCAGACACATCGATGGCCCTGAACAAACTTTATTTGACTCTTTGCAAACTGGAAACCACATATCCTGAGGCTGCATTCATTGTAGCTGGGCTAATCTAAAAACAATACTCCCTAAATTGTATCAGCATATCAATTGCGCAACCAGGGCTGGTAAAACCTTGGATCATTGCTATTCAAATTTCCGCGACGCATATAAGGCCCTCCCCCGCCCTCCTTTCGGAAAAGCTGACCACGACTCCATTTTGTTGCTTCCTGCCTATAGACAGAAACTAAAACAAGAAGCTCCCACGCTCAGGTCTGTTCAACACTGGTCCGACCAATCTGATTCCACGCTTCAAGACTGCTTCGATCACGTGGATTGGGATATGTTCCGCATTGTGTCCAACAACAACATTGACCAATACACTGATTCGGTGAGCGAGTTCATTAGAAAGTGCATTGATGATGTCGTTCCCATAGCAACGATTAAAACATTCCCAAACCATAAACCGTGGATTGATGGCAGCCTTCGCTTGAAACTGAAAGCATAAACCACTGCTTTTAACCAGGGAAAGGTGACCGGAAACATGACCGAATACAAACAGTGTGGCTATTCCCTCTGCAAGGCAAAATAAACAAGCTAAGCGTCAGTATAAAGACAAAGTAGAGTCACAATTCAACGGCTCAGACACAAGAGGTATGTGGCAGGGTCTAAAGTCAATCACGGATTACAAAAAGAAAACCAGCCCCGTCACGGACAAGGATGTCTTGCTCCCAGGCAGATTAACCTGCGGACTCTCCTTCACTGCAGCCGACGTGAGGAAAACATTTAAACGTGTTAACCCTCGCAAGGCTGAAAGCCCAGATGGCATCCCCAGCCGCGTCTTCAGATCATGCGCAGACCAGCTGGCTGGTGTGTTTACGGACATATTCAATCAATCTTTATACCAGTCTGCTGTTCCCACATGCTTCAAGATGGCCACCATTGTCCCTGTTCCCAAGAAAGCTAATGTAACTGAGCTAAACGACTACCGCCCCGTAGCACTCACTTCCGTCATCATGAAATGCTTTGAGAGACTAGTCAAGGACCATATCACCTCCACCCTACCTGACACCCTAGACCCACTCCAATTTGCTGACCGCCCAAATAGGTCCACACTGCACACTGCCCTAACCCATCTGGACAAGAGGAACACCTATGTGAGAATGCTGTTCATTGACTACAGCTCAGCATTTAACACCATAGTACCCTCCAAACTCGTCATCAACCCTGGGTCTCGACCCCGCCCTGTGCAACTGGGTACTGGACTTCCAGACGGGCCGCCCCCAGGTGGTGAGGGTAGGTAACAACATCTCCATCCCGCTGATCCTCAACACTGGGGCCCCACAAGGGTACGTTCTGAGCCCTCTCCGGTACTCCCTGTTGACCCATAACTGCGTGGCCAATCATCAAGTTTGCGGACGACACTTCAGTGGTAGGCTTGATTACCAACAACGACGAGACGGCCTACAGGGAGGAGGTGAGCGCCCTCGGAGTGTGGTGTCAGGAAAATAACCTCACACTCAACGTCAACAAAACAAAGGAGATGATCGTGGACTTCAGGAAACAGCAGAGGGAACACCCCCCTATCCACATCGATGGGACAGTAGTGGAGAGGGTAGTAAGTTTTACGTTCCTCGGCGAACACATCACGGACAAACTGAATTGGTCCACCCACACAGACAGCGTCGTGAAGAAGACGCAGCAGCGCCTCTTCAACCTCAGGAGGCTGAAGAAATTTGGCTTGTCACCAAAAGCACTCACAAACTTCTACAGATGCACAATCGAGAGCATCCTGTCGGGCTGTATCACCGCCTGGTACGGCAACCGCTCCGCCCACAACAGTAAGGCTCTCCAGAGGGTAGTGAGGTCTGCACAACGCATCACCGGGGGCAAACTACCTGCCCTCCAGGACACCTACACCACCCGATGTCACAGGAAGCCCATAAAGATCATCAAGGACAACAATCACCCGAGCCACTGCCTGTTCACCCCGCTATCATCCAGAAGGCGAGGTCAGTACAGGTGCATCAAAGCAGGGACCGAGAGACTGAAAAACAGCTTCTATCTCAAGGCCATCAGACTGTTAAACAGCCACCACTAACATTGAGTGGCTGCTGCCAACACACTGACTCAACTCCAGCCACTTCAATAATGGGAATTGATGGAAATTGATGTAAAATATATCACTAGCCACTTTAAACAATGCTACTTAATATAATGTTTACATACCCTACATTACTCATCTCATATGTATATGTATATACTGTACCCTATATCATCTACTGCATCTTTATGTAATGCATGTATCACTAGCCACTTTAAACTATGCCACTTTGTTTACATACCCTACATTACTCATCTCATATGTATATACTTTACTCGATACCATCTACTGCATCTTGCCTATGCCGTTCTGTACCATCACTCATTCATATATCTTCATGTACATATTCTTTATTCCTTTACACTTGTGTGTATAAGGTAGTAGTTTTGGAATTGTTAGGTTAGATTACTCGTTGGTTATTACTGCATTGTCGGAACTAGAAGCACAAGCATTTTGCTACACTCGCATTAACATCTGCTAACCATGTGTATGTGACAAATACAATTTGATTTGATTTGATTTTGATTTGATATTTTGGTGGAAGAGGAATAATGGTCTACGGCTGTTTTTCATGGTTTGGGCTAGGCCCCTTAGTTCCAGTGAAGGGAGATCTAAACGCTACAGCATACAATGACATCCTAGACAATTCTGTGCTTCCAACTTTGTGGCAACCATTTGGGGAAGGCCCTTTCCTGTTTCATTGACTGCAAGCCAGGACTAATCGCCCAATATCAGTGCCCGACCTCACTAATGCTCATGGCTGAATGGAAGCAAGTCCCCACAGCAATGCTCCAACATCTATTGGAAGGTCTCCCCAGAAGAATGGAGGCTTTTATAGCAGCAAAGGGGGAACCAACTAGATACTAATGCCATGATTTTGGAATGAGCTGTTCGAAGAGCAGGTGTCCACATACTTTTGTCATGTAGTGTGTGTATTTAAACAGTACCAGTCAAAAGTTTGGACACACCTACTCATTCCATGGTTTTTCTTTATTTTTACTATTTTCTGCATTGTAGAATAATAGTGAAGACATCAACACTATAAAATAACACATGGAATCATGTAGTAACCAAAAAAGTGTAAAACAAACCAAATATATTTTATATCTGAGATTCTTCAAAGTAGCCACCCTTTGCCTTGATGACAGCTTTGCACATTATTGGCATTCTCTCAACCAGTTTCATGAGGTAGTCACCTGGAATATATTTCAATACACAGGTGTGACTTGTTAAACGTTTGAGCCAATCAGTTGTGTTGTGACAAGGTAGGGGTGGTATACAGAAGATAGCCCTATTGGGTTAAAGACCAAGTCCATATTATGGCAAGAACAGCTCAAATTAGCAAAGAGAAACAACAGTCCATCATTACTTTAAGACATGAAGGTCAGTCAATCTGGAACATTTCAAGAACTTTGAAAGTTTCTTCAAGTGCAGGTGCAAAAACCATCAAGCGCTATGATGAAACTGGCTCTCATGAGGACTGCCAGAGGTAAGGAAGACACAGTCACCTCTGCTGCAGAGGATTTTTTATTTATTTGTTTCATTTTTTATTTAACCTTTATTTAACTAAGCAATTCAGTTAAAAACAAATTCTTATTTACAATGACGGCCTACCATATGGCAAAAGGCCTCCTGCGGGGACGGGTGCCCAGGATTAAAATAAATAAATAAACAAATAAATACAATATAAATATAGGACAAAACACACATCACAACAAGAGGGACAACACAACACTGCATAAAGACCTAAGACAATAACATAGCAAGGCAGCAACACATGACAACACAGGTTAAGGGCAGAGAAAGCTAGTTGGACACTAAGAAAGCTTTGGTGTAGAGCGTTTAACACAAAATCCGGGGAGGGGCCAGCTGAGTATAAGACTGTATCAACTGCATATAAATGGATTGGAGCGCTTCCTACTGCCTGAGCTATGTTGTTGATGTAAATTGAGAAGAGTGGGGGGTCTAGGATCGAGCCCAGGGGTACTCCCTTGGTGACAGGCAGTGGCTGAGACAGCAGATTTTCGGACTTTATACACTGCACTCATTGAGAGAGGTAGTTAGCAAACCAGGCCAAAGACCCCTCAGAGACACCAATACTCCTTAGCTGGCCCACAAGAATGGAATGGTCTGCTGTATCAAAGCTTTGGCCAAGTCAATAAAACAGCAGCACAATATTGCTTAGAATCAAGGACAATGGTGACATCATTGAGGACCTTTAAGGTTGCAGTGACACATCCATAACCTGAGTGGAAACTAGATTGCATACCCGAGAGAATACTATAGACATCAAGAAAGCCAGTCAGATGATTATTGACAAGTTTTTCCAACACGTTTGAATAACAGGGCAAAATAGAAATAGGCCTATAACAGTTAGGATCAGCTTGATCTCTCCCTTTAAATAAACAACAAACTGTGCCTGCCTAGCCTGAGTGCACGTATTTCTCATTTGCCTGAACAATAGCCAGTCAGCTTGAGTATGCATGTGCCGAGCTTTTCGCCAAATGCAATTCTTGTGGTGGAGTAACTCTGCAAGATCACAGTCGAAACAGTGTCTGAACCTGTTTTTAATTCTAATTTTCTTTATGGCGGCGTGTTTGTTAACAATACCACTGAAAATATAAAAAAGAAGGTCCAAGGATCTTCGACAAAGAGGTTAAAGCTGATTCTATGCAATTTTGCAGAGGCCAGTTCACAAAGGAAGGCTTGCTCATTAAACCCTTTAAAAATGATAAACTTGGATTAGCTAACACAACGTGCCGTTGGAAAACAGGAGGGATGGTTGCTGATAATGGCCCTCTGTACGCCTATGTAGATATTCCACAAATAATCTGCCGTTTACAGCTACAATAGTCATTTTGTCACACCCTGACCTTAGAGAGCCTTTTTATTTCTCTATTTGGTTAGGTTGGGGTGTGATTTGGGTGGGCATTCTAGTTTTTCTATTTCTTTGTTGGCCTGTTATGGTTCCCAATCAGAGGCCCTTTAAATAAACAACAAACTGTGGCTGCCTTCCAAGCAATGGGAACCTTCCCAGGGAGAAGAGACAGGTTAGGCTTGGCGATGATAGGGGCAGCAACCTTAAGAAGAAAGGGTCTAAACTACCCTGATGTTTTTTGGGGGTCAAGTTTAAGGAGCTCCTTTAGCACCTCAGACTCAGAGAGAAACTTTGTGATTGGGAACTTTACGTTCGTTTTTTTGTATTTGTATTTTTTTGTATTTTGTTGTTTTTTCGGTGTCATTTATTTATTTATTTTTCGGTGACCCTTATGATCACTCGACTAAGCATGCCTCTCCTTAATGTCAATATGCCTTGTCCATTGCTGTTCTGGTTAGTGTTTATTGGCTTATTTCCTTGTAGAGCCTCTAACCCTGCTCACTATACCTTATCCAACCTTTCAGATCCACCACCCACACATGCGATGACATCACCTGGTTTCAATGATGTTTCTAGAGATAATATCTCTCTCATCATCACTCAATACCTAGGTTTACCTCCACTGTATTCACATCCTACTATACCTTTGTCTGTACATTATACCTTGAAGCTATTTTATCGCCCCCAGAAACCTCCTTTTACTCTTTGTTCCAGACTTTCTAGACGACCAATTCTCATAGCTTTAGCCGTACCCTTATCCTACTCCTCCTCTGTTCCTCTGGTGATGTAGAGGTGAATCCAGGCCCTGCAGTGCCTAGCTCCACTCCTATTCCCCAGGCGCTCTCTTTTGATGACTTCTGTAACCGTAATAGCCTTGGTTTCATGCATGTTAACATTAGAAGCCTCCTCCCTAAGTTTATTTTATTCACTGCTTTAGCACACTCTGCCATGTCTGAATCCTGGCTTAGGAAGACCACCAAAAATTCTGAAATCTTCATCCCTAACTACAACATTTTCAGACAAGATAGAACGGCCAAAGGGGGCGGTGTTGTAATCTACTGCAAAGAAAGCCTGCAGAGTTCTGTCCTACTATCCAGGTCTGTACCCAAACAACTTGAACTTCTACTTTTAAAGATCCGCCTCTCTAAAAACAATAAAGGTGAAATAAAAATAAAATAAAACATTTAATAAAAGGAAAATGTACGCTTGCAAAGCTGCACCTTGGTCCAATCCATCCCTAAACGATCGTGACACTTTTACAACATTAACAATGTTTACACTGTATTTCTGATCAATTTGATGTTATTTTAATGGACAAAAAAATTGCTTTTCTTTCAAAAACATGGAGATTTCTAAGTGAGCCCAAACTTTTGAACGGCAGTGTAATACAGTTGAAGTCGGAAGTTTACATTCACTTAGGTTGGAGTCATTACAGGACATCTACATTGTGCATGACACAAGTCATTTTTCCAACAATTGTTTACAGACAGATTATTTCACTTATAATTCACTGTATCACAATTCCAGTGGGTCAGAAGTTTACATACACTAAGTTGATTGTGCCATTAAACAGCTGGGAACATTCCCGAAAATTATGTCATGGCTTTAGAAGATAGGCTAATTGACATCAATTGAGTCAATTGGAGGTGTACCTGTGGATGTATTTCAAGGCCTACCTTCAAACTCAGTGCCTCTTTCCTTGACATCATGGGAAAATCAAAAGAAATCAGCCAAGGCATCAGAAACCAAACTGTAGACTTCCACAAGTCTGGGACATCCTTGGGAGCAATTTCCAAACGCCTGAAGGTACCACGTTCATCTGTACAAACAATAGTACGCAAGTATAAACACCATGGGAACACACAGCCATCATACCGCTCAGGAAGGAGACCTGTTCTGTCTCCTAGAGATGAAAATACTTTGGTGCGAAAAGTACAAATCAATCCCAGAACAACAGCAAAGGACCTTGTGAAGATGCTGGAGGAAACAGGTACAAAAGTATCTATATCCACAGTAAAACGAGTCCTATATCGACATAACTTGAAAGGCCGCTCAGCAAGGAAGAAGCCACTGCTCGAAAATCGTCATAAAAAAGCCAGAATACGGTTTGCAACTGCACATGGGGACAAAGATCGTACTTTTTGGAGAAATGTCCTCTGATCTAATGAAACAAAAATAGAACTGTTTGGCCATAATGACCATTGTTATGTTTGGAGGAGAAAGGGGAGGCTTGCAAGCCAAAGAACACCATCCCAACCGTGAAGCACGGGGGTGGCAGCATCATGTTGTGGGGGTGGCAGCATCATGTTGTGGGGGTGCTTTGCTGCAGGAGGGACTAATGCACTTCACAAAATAGATGGCATCATGAGGAAGGAAAATTATGTGGATATATTGAAGCAACATGTTAAGACATCAGTCAGGAAGTTAAAGCTTGGTCGAAAATGGGTCTTCCAAATGGACAATGACCCCAAGCATACTTCCAAAGTTTGCTTGGGGTCATTGTCCATTTGGAAGACCCATTTGCGACCAAGCTGTAACTTCCTGACTGATGTCTTAACATGTTGCTGAAGCAAAAATGGCTTCACGACAACAAAGTCAAGGTATTGGAGTGGCCATCACAAAGCCCTGACTTCAATCCTATTGAAAATGTGTGGGCAGATCTGGAAAAGCGTGTGCTAGCAAGGAGGCCTACATACCTGACTCAGTTACACCAGCTCTGTCAGGAGGAATGGGCAAAATTTACCCAACTTATTGTGGAAGGCTACCCGAAACGTTTGACTAAAATAAACAATTTAAAGGCAATGCTACCAAATACAAATTGAGTGTATGTGAACTTCTGACCCACTGGGAATGTGATGAAATAAATAAAAGCTAAAATAAATTATTCTCTCTACTATTATTCTGACATTTCACATTCTTAAAATAAAGTGGTGATCCTAACTGACCTAAGACGGGGAATTTTTATTAGGTTTAAATGTTAGGAATTGTGAAAAACTGAGTTTAAATGTATTTGGCTAAGGTGTATGTAAACTTCCGACTTCAACTGTATATCAACAGTATATTTCATAGGTCATGCAATTAAAAATATAGTACAATGAAATAAATATGTATTACATAAAAATGTATTTTTCTTTTCAATGAAAAAGGAAATAGTAATAGGATTAGTGCCAGGTCCAAATGGCATTTACAACAATGGACCTCTTTGACTGACGCAGTGCGTCTTCTAAAATCACTACGCCTGGACAGGGAGATCTACTATACTGGCAGCTTTATGCATTCATCGAAGCGTCCACCATTACCCTCATAACTGGCACACAGCACCCGTGGTATCCCTGCATCTATTCTCCAGTAATCGTGATTGATGCCGCCTTTATCACAACAGCCATTTCAGACGTTCTCTCTGGGGTTATGTTGTAAATCTGCTGTTCTGTGTAAGGGAATGCTGTTGTGCAGTCCCAGTTGCCTACAGGAGGAATTCATCTCTCCAGCAATTGTATGTGGAAGGGCCACGATTTGATTTGCGTTCACTTGTCAATGGTAATCACTGGTTTCCCTCATCTCTGACAGCAACTTCATTGGCCACTTTATCATCGTTGAGTGGAAAACCGGGTTCAAGTAGAGGAAAAAGCAATCCAGAGAAAAATGTATTTGTTTCTTAGAAATAGGTTTAAAGATTTATAGTATATCCTCACCCCCCTTCAGAAATGGAAATGGAACGATTCCATCTTTGTGTGCGAAGATAACACATTAATTAAATGTAATAAGTCAAATCACATTTTATTTGTCACATGCTCCAAATACAACAGGTATAGCTAGACCTTATAGTGAAATGCTTGCTTACAAGCCCTTAACCAACAATGCAGTTTCAAGAAATCCCCCAAAAATGTAAGAGATAAGAATAACAAATAATTAAAGAGCAGCAGTAAATAACCAAAGTGGGGCTATATACAGGAGGTACTATCTGCTCTTCCACCCACACATAATACCCCTTGCATGTAATCCCTATAGATATGTGCTCAATGTAATTTTACTTTTAAAAAAAACTATTAACACTGAATCATATATATACACATTTGTTAACTTGGATCAAAGTGTGTTCTTACTGTCATGCTGTCGGTGGAATAGCAGATAGCTAGCTCGCCAATGCTTTGATGTAATAGAATATTGCTTCAAACACTTGGAGTATATTCAAAAACCAGACAAAATGTTTTAAAATGAAAGGTAAAGCTCCTCAGTCAGGCATGCTGAGGAAATCATGAATACAAATGTGTTTCCAGGAGACAAAATGTTCTGGTCATATGTGCTGTATAATCCTTTTGGTTTGGACTAGATAGAAATGGTCAATTATTTTCAGTTTCTCTAATAGAGTTTTAATTTGTGTGTGTGTGTGTGTGTGTGTGTGTGCATGTGTGTGCATGTGTGTGTGATCTTTATGGAAACTCACCCCTGGCTAGTATGGATTGTTTAATTTTGATTTATTTATCATGCACAATCTTTTATGTTGTGCATATATTATAATACATTTCACATTTAACATCTGTATACATTATTGACCAATATCATGAGCACATAACCTGTGTGAACAATGTTTACTCGTAGTTACATTATTGTCACGCCCTAATCTGTTTCACCTGTCCTTGTGTCTTCACCCCCTCCAGGTGTCGCTCACCTTCCCCACTTATCCTCTCGGTATTTATACCTGTGTTTTCTGTCGGTCTGTTGCCAGTTTGCCTTGTTTGTTCAAGGCTACCAGCGGTATGTGTCTCAGCTCCTGCTTTTTCCAGTTTCTCGTCCTCCTGGTTTTTGACCCTGTCCTGACCCTGTACCTGCCTGACTACTCTGCCTGTCCCTGACCATGGGCCTGCCTGCCATCCTATACCTTGGCCTCTACTCTGGATTATCAACCCCTGCCTGCCTTGACCTGTCGTTTGCCTGCCCTGGTTGTTACATTAAACATTGTTACTTCACACAGTCTGCACTTGGGTCTTACCTTGATTCCTGATAATTATAGCTGGGAGCTGAATGGAAATGTTGTTTCTATTAATTAAACATGAATGTGCTGATGAAGCAACATATTTTGTCAAAGTGAAATCTGTATTGGGATGATGTAACATTTTGACCTTGACACGTCAACATCGAGATAATATGATAAGAATATAAAAAACATTGTAGGCAATGTCACACATGCATATTAACTTACAGTATATACTGTACTTCTGTTTGGTACCAAGTCTGATTCTGGCCAGATCCCTCTTCATATCCATCTTCTTGGACACTGAGGTGGAGATAAACACTATCCCCAATGGTATTGCAGTCAGTGGCAACCACCGCAGTCATCTGTCACCCATATCCCCACAACATGTCACGCTAGGCTCACACCGTGGCCCAGACGCCATTCTGTATCCTCTAAGAAAGAACGAGCTGTCTGGCCACTCTTGGACAGCCAAGCGAGAGCATCACTCAAGTCTCCACCAGACAAGCACATACATTAAACAGTGTCAATACTTCACCAAGCTGCCATAGTGTCGTTTTCTATAATTCGAGGGCTTCTTTGTTTGTATATTTTGACAGGGGAAGTCTTTAAAATTGCTGATAAGACATTACCAACAACTCTGTACAACGTTTGTTGCAATGCCATTTTCTTGTACAGTGAGTTTGCGTGCAAAATAGTCAGACTGAGGCGGACTGGGACAAAAATTCAGCCTGGCATTTTAGCCACACAAGCCCCCTTTTCCACATTTTGTTGTTCACAGCTTGAATTTAAAATGTATTAGATTTAGTTGTGTCACTGGCCTACACACAATACCCCATAATGTCAAAGTGGAATTATGTTTTTAGAATATTTTACAAATGAATTAACAATGAAAAGCAGAACCTTCTTTGTGATGGCATGCCTAAAAAAGCTAAGGAGTAAAAATGTGCTTAACAAGTTAGATAATAAGTTGGATCAACAACATTGTAGTTACTCCACAATACTAACCTAAATGATAGAGTGAAAAGAAGGAAGCCTGTACAGAATAGAAATATTCCAAAATATGCATCCTGTTTGCAACAAAGCACTAAAGTAAAAATGTGACAAAGCAATGCTCTTTTTGTCCTGAATACAAAGTGTTTTGTTGGGGACAAATCCAATACAACAGATTACTGATTACCACTCTCAATATGTTCAAGCAATAGTGGGGGCTGCATCATGTTATGGGTAAGCTTGTAATAGTTAAGGGCCAGGGAATTTTTCAGGATAAAAAATGAACAGAATGGAACTAAGCACAGGCAAAAACCTAGAGGAAAATCTGGTTCAGTGTGCTTCCACCAGACACTGGGAGATGAATTCCCCTTTCAACAGGACAATAACTTACAACACAAGGACAAATCTACACTGGAGTTGCTTAAAAGGAAGAGAGTGAATGTTCCTGAGTGGCCTTGTTACCGTTTTGACTTATATCTACTTGAAAATCTATGGCAAGACCCGAAAATGGTTGTCGAGAAATGATCAACAACCAATTGACAGAGCTTGAAGAATTTTGGAAAGAATAATGGCAAATATTGTACAATCAAGGTGTGCAAAGCTCTTAGAGACTTACCCAGAAAGAAAGCTGTAATCGCTGGAAAAGTTGCTTCTACAAAGTATTGACTCAGGGGTGGGAATACTTACAGTATGTAAATTAGATATTTCTGTATTTCATTTCCAATGAATTTACTAAAATATCTAAAAACATATTTTGACCTTGTCATTTTCCCTTGCAATATAGCCTAACAAGTTGTTGGATTGGCTTTTATAACACATAGGTAAGGTAAGGCAATAGATATCTTTTGGACTCCTGAGTGGCACAGCGGTCTAAGGCACTGCATCTCAGCGCAAGAGGTGTCATTATAGGTCCTGGTTCGAATCCAGGCTGTATCACATCCAGACGTAATTGGGAGTCCCATAGGGCGACATACAATTGTCCCAGCGTCGTCCGGGTTTGGCCAGAGTAGGCCGTCATTGTAAATACCAATTTGTTCTTAACTGACTTGCTTTGTTAAAGAAATAAAAAAAACAGACATGTATAGGCTTACAGGGCTTTTTATTAAACACAAGTTATAATTTACAAGTTATAGTTTATTACAATAAAACATTGAAGGAATGCCTAAATGCTAAATAATCCTAATTAATCTGCTAAAGGTGAAGTTACATATCCACCCCTGTTGGAGTCTGGAAAGTCCAGCCTAAAATTGTATTCACTCATTGGAGGGCACATCACTGCTTGGCAGAAGGATACGCATACACGGCACTGTCAAACGAAAAACAATGCTGAAAATCTGTCCGCATCCACAGAAACTAGTCCAATCGCTCTATGACAAACAATTTCAATAGAGGAAAACAGGGAGAGAGGAAAAGAAACTGACACAGATGTACTGCCAGCTACTTCATGTTTTGGCTGCATATCACAGGAGGTTGGTGGCACCTTAATTGGGAGAACAGTCTTGTGGTAACGACTGGAGCAGAATCAGTGGAATGGTATCAAATGCATCAAACACATGGTTTCCAGGCGTTTGATGCCATTCCATTTGCTCCGTTCCGTTCTCCCCTTAGCAGCCTCCACTGCTGTATATGTAGCCTAATATTGCACACAGCGATTTGGGCACGGGGAACACATGTAATACATAATAACTGAATAGCTGAACACACATAATAACTGAATAGCTAGTTATCTGTTTTCCCCTCCCCACTCACACCACTCCCAGACAGTCTGAGCAAAATTCTTGCTTGAGAAATTTGTCTTCGCTAAGAAGCAATTTTTGTTTCTTTTTAACCATTTTAATTGAAAACAATCACAGTAAGGTACTTAATTGTATTGGATCTGAAGGCCACTTAGGAACATTCAATGTCCTCTTGGTAAGCAACTCCAGTGTATATTTGGCCTTGTGTTTTAGTTTATTGCTGAAAGGTGAATTTGTCTCCCAGTGTCTGTTGGAAAGCAGACTGAACCAGGTTTATTTTGCCCGTGCTTAACTCTACTCCGTTTTCTTAAAAACTCCCAAGTCCTTGCCGATGACAAGCACACCCATGACATGATGCAGACACCACCATGCTTGAAAATATGAAGAGTGGTAGTCAGTGATGTGTTGTGCTGGATTTGCCCCAAACATAACACTTTGTATTCAGTACATAAAGTTAATTTCTTTGCCACATTTTTTGCAGTTTTACTTTAGTGCCTTGATGCAAAGATATTGCATGCATATTTTTAATATTTTTTATTCTGTACAGGCTTCCTTCTTTTCACTCTGTCATAGGTTAGTATTGTGGAGTAACTACAATGTTATTGATCCAACCTAAATGTTCTATCACAGCCATTAAATTATATAATTGTTTTAAAGTCACGATTGGCCTCATTGTGAAATCCCTGAGCGGTTTACTTTCTCTCTGGAAACTAAATTAGGAAGGATGCCTGTATCTTTGTACTGACTGTGCGTATTGATGTATTGATGATTACAATTTTAGACAGGTAACTAGTAACTGTAATGGATTCCATTATGAAATTAACATACCCAACCATGCCAACAAAGAGAAACGAGAGCTTGTGTTGCAGTCTGAGACAGAATTTACAGATCTCCCAGGAATGATTTTCTCAACTCTCCAAGAGATGAAAGGGGGACACAATTCTTTGATCCTCCCTTCCTTGAAACTGTTGTTAAACACTGACACCACATTCCCACTGAATTCAAATGGTGCTTGAATACAACTCTTCCTATTAGAGGGCTTACTTTTGCAGTCAGAATCACCCCTGCCCAGTCTGATATCGAACATTTATGCAGATATTCTCGATCATGAAGGAACGGAAAATCCTAAACGAGATGGGAAAGTTTAATAATGTTGTGCTTGATGGCAGGGCATCAGGGCAGGCTGACAGCGTTTTATCTTTCATCTGCAATTCTAATTCCATTTTCCACTGTTAGAAAGTTTGGTTGAGCTCACGGAAAACAATGCAGATGCTATACTGCCTTGTTTGAGATTAGGGGGTCAGTCAATATACACTGAGTGTACAAAACATTAAGAACACCAGATTTTGTCCATGCCATAGACTGACCAGGTGAAAGCTATGATCCCTGTCAATTGTTAAATCCACTTCAATCAGTGTAGAAGAAGGGAAGGAGACAGGTTAAAGACGGATTTTTAAACCTTGAGACATGATGGATTGTGTATGTGTACCATTCAAAGGGTGAATGGGCAAAATCAAATATTTAAGTGCCTTTGATCGGGGTATGATAGTAGTTGCCAGGTGCATTTTGCTCGATTTTATGGACAAATTTCATTCTGTAAAAATCAAACCCTTTCTCCTATTGTCTGTCGTAGTTTCACAAAAGTCCTTTAATGCATTGCTATGGTGACATCAGCGACTGAGGGGAAATCACTTTCTTGACCTGCTTTTAAAAGCGTCACACAGCTGAAAGAGTTCTGTTGCAGTGAAATTCACAGGGAAGTGTTGCAAGTGACCGGAAAACGTCCTTCCTTTGCATCCGGAGATGGGTGAAATGCGAATGGAAAAATATGAGGGAGGGCCAGAAGCATAAACATGTTCTCTGTAAACGATCCTCATTTGGAGAACTTCCATGTGTAAATGACGATGTGTATGTTCGTCGCATGACAGAGTTTCCTAAATCCCAGGCACTTAGATTATTAATGACCTTTGACCTCATAACCACTTGTGTGTCCATCCCTTATTCCCAGATCACAATGAGCAAAGGGAGGCTGTTTCTAAGGCCAAACCTGAGTGTAAGCAAAAAACATATTGCTACTTCAGTCCCTACCTCTGTAAAATATGTCAAATACTTTCAAATAGTTGAGGTGTGCTAGATGTAGCTTGCCCAATACAATGGAAGTATTGGAATAGTCTCAAAAGTGCAAATTCTGCCCACCCTGCATACCAGTCAAGATAAACCAAGTGCACCACGAGTATTTCAAACTATTTTATTACATGTATTTGACAAAGGTGTGCATTACAAGATAGAAGATAGATATGTCTCTTACACAGAATGAGCTATATCAAATGGAGTGATTCTTTTCTGATAAAATAAACGCAACATGCAACAATTTCAAAGATTTTAAGGACTTATAAGGAAATCAGTCAATTTAAATAAATTCCCTAATCTATGGATTTCACATGACCCCAGATATGCATCTGTTGGTCACAGATACCTTTTTTTTTTAAGTAGGGCGTGGATCAGAAAACCAGTCAGTATCTGGTGTGACCACCATTTATTTGCCTCATGCAGCGGGACACATCTCCTACGCATAGGATCAGGCTGTTGATTGTGGAATGTTGTCTCACTCATCTTCAATGGCTGGATGTTGGTCTGAACTGGAAGATGCTGTCATACACGTCGATCCAGAAAGCTTTTTTTTAATTTTCTTTTACCCCTTTTCTCCCCAATTTCGTGGTATCCAATTGTTTAGTAGCTACTATCTTGTCTCATCGCTACAACTCCCGTATGGGCTCGGGAGAGACGAAGGTTGAAAGTCATGCGTCCTCCGATACACTACCCAACCAAGCCGTACTGCTTCTTAACACAGTGCGCATCCAACCCGGAAGCCAGCCGCACCAATGTGTTGGAGTAAACACCGTGCACCTGGCAACATTGGTTAGCGTGCACTGCACCCGGCCCGCCACAGGAGTCGCTGGTGCGCGATGAGACAAGGATATCCACACCGGCCAAGCCCTCCCTAACCCGGACAACGCTAGGCCAATTGTGTGTCACCCCACGGACCTCCTGGTCATGGCCGGTTACGACAGAGCCTGGCATTTATTAAGGATCCCCATTAGCTGCTCTTCCTGGTGTCCAGCAACATTAAGGCAGTTTTATACAAAAAAAAAATTACACTTCATAATGCTTCTCACAACACAATATGTGTGTGCTTCTCAGGCCTCTACTCTACTACCACATATCTACAATACAAAATCCATGTGTGCGTATGTGTAGAATGTGTCTGTGTATGCATGTGTCTCAGGACCTTAGGATCTCAAGTCAAATCAAAGTTTATTTGTCACGTGTGCCGAATACAACAGGTGTAGACCTTACAGTGAAATGCTTACTTACAGGCTCTAACCAACAGTGCAAAAGAAAAAGGTGTGTGTGTGTGTGTGTGTGTGTGTGTGTGTGTGTGTGTGTGTGTGTGTGTGTGTGTGTGTGTGTGTGTGTGTGTGTGTAGGTAAGTAAAGAAATAAAACATAATATAATAATAACAGTAGCAAGGCTATATACAGACACCAGTTAGTCAGGCTTATTGAGGTAGTATGTATATGTAGGTATGGTTAAAGTGACTATGCATACATGATGAACAAATAGTAGCAGTAGCGTAAAAGAGGGGTGGGTGGTGGGACACAATGCATATAGCCCATGTGCGGGAGCACTGGTTGGTCGGGCCAATTGAGGTAGTATGTACATGAATGTATAGTTAAAGTGACTATGCATATAAGATAAACAGAGAGGGGTTGGGGGGGGCACACAATGCAAATAGTCCGAGTAACCATTTGGTTACCTGTTCAGGAGTCTTATGGCTTGGGGGTAAAAACTGTTGAGAAGCCTTTTTGTCCTAGACTTGGCACTCCAGTACTGCTTGCCATGCGATAGTAGAGAGAACAGGCTATGACTGGGGTGGCTGGGGTCTTTGATAGTCTTTGTCCCAGTGATGTACTGGGCCGTACGCACTACCCTCTGAAGTGCCTTGCGGTCGGAGGCTGAGCAATTAACGTACCAGGCAGTTTTGCAACCGGTCAGGATGCTCTCGATGTTGCAGCTGTGGAACCTTTTGAGGATCTCAGGACCCATGCCAAATCTTTTTAGTTTCTTGAGGGGGAATAGGCTTTGTCGTGCCCTCTTCACGAATGTCTTGGTGTGTTTGGACCATTTTAGTTTGTTGGTGATGTGGACACCAAGGAATTTGAAGCTCTCAACCTGCTCCACTACAGCCCCGTCGATGAGAATGGGGACGTGCTCGGTCCTCCTTTTCCTGTAGTCCACAATCATCTCCTTAGTCTTGGTTACATTGAGGGATAGATTGTTATTCTGGCACCACCCAGCCAGGTCTCTGACCTCCTCCCTGTAGGCTGTCTCGTCGTTGTCGGTGATCAGGCCTACCAAATCAAATCAAATCAAATCAAATGTATTTATATAGCCCTTCGTACATCAGCTGATATCTCAAAGTGCTGTACAGAAACCCAGCCTAAACGCCCAAACAGCAAGCAATGCAGGTGTAGAAGCACGGTGGCTAGGAAAAAATCCCTAGAAAGGCCAAAACCTAGGAAGAAACCTAGAGCCTTAACACGTTGATAGAGTATAGCTGAGAACTCTCCTGGCAAGTATTGTGGCCTGAAATGTATCACAATATACTCTAAATGTATCACAATATACTCTACTTCAGGCGAGCAAAATCTAGATTTCGTGCACCAGCTGTTGTTTAGAAATATGCACATACCCCCCCCCCCCCCCCTCGTCTTACCGTGCTGTACTATCCTGCTGGTGCAGCATGTATCCCGCTAGCTGAATATCCATGTCGTCATTCAGCCACGATTCCGTGAAACATAGGATATTACAGTTTTTGATGTCCCGTTGGTAGGATATTCGTGATCATACCTCGTCTAGTTTATTGTCCAATGATTGCACGTTGGTGGGTAATATTGATGGTAACGGCAACTTTCCCAGTTGCCTTCTGCGGGTCCGGACGAGGCATCCGGCTCTTCTTCCTCTGCGTCGCTTCCTTTTGCGAATAATTGGGATGTCTGCCCTGTGGGGTGTTTGGAGAATATCGTGTGTCCTACTTGCTGTTGTTGTTGTTGAAAAAATCTTTGTCTAATCCAAGGTGAGTGATCGCTGTCCTGATATCTAGAAGCTCTTTTCTGCCGTAAGATACAGTTGCAGAAACATTATGTACAAAATAATTTACAAATATCGCGGAAAATAAACACATAATAGCACAATTGGTTAGGAGACCGTAAAACGACGGCCATCTCCTCCAGGGCCATTTTGTCTCGCCACAGTATCTCTGTGATTTCAAATTACTATAGATAAAATGTAATTGTGTTCGTTGTCCGTAGCTTATACCTGCCCATACCATAACCCCACAACCAGCATGGGGCACGCTGTTCACAACATTGATATCAGCAAACTGCTAACCTACACGACACCCTCTGCCTTGTACATCTGCCCAGTGCAGTTGAAACCGGGATTCATCCGTGAAGAACACTTCTCCAGTGTGCCAGTGGCCATCGAAGGTGAGCATTTGCCCACTGAAGTTGATTACGACACTGAACTGCAGTAAGGTCAAGACACTGGTGTCATGTCTTTGGCTATGCCGGATTAAGTGATATGACATGCTATTCTATAAAATAATTTCTCCGTAATTAATATTACCTGATTGAGCCAATCATGTAAATGTAATTAACTAGAGAGTCGGGGCACCACAAAATAATATATATGGAGCTGTTATCTTCCGAAATAAACTCTTAAAGACCTAGTAATATTTTACATCAATAGCAGTCAATATTAATCGTCACCTTAATTCAGTCTCATCTGAAAGTTGTAAATTCTTGGTTATCTGCACGAACTCTGGCTAACAAGTTGAATCAGCAATACAAAATTGGGTTTAATTATTTATTTACTAAATACCTAACTAATCACACAGAATTACACATACACACAAATCATAACTTGATTACAAATTACGTCACAAAGGAAAACCTCCCTAGCGGGCGGAACAGATATGACAACTGGTTACACAAAAGAAAAGAGGATGTGTTTGAGTGAAAGAGCGGGAAGACTGAGGAACAAAGTGCGAAGCTGTGCTATCGTAAATACAGTATCTTATGCATTCTAAATTACTGCCCATTTGGAAAAGGAAAATGCAATAAATATTTACTCTGAGCTGCGCTTTGGTAAGTTGGTGGTAGATGGAAGGCTGTGTTGCCAAACTGAGTCCTTTGAAGAATGTATCTGGTGGTAAATTGGATACGTTGCAGTAACGTTGTAGTGTGATAGACGGGATACTCTGTCTGTTCCTTCCTAACCTGCGTTTGCAGCTGCTGTTGCTAACTCAACGGCTAGGAGGTATCACTTCTGTAGTGAAGAGTTCAAAGTTCATACCATTCGCAACCAAAGCTCACGCTGATGTTGGCTTCGTTATGCAGTTATTATCTGAACCATTCTGACATCGGACCGTCGTCCTCACATCCTCGGAACAGGAGGTTATATTGTAGTCAAGGCTTTATATAGGAAGGGAGAGGAGGGCGTGTTTGAAAAGTTTTATAGCCCATGTCCCTTCACAGGGGCGGGCCACTGATTGAGCAGAGCCCTACCTTATGAAAACGCAAATCTCACATTTTAGAAGCTAAAATTACATTTCATCACGAATAATTTCATATTCAAACATTTAAATTGAACAACAATTCCATGTGAATCCGATAACTCTGATGTGTAGACTTTCCACTGTAGAGTTTGTCATCTTATCATTGATGAGGATGTCTCAGATGACAACCGAACTGTCATCATATTCATTAAGTACCACCGCATATGTTCAATTGGTCGGATTACCAGAATATAGTTAATTTCCCCCCACCTTCTGATGTTCCCAGAATCTCTATGTTAACCAAAGGGGTTTGCAAATGTAACATCAGTAGGGTAGAGAGAGGAAAAAGGGGGAAAGAGGTATTTATGACTGTCATAAACCTATCCCCAGGCCAACGTCATGACACTGGTGAAGACGATGAATATGTAGATGAGCTTCCCTAAGATGGTTTCTGACAGCTTGCGCAGAAATTCTTTGGTTGTGCAAACCCACAGTTTCATCAGCTGTCCCAGTGGCTGGTCTCAGAGGATCCTGCAGGTGAAGAAGCCAGATGTGGTGGTCCTGAGCTTGGCGTGGTTACACATGGTCTGCGGTTGTGAGGTCGGTTGAATGTACTGCAAAATTCTCTAAAACGACATTGGAGGCGGCTTATTGAGAGATTAAATTATCTGGCAACAGCTCTGGTGGATATTCCTGCAGTCAGCATGCCAATTGTATGTTCCCTCAAAACTTGGCATTGTGTTGTTTGACAAAACTGCTCATCTCAGAGTGGCCTTTTATTGTCCCCAGCACAAGGTGCACCGGTGTAATGATCATATTGTTTAATCAGCTTCTTGATATGCCACACCTGTCAGGTGGATGGATTATCTTGGCAAAGGAGAAATGGTCAGGGATGTAAACAAATTTGTGAACAAAATTTGAGAGAAATAAGCTTTTTGTGCTTATGGAACATTTCTGGGATCTTTTTATTTCAGCTCATTAAATCTATACTAATTTAAATGTTGGGTTTATATTATTGTTCATTGTATAGACTGATTGCATTTTTGATTTGCAAAGTTCAATTAATACATTAAATTTAAAAAGCTATTATGCTCTGAGCCTCAAGAGAACGACCTATTAGCTTTAGGTGCAGTCTGGGGCCCCAAGTGGCAGATACAGCCGTTTCAGAATGACTGCAGAGGAAGATGTCTGATAATTGGACAAATATTGGGGTTGCTAGAATTCCTGTAATTCTTTCAATTAAAATAAATAGAGTAACACCTTCAAGAGCCAGCTGTTGAGACAAGTAAACTGCTCTTTTGTTACATTTGATTGTCTCCCACACACACTCTTGGTCCAGAGTGAGACCCACTGCTGATGAAATAGCATTCCCCCCTTAAGACTGAACACTGTCTGGTTAGACAGGCTACCACTGCAGTTGGGCACCTACACATCAAAGTCCTCAGAGCAGTCGCACCCATAGCATCAACCTTGCTAGACACAGGACACGTCCACATCTGCCAGATCGATAAGAACTCCAAAATGTATTTCATCCCTCTTTCTTTATTGGTGGGAAATATTTTCTCTCACTGCTTGGAAAATTGAGAAAGTGGCTGCCTTACTGTGTGTTACACAATGGGGCTTTATTTAACTCCTTGTACACATCTCTGCTGGTAGGCGATGGGAAGGATGTGCTGCTCTTATCTACTGATTGGGCTTTTAGCCTGTGGAAATTTGCTCTGTATACAGTATACAGCTGTTTTGGTTGACCTGTGACCCGCATCCTGCTTCTGTTGCGCGACGCGCAATAAAACACAATAGCCCCACAGCTGGTCACGAGGGTTTCTGACGTACTGCTGCTGTTCTCAAGTAGGTTCACCTCTAATGGGCTAGCTCCCACAACAGCAATCCCACAAAAAGCCCAATACAGGCAGGCCACAACAAGCCAACACTAGCCCAACACAGGCTAGCCCACACCAAGCCCAGCACAGGCTACCCCACACCAAGCCCAGCACAGGCTACCCCACACCAAGCCCAGCACAGGATACCCCACACCAAGCCCAGCACAGGCTACCCCACACCAAGCCAAGCACAGGCTACCCCACTCCAAGCCAAGCACAGGCTAGCCCACACCAAGCCCAGCTACTTTATAATGTAGAGGCGGGTGCCCATTAGAATATTTGGGGCATGGTTTGCAAATATTCATGTTCTTAAGTAAAAAATAATAATAATTGCCGACACCATTCAAATCAATGAGGGTCGGGAACTTGAAAGCCAATTATCTTGGAATCATCATTTGTCAGATATAACCTTCAAGTTCTAATTTTGCAAGTTATTTTTGTGCAAATGTTACTGAGAGTGTTAATCCAGTTTAAGTGTTCTGTTGTGTGACATCAACCAAAAATACTTAATTAAGTGCATGTGACATATGAGAAACGATTAAGTTATATACAGTACCAGTCAAAAGTTTGGACACACCTACTCATTCAATGGTTTTTCTTTATTTTTACTATTTTCTACATTGTAGAATAATAGTGAAAACATAAAAACTATGAAGTAACGCATATGGAATCATGTAGTAACCAAAAAAGTGTTAAACAAATCAAAATATATTTTATATTTTAGAGGATGGCTACTTTGAAGAATCTCAAATATGAAATATATTTGGATTTTTTTAAACACTTTTTTGGTTACTACATGATTCCATATGTGTTATTTCACAGTTTTGTTGTATTCATTATTATTCTATAATGTAGAAAATAGTAAAAATAAAGATAAACCCTTGGCCATGGTATATTGGAGATACACCACAAACCCCTGAAGTGCCTTAGTGTTATTATAAACTGGTTACCAATGTAATGTGGAGCTGATGAGCAAAGGCATATTGACCCTATGTGGGCAGCCTACATGGGTCCAAAGTTTTAACCCGCATTGGGCCCACATCGTACCAATGTGGGCATGTTTTCTGGGAAAAGGTGGCCTTATGTCAGACAAAGTGAAGGCTGTGCTCACCAGATATGGGCTGCATACACTGGGACACACTTGGCCAATGCCTTGGGGGCCAATGTGGAGCCGAAGAGCAAAGGCGCGTCAGCCCAATATGGGCAGCCAACGTGGAGCCAATATTTTACCCCTCTCGTGAAAGGAGGTCATGTGAACTTTACAGTGTTCTAGGTGTCAGTCAAAGCTGACGGACGGATTGCATCGATATTCAAGCGTGACTTCTGCCAACTTAGGTTGGACATCGGCTTGGTCATAGAGGGTTTCGTTTGTGTAATCTAAAACCATCTTTTGTGTCTATAACTATTTCGGTCCAATACCAGAGGAAATGGGCTACACTAAATGAGAAGCTTGTCTCTTTGGGGACGTCTGGAAATTGCTGGAATTTTCCCCCAGACCTCCCTTTCTGACCTTCTCCGTCATAGCAGCCCTGGGGAGGGAGATGTGTGTGTGTAAGCTGTGTGTTTGTGTGTGTCCGACTGTGTGTGTGTGTGCATACGACCATATGTGTGTTTGCATGTGTGACGTGTATGTGTTTATTTAAGCAGCCACAGCCCATGCTAGATCCCTACTAAGCGTTCCTCACTAAGCCCAAGGACGGGCCTCTGCGATGGGAGACAAAGTCTTGCCCCTCCTGGGGCCTGCCCCCACAGAGCAGCGCTCACATGGTGCCTAATCTTTATCGTCAAAGAACAATCCTTTTACAAAGTGAAACAATTATATTTTTCATTACTTTTCATCCCTCCCACCTTTAAATGAACAGGTAAGGTCCAATAGAGTGACATATGGACCCTGTAACGCCATGTGATCCCTTCAATACAGCTGAACTAGTGGGGTTTGAATATAGGCTGTGCTTACTATGCCCTTTGTGTGGAGGTTAGGCGTAAACCAATCCATACAACTAATTGAAACGTTGTGAGAGCCTCCTTCGCTCCAATACCTGGTGGAAATTGGGTTGTGGGCACATTACTGGGTTGTGGGCATATTAGGGACAAAAGATCTGTGCTGAGAAAACATCAAGGCCATTTGCCACATTTACTTTTTGTAGAACTTCTTAATTATCTTTGCCTTGAAATTCGTGTGTAGTAGCCTACTACTTGGGGTGTTGATGTTGAGTAAATCATCAAATTGCTTTATTTTGTGTTCTTATCGTGAAATAAGTGGATAATGACAGTGTGACATGGTTAGAGTGTTGAGAAAAAAAGGGTTGGTAGGTGAAATGTTTTCCTTTTTCTAAAACTTCTAATGGTATTACATAAGACATTGAGGGTGTATACAGTAGTCATCCAAAAAGCTCCTTAGAAAAAGTATCCTTGCAGCATGCCTGCAGATGTGCATGCATAATGTGATAATGATAATATCAAAATATGACCATACTTTATCAGTCATATATCATCAGTGATGCTATTTAGGCCTACACTATAAAGCATTTGCGAAGTCATCAACAGCTATTGTTTCATTTCAACCAGGGTTCAAATTAAATAGATAACACATATAGGCTTAGGGTTTCAAGCTTTGGTGGATTTCAAATGGCATCTTACAAGTTCATAATTAATATGTTGGATTCACGTCTCCATCTCAACCTAAAATAATGTTTTCAACACAACCAAATATCAATATTGAAAGAGATGTATCTTCTGCTTGGATAGCTCCATCTGTATCACTGACTGAGTCTGGCTTTAAACCTAGCTTGTCTACAAATTAATAATTGATATTTTGGCTCATGTCTCCATCTCAACCAAAAATCTATGTTAAAGAATAGGACTAAATCAAATTAAATCATACTTTAAATGCGCTTTAAATAAAGTTTGATCTGATTTAGTCAAATTCTTTAACTTTAACGATTTTTGGTTGAGACAGAGATGTGAAGCCAACATATAAATAAATAATTAACAAAGTTATTGGCACAGAAGATACATTTCCTTTAAATGTTGATATTTGGTTGCATTGTCAACCAAACACAATTCAATATTACTTTTGTAATATGGTAAATAGCCTAAAGTTAAGGCTACAGTATCTTAAAAACGAATGTAACAGTATTTATTCAACCATAAAATGAGTAACACATCTATAGCCACATTTTGAGGTTACTGTAACTATAAATGTCTTGTTATGTAATATATATAATCATATTTACCATTTAGCAGACTCTTATCAAAAAAGACTTAATGTCATGCGTCCATACACAACGTAATAATAATAATTATCCTAGGAGTAGGGTAATAATGGAATCATAGAAAGCTTGCATTTTCAAGATAACATGCCAAGGGTCTTTAGAGTTAATATAATCTGTGCAGAATCTCAAATGGCATTGATCACTTGCACCATGTACTTTAATGTAATCTCAACTGCAATCCAGGTCATTTGGTTGTGATATTAGATGAAGCACAGTGATAACACATTAAGATGTTGTATTAATATAAAATATCTGACATTGTATTCCCATTTGAACATTATTGTGCGTTTAAATAGTTGAAAGCTCAGTGATAACACATATAGATGACAACTGCACCAAAAATCAAACATTGTTTTTCATTTTGAATTTTGTTGTGCTTTTAGATGAAAAGCAAAGTGATCGCGAGGTGATAACACATTGGAATTTCAACAAACTTCTGGCTGTCTTTTTGAGTGACTGAATAAAGGTTGAAATCTCATTGATCAACATCTCAACCAAATATTGCTCACATTTCCATGGTGAAATGACGTGGTGGGACCAAGTGGGATGTTGTGAAAGAGTTTTGTCATGCAGGTATATAGAAAGGACACATCTGAAAAACATACAGGTAACAGACATTTTCTGTCTGCAAAACAGCATTGAAATGTGCAAAGAATATTGTATTACTCACTACATTTCCAGCTGAAACAATCCCATACATTTCCTTTTGACAGCCTGTGAGAAGTAAACAGCATGAAGATGTGTTGCACACAATGCAATCGCTATTCTAAACTGGTTTAGCATTAAATGCAGCCCTATCTATTTCAAATGTTATAGTTATTTTGGACAATTCTGTGAGGGATGTTTTACAGAAAATGGCAAACCATGCTTTACAAGTCAAGATCCAATTCTTCACCCCCCCCCCCCCCTAACAATTTTCCATTATAATGTGATTTCTTGACAAACTTGATTTTATCAAAACGAAATAATGCCAGTAAGATTAGCATTATGATGTCACACATGAGCATGTCCAAAACTAGATACAAGATGATAATTATATGGATTAAGAATCAGAGAAAATGTTTAGACATTTATTTAACGTTGATCTGAGCTTTGATAATGATTGGTTGATGTGACTCAGTGGTAAACGTCTCCCTCCCCCTCATACCCATCCCTGCCAGTTACCTCCCACACACACATACTGGTACCAACACGCCAAGCCTGATCTGGCCGTTCCTCCTGATTACACACACACACACACACACACACACACATACACACACACACACACACACACGCACGCACATGCATGCATGCATACACACACACAAGATCTGCGGTGCAAAGACAGAGATAGTGGGAGTGAGACAAAATGGATGAGATGGAAATAGAGAAAAAAGACAAAGAGCCGGATTCGATCAAACCTGCCTTGACAACATTAGCACAGTATCCGTTGACTCAACTCCTTCCCGAGCGCATGTATGTCTTGTGCTGACCACAAAATATCTACCTGTTTATTTATTTAGTACCTTAAATCCAGGTACAGTGGCAAGAAAAGGTATGTGAACTATTTGGAAATACCTGGATTTCTGCAAAAATTGGTCATAAAATTGTATCTGATCTTCATTTAGGTCACAACAATAGACAAACACAGTCTGCTTAAACTAATAACACACAAACAATTATACGTTTTCATGTCTTTATTGAACACACCATGTAAACATTCACAGTGCAGGGTGGAAAAGTATGTGAACCTTTTGATTTAATAACCGGTTGACCTTCCTTTGGCAGCAATAACCTCAACCAAACGTTTTTTGTAGTTGCGGATCAGACCTGCACAATGGTCAATTTTGGACCATTCCTCTTTACAAAACTGTTTCAATTCAGCAATGGTGTGAACTGCTCTCTTGAGGTCATGCCACAGCATCTCAAATCAGGTTGAGGTCATGACTGGGCCACTCCAGAAGGCGTATTTTATTCTTTTGAAGCCATTACGTTGTTGATTTACTGTGTTTTGGGTCGTTGTCCTGTTGCATCACCCAACTTCTGTTGAGCTTCAATTGGCAGACAGATAGCCTAACATTCTCCTGCAAAATGTCTTGATAAACTTGGGAATTCGTTTTTCCGTCGATGTTGGCAAGCTGTCCAGGCCCTGAGGCAGCAAAGCAGCTCTAAACCATGATGCTCCCTCTACCATACTTTGCAGTTGGGATGAGTTTTGATGTTGGTGTGCTGTGCACTTTTTTTCTCCACACATAGTGTTGTGTGTTCCTTCCAAACAACTCAACTGTAGTTTCATCTGTCCACAGAATATTTAGCCAGTATTGCTATGGAACATCCAGGTGCACTTTTGCAAACTTCAGACGTGCAGCAATGTTTTTTTTTGACAGCAGTGGTTTCTTCAGTGGTGTCCTCCCATGAACACCATTCTTGTTTAGTGTTAGACTCGTCAACAACCTCACTGAGCATTCTGCGCTGTGCTCTTGCAGTTATCTTTGCAGGACAGCCACTCCGTAGGAGAGCAGCAACAGTGCTGACCTTTCTCCATTTATAAACTATTTGTCTTACCGTGGACTGAGTAACATCAAGGCTTTTAGAGATACTTTTGTAACCTTTTTCAGCTCATTTACAAAATAGCCTCCAACACTCTACTCAACAAATTGGATGCGGTCTATCACAGTGCCATCTGTTTTGCCACCAAAGCCCCATATACTACCCACCACTGCGACCTGTATGCTCTCGTTGGCTGGCCCTCGCTTCATACTTGTCGCCAAACCCACTGCCTTCAGGTCATCTACAAGTTTCTGCTAGGTAAAGCCCCGCCTTATCTCAGCTCACAGGTCACCATAGCAGCACTCACCCGTAGCACGCGCTCCAGCAGGTATATCTCACTGGTCACACTCAAAGCCAATTCTTCCTTTGGCCACCTCTCCTTCCAGTTCTCTGCTGCCAATGACTGGAACGAACTGCAAAAATCTCTGAAGCTGGAGACTCTTACCTCCCTCACTAGGTTTAAGCACCAGCTGTCAGAGCAGCTCACAGATCACTGCACCTGAACATAGCTCATCTGTAAATAGCCCATCCAATCTACCTCATCCCCATACTGTTATTTATTTATCTTGCTCCTTTGCACCCCAGTATCTCTACTTGCACATTGATCTTCTGCACACCCTACCATTCCAGTGTTTAATTGCTATATTGTAATTACTTCGCCACCATGGCCTATTTATTGCCTTACCTCTCTTATCCTACCTCATTTGCACGTGCTGTTTATAGATTTTTCAACTGTATTATTAATTGTATGTTTGTTTATTCCATGTGTAACTCTGTGTTGTTGTATGTGTCAAACTGCTTTGCTTTATCTTGGCCAGGTCGCAGTTGCAAATGAGAACTTGTTCTCATCTAGCCTACCTGTCTAAATAAAGGTGAAATAAAAAATAAAAACAAATAAAAAATATCAGGCAATGCTTCTTGTGAATAGCAAACTCAAATTTCGTGAGTGTTTTT
This sequence comes from Oncorhynchus mykiss, assembly GCF_013265735.2. Classification (NCBI taxonomy): domain Eukaryota; kingdom Metazoa; phylum Chordata; class Actinopteri; order Salmoniformes; family Salmonidae; genus Oncorhynchus; species Oncorhynchus mykiss. The sequence goes on from NC_048579.1 coordinate 16,534,389, forward strand.
TTATAGGGCAAGGCAGTTCTAACCAACATCTCCAATCTCGTCTCATTGATTAGACACCAGGTTAGCTGACTCCTGACTCCAATTAGCTTTTGGAGAAGTCATTAGCCTGGGGGTTCACATACTTTTTCCAACCTACACTGTGAATGTTTAAATGATCTATTCAATATAGTCAAGAAAAATACAATAATCGTGTGTTATTAGTTAAAGAACACTATGTTCATATATTGATGTGACTTAGATGAAGATCAGATCAAATTTGATGACCAATTTACGCAGAAATCCAGGTAATTCCAAAGGGTTCACATATTTTTTCATGCCACTGTAGGTTTTCAGGGAATTCAACTTAAAAGTTGAAATTTGAAGGTTTATTCTTGAACTTTTCTTCTATGTGTCTAATACAGGGACTACAGTCATTCTGTGTCAAGAGGATATGCAGTCCATTGACATGAGCTCTAGAGCTGTGCTACAGCTGGGATCTGAAGAGGAAAGAAACTCAAATGTCCAGACCATCTCTCTCGCTCTCCTTTTGGACACGCATCCTGAACAGACCATCTCTCTCGCTCTCCTTTTGGACACGCATCCTGAACAGACCATCTCTCTCGCTCTCCTTTTGGACACGCATCCTGAACAGACCATCTCTCTCGCTCTCCTTTTGGACACACATCCTGAACAGACCATCTCTCTCGCTCTCCTTTAGGACACACATCCTGAACAGACCATCTCTCTCGCTCTCCTTTTGGACACACATCCTGAACAGACCATCTCTCTCGCTCTCCTTTAGGACACACATCCTGAACAGACCATCTCTCTCGCTCTCCTTTTGGACACACATCCTGAACAGACCATCTCTCTCGCTCTCCTTTAGGACACACATCCTGAACAGACCATCTCTCTCGCTCTCCTTTTGGACACGCATCCTGAACAGACCATCTCTCTCGCTCTCCTTTTGGACACACATCCTGAACAGACCATCTCTCTCGCTCTCCTTTTGGACACGCATCCTGAACAGACCATCTCTCTCGCTCTCCTTTAGGACACACATCCTGAACAGACCATCTCTCTCGCTCTCCTTTTGGACACGCATCCTGAACAGACCATCTCTCTCGCTCTCCTTTTGGACACACATCCTGAACAGACCATCTCTCTCGCTCTCCTTTTGGACACACATCCTGAACAGACCATCTCTCTCGCTCTCCTTTTGGATATGCACCCTGACCAATATCCTCTATGAGCTGCAGGCAATGTAAACATCTCTGTGACTTAGATTCAATGTCTTGGCCAGTTCTATTCACAGTTCCAACCAGAAAATGCTTTTTGGGTCCTCAGTGGTCATTGACATTGTCATCTAAGCTAAATTGTCTGATAGCTGTTGTGCATACCCTTTTCCCCCTTTTCCCCCTTTTCACTTCAATACCTTTAGGGTTGTTCCTATTTTATATGTGACAGAGAAAATGTGTCAGAAGCCCTGCCGAAGGGACTGTTAGGCTGACAGCCGTGGTATCAGTCCTATCATTCAGAGCTTGAACCACCCAATTTATAATTTGGCCATAATGCCTTGCAATTACACCAGCAGCACACCTCACAGTTACAACAATTTCCTCTTGCTCTGTCAAACACCCTCCTTCGGAGCTGCAGAGCTGGCCTTTTTAATTTCTCTATTTGTTTACGTCGGGGTGTGATTTGGGTGGGCATTCTAGTTTTTCTATTTCTTTGTTGGCCGGGAATGGTTCCCAATCAGAGACAGCTGTCTATCGTTGTCTCTGATTGGGGATCATACTTAGGCAGCCTTTTTTCCACCTTTAGTTTGTGGGATCTTGTTTTTCTGTAGTGCCTGTGACCACTCCAATTGTTACGTCTCGTTTGCTGTTTATTGTTTTTGTTGGTGAGTTTCATTTTAATAAACATGTGGATCTCTATGCACGCTGCGCCTTGGTCCACTCATTTCAACGAACGTGACAATATTGTTTATTTGACGTGTTCTGCATCTGGGTCTTACCTTCATACCTGATACTCTGTCAAAGTGATAACCGTGCTGTCTGAAAAAGTAAAGGCACTTCCGTTTCCAAAACTCCATGTAGTAAAAGCATTTTGCTGCTGAGTGAGTAGAGAGCTCTGAGATCAGCCAACTGCTCATCTTAAAGTTCACTGTGAATATATTGCTGATGCTGTAGGTCTTTCCATCTTCAGCTGCTCCAGTCTTTGTTTGGAAAACAAGGTAGCAACAACACTTGCAATGTATTTGAGACTGAACTTCCCATGACAAGTTTGGGAAAATAAATCTAAAATCCGTGAGACAATTTCCCCACCCTCCCTGTTTGAGGAACATAGTAGCTGCGCTATAGTGTAATTAGGGCCCAAAATATAGTTGCTTCACCAAATTCATCAGCAAACATGTTGGCACGGACGCAACTGTGTCAAAGCCTCCAGCCCATAGGCAAAAGTGCAATACGCTCAAAACAGTCACAATAATTTATGTTTAACAATAAACATCTTCGTGAACAACACGGTATAAGCAAACCAGTCTGGCGAGTCAACAATTAACACGTAACACAAACAATTTCACACAAAGACATGAGGGGGAACAGAGGAATAACTACATGCAGTGTGATTGGGGAATGAAAACCAGGTGTGCAGGGAACAAGACAAAACAAATGGATCAATAAAAAATGGAGCGGCGATGGCTAGAAAGCCGGTGACGTCAACCCCCGAACGCCACCCGAACAAGGAAAGGAGTCGACTTCGGCGAAAGTCGTGACACTTCTAAAGCTACTCCCTCTGAAGTGTGGTCTCTGTGGCAAGTGCATTAGTCACCTTAGCTGGGAGAGCTGACTATTTGAAACAGAAAACAAGGAGAATTCTGTCCTTAATCATGATTGAATTTCTTCTGCCACATTTTGGACACTTTCCAGTATTAACTGAACTGTAACCCTTTGAAAGGAAGTATGAGGTTTGGTTGGTAGTTGAAGGGTGTGAGTCAGGGTGATTATCAAGATGACTTTCTCACACAAATAAGGAAATGACTGAAAGGCAATTCAAGGTATCCATTAGAACGATGGAGGATACGATTTTCATATGTAGAAATAAGAGTGAAAGGATGCAAAATCCATTTACACCGTATGATGAGAGAAGAAAATAATAAGAGCTCTTCACCTTCTTGTATTTATTTAACCTTCATTTAACTAGGCAAGTCAGTGAAGAACAAATTACTATTTACAATGACCACCTACAAAAAGGCAAAAGGCCTCATGTGGGGACGGGGTCTGGGATTTAAAATATATATCTAAAAAAATATAGGACAAAAAGCATATCACAACGAGAGAGACAACACTACATAAAGAGAGTCGACAATATAGCAAGGCAGCAACACATGACAACGCAGCATTGTGGCAACCCAACATAACAACAACATGGTATGAACACAACATGGCAGCAGCACAACATGGTAGCAGCACAAAACATGGTACAAACATTATTGGGCACAGAAAACAGCACGAAGGGCAAGAAGGTAGAGACAACAATACATCACGCAAAGCACCCACAGCTGACAGTAAGAGTGTCCATGAGTTTTTGAATGAAGAGATTGACATAAATCTGTCTAGTTTGAGTGTTTGTTGCAGGTCGTTCCAGTCGCTAGCTGCAGCAAGCTGAAAAGACGAGTGGTGCAGGGATGTGTGTGCTTTGGGGACCTTTAACAGAATGTGACTGGCAGAACTGGTGTTGTATGTGGAGGATGAGGGCTGCAGTAGATATCTCAGATAGGGGGGAGTGAGGCCTAAGAGGGTTTTATAAATAAGCAGTGGGTCTTGCGATGGGTATACAGAGATGACAAGTTCACAGAGGAGTATAGAGTGCAGTGATATGTCCTATAAGGAGCATTGTTGGCAAATCTGATAGCCGAATGGTAAAGAACATCTAGCCACTCGAGAGCACCCTTACCTGCCGATCTATAAATTACTTCTCCGTAATCCAGCATGGGTATAATGGTCACCCGAATCAGGGTTAGTTTGGCAGCTGGGGTGAAAGAGGAGCGATTACATTAGAGGAAAACAAGTCTAGATTTAACTTTAGCCTGCAGCTTTGATACAGTATGTGCTGAGAGAAAGACAGTGTACCGTCTAGCCATACTCCCACGTACTTGTATGAGGTGACTACCTCAAGCTCTAAACCCTCAGAGGTAGTAATCACACCTGTGGGGAGAGGGGCATTATTCTTACCAAACCACATTACCTTTGTTTTGGAGGTGTTCAGAACAGGTTTAAGGGCATTAAGGGCAGAGAAAGTTTGTTGGACACTAAGAAAGCTTTGGTGTAGAGCGTTTAACACAAAATCCGGGGAGGGGCCAGCTGAGTATAAGACTGTATCAACTGCATATAAATGGATTGGAGCGCTTCCTACTGCCTGAGCTATGTTGTTGATATAAATTGAGAAGAGCGTGGGGTCTAGGATCGAGCCCAGGGGTACTCCCTTGGTGACAGGCAGTGGCTGAGACAGCAGATGTTCTGACTTTATACACCACACTCTTTGAGAGAGGTAGTTAGCAAACCAGGACAAAGACCCCTCAGAGACACCAATACTGCTTAGCCGGCCCACAACAATGGAATGGTGTACTGTATCAAATCCTTTGGCCAAGTCAATAAAAACAGCATCACAACGTGGATTAGAATCAAGGGCAATGGTGACATCATTGAGGACCTTTAAGGTTGCAGTTACACATCCATATCCTGAGCAGAAAACAAATTGCATACCAGAGAGAATACTATAGACATCAAGAAATCCAGTCAGTTGATTATTGACACATTTCTCCAACACTTTGTTAAACAGGGCAAAATAAAAATAGGCCTTTAACAGTTAGGATCAGATTGATCTCCCCCTTTAAATAAAGGACGAACCGTGGCTTCCAAGTAATGGGAACCTCCCCAGAGAGGAGAGACAGGTTAAAACGTTTAGAGATTGGCTTGGCAATGATAGGCTTGGCAATGATAGGCAGCAACCTTGAAGAAGGTCTGACCCAGATGGTTTTTTGGAGTTTAAGGAGTTCCTTTAGCACCTCGGACTCAGTGACCGCCTTCAGAGAAAAACTTTGTAGCATGGCAGGGGAAAAAGAGGGAGGAGCATAGGGCCTAGTCGCATTAGAAAGGGTGGGAAATTAGGAAATGTTGGACGGGCAAGGAGGCATGGCTGAGTCAAATAGGAATCCCAACTTAATGAAGTGGTGATTAAAGCGCTCAGCCATGTTCTTCTTGTCAGTAACAACCACATCATCAACATTAAGGGACAAGGGCAGCTGTGAGGAGGAGGATTTATTCTCCAGGTCTTTAACCGTTTTCCAGAAATTCTTGGGGTTAGACCCACAGAGAGAGAACTGCTCCTTAAAGTAACTAACTTTGGCCTTCCGGATAGCCTGAGTGCACTTATTTCTCATTTGCCTGAACGAGAACCAGTCAGCCTGAGTATGCGCAAGATCACAGTCGAACCAGAGGCTGAACCTGTTTTTAATTATATTTTTCTTTATGGGGCGTGTTTGTTAACAATATCACTGAAAATATTTTAAAAAAGGGTCCAAGCGTCTTCGACAGAGCTGATTCTATACCATTTTACAGAGGCCAGTTCATGAAGGAAGGCTTTCTCATTAACGTTTTTTAGCAATCGTCTATGACAAATCAGGGCAGGTCGTTTCACTGAGCAGTCATTACGAACACAGGCTGTAAAACAGTGATCACTAAGGTCATTACAGAAAACACCAGACCGATATCTATCAGGATTATTTGTGAGGATAACATTGAGGGGAGTAGCCTTTTCTGAGTGTTTGGAGTCATACCTTGTGGGATTGGTAATAAACTGAGAAAGATTTAGGGAGTCGCATTGCTTTAGGACTTGGTCAGGTGGTTTAAACATGTCCCTGTTTAGGTCACATAGCAGGACAAATTCACAATTAATGTAAGGGGCCAGGAGAGAGCTTAGGGCAGGTAGGGTACAGGCATGTGCTGATGGAGGAAGATAGCACCCAGCAACAGTCATCAAAGAGCTATTTGAAAGAAGAATGCTTAAAACCAGAAAATCAAATTGTTTGGGGACATACTTGGTGGAGACAACCGAGCACTGAAGGTGATCCTTGGTAAAGATTGCCACTACCCCACCTTTGGAAGATCTGTCTTACCGAAAAAGGGTATAAGCAGAAAGGTTAACATCAGTATTCTAAACACTCTTCCTTAACCACGTCTCAGTAATGACAAACATATCTGGATTGGAGCTGTGAACCCACACTTTCAATTGATCCATTTTAGGTAATGAGCTTCTTGTGTTAATGTGCAGAAAATCCAGGCATTTACGAGAGCAGAAATCAGTGAAGCAGATATCAGAGCACAAGTCAGAATTGGGGCTAGCAACAGTAGATGGTCATGGTGTACATGCACATTTCCAGATATCATCAACAGTAATACAATCAAGGCACGGCATAGGACAAGGAGAGCTCTGCAGTGCTGATTTATGACATCTGAATGTGCAGCAGATGGCAACAAGATCATATTGTACAGCAATTTCATCAGGTAACATGAATACAAAGCCAGTGAGAGGTGGTTAGAATATGACAGGAGGTCAAAAGTCTGTGTAACCAATAGAGTCAGAGTCCCGAGTGTTCAAACAAACATGGTCTGTCCCATGGTTGGGTAAACAAGAAAGTTCATCATCTACAAAGTATGCAGGAGTCATGAGGCAAATAGCAAAATGCACAAGAAAAAAATATATATAAAATGACTTGGGGGCTAGCCATTGTAAGTTCAGAGTCACTCCCAACAGTGCGTGTGTGCTGGAGGCGAGCGAAAGCTTGTGAGAGAGGGGGGAGTGTAGTGGGGGTACCTGTTCCAGACAGGGGGAGACAGGCCAGGGCAGATGGTGAACCAGGTGGAATCCAAGCAGCAGTGCAGCAGGCAACGCTAGTAGGTGTCACACCCACTTGGGAGAAGCTTTTATTTCTGGAGGCAGAATTCTTGTAGAAAATGCCAGTTGATGGTCTCTGAACAGCGGGAGGGGGCTTCAAAGGCCTCTGGATTTGGGTGGGGCAGGCTGCGAGGGACTCCTACCACTTGTTGGGCCCAAAGGCCTTGACACCTCTCACTTCACATCAGTGCTAATTGAAGTTGTATCTGATCTGTCCTAGCAAGCCTGGCAGCCTTAACTCAGCATTCAGCATTCAGTCCCCACTCCCCATTCCTTCATGTTGATCCTTAAGTCTTAGCCTATTTTTCCTGTGATACATGACAGTGTTATAAACACTTTCAAAGTACAGGACTATTGTTACACCTTGGATTTCTCAAATGCATTTGATGTCAATCTGTTATATGACCCAGTCTGTCAACCTGAATATGAGACAGCAGAAACTATTCTCAGATAGGACACATTGTTTTGCGGTCATGTACATCCATAGCATCACCCGTACTTGAGACCACAAATACATGGATATCATTTCAAAGAGTCCTTTGAAGTGCACCAAGGGACATGCAGCCGAACGACACATATAGGGAGATTAGAAACGCGTGGAATGCATTGGAAATGTTGCAGTAGACAAGAGCACAAACAAACAAAACACAACATGGCTTATATCCAATCTGTGCTGCTAAGTGACGTTGAATTGAAGATTATCTCTGTTTTGACAACTGAAACCTGACCAAACAACCAGAGGGAGACAGCTGTGACTTGTGCTTGGCTGCTATATGCTACATAGGGGACAGCCTCCATGTTATTTTCTCAGCTTGATATGCCTGATGATATTTTCAACACCAAGCAAATTGGACATTCCTTTGTTTTAGGGAAGCCTTTCAATCACACCAAGGGTGTCGCAGTCCCAAGACGTGATCTGGACCTTGAGAAAATAGGACCTGATGGTCATGTATATTTAGAGCTAAAATGCTTGTCTCTGTTAAAGGCCATCACATGTACATAAAAGGTATCCACTGAAAGTGTTTTTCTGTGGTCACATTGCCATGAGAAGATGACTCTGGCTCTGTCAGAGAAAAAGACACTGAGGCCGTCAGTGCATCTAAGGATGACATTAAGCCTACATAATTGCAGGACTTTTTTTCACTAGAGGGTTAAATCATGGGAAGATAAAAATTGATAACAGCACCAGTAAGAATACAACTAAATGTTTTACTCAAACTAAGCAGGCTATTGAATGCATGAACCTTTCTGGGGCCCTTTTGAGAGACAGGGTAAGACATAGGTATGAAGAGAACTGTCATGGTGTGTCATACACAATTAGATTCATGCTGTTGATTAGGATGCAACACAAAACATCTCTTTGTCTTATTGTTTTCAGATACAGGGCGGCAGGCTATACCCAGATGTTGCTGCTGTAACATGAACTAGGGGTCTGAGTCCTGGTATTATACCAATATCATTAAGGGTAATGAGGCCATATATTACTTAATGAAGTGAACTGAATTCAAATAGACCAGATGTACGTTCTTTATCTATGATGAACAATTGGTGTGAATATCAAGGTTGGAGTCAATTAATTTACAGTCATTTAGAAAGTTAACGAAATTGCAATTCCAATTTTTCCTCATTGAAAAGCATTGAAGAGAATTGGAATTGGAATTACAGAATTGCTGGAATTGAAATGGAATTGACCCCAACCCTGGTGAATATGCTAATGTACTGATGAGCAGATTGTTATACAATATCTGATGGATCAATTGTATTCCCATGTGTTGTAGCATGTTGTTGTATTACTCAAGTCTGAAGACTTTCCTATGAGTAGTATTGTAATGACTACCTTTATAGCAATACTAGATGCTGAGAAGATCCATGTTCATTACACTCATTACACTCATTTCATTTTGAAACTTTTTATGGTTGTGAGCAATGTGTTTGAACATATTCCCTATTCGTACAAACTACTTGTGAAATCCCTCCAGAGAAACAAGTCAATGTATGCAAGAATAAACTGTTTTCAAGGCTGGTTAACAATTCCCATTTTGAAGAGTGCTCAAACGTAATTAGCATGAAGAACAACCAATGAACTTATTACCTTTCACCTTTGACACTGATTTGATGGAAATAAATATTCCATTCCACGAGATGCAGTGGAGCAGAAACCATAGGCTACATTGCATCAAATCCCACACCAGATGCCATGGGTCCACTGAAATATGAGCATTTTCTTCCCTTTCCACTATAGATGTATCCTTTTTGTGTTCATTGCAGCAACCTTGGTATACCAGCTCACAACCTAATCAAGACTGACAGTTTCAGGGACCGGGTTTTAAGTCCCGCTCGGGCTATCCGCCAAATGACAGTATGTTTAGGAGATATCAGTTGATTTTAAAATCTTAACACGTTCATATTACTTGCTGCTGATGTCATATCATAACAAAAACATTACAAACATCAGATGAATAGTTTAACTTCTTCCCTTTCTAGAAGCAGTAACAATCAGTCAATGTTGTACCCACAAGAGGCTCTGCCTTGGTCTCTCTGGTGCTTTCTGAGTCCCTTTAGTACATCTAGGGTGACTCATCTGGTTTTGCTCATACTGCTCATACTGCGAGACTGCTTATCAAGCTTGTTTATAAGCGGAAAGTGCCCGGCATAATAAAATGACAAGCAATTGCTCTTATATTGATCAAATAGACAGACTGGGTGCTGTTTGAATAAAGTACATGTGACAGTCATCAAATTGGAAATGGGAAAACACAGCATGTGACATTTGAAGAAACATACAAAATAGTATGTTATTCATCATTCATAGATCTAGCAGCGTCAAGGCTCTACGCTGACCTATTTTTTTTACAAGCACAATGAAAAATGAGGTAATAAAGATAGAATCCTTAATTTTTCTGGGCCCACTGGTGCTCCTAAATAGAAGTTCCAGTTCACACAGCAGAACATTTAGATACATACGTGAGTAAAATGGTCGCACTGTAGCCCTGATTATTCTTGCCATATCAAGAAAATCAACCACCAATGGGGAAGGATGTGAATGCTTTCTTAGTCGGCTTGTTGTGATCTTTTTGCTTTGCTGGAATACCTGACACGTAGAATACATGACATGATAACAAAGATATCCTGAAAGAGGGTATCCTACTGCATGTGCTACTCCAACTGAGGTCTACATCGAAAAGTAAACCATTACTTCTCTAAGACGGTGTATTGTACAAACATTATCTCACAGAAACCATGATGATTGAAAAGAGGCGTGTGTCATGATCATTTGTGTTGTGCTACATTGTTAACTTCATGATTGTTAAAGGTCTTAAGGAAAGTTATGTAAGATGGAGGGTTCTAAATCTATATGTCAGCCAATATATTACATTAAAAATGGCATCTTATGTTCACTGAGTTACACAACGCATTCAGAACACACATTATACAGTGCCTTCGGAAAGTATACAGACAGCTTGACTTTTTCCACAATTTGTTAAGTTACAGCATTATTCAGAAATTGATTACATTTTATTTTTTTCTCATCAAGCTACACAAAATACCCCATAATGACAAAGCAAAAATGTATAAAAAAACCACAAAAAAAAACGGTTGCAGCAATTAATCAAATCAAATCAAATATAGCCCTTTACATCAGCTGATATCTCAAAGTGCTGTACAGAAACTGCACATCCTACAGCTTTGAATCTTCTTGGGTATTATGCTACAAGCTTGGCAGACCTGTATTTGGGGAGTTTCTCACATTCTTCTCTGCAGATCCCCTGTCAGGTTGGATGGGGAGCGTCGCTGCACAGCTATTTTCAGGTCACTCCAGAGATGTTCGATCGTGTTCAAGTCCGAGCTCTGGCTGGGCCACTCAAGGAAATTCAGAGACTTGTCCCAAAGCCACTCTTGCATTGTCTTGGCTGTGTGCTTAGGGTCCTGTTGGAAGGTAAACCTTCGCCCTAGTCTGAGGTCCTGGAGCAGGTTTTCATCAAGGATCTCTCTGTACTTTGCTCCATTCATCTTTGCCTTGATCTTGACTAGTCTCCCAGTCCCTGCCGCTGAAAAACACCCACACAGCTTGATGCTGCCACCACCATGCTTCACCGTAGGGATGGTCCCAGTTTTCCTCCAGAAGTGACGCTTGGCATTCAGGCCAAAGAGTTCAATCTTGGTTTCATCAGTCCAGACAATCTTGTTTCTCATGATCTGAGAGTCTTTAGGTGCCTTTTGGCAAACCCCAAGCAGGCTGTCATGTGCCTTTTACTGAGGAGTGGCTTCCGTCTGGCCACTATACCATAAAGGCCTGATTGGTGGAGTGCTACAGAGATGCTTGTCCTTCTGGAAGGTTCTCCCATGTCCACAGAGGAACTCTAGAGCTCTGTCAGAGTGACCGTCAGGTTCTTGGTCACTTCCCTGACCAAGGCCCTTCTCCCCCGATTGCTCAGTTTGACCGTGCGGCCAGCTCTAGGAAGACCGCGGTTGTTCCAAACTTCTTGCATTTAAGAATGATGGAGGCCACTGTGTTCTTGAAGACCTTCAATGCTGCAGACATTTTTTGGTACCCTTCCCCAGATCTGTGCCTCGACACAATCCTGTCTCGGAGCTCTACGGACAAATCCTTCGACCTCATGGTTTGGTTTTTGCTCTGACATGCACTGTCTACTGTGGTACCTTATATAGACAGATGTGTGCCTTTCCAAATCATGTCCAATCAATTGAATTTACCACTGGTGGACTCCAATCAAGTTGTAGAAACATCTCAATGATGATCAATGGAAACAGGATGCACCTGAGCTCAATTTCGAGTCTCATAGCAAAGGGTCTGAATACTAATGTAAATAAGGTATGTCTGTTTTTTATTTTTCAGAGATTTGCAGAAATGTCTAAAGACCTGTCTTCACTTTGTCATTATGTGGTATTGTCTGTAGATTGATGAGGAGAAAAACTATTTATTCAATTTTAGAACAATGCTATAATGTAACAAAATGTGGAAAAAGTCAAGGGGTCTGAATACTTTCCAAAGGCACTGTATCTATCATTTGTACAGTCACCCCCGAAATTATTGGCACCCTTGATAAAGATGAACAAAAAAGACTGTATAAAATAGTTAAAACATATACGGAGCTATATTGTACGCTCCAAAAAATTCGAAAATTATTTTATACTAATACAATTGCTCAGAGAAAGAGATTTTGTTTAACAAGTATTACTTTTTTGTTTTCAAAAAGATGTGTCAGAATTATTGGCACCATTTAAAAAAAAAAAATGTTTGTGCACCATCCCCTTGCAAGGATAATGGCACTGAGCCTTTTTCTACAATGTTTTATGAGATTGGAGAACACATTGGGATGGCTCTTAGACCATTCACCATTCCTCCATACAGAATCTTTCCATTTCCTTGATATCGTTCCGTCTGTGCTTATGCACCACCCTCTTCAATTCAAACCACAGGTTTTCAATGAGGTTCAAGTCTGGAGAATGAGATAGTCTTAGGCAAAATGTTGATTTTGGGGTCAATTAATAATTTATTGTGGATTTTGATGTGTGCTTGGGGTCATTGCCTTGCTGGAAGATCCACTTGTGTTCAAGTTTCAGTGCAAGGCTAAACTTCTCCACTGTTATGGTGCCCTGGCTATCATGCTGTGAATAGCGTGACGCGAACCCGTTCACATGCGCAGATACTGTGTGAGAGCAAAGTGTTGCATCTCGCTCATCTCAAAATGTCCAGTGTTGCTCTTGGAAACATTATTTAGCTGAGTCTACCTTTAAGTTTAATGTGAACTAGAATGGCCTGATTTGGTTTAGCCAATGAGAAGCCTTTGTTACGTTATTGGGCCAATCTTGTGAACTCTGGGTTTGCTGTTGCAGGAGAGATTTTGGGGATTTTGCTCGAGGGGAGAGAAGAGACACGGAGAGATGAGACACGGACACTATCGTTGTTGAGCTTTTACATCTGCTTTCCTGTTGTTCCTTTAAAATGTGTTTTTCTATATTTTTTTCAGGTTTTCACTCTCAAAATCACACTTTTTATAGAAAAGCTACAATAATTTGATGTTTTAAGTCCACCACAATGCTTAAAACCACATCAGGAGACCATTTTTGAGGTCTGGGAAAAATCTAAAAAAACACATTTTTGGAGGGTGTATTTGCCTTTTAATTAAATACTGCATCTAGCAAGACAATGTTTGGCTAGCAGTGTTTCTGTAGCCTACTGTACAGCGTAGGACTACAGTGTAGGCTACATGTGATGGGAGAGTTTTATAAACAAATGCCATCCCGATTGATACAAATCATCATGATTTAATTCTGCCAGGTAGGCCTTCTTCACAGACAACATTTCATTGGGAAGGTTTTTGGGGAAAGCCTTTAGAAATGTTAATTTAAACAGTGCATGATGACTGAATTGAACATTGCAAAGATTCAACCAAGACTTCAGACCAAAGTTTTTCAATACCTGGTTTGCTTACCCATTGTTGCCTTAGCTAGCATTTACTGGTAGATATCATGAATGAAAACATCTTTCCTACCCTACCAGCTACCAGTGTCATTAAATTCTGTAAGCTGCTCCATGCAACAACCAGCTGAGATCTTCAATATGTTACGAATATGTTATGAATTCCAATTTGTTGTGACTAACATTAGCTAGGGGGCTAGGTGGCTAACCCTAACGATAGCTAAGCTAGCAGTTAGGGATAGGAGTTAAGGTTAGGGTTAGGAGTTAAGGTTAGGGTTAGGGTTAAGGTTAGGGTTAAGGTTAGGTTAAAAGGTTAAGGTTAGGATTAGGGGAAGGGTTAGCTAACATGTTAAGTAGTTACAAAGTAGCTAAAAAGTAGTAATTCTTTATTATCAGGAAAAAACAGGTGACAGAAAATGTCAGGTTGGTATTTTTTATCTTCCTCCAACACTGTCTCAGGGAATGATGTGGTCATTGAAAAATGTTGTGGTGATGGGAGGACAACCAATATTTATATTTCTGTGGCTGTGGTTCTGTGTAATTTTAGCACGTCTTTGATCTTACAATGTAGGTCAGAGTGTCATATAAGACATTCCCTGGTCCATACCCTGAAATTGATGTTAATTCTGAGTGCATTGCCTATTGAATGAGTGTACAACTTTATTGTCCATGTGTTATTGTAAACAACAGAAATGTGTCTTTCGCTCCATTCTCAACCCCCCGCTCCATTCTCAACTAGCCACCTTTTGGCTACAGGTCAAATTCTTTAGCCGCTGGGCTACCTACTGCCCCTGACTGTTGAGTTATTGACCATTTGTACAAGAATAGTGTTAAGAATAGGCCCACTCCATTACTACTTTGAAGCGTGAGAAGAGTATGCAACAATATGACAGCTCTACTATGTGTTGATCCCAAGGGCCATGGCTACAAACATATTCTTAGAAAAGAGGTTCATCGTCCACCATCTGGTGCTTATTTAACAGGGCACTGTCACTGGCCTGTAAAACATAGTGGTGTTTCTACAGTCTCCGTCGTCCCCACTGGCCTCTCTCTCTCTCTCTCTCTCTCTCTCTCTCTGTTTGATTTGTAAAATATAGTGGTTTCTACAGTCTCCATCATTCTCACTGGTCTCTCTCTTCCTCTCTGACTGATTTGTAAAACATAGTGGAGTTTCTAGTCTCCATCATTCTCACTGGCCTCACTCTGTTTGATTTGTAAAATATAGTGGAGTTTCTACAGTCTCCATCATTCTCACTGGCCTCTCTCTCTCTCTCTCTCTCTCTCTCTCTCTCTCTCTCACTGTTTGATTTGTAAAACATAGTGGAGTTTCTACAGTCTCCATCATTCTCACTGGCCTCTCTCTCTCTCTCTCTCTCTCTCTCTCTCACTGTTTGATTTGTAAAACATAGTGGAGTTTCTAGTCTCCATCATTCTCACTGGCCTCTCTCTCTCTCTCTCTCTCTCTCTCTCTCTGTTTTATTTGTAAAACATAGTGGGGTTTCTACAGTCTCCATCATTCTCACTGGCCTCTCTCTCTCTCTCTCTCTCTCTCTCTCTCTCTCTCTCTCTCTCTGTTTTATTTGTAAAACATAGTGGGGTTTCTACAGTCTCCATCATTCTCACTGGCCTCTCTCTCTCTCTCTCTCTCTCTGTTTTATTTGTAAAACATAGTGGAGTTTCTACAGTCTCCATCATTCTCACTGGCCTCTCTCTCTCTCTCTCTCTCTCTCTCTCTGTTTTATTTGTAAAACATAGTGGGGTTTCTACAGTCTCCCTCGTCTTTACTGACCTCTCTCTCTCTCTCTCTGTTTTATTTGTAAAACATAGTGGGGTTTCTACAGTCTCCCTCGTCTTTACTGACCTCTCTCTCTCTCTCTCTCTCTCTCTCTCTCTCTGTTTGATTTGTAAAACATAGTGGGGTTTCTACAGTCTCCCTCGTCTTTACTGACCTCTCTCTCTCTTTCTCTCTCTCTCTGTTTTATTTGTAAAACATAGTGGGGTTTCTACAGTCTCCCTCGTCTTTACTGACCTCTCTCTCGCTGTTTGATTTGTAAAACATAGTGGGGTTTCTACAGTCTCCCTCGTCTTTACTGACCTCTCTCTCTCTCTCTCTCTCTCTCTCTCTCTCTCTCTCTGTTTGATTTGTAAAACATAGTGGGGTTTCTACACTCTCCCTCGTCTTTACTGACCTCTCTCTCTCTCTCTCTCTCTCTCTCTCTCTCTCTCTCTCTCTCTCTCTCTCGCTGTTTGATTTGTAAAACATAGTGGGGTTTCTACAGTCTCCATCATTCTCACTGGTCTCTCTCTCTCTCTCTCTCTCTCTCTCTCTCTCTCTGTTTGATTTGTAAAACATAGTGGAGTTTCTACAGTCTCCCTCGTCTTTACTGACCTCTCTCTCTCTCTCTCTCTCTCTCTCTCTCTCTGTTTGATTTGTAAAACATAGTGGGGTTTCTACACTCTCCCTCGTCTTTACTGACCTCTCTCTCTCTCTCTCTCTCTCTCTCTGTTTGATTTGTAAAACATAGTGGGGTTTCTACAGTCTCCCTCGTCTTTACTGACCTCTCTCTCTCTCTCTCTCTCTCTCTCTCTCTGTTTGATTTGTAAAACATAGTGGGGTTTCTACAGTCTCCCTCGTCTTTACTGACCTCTCTCTCTCTCTCTCTCTCTCTCTCTCTCTCTGTTTGATTTGTAAAACATAGTGGAGTTTGTACAGTCTCCATCATTCTCACTGGCCTCTCTCTGTCTCTCTGTTTTATTTGTAAAACATAGTGGGGTTTCTACAGTCTCCCTCGTCTTTACTGACCTCTCTCTCTCTCTCTCTCTCTCTCTCTGTTTGATTTGTAAAATATAGTGGAGTTTCTACAGTCTCCATCATTCTCACTGGCCTCTCTCTCTCTCTCTCTCTCTCTCTCTCTCTCTGTTTGATTTGTAAAACATAGTGGAGTTTCTACAGTCTCCATCATTCTCACTGGCCTCTCTCTCTCTCTCTCTCTCTCTCTCTCTCTCTCTCTCTGTTTTATTTGTAAAACATAGTGGGGTTTCTACAGTCTCCATCATTCTCACTGGCCTCTCTCTCTCTCTCTCTCTCTCTCTCTGTTTTATTTGTAAAACATAGTGGGGTTTCTACAGTCTCCATCATTCTCACTGGCCTCTCTCTCTCTCTCTCTCTGTTTTATTTGTAAAACATAGTGGAGTTTCTACAGTCTCCATCATTCTCACTGGCCTCTCTCTCTCTCTCTCTCTCTCTCTCTCTCTCTCTGTTTTATTTGTAAAACATAGTGGGGTTTCTACAGTCTCCCTCGTCTTTACTGACCTCTCTCTCTCTCTCTCTCTCTCTCTCTGTTTGATTTGTAAAACATAGTGGGGTTTCTACAGTCTCCCTCGTCTTTACTGACCTCTCTCTCTCTCTCTCTCTCTCTCTCTCTCTCTGTTTGATTTGTAAAACATAGTGGGGTTTCTACACTCTCCCTCGTCTTTACTGACCTCTCTCTCTCTCTCTCTCTCTCTCTCTGTTTGATTTGTAAAACATAGTGGGGTTTCTACAGTCTCCCTCGTCTTTACTGACCTCTCTCTCTCTCTCTCTCTCTCTCTCTCTCTCTGTTTGATTTGTAAAACATAGTGGGGTTTCTACAGTCTCCCTCGTCTTTACTGACCTCTCTCTCTCTCTCTCTCTCTCTCTCTCTCTCTCTCTCTCTGTTTGATTTGTAAAACATAGTGGAGTTTGTACAGTCTCCATCATTCTCACTGGCCTCTCTCTGTCTCTCTGTTTTATTTGTAAAACATAGTGGGGTTTCTACAGTCTCCCTCGTCTTTACTGACCTCTCTCTCTCTCTCTCTCTCTCTCTCTGTTTGATTTGTAAAATATAGTGGAGTTTCTACAGTCTCCATCATTCTCACTGGCCTCTCTCTCTCTCTCTCTCTCTCTCTCTCTCTCTGTTTGATTTGTAAAACATAGTGGAGTTTCTACAGTCTCCATCATTCTCACTGGCCTCTCTCTCTCTCTCTCTCTCTCTCTCTCTCTCTCTCTCTGTTTTATTTGTAAAACATAGTGGGGTTTCTACAGTCTCCATCATTCTCACTGGCCTCTCTCTCTCTCTCTCTCTCTCTCTCTGTTTTATTTGTAAAACATAGTGGGGTTTCTACAGTCTCCATCATTCTCACTGGCCTCTCTCTCTCTCTCTCTCTGTTTTATTTGTAAAACATAGTGGAGTTTCTACAGTCTCCATCATTCTCACTGGCCTCTCTCTCTCTCTCTCTCTCTCTCTCTCTCTCTCTCTGTTTTATTTGTAAAACATAGTGGGGTTTCTACAGTCTCCCTCGTCTTTACTGACCTCTCTCTCTCTCTCTCTCTCTCTCTCTGTTTGATTTGTAAAACATAGTGGGGTTTCTACAGTCTCCCTCGTCTTTACTGACCTCTCTCTCTCTCTCTCTCTCTCTCTCTGTTTTATTTGTAAAACATAGTGGGGTTTCTACACTCTCCCTCGTCTTTACTGACCTCTCTCTCTCTCTCTCTCTCTCTGTTTGATTTGTAAAACATAGTGGGGTTTCTACAGTCTCCCTCGTCTTTACTGACCTCTCTCTCTCTCTCTCTCTCTCTCTCTTTCTGTTTTATTTGTAAAACATAGTGGGGTTTCTACAGTCTCCATCATTCTCACTGGTCTCTCTCTCTCTCTCTCTCTCTCTCTCTCTCTCTCTCTCTCTGTTTTATTTGTAAAACATAGTGGGGTTTCTACAGTCTCCCTCGTCTTTACTGACCTCTCTCTCGCTGTTTGATTTGTAAAACATAGTGGGGTTTCTACAGACTCCCTCGTCTTTACTGACCTCTCTCTCTCTCTCTCTCTCTCTCTCTCTCTCTGTTTGATTTGTAAAACATAGTGGGGTTTCTACACTCTCCCTCGTCTTTACTGACCTCTCTCTCTCTCTCTCTCTCTCTCTCTCTCTCTCTCTCTCTGTTTTATTTGTAAAACATAGTGGGGTTTCTACAGTCTCCCTCGTCTTTACTGACCTCTCTCTCTCTCTCTCTCTCTCTCTCTCTCTCTCTCTCTCTCTCTCTCTGTTTGATTTGTAAAACATAGTGGGGTTTCTACAGTCTCCCTCGTCTTTACTGACCTCTCTCTCTCTCTCTCTCTCTCTCTCTCTCTCTCTCTGTTTTATTTGTAAAACATAGTGGGGTTTCTACAGTCTCCCTCGTCTTTACTGACCTCTCTCTCTCTCTCTCTCTCTCTCTCTCTCTCTCTCTCTGTTTTATTTGTAAAACATAGTGGGGTTTCTACAGTCTCCCTCGTCTTTACTGACCTCTCTCTCTCTCTCTCTCTCTCTCTCTCTCTCTCTCTGTTTTATTTGTAAAACATAGTGGGGTTTCTACAGTCTCTCTCGTCTTTACTGACCTCTCTCTCTCTCTCTCTCTCTCTGTTTGATTTGTAAAACATAGTGGGGTTTCTACAGTCTCCCTCGTCTTTACTGACCTCTCTCTCTCTCTCTCTCTCTCTCTCTCTCTGTTTGATTCGTAAAACATAGTGGGGTTTCTACACTCTGCCTCGTCTTTACTGACCTCTCTCTCTCTCTCTCTCTCTCTCTCTCTCTCTCTCTCTGTTTTATTTGTAAAACATAGTGGGGTTTCTACAGTCTCCCTCGTCTTTACTGACCTCTCTCTCGCTGTTTGATTTGCAAAACATAGTGGGGTTTCTACAGTCTCCCTCGTCTTTACTGACCTCTCTCTCTCTCTCTCTCTCTCTCTCTCTCTCTCTCTGTTTGATTTGTAAAACATAGTGGGGTTTCTACACTCTCCCTCGTCTTTACTGACCTCTCTCTCTCTCTCTCTCTCTCTCTCTCTCTCTCTCTCTCTCTCTCTCTCTCTCTCTCGCTGTTTGATTTGTAAAACATAGTGGGGTTTCTACAGTCTCC
The DNA here is from genome assembly GCF_013265735.2 of Oncorhynchus mykiss. Lineage (NCBI taxonomy): Eukaryota > Metazoa > Chordata > Actinopteri > Salmoniformes > Salmonidae > Oncorhynchus > Oncorhynchus mykiss. Next base: position 16,553,674 of record NC_048579.1, read on the forward strand.
ATCATTCTCACTGGTCTCTCTCTCTCTCTCTCTCTCTCTCTCTCTCTCTCTGTTTGATTTGTAAAACATAGTGGGGTTTCTACAGTCTCCCTCGTCTTTACTGACCTCTCTCTCTCTCTCTCTCTCTCTCTCTCTCTCTGTTTGATTTGTAAAACATAGTGGGGTTTCTACACTCTCCCTCGTCTTTACTGACCTCTCTCTCTCTCTCTCTCTCTCTCTCTGTTTGATTTGTAAAACATAGTGGGGTTTCTACAGTCTCCCTCGTCTTTACTGACCTCTCTCTCTCTCTCTCTCTCTCTCTCTGTTTGATTTGTAAAACATAGTGGGGTTTCTACAGTCTCCCTCGTCTTTACTGACCTCTCTCTCTCTCTCTCTCTCTCTCTCTCTCTCTCTCTCTGTTTGATTTGTAAAACATAGTGGAGTTTCTACAGTCTCCATCATTCTCACTGGCCTCTCTCTCTCTCTCTGTTTTATTTGTAAAACATAGTGGGGTTTCTACAGTCTCCCTCGTCTTTACTGACCTCTCTCTCTCTCTCTCTCTCTCTCTCTGTTTGATTTGTAAAATATAGTGGAGTTTCTACAGTCTCCATCATTCTCACTGGCCTCTCTCTCTCTCTCTCTCTCTCTCTCTCTGTTTGATTTGTAAAACATAGTGGAGTTTCTACAGTCTCCATCATTCTCACTGGCCTCTCTCTCTCTCTCTCTCTCTCTCTCTCTCTCTCTCTCTGTTTTATTTGTAAAACATAGTGGGGTTTCTACAGTCTCCATCATTCTCACTGGCCTCTCTCTCTCTCTCTCTCTCTCTCTCTCTCTCTGTTTTATTTGTAAAACATAGTGGGGTTTCTACAGTCTCCATCATTCTCACTGGCCTCTCTCTCTCTCTCTCTCTGTTTTTTTTGTAAAACATAGTGGAGTTTCTACAGTCTCCATCATTCTCACTGGCCTCTCTCTCTCTCTCTCTCTCTCTCTCTCTCTCTCTCTGTTTTATTTGTAAAACATAGTGGGGTTTCTACAGTCTCCCTCGTCTTTACTGACCTCTCTCTCTCTCTCTCTCTCTCTCTCTGTTTGATTTGTAAAACATAGTGGGGTTTCTACAGTCTCCCTCGTCTTTACTGACCTCTCTCTCTCTCTCTCTCTCTCTCTCTCTCTGTTTGATTTGTAAAACATAGTGGGGTTTCTACAGTCTCCCTCGTCTTTACTGACCTCTCTCTCGCTGTTTGATTTGTAAAACATAGTGGGGTTTCTACAGTCTCCCTCGTCTTTACTGACCTCTCTCTCTCTCTCTCTCTCTCTCTCTGTTTGATTTGTAAAACATAGTGGGGTTTCTACACTCTCCCTCGTCTTTACTGACCTCTCTCTCTCTCTCTCTCTCTCTCTCTCTCTCTCTCTGTTTTATTTGTAAAACATAGTGGGGTTTCTACAGTCTCCCTCGTCTTTACTGACCTCTCTCTCTCTCTCTCTCTCTCTCTCTCTCTCTGTTTTATTTGTAAAACATAGTGGGGTTTCTACAGTCTCCCTCGTCTTTACTGACCTCTCTCTCTCTCTCTCTCTCTCTCTCTCTCTCTCTGTTTTATTTGTAAAACATAGTGGGGTTTCTACAGTCTCCCTCGTCTTTACTGACCTCTCTCTCTCTCTCTCTCTCTCTCTCTCTCTCTGTTTTATTTGTAAAACATAGTGGGGTTTCTACAGTCTCTCTCGTCTTTACTGACCTCTCTCTCTCTCTCTCTCTCTCTGTTTGATTTGTAAAACATAGTGGGGTTTCTACAGTCTCCCTCGTCTTTACTGACCTCTCTCTCTCTCTCTCTCTCTCTCTCTCTCTCTCTCTGTTTGATTCGTAAAACATAGTGGGGTTTCTACACTCTGCCTCGTCTTTACTGACCTCTCTCTCTCTCTCTCTCTCTCTCTCTCTCTCTCTGTTTTATTTGTAAAACATAGTGGGGTTTCTACAGTCTCCCTCGTCTTTACTGACCTCTCTCTCGCTGTTTGATTTGTAAAACATAGTGGAGTTTCTACAGTCTCCATCATTCTCACTGGCCTCTCTCTCTCTGTTTTATTTGTAAAACATAGTGGGGTTTCTACAGTCTCCATCATTCTCACTGGTCTCTCTCTCTCTCTCTCTCTCTCTCTCTCTCTCTCTCTCTCTGTTTTATTTGTAAAACATAGTGAGGTTTCTACAGCCTCCCTCGTCTTTACTCACCTCTCTCTCGCTGTTTGATTTGTAAAACATAATGGAGTTTCTACTGTCATATCAGCTCCATCACGATACTCATACTCCCCTCAACTCTGGGTCTCATCCCTGGCCTCGAACCCACATAACAAATCATAAATTTTACTCAGCTTGTAAAGTAAATAGGACCCCTGTAACCTCCAGTGCTATGAGAGGAAAATCACACTGTCCTGTATATGATTAGGCTACTCTATCTCTTGGGAAGCAGGAAGCCAGTCATGCTGTGTGTGTGTGTGTGTGTGTGTGTGTGTGTGTGTGTGTGTGTGTGTGTGTGTGTGTGTGTGTGTGTGTGTGTGTGTGTGTGTGTGTGTGTGTGTGTGTGTGTGTGTGTGTGTGTGTGTGTGTGTGTGTGTGTGTGTGTGTGTGTGTGTTTAACTATTATTGTGGGGACCAGAAGGCCTCACAAAAATAGTAAACAAACAAAACTTGACCAACTGGGGACATTTTGTTGGTCCCCACAAGGTTGAATGCTATTTAGGGTTAAGGTTAGAATTAGTGTTAGGGTTAGAATTAGAATTAGGTTTAGGGTTAGGAGCTAGGGTTAGGTTTAGGGTCAGAATCAAGGTTATAGTACATAGTATGCTAAACATTGTTAAATGATGCTAGACAGCAGGTAGCTTAGCGGTTAAGAGAGTTGAGCCAGTAATTGAAAGGTCACTTGTTTGAATCCCTGAGCCGACTAGGTGAAACATCTGTTGATGTGCCCTTGAGCAAGGCACTTAACCCCTATTGGCAACCCTGTTTTCAATATGACACCCTCCCCTTGCGGGGATAACGGCACTGAGCCTTTATCTAAAATGTTTTATCAGATTGGAGAACACATTATTTAGCTGGGATCTTAGACTATTCCTCCATACAGAATTTTTCAGATCCTTGATATCCTTCACCTGCACTTATGGACTGCCCTCTTCAATTCAAATCACAGGTTTACAATGGGGTTCAAGTCTGGAGACTAAGATGGCCATTGCAAAATGTTGATTTTGTGGTCAATTAACCATTTCTTTGTGGACTGCGATGTGTACGTGGGTTGATTTTATTGCTGGCAGATCCACTTGCGACCAAGTTTTAGCCTCCTTGCAGATGCAACCAGGTTTTTGGCTAAAATGTCCTGGTACTGAGTAAAGTTCATGATGCAGTTGACCTTAACAAGGGCCCCAGGACCAGTGGAAGGAAAATAGCCCCATAAGATCAAAGATCCACCACCATATTTTACAGTTGGTATGGGGTTATTTTCTCCTTATCACATCCTTCTTTCAACTCCAAACCCACCACTGGTGTGTGTGGCCAAAGAGCTCTATTTTCATGTCATCCAACAAATGTAAATTCCTGGAGTTTGCTAAACAGAATTTGCACTTGGATTGGAACCAGTGCTATGGTCAGATGACATAGAGCTCTTAGGCCACACACACCAGTGGTGGGTTTGGCATCAGAAGAAGGATGAAATAAACAGAAAAAATGACTTGTTAAACAAAATCTTGGAGTAATTGTATTAGTTTAAAATTAGAGAATTTGCCCTATTTTTTTATAATACAATAATACAAATAGCTCAGTATTTGTATTATTTATTTATTCAAGGGTGCCAGCAATTTACGGTCATGACTGTATATGGTCGTAAGAGGAGCTGTCAGAGCATCTACTTCCCTGTCAAATGAATTTGTTAGCTTATAGTGGACAATATCTATCGATCTTTAACTCTGAAGTTGAGATCAAAAAATGTCAAAGCGGACATTCATTGTGGATTCTATTCAACCATGACACAGGTCGTCACCATGGGGACAACAACAAACAGAACAAACCACTAGACAGTGCAGCGGGGAGAGAAGAGAGGAGATAATCCAATCCATTCCAGTAACACAACATGGATGAAAACGCCCACACCCCTGCATGGCAGCTCCCCTACAGGGAAAACTTTGTGCTGTTTCCTGTCATTTCTTTCCACAGTTTAAATGACTTAATGTTCAATAGGCTCCCCAGGGGGGGAAAAAAGAGGGACTCATTTTTATCAACTCTTTGTATATCCTTTTTTTGTTGCGCTTGAGTGGTCAGTATTGTTATGGGAAGAGTCGGAGGGGGCCCGGCCAAACTGCGTCCACAGAGGTCAGGACTTGATTCTGTGTCTTGGTCCTATAAGAAGTTTGTGTATCAAATCAAATCATGCGCATCGCTAGATATATCCATAAGACTCATACCAAGCAACTGAAGTTGGACACCTTCATACATATACTGCCTTCAGAAAGTATTCATACACCTTAACATTTTGTTGTTCCACATTTTGTTGTGTAATGGCCTTAATTCAAAATGGATTAAGTAGATGTTTTTCTCACCTACCTACACACAATACCCCATAATGACAAAGTGAAAACATGTTTTTAGAAATGTTTGGAAATGTATTGAAAATTAAATACATAAATATCTAATTTACATAAGTATTCGCACCCAAGTCTCTAAGAGCTTTCCACACATGGATTGTGCAACATTTGCCCATTATTCTTTGCAAAATTATTCAAGCTCTGTCACATTGGTTGTTGATCATTGCTAGACAACCATTTTCAGGTCTGGCCATAGATTTTCAAGTAGATTTAACTCAACCACTCAGGAATATTCACTGTCTTCTTGGTAAGCAACTCCAGTGTACGTAGAGCTGACCTTGTGTTTTAGGTAACCTTCCTGAATTAATCTCTCCGTGTGTGGAGGTAAGTAGACTGAACCAGGTTTTTCTGTAGAATTTTGCCTGTGCTTAGCTCTATTCTGTTTCTTTTTTATCCTGAAAAACTCCTCAGTCCTTAACGATTATAAGCATACCCATAACATGATGCAGCCACAAATATGCTTGACAATATGGAGAGTGGTACTCAGCTAACATATGGAATTTTAAGATGGTCATGCTATGAATCACTTAACTATTTGATGTTGAATGTTAGGCCCCCTTTAGAAAATCAGAAAAATATATTGAACAATTATTTAATTAAATATTACATTTGGCTTTTACTACTATAGCCCATAAGTTTGAAGTGTCTGTCCTATATCTAGGAGATATAAGAAATCTCAGGAAATATTTTAGTTTTTTGGACACAAAACTCCCTCCATAATTCCATTTGTTTGTATGGGTTACCATCAGATGAGTCCCGTGACACTTGTGGGGGTCGGAGAACACCATCTTGTTTGTGACAGTTTCCCCTTTCCACAGTGGGATCATATTAGTTTGTAATGCTGCAGGTTTTAGTTTTTCCATTTTTGTTTTGAGGTTGGACTTCAGCACATATAGCTCATTAGCGCACTGATTGGTGTCACCTCGTTAGTCAGTATTGTGTTACACCTGTGCTGGTTGCCATCTCGTTAGTGGCAAGGTGTTTCACCTGTGCAGGTTCAGGTGTTATTTAAGAGTGGCTGGTCCAGTGTTCTTATTTTGATTTCTGGACAAACAATGCTTTCTGATTTATGTTTGCTTAAAGTCTTTAAGTTTGGTGTATAAAATTGAGCACACAGCCATGTAAGCTCCATAGACAAACACTGGCAGCAGAATGGCCTTAATGAAAAGCTCAGTGACTTTCAACATGGCACCGTCATAGGATGCACCTTTCCAACAATTCAGTTAGTCAAATTTCTGCCCTGCTACAGCTGCCCTGGTCAACTGTAAGTGCTGTTATTGTGAAGTGGAAACGTCTAGGAGCAACAATGGCTTGGCCTTGAAGTGGTGGGCCACACAACCTCACCGAACAGGACTACTGAGTGCTGAAGCACGTAGTGCGTAAAATGAGTCTGTCCTCGGTTGCAACACTCACTACTGAGTTCCAAGCTGCCACTGGAAACAACGTCAGCACAAGAACTGTTCGTTGGGGGGGCCATTTCTTGTTTCAGCACAACAATGCCCCATTGCATAAAGCGAGGTCCATACAGAAATGGTTTGTCGAAATCGGTGTGGAAGAACTTGATTGGCCTGCATAGAGCCCTGACTCCCTCAAACACTTTTGGGTGAATTGGAACGCTGACTGCAAGGCAGGACTAATCGCCCAACATCACTAATGCTTTTGTGGCTGAATGGAAGCAAGTCCCCGCAGCAATGATCCAACATCTAGCGGAAAGCCTTCCCAGAAGAGTGGAGGCTGTTATAGCAGCAAAGGGGGGACCAACTCCATATTAATGCACATGTTGGATTGAGATGTTTGAGCAGGTGTCCACATACTTTTGGTCATGTATATGTACTGTCACATTATGAAAAATAATTATTGTGTGAAGCTTGTCATTTGTAATAAGTGTTAAGAATGATTCAGATATAAATCATTGCGCTGTGTTTGCAAGTTGGCTACAGGCACTCCTGTACATGGTAACGGACACAAACCACCAGTATCGCTGATTAGTACTGATCAGTTTAAAAATTCATTTTAAAAACTACATGTGCAAGGAGTCTGATAGTTGATAAACAAAAATAACAACTTTTAATTGACTAAACAGTGTCTATGATGACATGTCCTCTCTACTCCCTGCAATAATTGAATGACAACCCAATTTACAGTACATGCAATCATTAAAAAATGTTTATTAGGCCCCCTCAAGCCTAATTTATTCATAAAACACTAATTGTAAGCTTTTACGGTGGCACTGGCCACCAATCACACTAATTCCGCTTGCAGCTCATCAAATGTTGAGGGCACTAAAACCCTTCAGATAATTATCTCTTCTAATGGGCCTTTAAAAATGGCTTCCCCCTTTAGGTAATCTGTTGAATTTGCTATGGCATTAATATATAAATCTCATTGACAGCATGTCATAGCTTCCTGCTCTGGTTTAGCAAGCAGAGCAGAGTGAGCTGGGTTCACAAGGGCCATGGCTCAGCATTACGTAAGCGTCTTTCTGGCGTATCATATCTCACTATGATTTATCCTGACTCCAGGCAGCCGTGTCCGTTGTGTAATGGCCAGACGCTATCCCCAAGAACACCTTGCTCTCCCTTAGCCATTTTGTAACCCAGATCGCCTTCTTTAAAGGCCCTGTGCAGTCGAAAAACATGATTTGCCTGAGTTTTCTATATATTTCCTCACTATGAGTTTGGAATAGTAATGTGAAATTGTGATAAGGTTGAGAATGCCCTTTTAGTGTAAGAGCTGTTTGAAAAGAACACCTGCAATTTCAGCCTGTTTTAGATGGATGGAGTTTTGGCCTGGTGACATCACCAGGCAGTAAATTAGTTATAGAGTTCCAAACCTCTCTGGCAACAAAAGCTAGTTTTTAGTTTTTCCTCCCCACTCAGACCACTCCCAGACAGTCCTAGCAAAATATTTGCTTTAGAAATTGCTCTTTGCTAAGAAGCTATTTGTGAAAACAATCACTTAATTCTCACCCATAAAGTATTTAATATTGAGATAAAAATGGCTGCATTGGACTTTTAATTGACCATAAACCACTGATTTGGTCATGGAGGCTAGTCTACAGCAAATGGAATACCAGAGGTAAGCAGAAACATTCTCAATTTCACAGAGAGTATGTGTTGTAAGTATAAATGTTAGAGGGACATTGGCATCCTTTATCCACAACGAACAGGCTATATTTGAGCTGGTTGATGCAGTAATCATTATTTAATTTAAAAAATGGGCATGTTTGATTGGATGCTGATGCCAAATAGTTAGCCATCTGTGCTGAGGCAAATTCATTCTATTCTTACATTTCAATATTACTGTAGGCTTTTACACACCGGAGGCGGAATGCAATTTTCTTAGGGCTGCGAGGGAGCTCCAGGCCACATCTCTTTGCAACAAAATGGTCAGAAATGTTTAACATGGGCATCCAGTCAAACAAAAGTATCAAATTATTTCCATTGGGAAATTACTAATTTGTCTAAAACATATTAACATAATAGCAATATTTCCATTGCAAGTTCATGTTTAAAAGAAAAAAACATTTGTCACTAAGTTTGAGTGCAAAGTATTTTCAATTTGATTCGCCTGGAGGTCTCCTGGCCACCTTGGCATGTTCCCAGGTGGCATGTTCCCAGGGGGCCAGTGGAAGGGAAGGTATGGTGCACCACAGCGGCAGCACAAAGATGAGTCATCAGCATGTCACCTGCTCAGAACAGGGGAGTGGAGGGTCACAGTAACGCTTCACTAACTCCCCATCTACAAGTCGCAGCTTCCATTTCATTAAACCAGGTAGAGGATAATGTGCTCTTTCCTATTCAGGCTCATTTTGCTAATGTAAAAAGTTGAAGAGGAAGTGAAGAGGGACTCGTCATCTCATATGGCATCCCGCTTTTTGGATGCTTAATACTTTTAGTGTGTCCTTGAACTCTTTACAACCCCCTAATGTAAGGCTTTTTTTGTCAAGAGAAGAATGTGTTCGGAGAAAATAGATACATTTTATCTGAAGTTGGTCTATTTAAAACATCCTCATATGTCTAGGTTTCATGCATTAGGGAAAAGCAAACTATATCAGCCCACCATTTCATGAATCCCCATCTGACATGACCCTGAATGTCAAGTTCACTGGAACAACTACATGATTAGAACAATGGAGTAATTCGCTAAATGGAATAAGTGCCAAGCTAACAAGCAATGTGAGGAGCAGGATGATGCACATTGCTGATCACGTCGGTCTACAGGTCAGGATCCCTTCTCCTTCAGTGTACAGTGCCTTCGGAAAGTATTCAGAACCCTTGACTTTTTCCACATTTTGTTACGTTACAGTCTTATTATTTTTCCTCATCAATCTACACACAATACCCCATAATGACAATACAAAAATAGTTTTTTTAGAAATGTCTGCAAATTTATTACATATAAAAAACTAAAATATCATATTTAAATAAGTATTCAGACCCTTTACTCTGTACTTTGCTGAAGCACCTTTAGCAGCAATTACAACATTGAGTCTTCTTGGGATTGACGCTACAAGTTTGGCACACCTGTATTTGGGGAGTTTCTCCCATTCCACTCTGCAGATCCTCACAAGCTCTGTCAGGTTGGAGGGGAGTGTTGTTCCATAGCTATTTTCAGGTCTCTCCAGAGATGTTAGATCGGGTTCAAGTCCGGGCTCTGGCTGGGCCTTTCAAGGACATTCAGAGACTTGTCCCGAAGCCACTCCTGCTTTATCTTGGCTATGTGCTTAGGGTCGTTGTCCTGTTGGAAGGTGAACCTTGCCCCAGTCTGAGGTCCTGAGTGGTCCTGAGGTTTTCATCAAGGATCTCTCTGTACTTTGTTCCGTTCATCTTTGCCTCGATCCTGACTAGTCTTCCAGTCCCTGCCACTGAAAACATCCCCACAGCACAATGCTACCACCACCATGCTTCACGATAGGGATGGTGCCAGGTTTCCTCCAGACGTGGCGCTTGGCATTCAGGCCAAAGAGCTCAATCTTGGTTTCATCAGACCAGAGAATCTTGTTTCTCATGGTCTGAGGGTCTTTAGGTGCCTTTTGGCAAACTCCAAGCTGGCTGTCATGTGCCTTTTTACTGAGTAGTGGCCTCTGTCTGGCCAGTCTACCATAAAGGCCTGATTGGTGGAGCTGCAGAGATGGTTGTCCCTCTGGAAGGTTCTCCCATCTACACAGAGGAGCTCTAGAGCTCTGTCAGAGTGACCATCGGGTTCTTGGTCACCTTCCTGACCAAGGTCTTTCTCCCCTGACTGGTCAGTTTGGCTAGGCGGCCATCTCTAGGAAGAGCCTTGGTGGTTCCAAACTTCTTCCATTTAAGAACGATGGAGGCCACTGTGTTCTTGGGGACCTTCAATGTTGCAGACATTTTTTGGTATCCTTCCCCAGATCTGTGCCTCGACACAATTCTGTCTCGGAGCTCTACAGACAAGTCCTTCAACCTCATGGCTTGGTTTTTGCCCTGACATGTTTTGTCAACTGAGGGACCTTATATAGACAGGTGTATGTCTGTCCAAATCATGTCCAATTAATTGCATTTTCCACATTTACCACAGGTGGACCCCCAATCAAGTTGTAGAAACATCTCAAGGATGATAAATGCAAACAGGATGCACCTGAGTTCAATTTCGAGTATCATAGCAAAGGGTCTGAATACTTATGTAACTAAGGTTTTAATTGCCAAAAAAATGTGCAAATCTTTTTGTGTTGTCATTATGGGGTTGTGTGTGTACAGTGGATTTCTGAGTATTTTTATTTATTTAATACATTTTAGAATAAGGCTGTAATGTAACAAAATGTGGAAAAAGTCCAGGGGTCTGAATACTTTCCGAAGGCACCGTAACTGTAAAAGCTGCGTTTAGACAGGCAGCCTAATGCTGATATTTTTTTCCACTAATTGGACTTTTGACCATTTTCTCATCAGATCTTTTACAGAGCTGATCTGATTGATCAAAATACCAATTAGTTATACTTGTACTTTGGATACTTAATTAAGTATATTTTAGAAATTACATATACTTTTGATACTTAAGTTTATTTAAAGTCAAATACTTTAAGACTTTTACTCAAGTAGAATTTTACTGGGTGACTTTGACTTTTACTTGAGTAATTTTTCATTAAGGTATCTTTACTTTCACTCAAGTATGACAAATGAATTATTTTCCCCCCACATAGCCAAAGATTAGCTCTGTGGTGCCATCCAGTGCCGGTCATCCGGTGTGTAATGTGAATGCACAGTAATGAGTCTGAGTCTACTCTGGCTTTAATTGCCCCTTCCTACCTACTGTGTGTGTGTGTGTGTGTGTGTGTGTGTGTGTGTGTGTGTGTGTGTGTGTGTGTGCATGCATGTGATGGCGGTTCCCCTTCTCGTTACTTGACAGTGAGATGAACCTGGATTAAATGTTATAATTTGTGGACATGATAATTTATGGACAATACAATTATCATACATAGACTCATACAACAGTATAATACTGCATGCAACTGGATTCAAAGAGAGGAAGACATTTTGTATTCATCCTTCTTCCCCCCCCCCCCCCCCCCCCCCCCCCCAGTCTAAAAACCCTATAAAGCTATGCATGGCCTACTGCTTCTTTGGCAAACTGTTTTTCCAAAAGGAAACTTTTTTTCTGCTGATACAGCACAGTTGAGGGGAAATGGAATACATCAGCAAATGTATCAAACTTTTCTTGGATCATCATCTCGAGGCCTCTTGACACAATCATTATGATGCATTGGGTAGCCCAAGGCAGTACGTGATGAGTGAGGAGGTGTCATTCGATTTGAATATGGGGGAGGTCTAACACTGTAATTGTAATATGAGCTCCCTGTGAATACAATTTTCCTCAAACTCCCATTTATCCAATGTTATTTCCCCTCTGAACAATAGCACATTTCACAGAACTACCCACGAAGGAGGGAGGGCTCTCAGGGGATGAAGACTTCAATATTTGCCTAAAATGGCGGGACAGTGGGCGAGAGATGTCGTGATTTAGAAAAAGGCGGCGAGTCTTTGTTTCTGACAATTTATCTTTTTGACACCTCATAAAGGTTTCCCGAAAACAACTCATATTATTCCAACATCATCCCTCACCCGTGGAGTTATGTGTATCAATGTGAGGAAGGATCTGGTGCTTAAGCAGTTTGACTTTAGCAAGACAGAGTATCGTCCCACTACCTGGACTTATTCCCTTTTGGTTCGGGCACAGTCGTGTGTGTGTTACGTTCCCCAGTTTCTGTGTTGTTGTGGGTTTGTATGGGCTAGGCCCAAGAATGCCCATATTTAGTGAATGTCGCAGGGGGTAGGCCAGTCCTGTACTGTAGCGTCTTTGTCCTCTATTGTTTTGAAGCCCTCAATGCTCACTCTGTGGTCGGGGAACGTGACCTCTCTTTGCAGGGTGCAGCTTGAGGCCTATGGCATGGATCCTCTCCAAGATCTCCCTCAGTGCCTCGAAGGCAGCATCAAAGTCCAGCCCATGTACCAGCACATTTTCCAGGTTCACTAAACAGCATTCAGGGGACAAGCCAGCCAGTACGTTCAAATGTTGCTGGGGCGTTGCATAGTCTGAACAGAATGGTCTTGAACTGCCACTGGTCCAAAGAACCATGGGGATCCCACCACCAAGTCAATGGACTCATCCATCCGGGACAGTGGTGTTGAAGTCCTTGACAGTTATGTCATTCACCTGGCGGTAGTCCACACAGTTCCTCCATGTCCCTTCCTTCTTTTGGACCAACACCACTGGGAAGGCCCAGGGGCTGTCTGAGGGTTCAATAATATCAGTTGCGAGCATGTCTTGCAGATTCTGATCTGCAATGGCCTGCTATCTAGTTGGGGGGGCGAGAGTGGGCTGGCGTCGCCTGTATTGATTCGGTGCTGCACCAGATGAGTACACCCAACTTCTCCAGGGGTGGTGGTGAAGCTGTGGCGGAACTCAAACAGCAGATCCCAAAGGCAAAGTTGTTGTTCTGGCTCCATGCCTTCGCAGTTCTTCTCCTAAATTGACTGAATCACTTCACCAGCGACGAGCTCTGCAGTCTGTGACCAGGGGGGATAGAGGCCGACTGGGTGAGCACTGCAGGGCATGGTACTTGGTCAGGTGGCTTATGAGTCCATGTAGGACCCCTGGGGGGGTCACAGTTTGGATGGCTGTGGGAAAAGGAGTTGAGTCAGGCTGGGCATGGGGTAGGCTGGTGTAAACACATCCACAGGGTGCTGTACACTGGGGGGGTGGCACAGGTTCAGTGCCTGCTAATGGGGGTGAGATTCTTGCTTCCAAAGGTCAAGGTTACGATAGGACTAGCGTCTGGAGGGTCTCTGTGAGAGCTCCAGTGGGAACGATTGTGTCTTGGGGATGCTATGTTGGACCGGTGGGGTTGGCTCTCGACCTGTTGCACCACAGCAGCAGTAGTAGGAGCAGGGGAAGGCCCAAGACTCATGGTAGGACAGCCATAAAAGGTTATCACCTCAGCTCGAAGATCCAGCTGTCCACCCGCCCTTTGCAGGAAGTCACTCGTGACAGTGACCATTTGGACACCGACAGCCCAGAAGTAGGTGTGGGGGGGTCAATAAGTTAGGGTGGATCAGTGTAATGGAGCCTGTATCAATGAGGGCCTCCACGCTCTGGCAGTGGTGTAAAGTACTTTAGTAAAAATACTTTAAAGAACTACTGTACTGTACTTTACTATTTATATATATTTTTACAAATGTTACTTTTACTTCACTACATTCCTAAAGAAAATAATGTACTTTTTACTCCATACATTTTCCTGACACCCAAAAGTACTTTTAAATGCTTAGCAGGACAGAAAATGGTCCAGTTCACACACTTATCAAGAGAACATCCCTGGTCATCCCATGCCTCTGATCTGGCGAATTCACTAAACACAAATGCTTTGTTTATAAATTATGTCTGAGTGTTGGAGTGAGCCCCTGGCTATCCATACATTTAAAAAACAAACCGCCTGGTTTGCTTAATGTAGGGATTTGTTTTTATTATTCTTACTTTTACTTTTACATTTGACACTTAAGTATATTTTAGCAATTAAAAGTACTTTTGATACTTAAGTATATTTAAAACCAAATACTTTTAGACTTTTACTCATGTAGTATTTTACTGGAGGACTTTTACTTGAGTCATTTTCTATTAAGGTATCTTTACTGTTACTCAAGTATGACATTGGTTACTTTTCCACCACTGGCCTCCTATTTGTACAGGTATCCAATGAGGGGGTGATGGGGGGGCAGGCCGGACACTATTCACCAGTGGTAGTCTCTCTGTGGGTTTTTGGTGTGGAGCCCAGTCTTTCCACTACTGCACTGGGCCCATCCCGTTTCCTGAACGTTGTGGATCTGGAGTGGCTCTAGATTCCACGAGGATGCAATATCTGATCTGGTAGTCTTTCTGGCTACAGTGGCAGCAGAATTGGCATGACACATTCGTTGATCCACCATCAGGTTGGGGTAGGTGTCGTGTTGAGGTTCTGTCTGCCACTAGTCAAGGTGGGGTGCTTGGAAGTTTCACCTGGTACGTTTGGGAGTGGGGTCTCCCACCTGAGGTTGCCTGCACTTCTCTGAGGACTTCCTCGACGGTCAGAGCCTTCATTAGTGCCACCTCTAGCATCTCTGGTCCTCTGAGGTGTTAGCTGATGAAAGCCTTTGTAGCAATGGTCATGACAACGCTGTCTGAGAAGTGGGGATATCCTTTTTCGCTGGGCTTCCCCTTCCAGTGACATAGCCAACTCTAATGCTCTCTCTGTAATGGAACCTGTTAGCTGCAGCCACAAACTAGGCTTTGAAGGCTTCCCATGATGCTTTTCCATTAAACTAGCTATTGTCAAGGAAAATAGAGACCACCATAGAAAATATAATCTGTCTATTTAGACAACTGCCTCAAACTGAGCTATCTAATAATAAGTTGGTGGGTGCTTATATTTGTCCTATTTCACACATGTATTATATGCATGTGTAAATGTGTTTTTTATATCCCAACTCACCCTGAGACACACTCAGAGAGTGGGGTCCCAGCCAGGGTATGCCATTATCAACAGCAACTAGGGTTAAGCACCTTGCTCAAGAGCACATTAGCAGATTTGTTCACATTGCCAGCTCAGGGATTTAAACTGGCAACCTTTTTATTGCTGGCCCTAATGCTCTAACTGCTAGACTACTTGCCAATGAATTAACCTCTAGTTGCACACTGTGTTGACTAGTGAGATTCTGTGCTATATGTCTCTCTGTCAGCTCATAAATGCAATAGCATGGTGTCAGGGTGAGCTGATGAATCTTTCATCTGTAATTAACTTGTCTGCCCATAGGCAGTAGGTACCAACCTCATTGGGGGAGATGCTTTCTCTAATGTCTAAATTACTCACCTCTCTTATTCACAGTGTTCTTCTTAGGCTATCATCTTATCCAGTATGTAGGGTATACTTTAATCTAACAAGCGCATGTAGCTAATTGTCAATTAAAACATTTAAAATTTGCTTGGGTAACATGGAATTGGGCAAATATGTTGAAAGGATTGTAAATAAACTTAAACTGAACATTGCTTATGTTATTGTATGCAGTGGCTAGTTTAACAAAACCACAGTGTGGATTACAACCGCTCCTTGTCAATAGACTGCTTTCAAGGCAAGTAAACAATATCTTTCTGTAAAATCGTTGATCTATCGCTTTAAATGCAGTGGTGAAAAAAAAAAAATTGTTATACTTGAGTAAAACTAAAGATACCTTAATAGAAAATGACTCAAATAAAAGTGAAAGTCACCCAGTAAAATATTACTTGAGTGAAAGTCTAAAAGTATCTGGCTTTAAATGTACTTAAGTACATTGGTAGAACAATTACTTAATTGTCATACTTGAGTAAAATTAAAAAGTAAATACTATACATTAAATTCCTTATATTAAGCAAACCAGAAACTATTCAACAGAAACACAGGATTGCCTCCCACTCTGTAACACAACACTAATATCCTATCCATGATTCAAATAGGATTCAAATAGGATCAACAGTAATACATTCCATTTCAATCTTGCTCCAGGCTCTTTTCGCCTCTCCTCCATTCGTCTCCCTGTGAAGACTACACACAAACATTGCCTGTTTGGCCTGAACGCATGTTGTTATCATAAAGCTGCATTGTTCTTTGGATTCCATGTTTAAAACTACAGTTCACTGCATTGTGTTTCACATCAGCACCTCCGCATCTGGCCTCCATCCCCAATGATTTGACCTGAAAAACTCCTGTGGGCGAGAGCTTACATGCAACTCGAATAAGAAAATACTTCACAAGCAATCAAACATCCACTGACCAAAACATAGCAGAAAGTGATTGAATCAATGGAAATTCCGTATTCCTACCTGGTGTTTAGGAGTTGTCCATTTCAGTCGATTAGCAGACACTCCTATCCAGAGCGAATTACAAGAGCAACTACGTTTAAGTGCCTTGCTCAAGGGCACAATGGCAGATGTTTTCACTTGGTTAGGTCGGGGATTTTGAACCAGAATCCTTTTAGTTACTGGCCCAACTCACTTAACCACTAGACTGCCTTTGCACTTGCAATACAAACACAAATACCACGTTTCTCGTTTATCTCTCCAAGTGTTTTTTCTATAGTAACTTTCAGCCTCCGAGGACGTTAACATATGGAGTTGGATAATTTAATTAAAGGATACAAATCTGACTGGGTCCTAGGGACTGCTGTGTGGAAGGAAAAGAAAGAGAAAAACCATCCACACTTCATTTGCATGACTAGGTGAGGCCTGTTTCATGTTATGGGAGTGAGAGTTTGGCTCAGCAGTTCAGCAGTAGTTTTAATTGATATGCTGTACCATCACACTAGGAATAGTACATTCTTTTGGGTGGAATTATGTATTTGGCGTATCCCGTGAACATCTAACATACAATAGGTCTGCTGAATTCCCCACACAATTTCATAATTTGTGGTGATGTGAATCACACCGATCATAAAAAATAAAAAAAACATTATTCCTTATCCACAGTTAGCACTCATTTATAAATGGCAGAGTGATACCTATCTTCCCATGCATGTAAGAATAACTTATAACTCCCATGGTGTTTGAAGGAGGGAACACCATCCAAGGTTGTGCAAGAAGACACGTGTAGGGTGTCCAACCATTCTACTTAGAGTGGGTGAAAACGCACTTGGTGACTCAATTTCACTTCCTTCTGTTATAAAATGCATTTTACCAAGATAAATATGATTCTTCATGTTCTGAATCATTCAGTGGTGTCTTTCTCTAACACAGGGATTCCCAAGCTAGGTCCTGGGGCCCCTCCTGGTTTTTGCCCTAGCACTACACAGCTAATTCCAGTAACCAAAGCTTGATGATGAGTTGGTTATTTGAATCAGCTATGTAGTGCTAGGGCAAAAAACAAAACATGCACCCAGAACCAAGTTTGGGAATTCCTGCTCTAACATATATATGTTTTGTTTTTATTTAACTAGGCAAATCAGTTAAGAACACATTCTTATTTACAATGACAGATTAGGAACAGTGGGTTAACTGCCATGTTCAGGGGCAGAACAACCGATTTTTACCTTGTCAGCTCAGGGATTTGCTTTATCAACCTTTTAGTTACTGGCCCAATGCTCTAACCACTAGGCTACCTGCCGCCCCATGCTCTAACCACTAGGCTACCTGCCGCCCCATGCTCTAACCACTAGGCTACCTGCAGCCCCATGCTCTAACCACTAGGCTACCTGCCGCCCCATGCTCTAACCACTAGGCTACCTGCCGCCCCATGCTCTAACCACTAGGCTACCTGCCGCCCCATGCTCTAACCACTAGGCTACCTGCCGCCCCATGCTCTAACCCTAGGCTACCTGCCGCCCCATGCTCTAACCGCTAGGCTACCTGTCGCCCCATGCTCTAACCACTAGGCTACCTGCCGCCCCATGCTCTAACCACTAGGCTACCTGTCGCCCCATGCTCTAACCACTAGGCTACCTGTCGCCCCATGCTCTAACCACTAGGCTACCTGTCGCCCCATGCTCTAACCACTAGGCTACCTGCCGCTCCATGCTCTAACCACTAGCATTATATCCAAAAGGTCAGATGTCGTAATCTAATACATTCGATAATAAGCACCAAGCTCTGTTGACAGGGCTGTGCCGCTTTCTCGCAGAAATTTCAAGAATTTACATGTTGTGGTGGTAATCTGCAAAGTTGTTTCCACGCATCACAAAAAGCTAAATCAGTGCCTTGAGCTGAATTACATTTAAAAAAATGTATATAATAAAAAGCTTGCACTACACTCAGCGCTCCTTTGACATTTCTGTCACGAGTCCGACCGAGGGTGTTTCCCTTTCCCGGGCAGGTGGCGCTCGGCGGTCGTCGTCACCGGCCTATTAGCTGCCACTGATTGTTTTTCCTTCCCCTCCTTGTATGTTGAGTGGTAGCACCTGTGAATGTTTAATTAGTTTGTCTTTATTAGACAGCCGGCCCGCCTGGTTGTTGTACGGGATTATTTCTATGTAAACCTTCGGCTCTGTGGTATAGGCACGTGTTAGTGTCCGGTCGGGATTGTTTCCCATTGTACATTTTGATTTCCCTGTGTTTTGGGAACGTAACGTCTTTGTGAGCACCCTGTGGTGCATTGGTGCGATTAAAAGACGCGCAGCATTGAACTCTCTGTCTCCTGCATTTGACTCCACACCCACGACACCCGGAGCATTACAGAATCCCGCACCTATCAAATTGATGGAGTCAGCAGGAGCAGCAGCCAACCCTCTCCCATCGATGGAGGAACGGGTTCTCCACCACACCACCGTCCTTCATCGGATCGGATCCGCGATGGATCAAGTGATGGAGAGAATGGACAGATGGGAGAGGAGTGGGCTCCTCTCTCCACCTTCGGCACCCACGGTTCCGGACTCCCCATCTCACGACTCCAGCACCCTCCGTCAGACGCTACCGAGGGCTTATGATGGAGCGGCGGCGGGTTGCCAGGGGTTTCTGCTCCAGCTGGAGCTATACCTGGCCACCATCAGACCCACTCCCTCAGGAGAAGAGAGGGTGAGTGTCCTCATCTCCTGCCTCACGGGTCGTGCCCTGGAATGGGCGAACGCGGTCTGGAATGGTCCAGACTCAGCGCGGGAGCACTACCCAGAGTTTTCCCGTCGCTTCCGCGCCGTGTTTGATCACCCTCTAGACGGCCGAGCGGCGGGAGAACGACTATTTCACCTCAGGCAGGAGAGGAGAAGCGCCCAGGATTACGCGCTGGAGTTCCGGACCTTGGCAGCCGGATCTGGGTGGAACGACAGGGCCCTCATGGACCACTACAGGTGTAGTCTCCGAGAGGATGTCCGCCGGGAGTTAGCGTGTCGGGACACCACTCTGTCACTGGATCAGCTGATTGACATGTCCATTCGACTGGATAATCTGCTGGCTGCCCGCGGGCGTTCAGAGAGGGTCCTGTGCGTTCCACCACCCAGCCCCTCCGCTCCCATTCCGATGGAGTTGGGAGGGGCTGCGCCGAGGGGTACCGGAGGAGGAGGCCTTCCCTGCACCAACTGTGGTCGGAGAGGACACACGTCTGATCGGTGCTGGGGGGGGTCCGTCTGGGAGTAGAGATGGCAGGCGGAACGCTTCTCGGTCACCCCAGGTGAGTCAGCATCAAACTCACCCAGAAACCCCTGTTGGCCACATGTTTGTCTTAACTTTTTTCCTTCGCTTTTTTCCCTCTTCCCAGCATAGGGCGCTCGTCGATTCAGGCGCAGCTGGGAACTTTATGGATCGCGGACTCGCCCTTAAGTTAGGGGTTCCGCTGGTGCCGATAGATTCTCCTTTCCCCGTGCACTCCCTAGATAGCCGGCCATTAGGGTCAGGGATGGTCAGGGAGACCACGGTCCCACTGGACATGGTGACGCAGGGGAATCATAGGGAGCGTATCAGTTTCTTTATTATTGACTCGCCTGCGTTTCCAGTGGTGCTGGGGACTCCCTGGCTGGCCCGGCACAATCCTAAAATTTCGTGGAAACAGGGGGTTCTCCAGGGGTGGTCAGAGGAGTGTTCTGGAAGGTGTTTGGGAGTTTCCATCGGTGCCACGTCGGTGGAGAGTCCAGACCAGGGTTCCACGGTGTGCATTCCCCCCGAGTATGCCGATTTGGCAATCGCTTTCAGTAAAGTGAAAGCGACTAAATTACCACCTTATCGACCGGGAAGGGATTGTACGATAGATCTCCAGATAGACGCTGCGCTTCCCAAGAGTCACGTGTACCCGCTGTCCCAGGAGGAGACGTTGGCAATGGAGACATATGTCACGGAGGCGCTGGGACAGGGGTACATTCGGTCCTCCATTTCACCCGTCTCCTCAAGTTTCTTTTTTGTGAGGAAAAAGGAGGGAGGCTTGCGTCCGTGTATCGATTATAGAGGTCTAAACGCCATCACAGTGGGGTATAGTTACCCTCTACCTCTCATCGCTATGGCGGTGGAATCGTTCCACGGAGCGCAGTTCTTCACAAAACTGGATCTCAGGAGCGCGTATAGTTTGGTGCGTATTCGGAAGGGAGACGAGTGGAAAACCGCATTTAGTACTACATCAGGCCACTATGAGTACCTCGTCATGCCGTATGGGTTAAAGAATGCTCCAGCCGTTTTCCAATCCTTTGTAGACGAGATTCTCAGGGACCTGTGCGGGCAGGGAGTGGTGGCTTATATCGATGACATTCTGATCTACTCGGCCACTCACACCGCGCATGTGTCTCTGGTGCGCAAGGTGCTTGGTAGACTGCTGGAGCATGACCTATACGTCAAGGCTGAGAAATGCGTGTTCTCTAAACGAGCCATCTCTTTTCTGGGATATCGCATTTCCACCTCGGGGGTAGTGATGGAGGGTGACCGCATTAGGGCCGTGCGTAATTGGCCGACTCCGACCACGGTAAAGGAGGTGCAGCGTTTTCTGGGTTTTGCCAACTACTACCGGAGGTTTATCCGGGGTTTTGGCCAGGTAGCGGCTCCCATCACCTCACTGCTGAAGGGGGGCCCGGTGCGTTTGCAGTGGTCAGCAGAGGCGGACGGAGCATTCAACAAGTTGAAGGCGCTGTTTACTGATGCGCCCGTGTTGGCGCATCCGGACCCCTCTCTAGCATTCATAGTGGAGGTGGACGCGTCCGAGGCTGGGGTGGGTGCCGTGCTATCACAGCGCTCGGGTACGCCACCAAAACTCCGACCCTGCGCTTTCTTCTCAAGGAAGCTCAGCCCAGCGGAGCGTAACTATGATGTGGGGGACCGGGAGTTGCTAGCGGTGGTTAGAGCTCTGAAGGTGTGGAGACACTGGCTTGAGGGGGCTAAACACCCCTTTCTCATCTGGACCGACCACCAGAATCTGGAGTATATTCGGGCAGCTAGGAGACTTAACCCACGTCAGGCAAAGTGGGCCATGTTCTTCACCCGGTTCCGATTTACTTTGTCTTATAGACCGGGCTCCCAGAACGTGAAGGCTGACGCACTGTCCCGCCTTTATGACACGGAGGATGGGTCCACCGAACCTACTCCCATCCTTCCCGCCTCGAAGCTGGTAGCCCCAGTGGTATGGGAGGTGGACTCGGACATCGAGCGGCCGTTACGGGCTGAACCTGCGCCTCCTCAGTGTCCAGCGGGGCGAAGGTACGTGCCGCTTGGTGTTCGGGACAAACTGATTCGGTGGGCTCACGTCCTACCCTCCTCGGGTCACCCTGGGGTGACGAGGACAGTGGGGAGCCTTCAGGGGAGGTATTGGTGGCCTACGTTGGCTAAGGACGTTAAGGGTTAGGTCTCCTCCTGTTCAGTGTGCGCTCAGAGTAAGGCTCCTAGGCACCTTCCTAGAGGGAAGCTACAACCCCTCCCTGTTCCACAGCGGTCATGGTCACATCTGTCCATAGATTTCCTAACCGATCTCCCGCCGTCTCAGGGGAACACCACGGTTCTGGTAATTGTGGATCGGTTCTCTAAGTCCTGCCGTCTCCTCCCGTTGCCCGGTATCCCGACAGCCCTACAGACTGCGGAGGCGTTATTCACCCATGTCTTCCGGCACTACGGGGTGCCGGAGGACATCGTTTCTGATCGGGGCCCCCAATTCACGTCCCGGGTATGGAGAGCGTTCATGGAACGTTTGGGGGTCTCTGTCAGCCTGACCTCCGGTTATCACCCCGAGAGTAATGGGCAGGTGGAGAGAGTGAACCAGGAGGTGGGTAGGTTTCTGCGGTCGTATTGCCAGGATCGGCCAGGGGAGTGGGCACGATACATTCCCTGGGCTGAAATGGCTCAGAACTCACTACGCCACTCCTCTACTAACGTGTCCCCTTTTCAGTGTGTGTTGGGGTACCAGCCGGTCCTGGCACCATGGCATCTGAGCCAGACCAAGGCTCCTGCGGTGGAGGAATGGGTACAGCTCTCCAAGGAGACCTGGAGGGCCGTCCAGGAATCTCTACGACAAGCGAGTGGACGGCAGAAGAGGAGTGCTGACCGCCACCGCAGTGAGGCCCCCGTGTTTGTACCGGGGGACAGGGTCTGGCTCTCGACCCGAAACCTACCTCTCCGCTTGCCCTGCCGGAAGCTGGGTCCGCAGTGTGTAGGGCCCTTTAAAGTCCTGAGGAGGATAAACGAGGTGTGTTATCGATTACAACTCCCTTCCTATTATCGTATTAACCCCTCGTTTCATGTGTCTCTCCTCAGGCCGGTGGTAGCTGGTCCCCTGCAGGACAGTGAGGTACCGGAGGTCCCTCCCCCCCCGCTGGACATCGAGGGGTCCCCGGCGTACACGATCCGGGCCATTCTGGACTCGAGACGCCGGGTGAGGGGCCTGCAGTACCTCGTGGACTGGGAGGGGTACGGTCCGGAGGAGAGGTGCTGGGTACCGGTGGGGGACATCTTGGATCCCTCCATGTTGAGGGATTTCCATCGCCTCCATCCGGATCGCCCTGCGCCTTGTCCTCCGGGGCGACCTCGAGGCCGGTGTCGGCGCGCTGCGGGAGCCACGCGTCAGGGGGGGGGGGTACTGTCACGAGTCCGACCGAGGGTGTTTCCCTTTCCCGGGCAGGTGGCGCTCGGCGGTCGTCGTCACCGGCCTATTAGCTGCCACTGATTGTTTTTCCTTCCCCTCCTTGTATGTTGAGTGGTAGCACCTGTGAATGTTTAATTAGTTTGTCTTTATTAGACAGCCGGCCCGCCTGGTTGTTGTGCGGGATTATTTCTATGTAAACCTTCGGCTCTGTGGTATAGGCACGTGTTAGTGTCCGGTCGGGATTGTTTCCCATTGTACATTTTGATTTCCCTGTGTTTTGGGAACGTAACGTTTTTGTGAGCACCCTGTGGTGCATTGGTGCGATTAAAAGATGCGCGCATTGAACTCTCTGTCTCCTGCATTTGACTCCACACCCACGACACCCGGAGCATTACAATTTCACAGATATACGCTTGTTTGTGTGAGAAATCTCAGAAACATTTACAGGAATTTCATATTAATATGAAACATGTATACTAAAATATGAAAATGCTACATGTCATGTCTTAAAATCGATATCTATCTTACCTCTATATTGTTTTATGTCCTCTGGATTCTAGAAGAAAGATGACGAGTTCAACGGTGAGCCTGTCAGTTCGTATTAATTCTCACACAGCATCCAGCCTAGTTGACACAATGCTATTTTCCAGATTTTTGACAATTTTTTTCCTCTGGCCTCCATTGATTTAGTCACCTTTATTCTGGCCATCCTACAAGGGTAAAAACTCCAATAACTTTGGAACGGATTATGATAGCGACATGAAGTTAGGACCATTGGTTTTCTTAGGAGTATCTATACAATTAACACATTATTTTACCCATTGGTCTTAAGATGCGTTTTTGAATATTGCAAAGTGACAGTGTTATCAGGGTTGGGGGAACGTTTTAATTTCATCGTTGCAGTTACAGTAGTTGTTTAATTGACAGGAAAGGGCATAGAAGACAGACAAAACAACAAAAAGTAATTGCTTAGGAGACGTGACAGAACTTAAGGAACGGGTATGAATTGAGCAGTTAATTAGTGTATACTGTATAGTGCCCAGCTAAAACAATCATATCCTTTTCATACAAGTTAATTTAATGAAGTATGCAGTACAATATAAAGTAACCACTGATTGTATGTACTGTATAAGAATGTTTCTGTACCACTGTTTTTGACCAAGTATCTGTGATTCAGACAGAAAACGCCATGTATTCATTTAACCATTCATTAGAAATATTACAATACATGCAATAGGTTGTCTTGGCGTTAGGCATCATGTTATTAAGATAATAATAACTACAGGCAGTGAGTAAGATACCAATCCCACCGGCAGGAAGGAAACACAGATCCAAACATGGATGCTGGGTTCTGCATGCTATAGCAACAACATGCTATTGAGCGACCAACAGCAGTAGAGGCAGCAGAGAATAAATTAGTAAACTGATCAGCTAAATAGACCGCCATATTAAGGTAGGGAGTTTTTGTAGCACAGGAGATTGCTGAGGGGAGGACGGCTCATAATAATGCCCGTAATGGAGTTAATGGAAACCATGTGTTTGATACCACTCCACCGATTCAACTCCAGCCATTACCATGAGCCCGTCCTCCCTGATTAAGGTGCCACCAACCTCCTGTGGTTTGTAGAATATGATTGGTGCGACGTGTCTGAACCTGCTGTGCTTAATTTGTCAAAAGCAGTGTGTACTATTAGGAATACAACACAAACATGCTACAGTGGGATTGATTCAAAAGCACAAAAGTGATATTTCAAAGAACACGTACTCATTGAGTCAATTTAAGTTTCTCTCTCTATCTCTCTCTCTCTCTCTCTCTCTCTCAAAAACACACTCACAACCAGCCAGCATGGGGAATCTACATGCCCCTCATCATTCTCTCTGACTTCAAAGTTTCAAAGTAGGGTGCAGTGGGGGCATCTGTGACCTTGTGTGAGCGCTCCTTCATTGGGCCATTCTGAAAAACCCGGTCAAAAGAGAAAATTCTCGGAGCTAAACTGTCGACTTTGGTTGTCTCTTAATCATGCTCTCCTGAGCTCCTATTAATGCAAGGCATTCTTCAGTTATATAAAAAAAGGCCCACCACGACTCATTAAAGGGATGTCATGTCTGTCCTGTGAGGATCCGAATGGGTCAGATTCAGGTTTGCAATGAATAACTCAACCAGACCCCCATTCACCCACAGAGAGGGGGAGGAAGGAACTGGGCCAGGTTAACAGCTCACACCCAGTTGTAAATTAAAGGAGAAGAAGAGTCTCTCTCCCCCTCCAGTATTAACCAAAGGAATGTACTTTGTCAACAGACTTTTCCCGCCGAAACTGTAACACGTTCAAAAAGTGAATACTGGAACAATATTTCTAACATAAGAATGTGGGGAATGGTCAGAGGGGATCTAAAGAATAATCATGTCATATGGGTTGTTATTTTGTGATGACATTAAAAAGGTTATAAAGGAAATACAGGAACTTGAAAAGTATATACACTACATGTACAAAGTCTCCATCCTTAACGTTGTATATGAAATATGAAAAATTCTGAAAGTATTTTTGTTAAGAATGTGATTTTAGGAGCCATAAGAGATAATTGTCTCATATAAACGTTGCGTAGTAAGTAGTCATGACCCGAGTGAGGTCAGAGAGCGTGTCACAGCCTGGCGGAACTGTTCCTGTCGACCAGAGTCCATAAAAGATTGATAAAGAAATGAACATTTAGACCAGAAAGGCGTCGAGCTGCAGCTCACACCCAAAGTGGTTTAAACCCTGAATACCAACACAATTTGAAGAAGAGACCTCTCAGGTCACCTCTCAGACAATCACTGGTACAGCTGATTAGCTGTCCTAAGAAAAGTATCTAGAAAAGCTCATTTAAGTGGGACCACTGTACTACTCTTCTCAAATCACTGTAGTACACTACTCTCATCATCCAATGGGAACCATCGACATGGTTGGCTAGCCTATCTTCCCAGGAGCATCGTCCAGAGTGAACAACAGTAGAAGAGACAGGTCCGCACCCTTACGGGCAATCAGAGCCTTACAAGTGTGCCGCTTGAAAGGCCGATCTCTGACAGAGATAAACGGCGAACAAAGGCATTCACACATAAATACATGATGATGCAGGAGGTTATGACTGTTCAGAATGATGATATGAAAAGAGGTTATGATTAATATGTTGAACATAGTTAGTTGATTCGATAAATAACAGTCATCATATTAATGAAAGTAAAGTCACAACAGGGGAGCTGTGATGTTTTCACATAGTTTTTCATTCGATTTTATGGTCCTGCACAGTCATCCTATTTCCAAGTAAAAATGTAGTTTCAATGACCAAAACATCCCCCATAATATTTGACACTATAAAAATGCTCAGAATTTAAAGAATTGTACCTTTTTTTCTCAACTCTAACTATCGGGAAGGCTGAAAGAACAAGCTGAGTTGGCGGGGAGTTTATATCCGTGAGCTCACCTTGACTGACAGGTCTTTGAAACACCCTTGTGGTCGTTGCCAGGTAACAAGGTAAACAATGGGCCACGTAATTCCGACCCTAAATAGTATACCTCACCACATTTTCTCTACAAAATGCTCACATTGTCAACAGAGCTGACAATGGACTGTTGAATATCAGACAAACAGAAGCAATACACAACTGCATTTCTATTGTTTTGTAACTAATTACAGAATACAGTTTACTGATACACTTCTTCACAAGAATTAATAAAGCCTGAGTCACCTTAGAAGAACAGAAAAATATTGAGAGCCATAAACTTAAAATATATATATACAGTGGGGAGAACAAGTATTTGATACACTGCCGATTTTGCAGGTTTTCCTACATACAAAGCATGTAGAGGTCTGTCATTTTTATCATAGGTACACTTCGACTATGAGAGACGGAATCTAAAACAAAAATCCAGAAAATCACGTTTTGCATTTTATTGCATGACATAAGTATTTGATCACCTACCAAACAGTAAGAATTCCAGCTCTCACAGACCTGTTAGTTCTTCTTTAAGAATTCCTGCTAAATCGGCTGTGTATCAAATACTTGTTGTCCCCACTGTATATATAAGCCCCCCTACCGT
This sequence comes from Oncorhynchus mykiss, assembly GCF_013265735.2. Lineage (NCBI taxonomy): Eukaryota > Metazoa > Chordata > Actinopteri > Salmoniformes > Salmonidae > Oncorhynchus > Oncorhynchus mykiss. The sequence continues at coordinate 16,580,344 of NC_048579.1, forward strand.
GTGCAAGATCAATTGGTTTGTACAATTTGTAACACTCATCTCCCGTCCGAATGCTTGAAAAAAAATATACAGTCACAAAATGTTATATCATATCACATAAAAGTGAATTACCTAGGCAACCAATTACAGAGATTGATGGGGAGGGGAGCAGGAGAGGGGGACTCACATACCCCGCTTCAATCAAGCAGGCTTCAGTCATCCACTTGGCTTCAGTCATCCCCAAAATTGAAGCGGGATACAAATCCAGCTATGGCATCCTTGTCAGATCTCTCACACTGGACAGACAGGGGTCCTGGGATGGACAGCTCGGACAGCTTCCCCACCTACGGCGCTGGATCAAGGGTGACCTCGTTAAAGAAATAGCCTTGGTTTCATGCATGTTAACATTAGAAGCCTCCTCCCTAAGTTTGTTTTATTCACTGCTTTAGCACACTCTGCCAACCCGGATGTTCTAGCTGTGTCTGAATCCTGGCTTAGGAAGACCACCAAAAATTGTGAAATTTTCATCCCTAACTACAACATTTTCAGACAAGATAGAACTGCCAAAGGGGGCGGTGTTGCAATCTACTGCAAAGATAGCCTGCAGAGTTCTGTCCTACTATCCAGGTCTGTACCCAAACAATTTGAACTTCTACTTTTAAAAATCCATCTCTCTAAAAACAATTCTCTCACCGTTGCTGCCTGCTATAGACCACCCTCTGCCCCCAGCTGTGCTCTGGACACCATATGTGAACTGATTGCCACCCATCTATCTTCAGAGCTCATGGTGCTAGGCGACCTAAACTGGAACATACTTAACACCCCAGCCATCGTACAATCTAAGCTTGATGCCCTCAATCTCACAGAAATGATCAATGAACCTACCAGGTACCTCCCCAAAGCCGTAAACACGGGCACCCTCATAGATATCATCCTAACCAACTTGCCCTCTAAATACACCTCTGCTGTCTTCAACCAAGATCTCAGCGATCACTGCCTCATTGCCTGCATCCGTAATGGGTCAGCGGTCAAATGACCTCTACTCATCACTATCAAATGCTCCCTGAAACACTTCAGCGAGCAGGCCTTTCTAATCGACCTGGCCGGGGTATCCTGGAAGGATATTGAACTCATCCCGTCAGTAGAGGATGCATGTTTTTTTTTTTTAAATGCCTTCCTAACCATCTTAACTAAGCATGCCCCATTCCAGAAATTTAGAACCAGGAACAGATATAGCCCTTGGTTCTCCCCAGACCTGGCTGCCCTTAAACAACACAAAAACATCCCATGGCGTTCTGCATTAGCATCGAACAGCCCCCGTGATATGCAGCTTTTCAGGGAAGCTAGAAACCATTATACACAGGCAGTTAGAAAAGCCAAATTTGCTTCCTGCAACACTAACTCAAAAAAGTTCTGGGACACTGTAAAGTCCATGGAGAATAAGAACAGCTGCCCACTGCACTGAAGATAGGAAACACTGGCACCACTGATAAATCCACTATAATTGAGAATTTCAATAAGCATTTTTCTACAGCTGGCCATGCTTTCCACCTGGCTAGCCCTACCAAAGTCAACAGCACTGCACCCCCCACAGCAACTCGCCCAAGCCTTCCCCATTTCTCCTTCTCCCAAATCTAGGCAGCTGATTTTCTGAAAGAGCTGCAAAATCTGGACCCCTACAAATCAGCCAGGCTAGACAATCTGGACCCTTTCTTTCTAAAATTATCTGCCGAAATTGTTGCCACCCCTATTACTAGCCTGTTCAACCTCTCTTTCGTGTCGAAAGCAGCTGCGGTCATCCCCCTATTCAAAGGGGGGGACACTCTTGACCCAAACTGCAACAGACCTATATCTATCCTACCCTGCCTTTCTAAGGTCTTCGGAAGCCAAGTCAACAAACAGATTACCGACCATTTCGAATCTCACCATACCCTCTCTGCTGTGCAATCTGGTTTCAGAGCTGGTCATGGGTGCACCTCAGCCATGCTCAAGGTCCTAAACGATATCTTAACCGCCATCAATAAGAAACATTACTGTGCAGCCATATTCATTGATCTGGCCAAGGCTTTCGACTCTGTCAATCACCACATCCTCATCGGCAGACTCGACAGCCTTGGTTTCTCAAATGAACTACAAAAATCTCTGAAACTGGAAACACTTATCTCCCTCACTAGCTTTAAGCACCAGCTGTCAGAGCAGCTCACAGATTACTGCACCTGTACATGGCCCACCTATAATTTAGCCCAAACAATTACCTCTTTCCCTACTGTATTGTTTTTATTTTTTATTATTTTTATTTTATTTTGCTCCTTTGCACCCCATTATTTTTATTTCTACTTTGCACATTCTTCCACTGCAAATTTACCATTCCAGTGTTTTACTTTGCCACCATGGCCTTTTTTTTTGCCTTTACCTCCCTTATCTCACCTCATTTGCTCACATCGTATATAAACTTGTTTATACTGTATTATTGACTGTATGTTTGTTTTACTCCATGTGTAACTCTGTGTCGTTGTATGTGTCGAACTGCTTTGCTTTATCTTGGCCAGGTCGCAATTGTAAATGAGAACTTGTTCTCAACTTGCCTACCTGGTTAAAGAAAGGTGAAATAAAATAAAATAAAAAAACAAAAAGAGGAGATCCAGGGGCCTGCCTACGTAGCCTGTAATGTTTTTGAAAAGGGAAATGTTTGTTAAATGGGTAGTTAATTTAATTCTGAGTTATGATGCTATCAATTAGTTTACAGTGCCTTGCGAAAATATTCGGCCCCCTTGAACTTTGCGACCTTTTGCCACATTTCAGGCTTCAAACATACAGATATAAAACTGTATTTTTTTGTGAAGAATCAACAACAAGTGGGACACAATCATGAAGTGGAACGACATTTATTGGATATTTCAAACTTTTTTAACAAATCAAAAACTGAAAAATTGGGCGTGCAAAATTATTCAGCCCCCTTAAGTTAATACTTTGTAGCGCCACCTTTTGCTGCGATTACAGCTGTAAGTTGCTTGGGGTATGTCTCTATCAGTTTTGCACATCGAGAGACTGAAATGTTTTCCCATTCCTCCTTGCAAAACAGCTCGAGCTCAGTGAGGTTGGATGGAGAGCATTTGTGAACAGCAGTTTTCAGTTCTTTCCACAGATTCTCGACTGGATTCAGGTCTGGACTTTGACTTGGCCGTTCTGTTTTCTGGTATTTTTGAATTACTCCATTTGAAATATGCACTATTTGTTTGTGCACTTTTTGGTGAAACTTTTCATTGTTTGTATTTGGAATGTGTGTGCCTGAAATGCTTAATTGATTTGAAATGAATAACTATGACTTACAGTGTGTTGGTTATGTCTTCACAGGCTTAACAACATATCCCTGCTTCTCTGCCTTGGGAAAGCCTATTGTGTATCGCAGAATTCCTGCTGCGGTGGTTGCCTGGGAAGCTGTGCAGACAGAGTAGATGTAGAATTTTCTAAAATGTCTATCATTACCGCTTGACAATAGTGGAAAGATTAAAGGAGATGGAAAGAGGAATAATAATAACCCCTCTAATCATCATGATTAGCCCCAATTAATTAAGACAACAACCCACACAATGGAATGGCAAAATGTGATTTTCAGGGGTAAATTACAAATTCTCTACACACCAGTGGAGGCTGCTGAGAGGAGGACGGCTCATAATAATGTCTGGAACAGGGCAAATGGAATGGCATCAAACCATGTGTTTTATGTATTTGATACCATTCCGCCTACTCGCTCCAGCCATTACCACGAGCCCGTCCTCCTCAATTAAGGTGCCACCAACCTCCTGTGATACACACTGCAACTCCTTTTGTGGACAACATTCCTTCGTGCCAGCTGTGTGCTGGCTAGTTCTCAGACTTGATGTAGGGGGCTAAGGGCTGGAAGAACAACAACCATATAGTGACTATCAGGTGTGTTACAGAAAATATACCGTTCACAAGTCAAAGCAGCCACAGCCACAGTTAGAGCCACGGGCATCATGTCAGACTCATCAAACTGTTCTGTCTATCCAAAATGAAAAGGAGCCACTGCTGTAGGAAGTCTTCATTCTTTGGAAAATAGTGTAACGTTTAATTAACACTATGGCATCCAGTTACAACATTGTGTGCTTTTTCCTGCATGATGGTAAGTAGCTTGCTACCTAACAGTCACAACACAAATGAAAAGGGCTTAGTTGTCCCCCCCGAGTGGCGCAGCGGTCTAAGGTACTGCATCGCAGTGTTTGCGTCGTCACTACAGCCTGAGGCTTGATCCCCAGGCTGTAGTGACTGGGAGTCCCTATTGGGCGACACACAATTGGCCCAGCGCTGTGAGGGTTTGCCCAAGGGGGCTTTACTTGGTTGATCACGCTCAAGTGACTCCTTGTGGCGGTCCGGGTGCCTGCAGGCTGACATCGGTTGTCAGTTGAACTGTGTTTCCTCCGACTCATTGGTGAGATTGACTTCCGGGTTAAGCGAGCGGATGTTAAGAATGCCGCATTGTGGGTCATGTTTCGCATGACTCGACCTTCGGCTCCTCCGAGCCTGTTGAGGAGTTGCAGCGCTGAGACAAGATCATAATCACGAAATTGGGGTGAAAATTACAAATAATTATAATAAAAATATAGAAAATGGGTTAGTTACCAGTATTGTTCTGCTTGAGCTATTTTACGGTTTGTAAGCAAAGCCATATGATGTACACATGTCATAAAGGTTTTAAGGCATTACATATTATAATTAGTTAAGATTATACAACGCTACCATTGGTGTGTAAAATGTCCGCCATTACATGACGTTGCACAGTGCCGGAAGTAAGTCATTTGACTTGAGGAGAGGGGACCAGTAACTTTATGATGAACTTTGTCCAGCTACAGTACTTTTTTATACTTGGTTCAACTTACTATGAACTGGTTTCATCCAAATATCATCTAATTTGATGAAAAACATGATTTTCAGTGTTTGGGACTTAAGACATTAAAATACATACACAGCATCTGGCTGCAACTAGCTGCCACACCCAGGAAGATGCTACAGATACATATTTTTTATCTTGCATCACTGGGATGTTCTGGTTCGACACAATAAGACTGATGGCCTATCAGGTTTTGATTTGTAAAGGTTATTGAAGGTCACCTTTATCACCGTTCCCTGCTCCATTCTGGGATAACGACCCGAGGGGTGTTTTTGGGGGGCAGCCAGGAGGGCGAGACGGATTTAGCTGACATACCATCCGGAGAGAGGATTGATTGTACAAGCAGGGTATGAATATGATTGCAAGGGGCAGAGTGAAGTGCTTCATCGACCACAACTTCAGCTCTGGCATATTTTGGTCTTCCTTTCAAGCAGTGCATTAAAGCTTTTTACTCTCCCTGTTGGTAGAGAAAGTCATTTCAGGATGCACCACCCTTTTCATTGAGCGTCCCTTTCTTTAAACCCATCCCAAAATTAATTTCTGTCATCTCTCATATAAATGTAATCCACAAAGCCTCTTCTTTCAGTTATAACATTACTGAATGCGTGCACAGGGTACAGGATATCCTTTCTTTGTTCCCTCATGTTAGAGGATTTTAGATGACTGCCCCAGCCCCTTAGCCTCACTTCACCTAGAGGGGCGTACATGGTCAAGGCTGGGCATGAACACCTTGGACTGCATTTCCCTTCATGTCCTCTAAGGCTAAATTCATGGGGACGGCTGCACTCGCCCACTTGGCAGAGCGAAGCTCCAAGCCCGTCTGGATGAGAATTAGTCTCTGTCTAATGTTGGTTTGTCTACAGCCACTCTCCATGTCATAACCTCTGCCCAGACACACTAACAATGCATTCATGGGGTATTTCTGTTAACTGGCTTTACACAAGGTTTTCCTCAGAGAGCGAGTACAGGAATGCTCAATCACTCTCACTCTCTTTCCCTCAAATGCACGCACACATGAAAGCACGCACTGCATCTTGCAGTAAATAGTGCATAATAGGAGGTCAGTACATTTAGCAGACATTGGACATTTCAGGAGCCTGTAAAAATGACAATGGACAGGATGACTTTGATGGAAAATCTCCAGCATAACTACAGCTGATTCTATGGACAAGCAACTGGAAAACTCGTAATCCTGTAATGGATACCTGACATGGCCAATAAAGTCTAACACTAGGACAGATGTTGTATTTGACAGGTAATTCAATTGCCTTTGCCAAGTCATTTTCAGTAAATCATTGTTTCCACTGTAAGCCTTGATTGCCTATCTTGTTGACACTGACTCTAGTGCAATTCTCCCTCCTTGAGGAATAGTAGACATCAGACATCCCAAATCATGCAGAATTTACTTTTACTGATTGGTCAAGTTGTACTCCTTGTACACAATAATGTCTATTTTAGTTCAGTGGGTTCATTTGACGATAGCAAAAAGCCTTTCCATTTTAAATCTGATTTGGTTGACATCTGATCAAAAAGGTTGCTACACAGTAAGTGCACCTTAAACTTTTAACCTCATTGCTCAAGCATTTTAATAACAATTTCCTCTTGCTTACTAACTATATGTTGTACCGTGAAGCTCTGAATCACTGTCCTCTACAGGATTAGGTCCCTCCTGTTCATATAATCATATTCATTATGATGTAAAAGGCTAAACTGATCCTAGATCAGCACTGACTCCTACTTTGAGATGCTTATGAATACAGGCCCAGGATATCTACACCAGGGTCAAGTCAAAAAGCACAAGAACCAATACAGTATATGAAAAAGAAGATGTCTAGTTTAACTCAGGATGGAATTAGAAGTCATAGCAAAGACTACCCACTCAGTGAACACTACAAGAGGAGACGACCAGGGGGCTTGGGGTGACGCTGAAAAATACTGCAAAGGACCTGTGGCATCTAGCATAGTGTGGGATTGTAGCAGCTTTGTGCTCCACATCTTACAAAGAGGAGTAAATAGCTAAGTAAGTAACATTGCTTAATATACAGTATGACTGACACTCTGTATAGTCCTTTGTAGTCTTGAAGTTACATCATCCTGGGTTAGTCATCATCAGCCCAAAACAAAACAGAAAGAAGGTTTCATCGCTCTACAGTACACACGGGTTATTGTGTTTTCTAAAGATGCTGGTTATTGTGTTTCTAACGATGCTGGTTATTGTGTTTCTAAAGATGCTGGTTATTGTGTTTCTAAAGATGCTGGTTATTGTGTTTCTAAAGATGCTGGTTATTGTGTTTCTAAAGATGCTGGTTGTTGTGTTTCTGAAGATGCTGGTTATTGTGTTTCTAAAGATGCTGGTTATTGTGTTTCTAAAGATGCTGCCTATTGTGTTTCTAAAGATGCTGGCTATTGTGTTTGTAAAGATAGTTAAGACTGAGAAGTCTATTGATGATGCTGTATTGTCATTAAAGATTGTGCCCAAGGTTATCTGGCAACCCAGTACAAGTTGGGGACACATTAAGGTTTATTTTATAAGAGATCAGTCATGGGACCATCCTAAATGAGTCCTATATAGTTCTTCAGTGCAATGTCAATGGTTCATTTTAACTGGCTCATTTATTATGTGACATCTCAATTCATTAGAGCTCTATTCATTAGCGAGGGGATGTGAGCTGTAGAACATATTTTACATATCTTATACTGTTTTTTTTTTTTTATACAATATATTTTGAGCTTTAAGTTAGACTTTTTGGTTTCACTTGAATGTAACACTGAAAACTGATGATTAATATACAGTAGAACAAGATTAGGCACAATTCTTTCATTACAATTTACTTTCATTTATTCAGCACCAGACTTCCCCTCACTACTTGCCAGGTCATCACCGTAAATGCGAATGAGTTCTTAATTGACTTGCCTGGTTAAATAAAGGTTGAATAAAATAAATGAAAACAATATTTTCATTGTTTCATGTATGATTTCTTCCATTCACTTGTAGAACTGAATTTTAACATTAAAATAACTAATACAATCAGTACAGGAGGCTACGTGGCTTTCATACCATCATATGGAATAAATAATCATACTGTAACCATGGTCACTGGAGAACTAGTTCTTGAATGTATTGTGCTCTTATGCGGTTGCCTACAAAAGACATAGCCTCTCATTAAATCTACCATAAGAGGTATTGAGTAGCAGAAGGCAAAAGGTACAATTGCTGCATATACGTTGGGTATAAATGGACTCTTACCCATTCGCCTACTACCCGTCTGGCTGCTTTTCCAAATGACAGATAAACAACCCTGCTGACAGTGGCAGCGCAGTGCCCATTAAGCTTGGAATAATTACATAGGCTTCTACACAGAGATCCTATAATTCACAGAGATGTCATTCTATGGCCTTTTCCCTCTATATTACCCATTCACTGAGTTTATTTTGAAAAACTACATTTCAACAGTATAACTTTGTGCCAGTTTATTATCCCCACATTGTGTGTCAAATATGATGTACAGAAGATACTGACAGATCCTTGATCATGTACTTCAAAGGCCTCTGTTGAATTGAGACATGACGTTTTGATGTTCGATGTTGTTAATTTGTGTTATTTCATCCCATGACGCGATGACATGACAATTCCAATCAACTCCTACAAAGCCATGGACACCAATGTGACATGAAAAAGAAGATATACTGTATAGTATACAATTGGTAGGGATGAAGTCAATTAACTATTTAGCCATGATAACAGAGGGAAAGTGGCATGCTTTTAAACCAAATTACAATTTGAGTGACAACTGTTGAGGGAAGAAAAAATTGCCTCATTGGTCGGCTTCTGCCCAGAAATAATGACATCAACAGACCTCTTTGGGCTTGAGTTAGAATATACCTACATTAGCTATGACGGCGAATAACTCAGACATGAAAGTTGGCCTGCTCTTTGAAGCCCTTCACAGACTCACTGTGCACTGGCGGGAAAAGAGGACTATCATGAACACATCTGTCAGGCGTTTAAAGATGGCGAGAGCTCTGTGCTTTCTGCCATGTAAGTGCCATATAAGTGGAGAGACTGATGGCCCTGGCAATGTCTGGCCTGTCTGGCTGACTGAAGAACACAGATTTCTAAACCCTGAGACTTAGTTACTGTAAAACAGACCAGTAGGATCTTAATTTGAGACAGTTTGCTACAGCAGGAAAATAATGCTGCAGCAATAGGAAATGTGAATTATGTGGATTATAATTAATGGACATTTTGGAATGGGTTGATACATTTTTCATTAGGGAGAATAAAGTCTGAAATGTAAACGTGTAAATCACTTACTTTAAAAGCGTTTTTAAAAACTAAAATACACTTCAAAATTAACAAAAGAGTGATCAAAATAAGATCTTATATGTTCAAAGTAACTAATAAATAGCTTGTTGTGGAGAACAAGAGAGAACAATGGAGAATAAAAAACAAGCGTAGTTTATTGGAAGTTCACATAGTAGGCTATCTGCGTGTTTCATTGTTCTTTTTTTTGTGCCAAATGCGACATAACACAACCTTGGTGTCTCATTGAATGTTGAACTGGCAGAAAGATACATTTAAAAACAAAGCATACCATATTGTAGAACACTCTCCATAAGTTTTAGAAGATGAAAGGGACTAATGGTTCGTTAGTTGGTTTAAGCTTTGCCCGTAGCTCATTTGACACTGTAGCAATTACCGGTTATCCGCATCGAATAGTGGAGGCCACTAAAAATCCATCAATGACTAATTAGCTCTAATTAAGCTTTTAATAAGTGCTCTAATGAGTTATTTTGCCTCAAACTATTGTTATGGACAGTCCTCCTACAGGCATTGAATGTGAGAACATTTGGTGTGGTAGTCAATGTCAAAATCCAAACAAAACAATATAATGAAATCCATGTACAGTACAATTACATTTTTGTGACCTGACCTGAAAAAGGTTTCCCGTTGTGGATAAGCTGTCGCAGGAAAACAAATCCCAAACACAGTGATTGGTAGCTGCCCACTCGGAAAAAACTGGTTGAATCGACGTTGTCTTCATGTCATAATTTTTTTTTTTTAATAATGTGATGACAAGCAGGTACGGGGAGTCAAACATTTAATTGGAACAGACATGGAACAAAACAGGAACAGCGTCAGCACACGGGTAAACAAGGACATATGACAATCAATGCTGAAGCGGGGAACAGACAGATATAGGGGAGGTAATGACAGAGGTGATTGAGTCCAGGTGAGTCCAATAATCACTGATGCGCCTGACGGGGGAAGGCAGGTGTGCGTAATGATGGTGGCAGGAGTGCACAGAGACAGTACCACCCCCCCCCCCCCCCCCCCCCCCCCCAGGGGCGCCTGATGGGCTGGCGCTGGACGAAACGGCAGAGGCGTGGAGGCCTGACGGGCCGGCTGGCGCGTGACAGCCCAACAAGCTGGCTTAGGCACCCCGGGTTCCATCGGTGGCGGCCCCCGGACCCGACGTCACCACCAACCGGAAAGCCAGCACTCCCCGATGCTTTGTTTGGGGGCTTCAGCATTCTGTAAGGACCAACGCTGGAGTAGAGAAGCAGGTACGGGGAGTCAAACCTTTAATTGGAACAAAACAGGAACAGCGTCAGCACATGGGTATACAGGGACATATGACAATCAATGCTGAAGCGGGGAACAGAGCGGAGGAACAGACAGATACAGGGAAGGTAATGACATAGGTGATTGAGTCCAGGTGAGTCCAATAATCCCTGATGCGTGTGACGGGGGAAGGCAGGTGTGCGTAATGATGTTGGCAGGAGTGCGCAATGCTGGGGAGCCTGGCGCCCTCGAGCGCCAGGGGGGAAGAGTGGGAGCAGGCGTGACAGTGGAAAACTGATGGGATTTGAAAAAAGTCAATAACATAAGGGAATTTTTACTTTTTCACCCAAATCCAATGACACAGTGATTTTTTTTATTTCACGTTTCATATTAGTCGACAACTCAACCAGAAACCTATATGTTGAAATGACGTCTGTGCCCAGTGGATTCCCAGTGGGTGGGCTCTGATAATGGAAGACTGTCAAGGTGGGTTCTCTCTCCTGTAGAGTAGATAAGATAATATATTTGATCTACTCCACAGGGCACTACTGTTACTGTTGTTCCTAAAGTCCTACGGCAAACAGATTTATTTTCGTTGGACTGAAAGTCTGCTGTGCATATTTGCAAATCCCTCACGTACTGTATACTGGCTAGTCTACAGTCTACATATTGAATATTAATTATTTCTCTGGTTGCAATGAGTTGTTTCCACAACACTGCAGTCACAGAATATCTCTTTGTATGATAATATACAATCAAACATTTTCAGACAAGAGCATTGTCAGTAATGGGCTAATGCCGTGGAGCATTCGACTACGTTGAGAAAAGCAATAACACGAAAATGGGTCGTGATTTGATTAAAACATCCCACACTCAGTACTTGCTCTTTTAATGATTATATATATATATATATATATATATATATATATATATATATATATATATATATTTTTTACAAATGCATGGAGTTTAAAGGGAGAATCTCAATTGCATTTTATTGATTCCACGATTGTTCTCAAAACCCATTTGATGAGCAGGTCAGAGAAGGTCCTTCCCCTCTGTCCTACTCATCCAATGGGTTTTGGGAAAGAGGTAAGGTGAGAGGACGAAAGGAATCAAGGAAATGCAATTGAGATTCTCCCTATGAGTCCTCAACCACAGCAGGTTAATCCTCTCTGCCTCTCACCTCTGTCAGCGAATCCAGATTTCTCTGTCACCTCAATAGTATACTCTACAGTCACCAGAGGGGACTGACTTCCTATCTGAGTGGCATTGAACTTCTGTGTATTAAAGATTCTCGGCTGTTTTTAGTAGCTAACTCAGTCGGAGCAGTAAAAAGCCTTAGTCAATTTGATAACACAGTAATGATGACAGGTAATGCACATATTAGCTGCCTCAATATGTCAGTTGTTCATGTTTTGTTCTTTATTAGGAGGAGTGGAGAGGTCTGTCTCATCTTTCAATAGGAGTAATTTTCTTATTAGTCCATCTCTGGTCCAAAGCTAATGTGGCCAGACACTTATTGAGAATATAGAAGGTAGTAGCTATTTCAAGGAAATTACTTGGCCTTCAGCAAGATGCCAGAGGACGGCTGAGTGGACAGGCAATCCAAGAATCGATATCAGAAAAGATCCAGTTTATATGCAAGTGGTAATTTGAGACCAAGCCAAGAATATGTTAAATACACAACGTTGCCAAAACAAAGTCCTTTAAGAAGTTTGTTTGAGGTGAATTTGTATAAACTCTGTCTGATCTGCCCCATGTCAACCACTGTTACTACAGTTAGGGTTTCAAGTGAGGGTTTCAAAAAAAAACTTTCCAAGTCAAACCATGTCATAACCACTACACACAGCCTACATCGTTGTCCCCATACTAGCTAAAGTAACGTCCTAGTCAACATAGCTAATATAACTAATATGTTTGTAAACCCGCTACAATCATGCAGAAACGTTACGGTGTATAGTCAGTGTGTTTTAATCAATTATTTGGTGACGTAAACATATTTAGTATAGTTTTATCTAAAAATAATAACTTTCTCAATGTTTTACTATTTTTATTTTTATGAAATTCACTGAGGAGGATGGTCCTCCCCTTCCTCCTCTGAGGAGCCTCCACTGGATCGGAGCTACAGGATTAGTGCTATCCGGGATCCTTTGGACATCCCTACCCAAAACCCTCACTCTAACCCTAACCATAACCCATACCTAAACCCAGAGGTGGGACCAAGTCACTATTATTCGTGTCACAAGCAAGTCACAAGATCTGAGTCTCAAGTCAATTCCCAAGTAGAACGGGTCAAGCGGTGAGTCAAGTCCAAGTCATGCATTCTAACAGCAAGTCAAGTCGAGTCACAAGTTTTCAAGTCAAGTCTCAAGTGGCGGGAGTTTTGAGTGCGTCTTCGCCACAGTAATAATTCATTTTAACAACAAATTCCAAATGCAAGCTTCATAAGTAAATTATCAATTTCAAGTAATTGTTACATATAAAAAGACCAGTAGGCATATGCTATTAATTGTGGCCCTATTGCTGGTAAGCTTGCAAAGTAAACAGCTAATATTATTTTTCACCAAACACATTTTGTAGCTGCATATTTATTTATTATGGCAATCCTCTCTACCTACATCATCAATCTGTTCATTATTTCACCCGACCTGTGTTGAATGACAGTTTGCTGGTCTAATCAGAGTGCAGAGTGTGCGTTTCACTAGCCAATCTGTTGCAGTTTTTTTTAGCAAGGTCGATGCTGCGGCGACTGTCTCTGGCTACGTGTAGAGTAATCAAATCAAATTTGATTTGTCACATACACATGGTAGGCAGATGTTAATGCGAGTGTAACGAAATGCTTGTGCTTCTAGTTCCGACAATGCAGTAATAACCAACGAGTAATCTAACCTAACAATTTCACAACAACTACCTTATGCACACATGTGTAAAGGGATGAAGAATATGTACATACAAATATATGAATGAGTGATGGTACAGAACGGCATAGGCAAGATGGTATCGAGTACATACAGTATATACAGTACATATGAGATGAGTAATGTAGGGTATGTAAACATTATATTAAGTGGCATTGTTTAAAGTGGCTAGTGATACATGTATTACATAAAGATGGCAAGATGCAGAAGATGGTATAGACTACAGTATATACATACGAGATGAGTAACATAGGATATGAAAACATTATATTAAGTGGCATTGTTTAAAGTGGCTAGTGATACATTTTTTACCCAGTTGCACAGGGCAGGGTCGAGACCCAGGGTCTCGAGCTTGATGACGAGTTTGGAGGGTACTATGGTGTTAAATGCTGAGCTGTAGTCGATGAACAGCATTCTCACATAGGTATTCCTCTTGTCCAGATGGGTTAGGGCAGTGTGCAGTGTGGTTGCGATTGCGTCGTCTGTGGACCTATTGGGGCGGTAAGCAAATTGGAGTGGGTCTGGGGTGCCAGGTAGGGTGGAGGTGATATGGTCCTTGACTAGTCTCTCAAAGCATTTCATGATGACGGAAGTGAGTGCTACGCGGCGGTAGTCGTTTAGCTCAGTTACCTTAGCTTTCTTGTGAACAGGAACAATGGTGGCCCTCTTGAAGCATGTGGGAAGAGCAGACTGGGATAAGGGTTGATTGAATGTGTCCGTAAACACACCAGCCAGCTGGTCTGCGCATGCTCTGAGGATGCGGCCAGGGATGCCATCTGGGCTGGCAGCCTTGCGAGTGTTAACACGTTTAAATGTTTTACTCACGTCGGCTGCAGTGAAGGAAAGTCAGCAGGTTTTGGTAGCTGGCCGTGTCAGTAGCATTGTATTGTCTTCAAAGTGAGCAAAGAAGTTGTTTAGTCTGTCTGGGAGCAAGACGTCCTGGTCCGCGACGGGGCTGGTTTTCTTTATGTAATCCGTGATTGACTGTAGACCCTGCCACATACCTCGTATCTGAGCCGTTGAATTGCGACTCTACTTCGTCTCTATACTGACGCTTAGCTAGTTTGATTGCCTTGCGGAGGGAATAGCTACACTGTTTGTATTCGGTCATGTTTCCGGTCACCTTGCCCTGGTTAAAAGCAGTGGTTCGAGCTTTCAGTTCCGCGCAAATACTGCCATCAATCTACGGTTTCTGGTTTGGGAATGTTTTAATAGTTGCTGTGGGTACGACATCGCCGATACACTTGCTAATAAACTCGGTCACCGAATCAGCGTATTCGTCAATGTTGTTGTTTGACGCAATGCAGAACATATCCCAATCCACGTGATCGAAGCAATCTTGAAGCGTGGAATCAGATTGGTCGGACCAGCGTTGAACAGACCTGATCGCGGGAGCTTCCTGTTTTAGTCTCTGTCTATAGTCAGGGAGCAACAAAATGGATTCGTAGTCAGCTTTTCCGAAAGGAGTGCGGGAGAGGGCCTTATATGCGTCGCGGAATTTAGAATAACAAAGATCCAGGCTTTTACCAGCCCTGGTAGCACAATCGATATGCTGATAGAATTTAGGGAGTCTTGTTTTCAGATTAGCCTTGTTAAAATCCCCAGCTACAATGAATGCAGCCTCAGGATATGTGGTTTCCAGTTTACATAGTGTCAAATAAAGTTTGTTCAGGGCCATCGATGTGTCTGCTTGGGGTGAATATATGCGGCTGTGATTATAATCGAAGAGCATTCTCTTGGTAGATAATGCGGTCGACATTTGATTGTGAGGAATTCTAAGTCAGGTGAACAGAAGGACTTAAGTTCCTGTATGTTGTTATGATCACACCACGTCTCGTTAATCATAAGGCATACCCCCCCACCCCTCTTCTTACCAGAAAGATGCTTGTTTCTGTCGGGGGCGATGCGTGAAGAAACCAGCTGGCTGTACCGACTCCAATAGCGAGTCTCGAGTGAGCCATGTTTCCGTGAAGCAAAGAATGTTACAGTTTCTTATGTCTCTCTGGAATGCTACCCTTGCTCCGATTTAATCTACCTTGTATGCTCGAGAGCGGTGCACAATGTGCCCGTCTCCGGAGCCTGACAATCCACGTAGACCCTGTGACACAAAATTAGTGACAAAACATTGCAAAACATTACAAAAGTCCAGAGTCTTGAGCCTCAAAGTACAAGTCAAGTCTCAAGTTATTTTATTTTATATCAAGTCGAGTCTCAAGTCATCACACCAAGTCATGTGACTCGCGTCCACAACTCTGCCTAACCATGACCCTTGCATAAATCGTTTTACATTTAAACTTCAATGGGGTAAGGTAAGGTAAGTTGGGATGTCCCAAGTATCCCATTTAGACTTTCCCGGGCTGCAGTGCACTTGTCTGAGTTGATTCACCTTTCCTGGGGGAACTTCCATCTGTGTCAAAGGGCTGGGACCAGAGGAAACAGACACTGTTATGTTCCTCCCTGGTCCCACAGTGCACCTGTGGCAATGGCCTAGCAGAGAGAATGGATTGGTCAACCTGGTTCTGAGTGACATGAGCATGACCAATGAGAAGTGACCACCTCTACAGTGTCTGAACACTGATTACAGTATATGAACTGCATTGTATTATACAGTATCAAGAGGCCACATACAATATATGCACATTTGTTCAGACTTCTGTGTATAAAACTGCTCCAGTTCTCAACATATCATGAACTTCTAAACATTTAGATTTTGCAACTATAACTTCCATGATCTCTGACTGTATGTTTTTACAGGAAATCAAACAGACCCTAAAATGCAAATGTAGCCTACTCTTATGATAACCATTAGCACAATTACGACCAGACAGCAATGCAGCAGAAAGCAAAGTGACCCGTGGGCTAATGTTCCCTCTAAACTGCGCGCATGCTCGGGCATGCAGCTCCCCCTGGACTGCCAAGCAGAAGAAATACTGTATCAGCCTGTGCAGAGAAGCACGAGATTGAACATGATCCATGTTTACCTCTACTGTGGGAATTGCCAATATTAGCCACTTTCAATGCAACATACTGAAACAAAATGCAAGAGATTTTCTTGTAGGCAGACTGCACCGGCTGCAGTATCCCTATATGCAAATAGACCATTGCCATATATGGAATTGCGCCATTTAATTTGAACTGGACTGTGTTTACAGCATGAGTGGTCGCAAGTAGACGGCTTGTTTTGAGATTAAAGCGAGAGCTGCATGTAGCCACGTGCACATTTGTTCATATTCTTTGCTAGTAAGTGAGATATTAGCTCAGTTATAGCTCATTTCTAGTCAACAGTGGGGGAGTGGTTGCTTCCTACAAAAGCACAAAATGTGAATTTCTAGCCATCTTTGAAAAGCAAATCTGGTAAAGATATTTTTTTCTGTCATAAAGGAGCAGTGTTGTATTTTGAGACAGGCTTGAATATCCTAAGTAGCCAATAGGTAGAGGGTACCATAAGTTGTCTGATTCTCTGTAATAATGGTATGGGAATAATAATGAACTTTATTTTGTTGTTTCTTGCATCAAACACATTTTCAGTCACCTCCTTGTCTAAAAGACAAGTGGATAAACAGGTTAATGTCAAGTCCTACATATTTTTTCCAAAAGTCTCATGGAATGTTGGCCTACATTGAGCACCACATATTGGCTGCTACTGTAGGCTGTATGATAGAACAACTATTTCCATGTTAAAATGTTTTGGGATGCTTTTTGATGGTAGGTCTGGTAGACCTACATTATGATCAAGTAGCGACAGTAGCCTACTTGTCCAAGGTTATAACTGTAACTTAAAGTGGGTACAGCCTCAGTGTTCACAGTAAATGCACGCCAGTAGTTGCACAAACTTTTCACAATGTTCAAGTTTGCATTCAGCAGAC
Organism: Oncorhynchus mykiss; assembly: GCF_013265735.2. Taxonomy (NCBI): domain Eukaryota; kingdom Metazoa; phylum Chordata; class Actinopteri; order Salmoniformes; family Salmonidae; genus Oncorhynchus; species Oncorhynchus mykiss. The sequence goes on from NC_048579.1 coordinate 16,597,585, forward strand.
CTGTTTTTTTTCTCAGTGCCGTAAAATATTTGCAGGAACATTTCTCTACAGTGCAACCATTTTACTCGTGTATGCCCCTAAATATTTTGCTGTGCGACCTGGAAGTTTATTTACAAGCACCAGTGTGCCTAGAAAAGTGAAGGATTCTAGTTTTTTTTAATCATGAATGACACACGAGAAGGTAGAGTAGGTGAACAGCTCATCTCCTGGATGCACAGACTGCAGTCACCTTGTATTGGATGGTAGCTTCATATTATTATTGCTTGAGTTTAAGTGCATTGCCGAGGCAATTTACATTTGAAGCACCATCCAAGTCATGGACATCAAGATTGTAAGCTTGTAAATTGTCTGTTGCTTCATCAAAGATATGCAGATTTCACAGCTATGGCTCTTACTTTACTTGAGTGGTGCCCTACTTAAAAAAGTATTCATTCAACCTTGAGATATCGAGGATGGTATGCAGTACAATAAAGTAACCTCTTTCTCCCTTTCAGAATTAATAAAATAGTGAGATATGCCAAGTAAGGAAAATGTAGTATAGGTATTTATTTAAAACAAAAATATATGCATTATTAAGTAGGCCTAGAGTACATGGCAAAAAATAAACTTATCATAATCATCAACCCTGATCTACCTATCAAAGACTTACAGGCCAAAAGAGTAAAAATACTAGTCATTAGATTATCCAAGGTCAGGACATAATGCAGAAGAATAATGATGGGGCGGCAGGTAGTCTAGTGGTTAGAGCGTTGGGTCAATAACCGAAAGGTTGCTAGATTGAATCCCTGAGCTGACGAGGTAAAAATGTGTCATTCTGCCCCTGAACAAGGCAGTTTATCTACTCATTCAAAGGCCGTCATTGTGAATAAGAATTTGTTCTTAACTGACTTACCTAGTTAAATAAAGGTTACATTTAAAAAAAACAAATGACCCCTAAAATAGCTTGAATTCATATGGACTATTTCTGTTACGACTACCGGTATCACATTAATAATAACACCACATTGAATGAGCATGCAAAATCCAAACAATGGGGGATTATTAATCAAACTGTTAATGAAAATATAGAAACCACATGCGCTAAGTGTACTTGGTACGGGAACAATGACAAGACCTTTGATATGTGTTCCGTGACTGAGGTGGCGCGCTCCAGGACAACACCACTCAAGTACGGTGTCCATAATAAGACATCATACTAGGAGTCACACATCCATGGAAGTTGTCAGACTCAGTTGGAGACAACTGCCATGCATGTGTGACTGTCCTCATATGGACACCGTACGAAAGACCCAGCTGGAGTGGAAAGAGGAAGCACCTGTTCTTGGGGTTGCTGGAGCACCGACTCCCCCTTTACCTCCCTGCTTCCCACCACTGTTCTCATCACTGAGCAGCCCCTTTATTTAGACACGACAGCTTTGGAGAGCCAGAGGCCAGAGGCCAGCAACAGAACAAGACAATGAAATAGTGCTCCCATCTGCTGTGTGTAGCCTCCGGTTCCTTCGCTGTGATTTTGACTGTTGTCCCAAAATATGTGCAGGGTATTTTCAATTATATTAAAAAGGTTGTATGGAAGTTTAGTTGCTAATTGTTTGCGTCAAATTCTGGTTTGAGTGCTGCCTGTATGGATAATACACATAATGATGAATCAATTTCTTAACGTTTGAAGTCACACAATGTCCATATAGGGGACCACTTTTGGATCAAGGTTAGGCCTGCCCCCAGAGGTAGAAGTTCTGTATAGTCTCTAAAGTGAAAATATGTCATCCAATGATATATGAGATCTTGGGTCAAGATACAAAATGAAGAGAATGCCCATGTTGGATCTGATAAACAAGATCAACTGTGTATAAGAGAAGTCTAATAATTTGATGAGTAATATTCACTAAAAAAGGGGCTACCACATCTTAAAGGGATACTTCGGGATTCTGGCAATGAAGCCCTTTATCTACTTCCCCAGAGTCAGATGAACTCGTAGGTACCATTTGTATCTCTGCGTGCAGTTTGAAAGAAGTTGCTAGCTAGCGTTAGCGCAATGACTGGAAGTCTGTGCGAACTGACTGCCTTCATACTGGACGCAGAGACATACAAATGGTACCTGACTCTGACCACAGTTTTGTAGGTACAAACCGAAGCTACTCTTCTCCATGCATCCTATCAGAATGTGCATGTGCCTCCTGTGGCTGTGAAATTTGATATAGGTTTGTTGTACAATCGTATATTGAGAATCCTAATCGTTTTCTGAATAATTACTTTGGAAAACAATTCTAGTAGGTATATTAAACAATCTACCTCTGTAATCTCAAATCCAATTCTCAGACCAGTACAAAACATCAATGTGAATGGACATTGAACAGCAAAAAAAACAAAAAGAAACACAGGGCTGATGACATTGCCTGATGACACGGTCTGCGATAAAGTTTCCTGCACAATTAATGTGAAGGAAAAGTCCCCAATGAAAATTCTGAAGTATGTCAGACATCGCCCTGATCGTCCTCATTGACTGCCTGAGAGCTTATTAGAATAGCTATTAAATGGCCCCTAATTGGAAATCAACTCTGCATCCTCTTGTTTCCGTTGGTGAAACAAGATGTCCACAGAGGCCCAGCAATCGTCTTTTCACAACGGCACTTATTTTCTCTCACATTAGAGGAGCCCGGCTTTGAATTCATTGCTGGAATTAGGGGCTTCCAGTTTCAGAGGATTGACTTGATGCTGAAAGCTTCATGGAGCCCACATCCAAATAGGAAATGAAAAGTGTGCACCAGTTAAATGAATAGGCCTAAAACGCTGTGCCAAAAAGCCACTCATTGGAAATGTTCCGTGGCTGAGTTTATAATGTCCATTGAGCTGGATTGTGGAGCTGCAAATTTAATTGAGCTACAGCTATCGAAATTTCATGAAAGTCAAGGCTGAAGCTACAAATATTTTGAAGAGGTTATAACCACCAGGTGAGTCAGTGCTTGGTTACTTGATTAGATCTCGAGGTTGGGGTGGTTGTAGATCCACCTTAAGATAGGAAATAAGAACTGAATTTGTAGAGGGCAGTGTGACAGGGCCTTTGAGTTCAATCATCTTCTGTACACATCCTGAATATTGACACACAGGGCTAGGGTTCAATGGGTTTTATAGTGAATACATTTACCTGTAAAAATGCATTACCTTTTAATGTGCCATGAACACAACCAGTCATGATGTTGTCATCTAATTGTCAAACAAATCACTTCCAAAAGTAAGTTACCTTCGCACGTTCATCCAAAATAAGGGGACCATGGGGGGGCCTCAAGCAGATAAGTATATATATTTTTCATATGATTACTAGTCATTTTTTTTTATTATTATCCCCAGCTCACAAGGCCCCTTGATGATGTGAGGCCTGAGGCAATTGCTTCTTCTGCCTAACTGAGAATGTTCTTTAAAATAATTTGAAAATGGATCAATGAAAATATCTGAAAAATCGAATGATTTAAATCCTGAATTTCAACAGTATGTACTGTAGCCTATATGGAATATATTTAGTATTCCACTAACATCTCTTGCCATAACGGCAGGTCAATAGAGGATAAGTATGGTAAGCTGAATGTCTACCCTTCCGCTTCATCCGTCTACTGATGCACATGAATCACTTCTTTGTAGACAGCACAGCCAGACTTTTTAGACGAGATTGAATGCATTGTATATTTCATCCAGGCATTATGTTGAAAAATGGAATCTCCCCAGGTATACCAGTGACTTAAATGAAATTGAATTCACAGTTCGTGTAACATCAATCTGGTATAGAAAATCTTCAATGAGTCCATATATCCCTGAATAATCTCAAGAAACCTAGAAGAGAAGATGGGAGTTCACACCTTCATAAAACACGCCCCATAATGGCCAAAGCCATCCAGCACTTCTTCTGATTAAATCATTGTGTGCTGTTAACATGATCTTTGGATTGAAAATGTACTTTATAAATGTACTAAAGGAAAACATTATGATGTGAACAGGAGATAGAGGTGAGAACAGCAGCATTGCACAAACTCAAAGGGACACATGAATTGTTGAGCCAATAGATCAGAACATACATTCATGAATGAAGTGAATGCTCCTGGGTTCTCGGTAGATAATACAGGCACAATGCAGAATAAATTGCATCAGGAGAACTCTGTCAACAGAAAACATAATCTCACTGTGTTCCCTCAAGAGCAAATGTGGATTAAAATATAGGCTGAAAGATTTCCACATTGATGGTGCCTCCATTACTTATGTTCGAAACATAAGAATGGGAGCCAACTTGACATGTTGATATCTTTACATAACATGAGGAAAGTGCACATGACATTATTCAGGATATATGATAAATATTCTGAGGGAACAAGTCATATACTGGTACCCCATGTATATAGCCAAGTTATGGTGTATTTTATTCTTCGTGTTATTATCTTCCTATTTTTTTCTCTACATTGTTGGGAAGGGCCCGTAAAGGGAACATTTTTATTTAGTTATGATTGAAGTTGATTATATATCTACATATGGAAAAAGAGAAAGTCATTGCAAAATACACAAAGGCTAAAACCTTCAAACTTTGGGATATGCAAACTTTCATGGAAATCGTGCTTTGTAGTCAAGAGGAGATTAACAAGCAGATCTCAAGTTATTGAACGTATTTAGGCTTGCCATAACAAAGGGGTATTTCATTTTAATACATTTGCAAAAATGTCTTATCTGTCTGTCCGAATTAATTCTATCTGGATAGCCAGCTAAACTTACTCTATCCATCTGGCCGGCCGAACTTGTCCTATATGTCCGACCGACTGAACTTTTCCTGTGTGACGACCTATCTTATCTGGCAGACATCCACAGATAGGATGGGTTCGGCCGGCATTTGAAATAGGACAAGCTCGGACAGACAGGACAAGTCGGCCAGATAGGACTGACTTATCCTATCTTACCTAGCTGGCTGAACTTGTCCTAACTGTCTGCCAGTCGAACTTGTCCTTTCTCACTGACTTATCCTATCTGGCAGACATTCTATCTGTCCGGTTGGCTGAACTTATCCTATCTGACCTGCCAGCCAAACTGTCCGACATGTTCTCTGGCCCACTTGTCCGGCCGGCCGAACTTGTTAGTTCTTACAATATTCAATGATTACATTTTTCTAAAACAGGTTCTAGGCTATTTGTAAGGATGCACGATATATCGGTGAGCGTATCGGAATCGGCCAATATTAGCTAAAAATCCCAACATTTGCCCGATGTCTAGTTGAACGGCCGATGTGCAAAACCGATGTCAAAGCTGACGTGCATACCTATATAAGGTAGGTAGATGACGTAATGACACCACAAAACATACAGCGCTACACAGAACAAAATCTAAAACATAGTAAGCGCACACTCCCAACAACTCAACAAGTTCAAGTCGAGCAGTCATTTGAAAGAGTAAGAAATTTCAGTGAGACAACCCAAAAGGCTAAATCCATTAATTAACGGCAAGATAATGGAATTCATTGCCCTTGACAATCAACTGTTCTCTGTCGTGGATGATGATGGCTTCATTTCAATGGCATTTGAGAACATGTTTGAAACTTGGAAACAGAGAGGCAATGGACAGACAGAGCTGAAACTCCACTGCTTGACATGTATGATGAAATCCTGGTTGAGACTGAATAAATTAACCAAACAGCACAGCAAATAAGTGAAAGAATTAGGTTTTGATTATGTTTTACTGGTCTTTGGGACATACGTAAATGCCAACAAAATAACTTTTTGGTCAGTGTGGTGTGGTCTGTGTGTGTGTAACCTTTATTTAACTAGGCAAGTCAGTTAAGAACAAATTCTTACTTACAATGACGGCCAAACCCGGACGATGCTGGGCCAATTGTGCGCCGCCCTGTGGGACTCCCAATCACAGCTGGATATGATACAGCCTGGATTTGAACCAGGGACTGTAGTGACACCTCTTGCACTGAGATGCAGTGCCTTAGACCACTGCGTCCGTGTGTGTGTTAACGATTTAACTGTACTAAAAACTACTTAAAAGGCAGCTCACATTTTAAATATTGGGTATCGGTATCGTTTTTTGGGGGCAAGGAAAATATTGGATATCGGTATCGGCCAAAAATGTCATAACAGTGCATCCCTAGCTATTTGTGCACCACCAAGTTAGAATAGTAGGCAAAATTAAGAGGTGAAAAAAGACCAAATTATTAGCGTGAGGCACATTGAACACAGTTTGGGTCTTTGCGTGTCAAAAAAGATAAGTCGTAACACGATTTGACACTTTAAATAAGCTTTTAATTCAAATAACACAATTGTATTATAGAATATTGTGTGTGCCGAATTTGCACACGCAAGCCAAGCACCACAGCTACTATCAGTAGCACTGTCAAAGCTGTACAAAAAAAGTTGCCAAACAACCACACACCGTGCCACGAACGATGTGTTTACAATACCGCGTTGGTGAAAATAGACCAAATTGTTAGGGTGAGGCACATGGGCTACTAACAGCTTACTACACAACATATACTTAGTATTACTTTCTTAGCTACATTATACATTTCTCCTTTGCATATTACATCATTTATACAGCAGCAAACAATACATTTTTAGACTCAACTTGTGAAGGTGGAGCAGCGGTCCTTTATTGGCAAACTTTGTCAAAGTCTGGCATTCTCTGGCTTTATGGTTGGCTCAAGAAAGCAAAAAAGAGACCATGTTTGTATGCAGCTTTATTAATTCAATAATATTTTACATTGTTTGCAAACTGATATGTGACACTTATTAATGCCAAAATAACAAGCAAAACAGGCAAGCCCCCCCACCAAAAAAAGAATACTTTAAAAAAATGATTTATTTTCCTAAAAGTGTGGTGTTCAAAACAGGTGGGACTCTGACCCGCCTGCCCTGAATGACGATACGTCACTGCTCAGAATATGTGGGAACTCGTTCAAGACTGTTGGAAAAGCATTCCAGGTGAAGCTGGTTGAGAGAATGCCAAGAGTGTGCAAAGCTGTCATCAAGCCAAAAAAACAAAACAACAAAAACAACCTTGAATGAATAGGTGTGTCCAAACCTTTGACTGGTATTGGATATGGACATTTTCATGTAAAAGGACCCATGAGCACCAACATGTGAAGTTCATGTCAAACTGGGTGTCAAATGAAAGCTAAGAGTCTATAATTTGGGGAAATGAAGGCTAAAATAAATTTTTCAACCATTTTCCATCTTTAAAATTAGGCATAAGTAAAGGCTTTGATTTCTGGATCAACAGATGGAAGAGGGTTCTTAGAAAATATCTACCAGAAAAATTATTCAAATGTATGAGAAATACATAAACACAATGTTGCCGTAAAGACCCCTGCCAACAAATATCAACACCTATATTTTGTTTGAGAAATTGTTTACCTTCTGTAAGTTTAAGAAATATTGCCTTGTTATATCATTACCAAAAACCCCATATATCTTTAAGATATTTTCTCATTTCTCTCCCTCATGAGGGAGGATAATGAAAATTCACAGAAGTAACAAGTAAAGGTAGACCTATCAATTAGTTATAATGATTTTACTGATGTGAAATTAGTTTATGAATTATTAAGTGGCTAAAACTCGTAATTCCATTAACAAATTGGTAACGGAATAACCCAAATCTCAGTAACGGAATTACCACAGCTGAATCCTAATAGTCACAAACCACAGTTGGGTCACCTGCTAGTGTCCTCCCTTCCACTGGCATACCATTATGTTCAGCTCATAACTGTTTTCTTTGTCTTTCTTTTTGTCTGGTGGTCAAAGCAAGTGTTAAAACAGTCTGAGTCTGGACAACCCCTTCCTATCTCCCTCTCTTTCTGCCTTTCTCACTAAAGTTAACGCCACCTCTCCCAGTTCTTACTGACACCTACCCATGAGCCCCCTCTCTGTCCATTTACTGTAACCAGCATCCTCTCACACTGAGCACCGACTGGCATCGAACATCCATGGACGTTGTAAAGTAGTTGAAATTTGGTCAGTCCATCCTGGCCTTGATGTTAGCGGACTGGACCAAATGTGAACCAGTCAGACTTATTTTTCACAAGTTTGGATAGCACAGAAGAGTACAGTCCAATGAAGTACAGTACAATACAGTAAAGAAAAGTAGTATATTATAATGTACTCTACTGTACTGCACTCTACTGAACTCTGCTCTATACTACATTACTGTGCTCTGCTGTGTTGCCCAAACTTGTGAAACATGAGAAACCATAATTATGCATTTCTGGGCCCCATGATGTAACTGCTAACGTAATTCCGTTACTGGGTGTAAATCCACTTCACTTAAGGTGCCATATCATAGCTGACACCCCAGTCTTTCTGCAGACATCTTTGAATATTAATTTGGAGTATATATATATATGTTTGGAAAACGTGGTTGCATAATAACCTGAGGGAGATTTTACCAAAATTCTGTTAAAGTTTCCATTTGCACAGTTCTTCCACTAAATTAGTTTTTGTACCTTTTTCAGTGGACATTGTTACAAATAGTCATTGTGCATAGAGTTGTATGTTTTGTAAAACTATGAAATCAGTAGTTTTTATTTGGCATACTGTCACGAGTCCGACCTCGGGTGGCGCTCGGCGGTCGTCGTCGCCGGCCTATTAGCTGCCACTGATTGTCTTTCCTCCCCCTCCTTGTATGTTTATTGTTAGCACCTGTTAGTGAGTCATTAGTTGGGCTTTATTAGACAGCCTGTTTCTTTGTGCGGGATTAATTATTGTGACCTTCGGTTATGTAGTAGAGGAACGTGTTTGTTCCTGGTCGTGTATTCTGATGTACTGTTTTCGTCCCCCGTGTTTGGGGCATTTGGTTTTGAGCACTCAGTGTTGCGTGAGTGCATTAAAGAGCACAGTATTGCACTCTCTGTTTCCTGCGTCTGACTCCACACCCACGACACCCGGAGCGTTACACATACATTTTAAAGTGAAAAAGCTGAGTCAAGGTGTAATTCCGTTACCTTGTATTTGCCGAAATACATGCCATAAGACTGAGTCTTTGAGACGTCAGCGTCAGACGGTGCTCACTGGGTTGTGTAATTGCTTGGGGAATTTGTTTGCAAAGTTAATGTATAATGTCCCCCAAAGGAAATTTCTAACATGACTGGTAAAATATTCAAAAACATGATTTAATTCATGTGCTAATGAGTACCAAATGCATTATGTTTGTATTTATTTTCAATATCTTTCTGTGCCCTGAGAGAAAAACGGTAGGATAATTGAAAAGATTTTTCAAAAAGAAAACAATTCCTTGCAATTGATCTTAGGTGAACAAATATATATAATTTAACTATCAGAGGATTAAACACAATGTACTGCCTTATACTGCCAGTTAATCAATTCATCGTGTTGACATAACAATACCTTTGTCTTCCTCAGCTGCAGCGTACTTATCAAACTCATTCCTGTGTTGCCAGAGAAACAAATATATTCAATCATTGTTTTATGCATGTATCAGAGGAGTTGACGTTAAAGACATAAGCGCACCCTTTGTTCAAACTGTTCAAGAAAACAAAAAAAATGGTGACTTTGTTAACATTGCCCTTGAATAGCCCTTCAACTCCTGTATGTTGGCAACAAATTAATGGATTGTGCAAATTGATGGATTGTGAAGGTGACAAACTGTAATTGCTACAACATGGAAGTTGAAGACGAGTTTGATGACCATGGCCAGTATTCAATCAATGTAGATAGTGTATACTAAGCTAACATTTGGAATTTTTTAAGATGGTCATACCATGGATCATTTAGCTATTTGATTTTTGTTTTAATTGACCCATTTAGGTACAGTACCAGTCATGAGTTTATTTTTACTATTTTCTACATTGTAGAATAATAGTGAAGACATCAGAACTATGAAATAACACATATGGAATCATGTAGAAACCAAAGAGGTGTTAAACAAATCAATATATATAAGTATTATAAGTAGCTACCCTTTGCCTTGATGACAGCTTTGCACACTCTCAACCAACTTCACCTGGAATGCTTTTCCCAACAGTCTTGAAGGAGTTCCCACATAATATGCTGAGCACTTTTGGGCTGCTTTTCCTTCACTCTATGGTCCAACTCATCCCAAACCATCGAAATTGGATTGAGGTCTGGTGATTGGAGGCCAGGTCATCTGATGCAGCACTCAATCACTCTCCTTCTCGGTAAAATAGCCCTTTCACAGCCTGGAGGTATGTTGGGTCATTGTCCTGTTGAAAAACAAATGATAAGCCCAAACCAGATGGGATGGCGTATCGCTGCAAAATACTGTGGTAGCCATGCTGGTTAAGTGTGCCTTGAATTATAAATAAATTACTGACAGTGTCACCAGCAAAGCACCCTCACACATCCTCCTCCATGCTTCACAGTGGGGACCACACATGCAGAGATCATCCGTTCACCTACTCTGTGTCTCACAAGACACGGCAGTTGTTATCAAAAATCTCAAACTTGGACTCATCAGACCAAAGGACAGATTTCCACCGGTCTAATGTCCATTGCTCGTGTTTCTTGGCCCAAGCAAGTATCTTCTTATTGGTGTCCTTAAGTAGAAATTGATGATAAAAGGATTGTGGGGGTTGTCTTGTTAGACGTCTGTGCAGCAATTGACATTATTGATTATAGTCTGCTAATGGAAAAGCATGTGTTATGGCTTTACAACCACCTGATATAATGTGGATAAAGAGTTACGTGTCTAACAGAACACAGGGGGATGGTGTTCTTTAATGGAAGCCTATCAAGTATAATTCAGCTAAAATCAGGAATTCTCCAGCGTAGCCGTTTAGGCCCCTTGCTTTTTAAATTTTTACTAATGACATGCCACTGACTGATTAAAGCCAGAGTTTCTATGTATGCGGATGACTCAACGCTATACACGTCATCTACTACAGCAACTGAAATGACTGCAACACTCAAAGAGCTGCAGTTATTTTCAGAGTGGTTGGCAGGTAAATTAGCCCTAAATATTTCTACAACTAAAAGCACTCTATTTGGAACAAAACACTCAATAAACCCTAAACCTCAACTAAATCTTATAAATAAATGTGGAAATTGAGCAAGTTAAGATGACTAGACTGCTTGGAGTAACACTAGATTGTAAACTGCCATTGTCAAAACATATTTATGCAGTAGTAACTAAGATGGGGAGAAGTCTGTCTATAATAAAGCAATGCTCTGCCTTCTTAACACTATCAACAAGGCAGGTCCTGCGGGCCCTAGTTGTCGCACCTTGACTACTGTTCAGTCGCATGGTCAGGTGCCACAAAAAAGGACTTCGGAAAATTGCAATTGGCTCAGAACAGGGCAACACGGCTGGCCCTTGGATGTACACAGAGAGCTAATTTTAATAATATGCATGTCAATTTCCCCTGCCTGAAAGTGGAGGAGAGATTGACTTCACTACTTTTATTGACATGTTGAATGCACCGAGCTGTCTGTCTAAACTACTGGCACACAGCTCGGACACCTATGCATACCCCACAAGAGGTCTCTTCACAGTCCAAGTCCAGAACAGACTATGGGAGGCACACAGTACTAAATAGAGCCATGACTACATGGGACTCTATTCCACAACAAGTAACTTGATGCAAGCAGTAAAATTAGATTTAAAAAAACAGATTCAAAAAAACGTTATGGAACAGCGGGGACTGTGAAGCAACACAAACATTGGCACAATAACATACGCACTATACATACACATGGATTTAGTACTGTAGATATGTTGTAGTGGTGGAGTAGAGGCCTGAGGCCACACAGTGGGTTGTGAAATCTGTGAATGTATTGTAATGTTTTAAAATTATATGAACTGCCTTAATTTTGCTGGACCCCCGGAAGAGTAGCTGCAGCTAATGGGGATCCATAATAAATACAAATAGTGGTTTCTTTGCAGCAATTTGACCAAGAGGGCCTGATTCACGCAATCTTCTCTGAAAAGTTTATGTTAAGATGTGTCTCTTACTTGAACTCTGTGAAGCATTTAATTGGGCTGCAATTTCTGAGGCTGGTAACGCTAATGGAAACATTATTTATTTTATCAGGTTAGTCAGTTAAGAACATATTCTTATTTACAATGATGGCCTACCCCGTCCAAACTCGGACAATTGTGCGAGTTTGGGACTCCCAATCACTGCCGGATGTGATACAGCCTAGAATCGAACCAGGGACTGTAGTGATGCTTCTTGCACTGAGATGCAGTGCATTATACCGCTGCACCACTCAGGAGCCCTGCTCTTTCACACAGCTCTGAAGCATCCTGAAATGTCATCTTATTTCAGTGTTCTGTTGAGTAAATTACATATTTTCAATATGGTACAGTAAATTGTATCTGTATAGAGGGGACATTCTTACTATCTACTTCACAAACAATACATTTTGATTCAATGATGTTATTATTGCCCAGTCTATTTCTCATGTATTGACACATTGGGTAAATATGCAATTAAATCAACATTTGAGAAATTGCTGCAAACAAAGGCTTCACTTCAACTGCTGGTAAATGGGCTTCTTAAAATCGAGTTCTATTTAAAATAATATATATTTTTACAAGTCTGCACCCTTCCCTCCTGTCCCTCCTACTGACGTTTCTATGACAAAGAGCTCTGCAATACTGTACAATTAAGGCTGCCAAGTTTCCCCACCAAGCTGCACATAAGTCCGCACAGCATGACAAACATTGTAGACACTTGAAATATCCACGTTTATTATTATCTTCCAGACAGAGCAACAAGAGACAGAGGAGCTTTCGGTGTTGCTATGTTGACCGCATACCTCTGACATTTTGCATAATTTCTGAGACCGGGTATTCAACTAAATCAATGAGAATTATGGAAGTCTTTGCCAGATTTAGATTTGCCATTGGGGAAACTAAATCAAATGACAGACCGGAGAACATTTTTCACTTTTGCAATTATTGGCACTGATCCAAGAGAGTAGCCTGAGTGTTTGCAACTGACAGTGGAACAGATTCATTTGCATGTACCCTACCCAATCCGCTCCCGCAAATCTAAATGTGTGCCACAAGTGAGAAACCTACATGCCAAGTAGACCATATTGTGTTCCATACAGGTTATTGAAAAGAGAGGAAGTTGAACAAAAATATAAACACAACATGTAAAGAGTTGGACCCATGTTTCATAAGTTGAAATGAAAGATAACAAAAATGGTCCATACGCACAAAAAGTGTATTTCTCTCAAATTTTGTGCACACATTTATTTACATACCTGTTAGTATTTCTCCTTTGCCAAGATAATCTATACACCTGACAGGTGCGGAATATCAAGAAGCTGATTAAACAGCATGATTACACATATGCCGGGGACAATAAAAGGCCACTCTGAAATGTGCAGTTGTGTCACAAAACACAATGCCACAGATCAAGTTGAGGGAGTGTGCAATTGGCATGCTGACTGCAGGAATGTCTACCAGAACTGTTGCCAGAGAATGTAATGTTAATTTCACTACCATAAGCCGCCTTCAATGACATTTTAGAGAATTTAGCTGTGCTAGCTAACATGCTACTGAACAGTGACAATAGCATGTTGTTGTGCACATTGGTATTAAAAGACAACAATGTATTCACCTAAAAATAAGTGTTTAGGCAAATCATTAGTTAGCTAGCTATCGCATGAATTGTGAAAAAATAATATAGATAACGTTTGCTAGCTAAGCGCTAGCCAGTCAGTGGCGCTGACAGATTAAACTGGTATCAACAAAATGTGTTTCATCTCCAAAACATTGCCATTTTTAAAACAAGCAATATAAAGCTGGTTGCAATTTCTGTTTAATTCTTTCAAAAAACATTGTTTAAATTTGGTATAATCTTTGTAAATTATATCATAAATAGGACTGGTAGAGTTGTCACATGCAGTTAACAAAAATATATGGAAATGTCTGCTCTATCCAAAATTACAAGCAACTGATTGCGGCATTATCTTAAAGGGTCAAATATTCATAGCCATTTTGAAATTAAGGCTTCGCTACACAATGAAAACATAAAAATGGTCATATATATATTTAGAGAGGAAAATGTACCGTCATGGATGTGACGATGTGCAAAATGTTTTTATATATGAAAGATTTCTAAACCAAACATCATAATACTTATCTTGTCATCTGCAGTGCATAGGCTATCAAGTTATTGCATAGGCTATCAAAGTGCACTCGTGGGTCCTGTCTTAACCACCATAAAAGCACAAATGTGCCCAAAAAAAATGCATTTAAAATGATTTTTAAATCTACATTTTCATTACGAATTAGAGTGCTGCATACAGTGCATTTGGAAAATATTCAGACCTCTTCCTTATTCTAAAATGGATTAAATATTTATTTTTGATACCCTCAATACCCCATAATGACAAAGCAAAAACAGTTTAGAATTGTTAGCTAATTTAATATAAAAAAAACGAAAATATCACATTTACATAAGTATTAAAGACCCTTTGCTATGAGACTTGAAAAATTCTGAAAGTATTCAGACCCCTTGACAGTTTCTGCGTTTTGGTAGGTTACAGCCCTATTCTAAAATAGATTTTTTTTTTCTCATCAATCTACACACAATACCCCATAATGACAAAGCAAAAACAGTTTCACATTTTTACTAGTTTATATATATATATATTAAAACTGAACATTAGAATCGCATTTACATAAGAATTCAGACCCTTTACTCTGCACTTTGTTGAAGCGCCTTTGGCAGCGATTACAGCCTTGAGTCTTCTTGGGTATGACGCTACAAGCTTGGCACAACTGTATTTGGGGACTTTCTCCCATTCTTCTCGGCAGATCCTCTCAAGCTCTGTCAGGTTGGATGGGGAGCGTTGCTGCACAGCTATTTTCATGTCTCTCTAGAGATGTTCGATAGGGTTCAAGTCTGGGCTCTAGTTGGGCCACTCAAGGACATTCAGAGACTTATCCCAAAGTCAGTCTTGCGTTGTCTTGGCTGTGCGCTTACGGTTGTTGTCTTGATGGAAGGTGAACCTTCAACCCAGTCTGAGGTCCTGGGCGCTCTAGAGCAGGTTTCATTAAGGATTTCTCTGTAATATGTTCCGTTCATCTTTGCTTCAATCCTGACTAGTCTCCCAGTCCCTGCCACTGAAAAACCGCCAAATACCGTCATTCCGTTCATTTAAAAAAAAAAATATACCATGATATAATATTTTGGCCATATCGCCCAGCCCTATGCCACACATAGCCGGCAAATAGCTTAGAATTAGCTCATCATAATTAGTAAAATATTCAAAAAAGTATTTTACACACATCATATGTGTCCATTACAAACTCTGCAAGAATTGGAATGCATGATTTGTCACCAGTACTTGAAAACATGTTACTAAAACAGTAAATACATTATGATCCATACAAACGGTGTGCTACAGCAGAAACAACAACACGATATACAGAAAATAAGCCACTTACTTTGATAGGAACGTACAAATGTCAAAGTCCAATTTGAAAGGAAACCAACCATGCGGGCGCCAGCCAGAAAATCTGCAAGGCCTGTTTTGACTAGAGATGCGCAATGTCTTCATACTTGATCTGGGGAAACACTAGGGAAGAGAGACGTTTGTCCAGCTCAGTAAAGCCTCAAACATAAATTGTCCACAATAGTGAAATGGGCTACTTATTATGTGAATTTGTTATTGTTTTTTTATTTAACTAGGCAAGTCAGTTAAGAACAACCTCCTTTTTTAAAAATGTTTGCCTAAAATGACATACCCAAATCTTACTGCCTGTAGCTCAGGACCTGAAGCACTTTGAAGTTTGTGGAAATGTGAAATTAATGTAGGAGAATATAACACATTAGATCTGGTAAAAGACAATACAAAGAAAAAACAATGTATTATTCCAGTTTAGGCACAATTTAGATTTTGGTCACAAGATGGCAGCAGTGTACGTGCAAAGTTTATACAGATCCAATGAACCATTGCATTTCTGTTCAAAATGTTGTATCAAGTCTGTCCAAATGTGCCTAATTGGTTTATTAATACATTTTCAAGTTCATAACTGTGCACTCTCCTCAAACAATAGTATGGTATTCTTTCACTGTAAACCTACTGTAAATTGGACAGTAGCTTTACAGTGACATTTTTTCCTGTTACTTCATTCTAATCACATTAGCTCAACCATCCCACGGGGGGGACACCAATCCTGTAGAGGTACAACAAATTATTATTTACAATGACAGCCTACCCCGGACAAAACTGGGCCAATTATGCGCCGCACTATGGGACTCCCAATCACAACTGGATGTGAGACAGCCTGGATTCGAACCAGGGACCTCTTGCACTGCGGTGCCTTAGACCACTGCACCACTCAGGAGCCAATTAATGAGGAGGCGGAACTGTTAAGGGAATTTTTATCAATAATGACTAATTATGTATACATTTCAATCAGGACTGACTAATCAGAATACTATTATGTTACTGTATATATACTAATCAGAATACTATTATGTTACTGTGTATGTACTAATCAGAATACTATTATGTTACTGTATATGTATGAATTTTCTTTCTTAATCCTAGTACTGAATATAATGTGTGTAAATACAATCAAGAATTAGAACAATGACTGTCTGTTCCTTGGTAGAAATGAATGAACTATATCTTCAGACTGGCTAGAATGCTTATCTACACAAGAAGACCTTGGCTCGGTCATAAATTATTTTAAATTGGTAGGGAGATGATGTGGGAAGGCTTGAGATACTGCCTTTGTACCAGGGTGGGAGAAGAGACGGGTTGGTACTGGAACTAATGACGTCATTTTCAGTTTATAACCTGTGGTAAACTGTATCGTGTTCAGTATTCTCGTGAATAAACTCTGCTGTTTGACTTTAAGACTGGGCTCTGTCCATTATTATAAAATAAGGGTCTTACAAATCCTTATGAATTGACAGTGTTTAATTTTAATTGGGTATTAAAACATAGAGCAATTTAATTCCTGCAACAGGAACACACCTCAATTCAAACTGTTGTTAGAAAATAAAACTTGTTAGAAAATTATTTGAAATTGACAAGTTGAAGTTGAAACATAGCAGGCAGCGTGCCTTATGGAACAATGAGAGCATTCTGACATCACAGGCATGAAAAAACTCACACAGGGACAATGGTTACAGATATTTGGAACTCACACGTGAAAAGGTTAACAGGACAAATCTGTGCCCCTGTGCCCCCTATGGGCATGACACCTCTGTTTACTATTCCTGTTTCACTTCACATATCAGTCTGGTATTCTTCCTCGTTGAAACTGTTTTAATTGGTTAGCAAATTAATTTGTCAGCAATTGGATCACCTTCAACCAAATCAGAGGATGGCCTAATTCAAGGCATAGTGTGCTTGGTCATAATATTGAGATATTAGTATATTGTTAGCTAGCTAGCTACTCACTTTGTCTGATCATAGCTAGCTATAGACCCACTGTTTCACACAAAGGTTAGTCTGATTTTGACAACTAGTCCATATGCAACCATGAGTTTGACACTCAGTGAAACCAAGTCTGGATGACAGATGTTAGAGCCACCGCATTGACAGTCATACTGCATCCATATCCTGGGCATGGTTTCTCCTGAATGTTGTGACGGGTTGAGGGAAACAAGGGGGGGGGGGGGGGGGGGGGGGGGCAGGAAATGAAAAAACATATCATCCAAGTTGCAGATGCTGGGGGTTAATGACACATCCGTGTTGACCGCTGTGCGTGTGCACGTGTGTGTTCCTCATGAACACCAATAAACTCAACACAAACCTTTGGAGAATTTCTGTCCCTCCGCGAAGAACTTAGATTTATGTTTCCGCAATTCTAAGTTCATATTTCTTAGTCATAGATAGGCCAAAGATCATCGGGGCCTCAGTGGGCTTTAAGGATTCAGGCCTTGAATCCCCCAGGCATCGCATCCCAGCTGTACTCTGAATCATCAGCAAAGGTTCAATGTAGGACACTAAACTCTTGCAAGTGTTGAAACTATAGAGTTGTGCAATAACATTATGTGAAACGCTCAGGGACCTTGGACATTAAAGGGATGTGTAACATTGAATATAGGAGGGACAGCTATGTAATGTGGAAGGGAGGGGTAAGAGTCCTTAAGCTGTCATTCTTTTGTTTTTTCATGAATATGTATATGTCATGTTATGTCTGGCCTATCCAATGTCCCTCACCATATCACAGTGTATTTTCTTGTGAGTAAAGCAAATATCTGTGAAAATTAGACAATAAAAAAAATATCTAATCTAAGACGACTGTCAAAAACCTCTTATCTGCTGTGCTCCATTGGTTACATTACATTTGGTCCAGTGACTACTGATTCAAAAGTCATTTTATATTGTTTTTCATTATATTAAAACGAATGTACAGTATCTAAGACAGCATGCTGATTCACAATCACTTTTCTGTTTTGCAAGAAAAATGCATAAAAATAATCAAATCTGTCACGTACTACTGTTCTGACTGGATGCCAGTGAAAATTGTGTGCTGCACTGTTTATTGTTCATGTCCATGTGTTCATTTAGATTTTATGAACCAGAGTGCTAGATCTTGAACTGCACTTCGTAAAGTGCTACACCAGAAGAAGGAGACACATTCAACATGTACTACTATTTCCTCCATCAGTCTCTTTTACCAAAGCAAATGAATTAGCTTCCTGTCACTTAAACACATTAATAAACGTGCGTTGGAATCTCATTCTGCTTTATCGCTCAACCCCAAATTAATGTCAAAGATAAAGCACCACAAATCTGGAAATTATATTGTGCACATTTTTTTTCCACACATTTTCTATTGTTGGTTATAGCTGGATCCACAAAACAGATGGCCTGGGACTTTGACTTATCTCAACAGAAGACTACTCGAGGTTTGTAATGTCTTTTTAAGAATACAGAACTTCTGTCTTTGACATTGAGGGGACCGCCAGAGAATGTTCAGGAATGGAGCAAAAGTAGGGCACAGACTAGCATAGATTGGGGTTGTAAAAAGTACACATAAAAAAAAGATAAAGCACTATATCCCATTCGTTGTGACAGTTTCATTACCGGAAACCTTCGTCCCCGGAATGTGAGTGATCGCCCCATTCCCAGCAGAACCACCACCCACCCCACCATGACTTTCAGATGCTTGAGAAGTTTGAGCTGAGTGAAGACGGGCCCTTTTATGAACTTACTATTTATGTTACTACCTTTCAGCCAGCACCGACACTTTTATTAGCGTGAGGTATGTTTATTGTGCTAAGTATTACTCTTTGTACCTAACTCTGTCCTTGAGCTTGTGAACTAGTTTGCATCACTCTTTTTTTTGGCCTGTGTGCCAACCAAAAAGAAAAATCTAACCGCTAGAGGTGACAAGAGTACCATAATGTTGTATCAGAACTGTCATTGTGATATATAGCTGCTGAGGCTATGCTGCTGGTAATATTGCGATTGTTGTGGAGGTTGCAATGTGACCCAAAGAACATACCGTGCAGTCAGAAAAGCAGGGTAGCCTAGTGGTTAGAGCGGAAGGTTCCAAGTTCAAACCCCCGAGCTGACAAGGTACAACCCACTGTTCCTTGGCCATCATTGAAAATAAGAATTTGTTCTTAACTGACTTGCCTGGTTAAATTAAAATAAAATAAAAAACCTGCAACATTTGAATGCCTTTCTTTTTGTACTTCGATGAAATCATGCACTAAGGCAAATATGCTAATGCTGTTATTACATCACATTGATATTCAAGATAATCCAGCCAATTACAAATTACCTCCCACTAGTTTTAAAGACTAATTTAGGTAATTCCACTACATGTTTGTTTTCAGGTTGGTTTTAAATCAGACCTGTCTGAGTTCAAATAGTATTTGTTTTCTCTTAAGCATTTGACTGAGCCTGCCTAGAGTACCAGATGGGCCTGCATTGCATTTTTAGGACCAGTCTATTGGCTCCAATGCGCCAGACAAGCTCAATCAACCGCAGCTTAATTATAAAAAATATAAATATAACCATTTGAACCCGGGTCTGGTATTTACCTACATCCCCTTTGTAGACCTTGCAGTCTCCTTGGAACCGGTTGTCAGGCTCTACTAGAGTGATCACGGAGACTCTCATGTCATGTCACCCGCATCCCGAGGGCCTTGGTAGTGACAGATCTGTCCAATTGACTTGCACCTCTCCCCTGGTCACACCTGACAGCCTCCAGCGACCTCTGGGCGAGCTTCACCACTGCTTAACGGCTCCTCCTTCATTCTGGCAGCACAGGTGGGGCATGTTCATTAGGGCACGTAACCGAAAATGTTTGGAAACATTTTGCAACGGGAAACTAAAATGGGTGTTTCTTATTGGACAAATCCAGGTAGTGCCTCCATGTTTCAGTCAATTGTCTTCTGTTTGGTGCCAACTGCCTAATGAACATGACCCTTTACTGGACCCCACCACACAAAGTTTGTGAGCTCGTTTATAATCACAGATGAATGTAAGATAGACGCTGATGAATTAACAAGTTTGTGATCGATTTAAGAACGAAGTCAGGGACCATGCCGTGACAAACATAATATAGGAGTGATGATGTTTGTAAATGATGATGCCAACGCATTAGAGTTCTTACTAATACAAAAAAGTCTACACTAGAGCCACATTTGGAAAATAACAGGAGACCTCCGTGCTTTTAGTGAAGGTGTAGAGATAAAGTATCTGACCAATCAATAAATGTCAATCAGTTCAGTTTAGTTTTCTGAAAGTGGTTTTAGAATTTTTCAACTCAACGTCCTGTGGAGATGGTTTATGTGTGTGTGTGTGTGTGTGTGTGTGTCTGTGTGTGTGTGTGTGTGTGTGTGTGTGTGTGTGTGTGTGTGTGTGTGTCTGTGTGTCTGTGTCTGTGTGTCTGTGTCTGTGTGTGTGTGTATTTGAGTGTGTGTGTGTGTGTGTGTTTGAGTGTGTGTGTGTGTGTTTGAGTGTGTGTGTGTGTGTGTTTGAGTGTGTGTGTGTGTGTGTGTGTGTGTGTTTGAGTGTGTGTGTGTGTGTGTGTGTGTGTGTTTGAGTGTGTGTGTGTCTGTGTTTGTTTGAGTGTGTGTGTCTGTGTGTGTGTGTGTGTGTGTGTTTGAGTGTGAGTGTGAGTGTGAGTGTGAGTGTGAGTGTGAGTGTGAGTGTGAGTGTGAGTGTGAGTGTGAGTGTGAGTGTGAGTGTGTGTGTGTGTGTGTGTGTGTGTGTGTGTGTGTCTGTGTGTGAGTAAGCACAGCTGCGGTGAAAACACGTCTGAAATGAGTTGTTTTCCACCTGTTCTTTGCCAGAGGGTTGGACAATTAGGAATGTCTCTGACTTTGACATCACAAGAGATTTAAAGTAAGATACAGTATTGTCCAGAATCATTTGTTCCCTTGATAACGATGAGCAAAAAAGACTGTATAAAATAAATAATACGATTGAATAAATTATTGGCATCCAGTTTTCAATACTTTGCAATACCCCGGCACTGAGCCTTTTTCTAAAATGTTTTATGAGTTTGGAGAACACACTGGGAGAGATCTTAAACCATTCTTCCATACATAATCTATCTTTCCAGATCCTTGATATCCTTTGGGCTGTGCTTATGGACTGCCCTCTTCAATTCAAACCACAGGTTTTCAATGGGGTTCAAGTCCGGAGACCGAATGTTGATTTTATGGTAAATTAACAATTTCTTTGTGGATTTTGATGTGTGCTTGGGGTCATGGTCTTGCTGGAAGATCCATTTGTGGACAAGTTTCAGCTACCTTGCAGAGGCAACCAGAGGAGGATGGAAGCTAGCTGTCCTCCGGTTTCTGAGATGGAGACTGAGATGCCATAGCAAAATGTTGATTTTATGATAAATTAACAATTTCCTTGTGGATTCTGATGTGTGTTTGGGGTCATGGTCTTGCTGGAAGATCCACTTGCGGCTAAGTTTCAGCCTCCTTGCAGATGCAACCAAGTTTTGGGGTAAAATTTTCTGGTACTGTGTAAAGTTGATGATGCCGTTGACCCTAACAAGAGCCCCAGGACCAGTGGAAGAAAAATAGCCCCATAATATCAAAATATATATTTTACAGTAGGTATGGGGTTATTTTCCACTTAGGCATCCTTCTTTCAACTCCAAACCCACCACTGGTGTGTGTGGCCAAAGAGCTCTATTTTCATGTCATCCAACAAATGTAAATGCCTGAAGTTTGCTAAACGCCATTTTCACTTGGATTGGAACCGGTGCTATGGTCAGATGCAAAAAAATAGAGCTCTTTGGAAAAAAACCAATATTTTTTAAATTGGGAGCCTATAATATAGCTTAGTATATTTATTATGTATTTTATAGTATTTTTTGCTCATCTTTATCAAGGGTGCCAATAATTTTGGACCTGACTGAATATACAATTAAAATAGGCAAGTGTGGCCACCATTACTCAGCAATTGTTCTCACATTACTTTCAAAGTAAT
Organism: Oncorhynchus mykiss; assembly: GCF_013265735.2. Taxonomy (NCBI): domain Eukaryota; kingdom Metazoa; phylum Chordata; class Actinopteri; order Salmoniformes; family Salmonidae; genus Oncorhynchus; species Oncorhynchus mykiss. The sequence goes on from NC_048579.1 coordinate 16,619,976, forward strand.
GTGTCTCAAGAGGGGAAGTTATATTTTTCAGCCTGGCTTTTATGCATGCAAATGAAAGCGTACAGAGCACAGAAATTATCACAACGAGTGAGACTGAACTTCATTGTGCCTCTGTTTTGCCTACCTTGTTGCAGGAGCATTTAAGTTCATGCAGTCTTTTGTGTGGTACATAATAGTCCTTTTCTGTAAGGGACCAAGGTCAACCATTAATGTAGGTCTATTGGCGGAGTTGCTTTGTTCTGCTCTCACTCAAACTCAATCAAATTATTATTACCAAAAGGGGGTTTTGTCTGTTACATAAATGAATACAAATAAAGTTTTTTTTCAATGTCAGCAAGGTTTTTTCCCATTGAAGTACAAGAAGACTAAACAAGGAGTTGAGCGAAAAAGATCATTTCCATTGAAGGCTAGCATATTCAGCCATATTTATCCCACTCATAAGCTTTAGATCATTGCAGATGATGGAAAGGAGCAGGCCAGGAACACTTTAGGATATTGAGACGCTGTTTCTCTGTTAGAAGAACCAAGAGGAACTAGGACGAAAGATAACTAAGAACTGGAACAATGGTTCCTCAATATGCTTACACTTCCAATGGAATCAGAAGAACTAGGTAAAAAGCATGACGATTCTTCTTACCAGCATAGACAAGTCTTTTTCATTCCTGTCATACTAACAAGACTGAAACAGTGGCTAGAGCATGACATGATGACAGAATGCTGGGTCCTGACTAGAGGGAGTACAGCTATGACTGGAAGTTACTTTTTCATAGCAGGATAGTCCCACTAGTCACAACTAGAATGCTGGGGTCTAGGAGCCTTGGCCTCAGAGAATGATGACATTTTATGAACAGCATGAGGGAACTGATTTCTAACTGCTCTTGCCGGTAGTGTAATAAGTGGCACATTATTTAACACCCTCAGCCTAAAGTGACATAAAATGGACACCATACTTCAGAGCAGTAACGTTTCTAGTGGTCCTCATCTCCAAGGTGAAACCTCACTTGACAGGATGCATCAAACCATCTGCAATGCTCAGGGCCATTCAGCTGATTAATACAGGCACCCTTTGCCTGGACGAGGTATAATACAGCTAAGAAACATGAGATGTTACACAGACTGAAACAAATGATGCAATATCATTTCAATGCATTGTAAATGGGAACACAATTGGTAGATCCAGAATATAACTCTGTAAGGAGCATTTTTCATGCTGCAGGCGGGAGCGGGTGGTCAGACAGACAAATTTGGGATGCAAATATATTTGTTGTCCCACAGATTATTTTGAAACGGTCCTGTTTCTGCTTTGTATGCATTAGCCTACCTATTGTATTAAAAGCACATCTTTTTTGCATTACTCACACACTCAGCATTCGCTGCTTCAACTTCTGTAGCCTACCTCTCCTAGTTGGGCGTGAGAGGTCAAGTGCGCCTAGTATGTGTGATCTTATTGAAATAGAGTAGGGGTGTCCTTGTCCCATCGCGCTCTAGCAACTCCTTGTTATCGGCCTGGCGCATGACCCCTGACTTTGTTAGCCAGCTGTACGGTGTTTCCTCTGACACATTGGTATGGCTGGCTTCCAGGTTAAGCAAGCAGTGTGTCAAGAAGCAGTGCAGCTTGGAGGGGTCGTGCTTCGGAGGACGCATGGCTCTCGACCTTTGCCTCTACCGAATCAGTACAGGAGTTGCAGTGATGGGACAAGACTGTAACTACCTATTGGATATCATGAAAAGGGGTAAAAAGTACCCCAAAAAATCCAATATATATAGAGTAGGCTGCCTACATGGCCAGAGAATCACGTGGCAGTCAACTTCAATATGATTAGACTGTAGTTTACTACAGTATCTGTAAATAAATATTGATAATGAAAAGAAGTTGAGGGCACTCAACCAATGTGAGCACATAGGTTAGGTTACTATGGTGAACACATAGGTTAGACTACTATGGTGACCATAGGTTAGGCTACTATGGTGACCATAGGTTAGGTTACTATGGTGAACACATAGGTTAGGTTACTATGGTGAACACATAGGTTAGACTACTATGGTGACCATAGGTTAGGCTACTATGGTGACCATAGGTTAGGTTACTATGGTGAACACATAGGGTAGGTTACTATGGTGAACACATAGGTTAGACTACTATGGTGAACACATAGGTTAGGTTACTATGGTGACCATAGGTTAGACTACTATGGTGACCATAGGTTAGGCTACTATGGTGAACATAGGTTAGGTTACTATGGTGACCATAGGTTAGGTTACTATGGTGAACACATAGGTTAGACTACTATGGTGACCATAGGTTAGGCTACTATGGTGAACACATAGGTTAGGTTACTATGGTGACCATAGGTTAGGCTACTATGGTGAACATAAGTTAGGCTACTATGGTGAACACATAGATTAGGCTACTATGGTGAACACATATGTTAGGTTACTATGGTGACCATAGGTTAGGCTACGATGGTGAACACATAGGTTAGGTTACTATGGTGACCATAGGTTAGGCTACTATGGTGAACACATAGGTTAGGATACTATGGTGACCATAGGTTAGGCTACTATGGTGAACACATAGGTTAGGCTACTATGGTGAACACATAGGTTAGGCTACTATGGTGAACACATAGGTTAGGCTACTATGGTGAACACATAGGTTAGGCTACTATGGTGAACACATAGGTTAGGCTACTATGATGAACACATAGGTTAGGCTACTACGGTGAACACAGGTTAAGCTACTATGGTGAACACATAGGTTAGGCTACTACGGTGAACACAGGTTAAGCTACTATGGTGAACACATAGGTTAGGCTACTATGGTGAACACATAGGTTAGGCTACTATGGTGAACACATAGGTTAGGCTACTATGATGAACACATAGGTTAGGCTACTATGGTGAACACAGGTTAAGCTACTATGGTGAACACATAGGTTAGGCTACTACGGTGAACACAGGTTAAGCTACTATGGTGAACACATAGGTTAGGCTACTATGGTGAACACATAGGTTAGGCTACTATGGTGAACACATAGGTTAGGCTACTATGATGAACACATAGGTTAGGCTACTACGGTGAACACAGGTTAAGCTACTATGGTGAACACAGGTTAGGTTACTATGGTGAACACATAGGTTAGACTACTATGGTGACTATAGGTTAGGCTACTATGGTGAACACATAGGTTAGGTTACTATGGTGACCATAGGTTAGGCTACTATGGTGAACATAAGTTAGGCTACTATGGTGAACACATAGATTAGGCTACTATGGTGAACACATATGTTAGGTTACTATGGTGACCATAGGTTAGGCTACGATGGTGAACACATAGGTTAGGTTACTATGGTGACCATAGGTTAGGCTACTATGGTGAACACATAGGTTAGGATACTATGGTGAAGAAATAGATTAGGCTACTATGATGAACACATAGGTTAGGCTACTATGGTGAACACATAGGTTAGGCTACTATGGTGAACACATAGGTTAGGCAACTATGGTGAACACATAGGTTAGGCTACTATGATGAACACATAGGTTAGGCTACTACGGTGAACACAGGTTAAGCTACTATGGTGAACACAGGTTAAGCTACTATGGTGAACACATAGGTTAGGCTACTATGGTGAACACATGGTGAGCGAGCGTTGCGCCTTTTACTTTTCAATAAGTATGCATTACCCATTTATTTGTCTCATTAACCATAAATTGTCCTTCTAAAATGTAGGCTATATCCTATAGGAGTGTGCAAAACGTAGCAAGTGTCTCGGTCATCATTCTTGCTGCTTCCAGTTCAGTATCCTTACCTGCAAGATCAGGTGCGATTGTGGTCTCCATTAAATAAAGTAGGCTATAGCCTATGTATACATGGGCAGAGAAGCATGGGACAGTCATCTTTCCAAGGAAATGTACTTCCTAAATAGCCTATGATTAGGCTATAGTTTACTACATTGCCTAGAAATAAGCCTAAATATTGATCACCCATATTTCTCAGTCTGAAGACCTTCCCACTCCAGAAAGGTAGGCTATAAAAATAGCTAAAGAAAAAGTGCAAGTCTCTCCAACTCTGCTCTCTTCAAACTACATCTAGCACATTGGCTGATATAGCCCAGCAATACAATGTGAGAATCTCTGGTAATTTAACCTGTTTCTTAAGTTATGTTTGCGCTTTTGATATTGCCTGTAGGGCACAAAATTGCTGGGACCAAGGCTGGCAAGTGAGTTGCATCACATAGTCTAAAATAACATTGCGGGACCCCGGTTGGGTTTGGGACCAGTTCCTGCGGTAGTGGGTGGGAGTTGGACAGAAAGCCAGCAGGTGCAGGCGGGAGCGAGATGAAGAAATCGGTGCTGCGCATCATGACAGTGAAGCCTGTAATATTAGAGCTGTTTATTGCTGTGTCAGATTCAGGTCTAGTTTGATTGAGGCAAAAATAATAGCTAATGTAAGCCAACCTTTGGCCAGCTCTCTCTCTCTAACGGTACATCAACTGGCGAAAGCTTGCCAGGTACATTTACTTGATTTTGTGACAAATGCTACAAATGTCAGGCTTAATTCAAGATACGAGCCATAGCCATTTTATGTAATGATTAAGTACCTTGCATTCAATAACTACCCTTTTCGTTTATTAGTAGAACTACTTATTTTCTTTGACAAGCTAAATTTGACAAGCTAACTTTGAGGTGAAATGTAAAGATTGCATTGCTCAATTCATAACTGACTAAAATGGAAAGCAATCATGCTTGCTCATGATCATGAAACAATGTCGTGTTTAAAACTTTTTTGGGACTGGGGGGCAGTATTGAGTAGCTTGGATAAAAAGGTGCCCAGAGTAAACTGCCTGCTACTCAGGCCCAAAAGCTAGAATATGCATATAATTGATTCGGATAGAGAACACTCTGAAGTTTATAAAACTGTTTGAATGATGTCTGTGAGTATAACAGAACTCATATGGCAGGCAAAAACCTGAGAAAAAATCCAACCAGGAAGTGGGAAATCTGAGGTTTGTAGTTTTTCAAGTCATTGCCTATCGAATATACCGTGGAGGAGGAAAGAATGAGAGCTGTTTGAGCCAGAGGTCTGGCAGAGTGCCATGAGCTGATCACGCGTGCGCCCGTGAGAAGTAGCTGCGTTCCATTGTATTTCTAAAGACAAAGGAATTCTCCGGTTGGAACATTATTGAAGATTTATGTTAAAAACCTCCTAAAGATTGATTCTATTAATCGTTTGACATGTTTCTACGAACTGTAATATAACTTTTTTGACATTTCGTCTGAACAAGTGATCGCGCATTATGCATTTGTATTAATGGGCTAAACGCACGAACAAAAAGGAGGTATTTGGACAAATGATGGACTTTATCGAACAAAACAAACATTTATTGTGGAACTGGGATTCCTGGGAGTGCATTCCGATCAAGATCATCAAAGGTAAGTGAATATTTAAAACGCTATTTCTGACTTTTCTGACACCTCTCCTTCTTTGGAAAATGGCTGGATGTTTTTCTGTGACTAGCGCTGACCTAACATAATCGCAAGGTGTGCTTTCGCAGTAAAGCCATTTTGAAATCTGACACAGCGGTTGCATTAAGGACAAGTTTATCTATATTTCCATGCATAACCCTTGTATCTTTTATCAATGTTTATTACGAGTATTTCTGTAATTTGATGTGGCTCTCTGCACTTTCACCGGATGTTTGTTTGAGACAATGCATTTCTGATCATAACACACCAATTTCAAATTAGGTTTTTGGACATAAAGATTAACTTTATCGAACAAAACACACATTTATTGTGTAACATGAAGTCCTATGAGTGCCATCTGATGAAGATCATCAAAGGTTAGTGATTAATTTAAATCGCTATTTCTGATTTTTTTTCCAGCCAATGAATGGTTTTCTGTGACTAGGTGCTGACCTAACATAATCGTTTGGTGTGCTTTCGCCGTAAAGCCTATTTGAAATAAGACACTGTGGCTGGATTTACAAGAAGTGTATCTTTAAAATGGTGTAAAATACTTGTATGTTTGAGGAATTTTAATTATGGGATTTGTCGTTTTGAATTTGGCGCCCTGCAATTTCACTGGCAGTTGGTGAGGTGAAACGCCACCGTCCCACATATCCCAGAGAAGTTAATGGGATAACCTGTCAAAAAAACACAATTATTTTCACATCTCCACGCTCATTGAATTTAGGAGTAACATTTTGAATCAACACTAATAACTGCATAGCCGTGGGAAGTAGGGGTGCTGAGGGTACCCCTTGAAAAATCTGAATTTAAAAAATATACATAAATAAAAAGAATAATTGCAGCAAACCCACACATCTTCCCATGGCTATGAATAAAAAAGTTTTGCTTCATGATAATTTACATAACTTACTTTAAAGTTCAGTAGGATGGTGAGTGAGTGAGTTCTCGAGGGTTCTTAAAATTCAGAGCTGATCTTGAATAAGGTCTCAGGACAGAAGCTAATTAAAGATGAATGAACCTCTGAGCTTTTTTTAACTGGTCTCTAGGGATCTCAGATGTGAGCTGTTGGAATAGTTTACATGCGCCACATTCACATTGTGCAAGAGTGGTGTGTGCTACTATAATAATGATGTAAACAAGCTCTAGTAATAAAAGAGAGCATACACATTTTACTCTGAGAGGTTTCTTGACAAGCACAATATAAACACTTGCCCCCGAATCCCCCCTTCCCCAAAACACATGTAAATATTGGACTATAAATTGTGCCTTCCTGTACTATACTTTTGCTAAAATGTTTATTCTATTCTTCTGAGCCATTTACTGTATGTTTGTATTCTAATATTTTATTATTTCTTATTGTTGTTGTTATCAAGAAGGAATCTGCAAGTAAGCACTTCGTTGGACTGTGTATACCATGTGTATCCTGTACATATAACTAATAAAACTTGAAACTTTGATTATTCATTTCAGCCTGTCTAGACTGTATGGAGAGGGTAAGAAATAGCTTTACAATAGTGTTTACAATAGTGTATATGTGATAGTCAACAGATGCCTTTGTCTCAAATTATATGAAAGGTGAAATTACATTGTAGGTTAGTGCTTGTATGCTGGTATGCCTGTATGCCTTCACTGATAATACATGCAGTCTATAGTCAAAAAGACGAGGGGCAGTTTAGTAAGTTCTGTGTGTACAGTTTGTCATTCCTGAGTCTTGGACATCAGTGACGACCCAGCAATCCGGGAACATCCACAGAAAATTAGCTTAGATTCTCATTAAGGGTTTAATCTAACATTAGAATGATAACATCCCCAAAACATTCAATTAATTATTCAGAAATATTTCAGAAAATGTTTTAAATGAAATATCCTTGAAATCTTCTAACATTTACTGTAATGTTGTGCACAACATCTGTAACAACCACCACAGAACATTCCCCAAGTGTTCTCTTTAGTTTTCCAGGTAATGTAATTACACAATGTACCAGTAATGTTTTTAGAACATACTGCCACAATTAAATGTGAGACCAACGTTCTGGGAACGTTTTTGCAACATCAGACGAACGTTTTATACAAACTTTCACATAACCAATATATTGTGTTTGGAACCCAACAACTTAGAGCCTACAACACTGTGAAAATGTAAGTACTATACTGCCCTCTGCTGTTCATAGTGCGATATTTTTCTATTATTTTTCCAACTTGATTTAACCAGGTAGGCCAGTGGAGAACAGATCCCCTACCAAACAGAGCCTCACCCCAAATCCAGTCTTAAAGCAGGCATGCTATACAATGAGTAATATAATCAAATAGTAAAAAAAAAAAGCCTGGATTCGAACCAGGGACTGTAGTGACACCTCTTGCACAGAGATGCAGTTCCTTAGACCACTGCGCCTCTCGGGAGCCCATAGAGATCTTTGAAATCCTTAGAGATCTTTGAAATTGTGTGTGACCCAAAGATTTCCATTTCTGTGTAGTCACGCTGAAGGGCAGATTACTAAAATAAATTTGCATGGCAGAAGGATTAATAGGTATCAATCCACTGTCGTGTCTTTGGCTGTGCCAGATTATGTGATATGACATGCTGTTCTATAAAATAATTTCTCCGTAATTAATATCACCTGATTGAGCTGATCATGTAAATGTAATTCTCTCTACGGAGAGAGTCGGGCACCACAAAATAATATTTATAGAGCTGTTATCTTCCGAATAAACTCTTAAAGATCTACAGTGCCTTGCGAAAGTATTCGGCCCCCTTGAACTTTGCGACCTTTTGCCACATTTCAGGCTTCAAACATAAAGATATAAAACTGTATTTTTTGTGTGAAGAATCAACAACAAGTGGGACACAATCAAGAAGTGGAACGACATTTATTGGATATTTCAAACATTTTTAACAAATCAAAAACTGAAAAATTGGGCGTGCAAAATTATTCAGCCCCTTTACTTTCAGTGCAGCAAACTCTCTCCAGAAGTTCAGTGAGGATCTCTGAATTATCCAATGTTGACCTAAATGACTAATGATGATAAATACAATCCACCTGTGTGTAATCAAGCACCAACTGTCAGAGCAGCTCACAGATTACTGCACCTGTACATAGCCCACCTATAATTTAGCCCTATCAACTACCTCTTTCCCAACTGTATTTAATTTATTTATTTATTTTGCTCCTTTGCACCCCATTATTTTTATTTCTACTTTGCACATTCTTCCATTGCAAAACTACCATTCCAGTGTTTTACTTGCTATATTGTATTTACCTTGCCACCAAGGCCTTTTTTGCCTTTACCTCCCTTCTCACCTCATTTGCTCACATTGTATATAGACTTGTTTATACTTTATTATTGACTGTATGTTTGTTTTACTCCATGTGTAACTCTGTGTTGTTGTATCTGTCGAACTGCTTTGCTTTATCTTGGCCAGGTCGCAATTGTAAATGAGAACTTGTTCTCAACTTGCCTACCTGGTTAAATAAAGGTAAAATGAAAAAATAAATAAATAAAAATCAAGTCTCCGTATAAATGCACCTGCACTGTGATAGTCTCAGAGGTCCGTTAAAAGCGCAGAGAGCATCATGAAGAACAAGGAACACACCAGGCAGGTCCGAGATACTGTTGTGAAGAAGTTTAAAGCCGGATTTGGATACAAAAATATTTCCCAAGCTTTAAACATCCCAAGGAGCACTGTGCAAGCGATAATATTGAAATGGAAGGAGTATCAGACCACTGCAAATCTACCAAGACCTGGCCGTCCCTCTAAACGTTCAGCTCATACAAGGAGAAGACTGATCAGAGATGCAGCCAAGAGGCCCATGATCACTCTGGATGAACTGCAGAGATCTACAGCTGAGATGGGAGACTCTGTCCATAGGACAACAATCAGTCGTATATTGCATATATATATATCGTATATATCGTTCACAAATGCTCTCCATCCAACCTCACTGAGCTCGAGCTGTTTTGCAAGGAGGAATGGGAAAAAATGTCAGTCTCTCGATGTGCAAAACTGATAGAGACATACCCCAAGTGACTTACAGCTGTAATCGCAGCAAAAGGTGGCGCTACAAAGTATTAATTTAAGGGGGCTGAATAATTTTGCACGCCCAATTTTTCAGTTTTTAATTTGTTAAAAAAGTTTGAAATATCCAATAAATGTCGTTCTACTTCATGATTGTGTCCCACTTGTTGTTGATTCTTCACAAAAAAATGCAGTTTTATATCTTTATGTTTGAAGCCTGAAATGTGGCAAAAGGTCGCAAAGTTCAAGGGGGCCGAATACTTTCGCAAGGCACTGTAGTAATATTTTACATCCATAGCAGTCAACATTAAATCTTCATCTTACTTCAGTCTCATCTGAAAGTTGTAAATTCTTGGTTATCTGCAAAGAACCCTGGCTAACAATTTGAATCAGCAATACAAAATTGGGTTTAATTATTTATTTACTAAATGTCTAACTAAATCACACAGAATTCACATACACACAATTAATCACAACTTGATTACAAATTACGTCATAAAGGAAAACGTCCCTTTAAAACAAGTTGCGCATAATAAATGAATAAGAAATACTTATTTACAACCCCAAACTAGGCTGTTTTAAAAGAAAGTATGAAATGTTTTCTAAATCACATCGTACAGCAATACCACTAAGTCAGCAGCGACATCTTTAAAGAAATGACATTGCCTAATAATAGAACTGTGCTTATATACAATCGAGAAATTGAAGTGAGCAGCTTCATGGTAATAAAACAAAAAATATTAAAACAAAAGGAGAATTGACTCACCAGAACTAAGGCACTAACATTACCTAATAATAACAACATCAACTGATACCACTGGCAACGCTATACACGATCTTCAAAAGAGAGACTGAGTCAGCAGTGGTAGACACATTTGTCCATTATCCTAATCGCCAAATAGGTGAACATTCAGCTATTTGCTTAGTCCGACCTCGGTAAAATGTTCGCCTTTACGAAGGCCATCGCCTTATGGGAGTCTTGGAACTCTTTCTTGGTGCCGTTGTATGTTATATGGAGCTGGGCAGGAAAAGCCACACCATACCGAAAGTCAGTGTAAATGTCCTGTGTGTAGCTGGTGTAGAGAGTCAGGCGCAGGACAGCAGATATGAGTAATCAACGTACTTTACTCAAAAAAGACAAATTTACAAAGTAACATCATGAGCCCACAAAGACGGACCGAATTACAATCAACAATCACAAACACAACATGGGGAATAGAGGGTTATATAATAAACAAGTAATTAGTTGAGTGAAGCCAGGTGTGATAAGACAAAGACAGAACAAATGGAAAATGAAAAGTGGATCGGCGGTGGCTAGAAATGCGGTGATGTCGAACACCGCCTGAACAAGGAGAGAACAAGGCGGAAGTCGTGACAGTCGGTTTGGTATGGAGCTGACTCTTAACATCGTTGAAAGCCTCATGGTAACAAGCAACGCTGGGGGCATAGTCTTGGAAGATAGAGATGGGTGCTCCGTTGCATCGAAGTGGGCCAAATTCTCTGGCATGCCGAAGAACATTAATACAATCCTGAAGTAGTGTAGTTTAACCTCAATTACACAAAGGTTTTCCCCCGGGCTTTCTTGCTTGAGAGCCCCGATGTGTGCGGTCTACAAGGACGTCTTTATCCATTTGGATGGCTTCCTTCAATAACTTGAGACCGATAAAGTCCTCTACTACCCCCATGATCCTGACATTGGATCTTCGCAAACAACCTTGTAAATGGTATGCATTGTTCCTTAAGGCTTGTCACATCAGTTTCAAGTTTCTTAACTGTGTTAGTCGTGTCGTCCGAGCATGTTGACGAGACCGTTTTCTTAACTGTATCCAGTTCAGTACGAACCCTTGTTGTTTGCTTTGCAAGTTCATTCTTGACTGCTTGAAACGCTGACTTAATACAATTAAAGTCCTCACTGAGCGACTCATTGAGTTCCGATTTGAGTACAGATGAAATGTCCGCTCTGAGGGCACCAAGAATCTCGGCCTTCAAATCCTCTGTGTTAATTTCACCGAGCCGAGGGAAGGAGCCGCTGCTCCCATTTGTTGAAGTACTCGAGCTCCTGAGTCTTAGGCCTAGTGTTCTCTTTTGTCAGTGACTCATCTGAATAAAACTTTGGCAGGTTATGCGTCATTTACGCATTAAAATGAAAATAAAAGTTTAAAAAGTAAAGCACGTCATTCAAAGGCTGTGTTTCCTAGTTCTTTTTGGGTCAAAGTGCAAAGAAAGTATTAAATAAATGCACTTTCAGCATGATGTCGTAAATACGTGACCTACTCCATGGCTTGCTCACTCATTGGGTTGTTAACGTGTTGTTTTTTTACATAAATAAATGTGGGACAAAAAGGCTGTGTAGAACACCATTGCCCAAAATGCATTGCTCCAATAACTTTCAAAACTTTGCCCACAACGTGTATTTTCCTATGAATGAGGTCGCACAAAAATGTGTCTCTTTTCCTACTAATTAAGTCACGCAAAAATGTGTGTATTTTCAGACGAATTAAGCCACACAAAAACACACAAAATCTGCCTTAAATACTTTTTCTACGTATTTGCACAATTTGAGTGTGAGATTGTATTGCAACGCCACACAGCATTGTTTATGTCATGATACACCTAGCCAGTTAGTTTATCAAAATAATGTTTTGAGTTATTATAGTTGTACTTCGGGACGGGAGTCACAACATAACTTCAGTTGTCATGACTAGATCATTAAAAAAAAACTACAGGTAATTAAAAATAGAAAGAGAGGGAGATAGAGAGCCTGCAAGCGAGATAAATAGTTGATACTCCAAATTAGTTGTCAATTACACTTTTCTCCTAAATAAATTGGAAGGTTTTTTATTCTGTTTTTCAGATTAGATTTGGCTGCAACACATTTCCCTTGTTGTGGGTGTTGTTGAGAATGAATCACTTAAAAAATGTACTGAACCCCCTACAGAACTTCAGATGGGCTTTGGATGCAGAGAACAACAGGACAGTGAGACTAAAAGTATATCACTTTAGAGAGCCTCTTTTTGGTGGCATTTCTGTGAGGGAAATGACATTCAAACCTTTTCAACTGAATACATCAGTTCTGGCCAATAATTTGGGGACATCTGTGTGTTTTCAAAAGTTATTGTTGCTTTAGCCCTAAGCTCGCTGCACTGTGAAAACATGAGGTATGAGGTAGTTTGACATTTGGAGGCTTCAAACCCTGTTCCCTTCAGTTCCTGGATTCCATTAAAACAGCCCATGGCTCCGACAGTCTAATACCCCATGTGTTTAAAGGCGTGGGAATAGGGGTGGAATTAATTGACTGACCCTTCAGTTTTGGAAAAAATCCTCTTGATTAATTCCGATTATGCATCCCCTCCATACATTAGTAGTCTGCAGGAAGTTTAATTACCGTTATAATTAAATATGAACCAGAGGAATTAAACCAGTTTTACTGAAATAGCCACTCATGATTTAATCTAAGTGACTGTGCCTGTGTTACATTTACATAATGAGCTATAACAACTCTTATCAGCAATTTACCTACCTGCCTTACGGGACAAACAAACACGTAACTCTTAAACATAGCAAAAAGGCATATCTATAGGCAGAATGTTGGTAACTCTTTCTTTAAAACATGCAGGTATAATGCATTTTGTCTTGTTGTGAGCATGTATGACCCCTTATAAATTCTTATTATTTTCATCTCAGAATGATTTTGACAAAATACCAGCAATTCTCAATCAGTTGATATATTGATACATAGGGACATAACCTATTATAAGCATTGTAATAAGACATTACAAAGGCTCATACCTGCAGGCTTTAAGTAAAGTGTTGCCCAATTGCTTGTCTAAATGTACTGCAGGGTCTACAGTCAATCACGGAGTGTTTCAGGACATATTCAATCAATCGCTATCCCGGTCTGTAGTCCCCACATGCTTCAAGATGGCTACCATTGTTCCTGTTCCCAAGAAAGCTAAGGTAACTGAACGCCCCGTTACACTTACTTAAATTTAACAAGGCTAATCTGAACACAAGACTCCCTAAATTCTATCAGCATATCGATTGTGCTACCAGGGCTGGTAAAACCCTGGATCATTGTTATTCTAACTTCCGCGACATGTATAAGGCCCTCTCCCGCCCTCCTTTCGGAAAGGCTGACCACGACTCCATTTTGTTGCTCCCTGCCTTTAGACAGAGACTAACACAGGAAGCTCCCGCGCTCAGGTCTGTTCAACGCTGGTCCGGCCAATCTGATTCCACGCTTCAAGATTGCTTCGATCACGTGGACTGGGATATGTTCCACATTGCGTCAAACAACAACATTGACGAATATGCTGATTCGGTGACTGAGTTTATTAGCAAGTGCATCGGCGATGTCGTACCAACAGCAACTATTAAAACATTCCCAAACCAGAAACCGTGGATTGATGGCAGCATTCGCGCAAAACTGAAAGCGCACCACTGCTTTTAACCAGGGCAAGGTGACCGGAAACATGACCGAATACAAACAGTGTAGCTATTCCCTCCGCAAGGCAATCAAACAAGCTGAGCGTCAGTATAGAGACAAAGTAGAGTCGCAATTCAATGGCTCAGATACAAGAGGTATGTGGCAGGGTCTACAGTCAATCACGGATTACAAAAAGAAAACCAGCCACGTCGCAGACTAGGGCGTCTTGCTCCCAGACAGACTAAACAACTTCTTTGCTCGATTTGAAGACAATACAGTGCCACTGATACGGCCAGCTACCAAAACCTGCAGACTCTCCTTCACTGCAGCCTACTTGAGTAAAACATTTAACGTGTGAACCCTCGCAGGGCTGCAGGCCCAGACGGCATCCCCACCCACGTCCTCAGAGCGTTTACAGACATATTCAATCAATCCTTATCCCAGTCTGCTGTTCCCACATGCTTCAAGAGGACCACCATTGTTCCTGTTCCCAAGAAAGCTAAGGTAACTGAGCTAAATGACTACCGCCCCGTAGCACTCACTTCAGTCATCATGAAGTGCTTTTAGAGACTAGTCAAGGACCATATCACCTCCACCCTACCTGACACCCTAGACCCACTCCAATTTGCTTACTGCCCAAATAGGTCCACAAACGACGCAATCGCAACCACACTGCACACTGCCCTAACCCATTTGGACAAGAGGAATACCTATGTGAGAATGCTGTTCATTGACTACAGCTCAGCATTTAACACCATAGTACCCTCCAAACTCGTCATCAAGCTCGAGACCCTGGGTCTCGACCCCACCCTGTGCAACTGGGTACTGGACTTCCTGATGGGCCGCCCCCAGGTGGTGAGGGTAGGTAACAACATCTCCACCCCACTGATCCTCAACACTGGGGCCCCACAAGGATGCGTTCTGAGCCCTCTCCTGTACTCCCTGTTCACCCACAACTGCGTGGCCATGCACGCCTCCAACTCAATCATCAAGTTTGCGGACAACACTACAGTGGTAGGCTTGATTACCAACAACGACGAGACGGCCTACAGGGAGGAGGTGAGGGCCCTTGGAGTGTGTTGTCAGGAAAATAACCTCACACTCAACGTCAACAAAACAAAGGAGATGATCGTGAACTTCAGGATAGGAAGCACCCCCCTATCCACATCGACGGGACAGTAGTGGAGAGGATAGTAAATTTGAAGTTCCTCGGCGTACACATCACGGACAAACTGAAATGGTCCACCCACACAGACAGCGTGGTGAAGAAGGCGTATGTGACAAATAAAATTGTGTATGTGACAAATAAACTTTGATTTGATTATGTCATCATGAAGTGCTTTGAGAGACTAGTCAAGGATCATATCACCTCCACCCTACCTGATACCCTAGACACACTCCAATTTGCTTACCGCCCCAAAAGGTCCACTGACGAAACAATCTCCATCACACTGCACAATCCCTTCTGAACAAGAGGAATACCTATGTAAGAATGCTTTTCATTGACGACAGCTCAGACTCAGTCTCTGGCCACTTTAATAAATGGACTTAATAAAGGTATCACTAGTCACTTTAAATAACACCATCTTAATAATGTTTACATATTACTCATCTCATATGTATATACTGTTCTATACCATCTTGCCTATGCCGCACGGCCATCGCTCATCCATATGTACATATTCTTATTCGCCCCTTACATTTGTGTGCATAAGAAAGTTGTGAATTTGTTAGATTACTTGTTAGATATTACTGCATTGTTGCAACTTGAATCACAAGCATTTCGCTACACTCGCATTAAGATCTGCTAACCATATGTATGTGACCAATACATTTTGATTTGATGTGAAGAGCATGAATTGCACTGCTGAATATTCATATCATTATATCCAAAAAGCGTTGTGTGGAACCTGTCTATGGATCAGTGAGATTTTATATGACTTTACAGTAACAAACAGCTTTGTGCTTTAAACGTCCTACCGGCCAATGTAGGCCTCCTAGCAGTAACGGCAGACAAACTACTACGGACTTGTCAGATCTTTTAATTTATAGCCGTTGTTTCTATTATAAAAAGTGTCCCAGTATGCACTTGTGGAGTGGACCTCCAGCTCCTTGATTCGGTGCTGATGATATTGAGCTATTTATCAATGTTTGACAGGGTAATTGGAAAAGTTGATGCGAGGGCCATGGCTGTTGTACTTGGCCGATTGCCACAAATTGGAAAGAACATTACTCATTGAGAAGGATCCTTACAGTTAGGCTTATAAACTGTGTGTGGAGTAGAGTTATGAGAGGAGAAAGTGACCCTCAAATGAATTGACCTTAAAAAATGGTAGTCGACTCCACCACACACAATGCATTTCACAGGAGAATGGCTCCCTCTGCTGTCTATCTGTGGTGACACATTCAAGTATTGAAAACTGATCAAACCATTAGGGTCCTCAATAAGTCTCCCCAAAGGGTAGTGAACACTCTTTCATTGCCCTCCATTTCCCCCATAGATTTAAAAGGAATGGATTGGTGTACGATAAATAAAGTGGAGACTACCTATAGCCCACACGTATACCCATTGTAATCTATGAGGGGGAGTGAACGAACACACTCAGGAGAAGAGTAGAGATTCTGACTGCAGCAAGTGTCTGTGTATATTATGGATTTTGCTCAAAGTATCCTTAAACCATCTTGATTGTATTCTTAAAACCTCACCGTTCCATAGTGAGCATATGCATGTTTATAATACATTCACGTAAGACAACTGCCAATTAAATGACCAACCACAACTCCAAATGAATAAACAGCCATATAAAACAATAGTAGTGGCGTAAAGAGAAACGTCATAGTCTACACATTGTTTCAGATACTAAAAAAGTGTCGTGTTCTCTCATTTATAAGCCTAGAGAACAGTAGGCCTATATCCAAAATTCCATGTCCTTTATCATGCCTAAATGAATATTAAAGTTGACCATTAAATATTCATACTAGGCTACTATACTATAAATTAATGTGATCGATTTTATTTTAACCATACATCACGGTCTGTAGCCCTCAACTATTTAGTCTAATGTTCCAAAGGACTCCTTTCGTCCAATGAGACGTTATTTTTTCTTTTTTTCAATAAAAGGGAGGTGGTCCGAAAAAGACTGCTCTTACATTGTCTTCATTTTGCGCACGCGTAGAATGGCAACATTTCCAGAGGTTGAGACGAGAGAGTAACTGGCTGCGAATATGATTTACATTAGAAAATAAAAAGCTTTATGCTTTTAATTTGTGTGATAATATTGGTCATAGTACAAACCAAAACGCCGTATTACTCGAGGAGAGAACTTTACTCTTGTTAGTGCGTCATGCTTTTCAAAGATGGGCCGCCGATAGACATTGGATTAAGGAGGAGAAAAGTTTTAGAACATCACAACTGGAACTCAAACTAACCTCGGAGATGAATTTAGGTGTTCCAGCAAACGCACTGTTGTTGTTTCGTGCTTGTGATGAAGGAGACTACGAAACTGCTCGAGGGATTCTTGATCCCGGGGCGAAAGATTCCGGGAGGCAAAGCAGACTGCGGTCAGAAGCGGGATCGGAATGCAATGTTGTGGACATCTCACGGGGACTTTCGCTAGTGCCAGTGGATTGCACAGATGAAGAGGGCAACACCGCGTTGCAGTTTGCCTCGGCGAGTGGACATGAGAATCTGGTCCGATTTCTACTGCGAAAGGGGGCTTCGGTGGACAGCCGTAACAACTATGGCTGGACGCCTCTCATGCAGGCTACAAGGTGTGGTTGCTACCAGTTTGTGCTCATGATATTGGTCAATCATGTATACAGATGTTAAATGGGTGTGTCCCCGATTAAAATGTTATAATTGTATTATAATATATGCACAACACAGATTGTGTATGATGAATACATTAAACAATCTATACTAGCCAGGGGTGAGTTTCCATAAAGATAATCTTAAATGTAGACTCGAAATGACGTTGCCACGAGTAGCACCTCAGATATTGGGTGTTCGAGCAGTAAGGGATGGATTCTTATGTGCATAATGTACCTGGAGGGAAAGGGGGGAGGGTCATACTTTTTCCATTTCAGTCAATGGGAGGGTTTAGTATTTTTTTTATCTAGTCCAGTTCAGGGTCATGCAATTTGTAATTGATGACATTTCAATATTTCTCAGGGTTTTAAAATGAGTTGCTTATTAGGCTACATATCAACGTGTGGCCGATGCCGTCTCTCATCTCTGATTCTCCACTGGACGTGCAATTTCGAGTGTGCCTGTAGTGTGGTCTCAATCAAATTATCCATATCTGGTCGGGAAGATGGTGGAAACTTAGGTTTTGTTTGAAACTGCTAGTAATATAATAGTACAGAAAGTGAGAGTAGTGGGTTCAGTGGCAAGGAAGAAGGGAAATGAGAAAGAAGTAAAGCTGTGGTAGAAAATAGGAAACCACCACACTCGTTTTTATTCGGAGTGAGGGTTTTGGATCAATGCTACTTGGGAAATATGTTTAACGTCTCGAGGACAATCTGGCATGTGTTGAAGGAAAGTGAGTCACAAGAAGTGGTCTTATTTAGATTTTTTGTGTCTGCGAAGCAGAACAAGTTTAAGACTCAAAAAGATATCGGAGTGGACTGTTTCCTGTATAGATTTTCGTAGCAGGGGGCCTTTCAAGGGGGTTATTTTGAGGGTGGCTCAAGAAATAAAGACAGAGGATATAACTGAAGACATCGATGGAGTGGTTGGTGCACGCTGACTGACCTGTATGGTGGATGGAGAAACGTAATGAACTTTATCCATGCTACAGTTTTTTGATTCATAGTTTCTCCCTTCTCATATAAAGTTAGGATTCATGAGCTTTTGTGCACAAGCCCCTTCAGTGTCATAAATGTGAAAGATTTAGTCATGTGAA
This sequence comes from Oncorhynchus mykiss, assembly GCF_013265735.2. Taxonomy (NCBI): domain Eukaryota; kingdom Metazoa; phylum Chordata; class Actinopteri; order Salmoniformes; family Salmonidae; genus Oncorhynchus; species Oncorhynchus mykiss. The sequence continues at coordinate 16,638,797 of NC_048579.1, forward strand.
GAGGTCGACCGATTATGCTTTTTCAACTCCGATGCCGATTATTGGAGGACCAAAAAAAAGTTGATACCGATTAATCTGACGTTTTTTTATTTTATTTTATTTGTAATAATGACAATTACAACAATACTGAATGAACACTAATTTTAACTTAATATAATACATCAATAATATCAATTTAGCCTCAAATAAATAATGAAACATGTTCAATTTGGTTTAAATAATGCAAAAACAAAGTGTTGGAGAAGAAAGTAAAAGTGCAATATGTGCCATGTAAGAAAGATAACGTTTAAGTTCCTTGCTCAGAACATGAGAACATATGAAAGCTGGTGGTTCCTTTTAACATGAGTCTTCAATATTCCCAGGTAAGAAGTTTTAGGTTGTAGTTATTATAGGAATTATAGGACTGTTTCTCTCTATATAATTTGTCTATGGTAGAAGAGCCACCACGACTAGTGAAGGTTTCTCGTCAACTGAAGGATAGTGAAATGCTAAAAAGGTGGACTTTGTATTATTTATTGTAATGGTCATGAACTTTACAGCACAAGCGGAGAAGAAGTGTAAGGAAATTGGAATCATTGTGAATGCTGCTGAATATTTGTGATTTCACAGCCGAGGCTGTGCAAGAAATCCTGTTGGTGAATGATATGCCATCACTGGCCCCTGAGCCTGTGTAGGAATGTAAACTCAGCAAAAAAAGTTATGTCCTCTCACTGTCAACTGCGTTTATTTTCAGCAAACTTAACATGTGTAAATATTTGTATGAACCTAACAAGATTCTACAACTGAGACATAAACTGAACAAGTTCCACAGACATGTGACTAACAGAAATTGAATAATATGTCCCTGAACAAATGGGGAGTCAAAATCAAAAGTAACAGTGCCTCCTCCTCATGGACTGCACCAGATTTGCCAGTTCTTGCTGTGAGATGTTACCCCACTCTTCCACCAAGGCACTTGCAAGTTCCCGGACATTTCTGGGGGAAATGGTCCTAGCCCTCACCCTCTGATCTAAAAGGTGCCAGACGTGCTCAATGGGATTGATCTGGGCTCTTCGCTGGCCATGGCAGAACACGGACATTCCTGTATTGCAGGAAATCACGCACAGAACGAGCAGTATGGCTGGTGGCATTGTCATGCTGGAGGGTCATGTCAGGATGAGCCTGCAGGAAGGGTACCACATGAGGGAGGAGGATGTCTTCCCTGTAACGCACAGCGTTGAGATTGCCTGCAATAACAACAAACTCAGTTCGATGACTCTGGGTCACACCGCCCCAGACAATGACAGACCCTCCACCTCCAAATCGATCCCACTCCAGAGTACAGGCCTCGGTGTAACGCTCAATCCTTCAACGATAAACACGAATCCGACCATCACCCCTGGTGAGACAAAACCGTGACTCGTCAGTGAAGAGCACTTTTTGCCAGTCTTGTCTGGTCCAGCGACGGTGGGTTTGTGCCCATAGTCAGCGTTGTTGCCGGGGTTGTCTGGTTAGGACCTGCCTTACAACAGGCCTACAAGCCCTCAGTCCAGCCTCTCTCAGCCTATTGTGGACAGTCTGAGCACTGATGAAGGGATTGTGCGTTCCTGGTGTAACTCAGGCAGGTGGCATCCAATTTGTTGCATTTATACTTTACTTGAAAAATTTAAATATACTAAATAAATACCTTCTAATTTCAAAGTCATGTAAAATAAACGTAACACTCCACTAATTAAATGTATTTATTCCTACCTCATGCCATCACCATGAAAGGATGGGACATCACCACTTAACACATCCTGTAACTCTTCTGCTGACAAGTCTCGCACACCGAGCAGCTGCCACAGCAACCTCAATTTTCGGAGACTTACGATCCATCCCTGCAGTACAATTAATAACTATTGCTATAAATGCTAAAAATCCAAATCTTACTGAAACTTATTTGACTTTTTGGCCTATCCCTCTGTACTGGTATATCTCTGCTACTCTCACCACTCCTCCCCCTTAACTTATCTTCCTCTACTTTCTTCACTGCCTCAGCATATGACAACTTCTGCTCTACTCTAACCCTGGAAACCTCAACCTCCATGGGCACCCCTACAATTAACACATTCCACTACTTTCCCCAGTACTACACATTCCTTTGTCTCATACCCTTCTGCACATGTCTCACACTTTGGACCCTCCCTCCTACACACTGCTGCCACATGCCCAATAGCTTGACACCTGTATCATCTTAATGTGTTCGGCACATACACTCGTACAGGATAACTTATATATCCTAACTTCACTTTGTCAGGCAAAGACTCAACTTCAAAACTCAAAAGAACAGACAATGACTCTTCTGTTTCCCCACTCTCGCCACCCTGTCTGCGTCGCATCAAACGACGAGCATCACATACACCAGGAATCTTTGCCCTCAGCTGGTCAGCCTTTATATCTACTGCTACTCCAGTTATCACTCCTTTCATTGGTGCCCTTTTCTTGAGAACGAAACAACTCACTTTTCTTGCCCCCATTCTTTTTACTTCGAGCGCTTTCTTCCTCTGCCCAACAGAAACAGAAACTAGACCACTTCTAGTTACCCTCACCGATATCACTTGACCCAACTCTTTTTTTCACCCACTGTGAAACCACAAATGGATCAGCCAAAAGGCAAGAGTCCACTTTTTCCAGGAACTTCACTCCTACCGTCAGACTCTTCTTCATCCTGATCCTCGGTGCATACCTCAGTCTCCGATAACTTCACCACACCTACCACCTTCGATACTTCACCCTCATTCACTTCCATTTCTCCTCCTGTCTTCACCAATCAGGCCCCCGAGGACGTGAATTGTCCAGGCTGGGCCTATAGGCTACCAAGTCCATGCTCAGAGAAGCACAGAGCAATGTTATATTTCTAAGATAGCAGCTGGGATGGTGTAAATAAAACTTGGCTGCATTACACTGCAATGGATATTTCAACCCTGAGCCCCGGGCCTGCTCTGCTCTTGCTAATCCAAAACTTTTTTGTGTGCTGCCTAACCAATGGCTGTCCTATGTAGGCCTATGGTGTCAGTTTAGGAGGCGAGTCAAATGCTTCTTTCGAAAAATCATCTTTGAATGGTCTAGTCCCCAAAAAATGTGTGTGGACTAGCCTATAGCCAATGTTCTGTTCAGTTTTACAAGGAGAGAGAGAAGATGAGGAGGACCGGAGGTTAAATTTGATAGCTTGCTACTACTATAATTGATTTTTATTATGTTTCTTGCTGATGATGTAGGTCTGTTTATCATAGTTATTGATCTCACAATAAGCCAGATTTGAGTAACTTACATTGTGGTACTGAAACTTTAAGCAGCAGCCTCGGCACAATCAATCGGAAATGGACAACTCTTGGTGCTGAAAGTACGCTCGTGCTTTAACGGTCTTAGTTGTTGCGTAAATTCATCCACAATGCTGTTTACTTAGAACTGCATCTGTCATATTTCTGAGTGTACCTTTAAAGAGAGAGACCATCTTAATGATTAGAAACATATGCTCCCCTTGGTTTTGACTAGATGGTATACAGTCTCTCAGAATGGACTTTTCATAGCAAGTAAGGATAATTAACATGGTATGTTAGGAGAATTAGGTTAAGGTTAGGAAAATGGTTAGCGTTACCAAAAAGGCCATTTGTTTAAACTTTTGATGTCAATTTGACATAGGCTGTATCCCGTCTAGACATGACTGCTCTCCTCTCTCCTAACACTTCCTGGTCACCTGTGTACCATGTGACATATGACCCCATATGAAGGTTCTCCTAGTCTTCAAAACAATAAGCATTAACATCATTGTTCGTTCATTGCTTACCAATGGACTTAAGATGATCTTAGTACGTTTTTGGAATTATTTGGACAGTTCCATGACTTTGTCTTGTCGTCCACTAGGTTTGGCCATCTAAATGTGGCCCACATCCTGCTGGAGAACGGGGCGGAGATGAACGGCAGGAACCGGATGGGGGCCAGCGTGTTGACTATGGCGGCCAGAGGGGGCCACACCCATGTGGCCAAGCTCCTCCTGGAGAGCGGCGCCTACGTCGACGACTATGACCACCTGGCGCTCGCTGAGGGTGTCACCAACAGCAACAACAGCGTCGGAGACGAGGGTGGAAGGGAGTTCATGGATATCACGGCGCTCCTTGCTGCCTCACAGCATGGCCACGAGGCATCCGTTCGCCTGCTCCTGGAGTGGGGGGCGGAGGTGAACTTTTCCCAGAAGACCACGGGCTGGGGTGCCCTCATGCTGGCCACGCTGAGCGGGAAGGTGGTCGTGGCCCAGCAGCTGGTGGAGCGGGGTGCGGACCCGGACCAGGTCAACGTGCTGGCCAAGACTGCCTTCGAGCTATCGCTGCAGCTCAATCAGAGGGATGTCAAGGCCTACCTGGACTCCATTACCACCGTGCGCCCACAGCCAGGTATAGAACAGCCACGAGTTCACTACTCTCTCCATGTGTAATGAAGGTGGTTCGACGAACCACACTAATGTGATGAGTAACCCTAGCAACGTCTAGGCCTTATCTCTACGGGCTAACACAGTCTTGTGACATGTATGAGACTTGGATTTGAACCCTGGTTGGTTGCACACTGTTGGAAATCAGTTTTCCAGTATTTTCATTAAGCCTATTTAGGTGGACTGGAACAGACCCCCATCTAACTCTGTTACACCCAGCCTCAAAACATTTAGGCTAGTTTTCAATTGGTTGAGGAAATGTTATTGTTGGCAGGCCTTGATGCTGATTCAGGGATATCTGTCCCACTGAAGAGGCATTCAGGAGAACACTAATCTGATATGCAGTCAAATTAGGCCAACAAGGCACAAAGCAGTTTTTCTATTTCTGATATGATTGTCGTTAGTCAATACACAGATAAGATCGCAACAAGTTCATCTTTGAGACTAAACGGAAGTCTTCAGCGGATCTTGTACTGGTCACTCATAGGTAGTAGTCTCGATTGTTGTGAACATTTTCTAATTAACTCAAAGCTTTATTGTAACACTACAATTGACACTCAATTGAAAGTAAAGCAGTGGTCACACCTTGGGTGTCTAAAAGAAAGAGACATTGTTACAGAGTTCCCCCCCTTAGACACCTGTTCTCTTTGATGTGCCTCTTGTCTTTGGCCAAGAAGTACACAGGAGGGAACGCGAATTTGAAACCTACCCTTGAAAACGTCTGAGCTCTGCATTTCTTGACAAATTGTTATTATAGCAGGGCTGTGTTCAGCAGCGGGACGCAAACTGAACGCTGCAGATAGAAATTTCACAAATAGAGCTGACACGATTCCTCACTCTACATGTCAGAGAGGCAAGTCTGTTGTACATAATATATTTCTATCTGAACGTCCCGCGATGTTGTGGCCCTCTGAACGTAGGTAGAGAAGTACCACCTTAAAGGGACAGTTTACCCCAAAATAAAACAATTTTTATTTGAACGTTTTCGCCCCCAAATTCCTGTGTAGATCCTGCGATATTAGGAAAAATCTGCAGGCCTCAATTTCAAGTGAATGGGAAAGATTGGCACCATTTAAGCCTAGTATTTAGATGGTTAGTGCCAGTAATTCCCATTCTAAGCAGATGCAAGACCACCTTTTGAGCTATAATGGAAACAAACTTTGATTTTGGGGTGGGCTATCCCTTTAAACATCTGAATCTTCCTAGAATTTCTTCAGCCAGTTACCCATTCTAATGATCAACATGACTCAGTAATGCCAATTAACCACATCATCCTGTATAACTGGAAAGACAACGCACAGTTGAAGTTGGAAGTTTACATACACTTTAGCCAAATGCATTTAAACTCAGTTTTTCACAGTTCCAGACATTTAATCCTAGGAAAAATGCCCTGTCTAAGGTCAGTTAGGATCACCACTTTATTTTAAAAATGTGAAATGTCAGAATAATAGTAGAGAGAATGATTTATTTCAGCCTTTATTTATTTCATCACATTCCCAGTGCGTCAGAAGTTTGCACACACTCAGTTAGTATTTGGTAGCATTGCCTTTAAATTGTTTAACTTGGGTCAACTGTTTCGGATAGCCTGCCACAAGCTTCCCACAATAAGTTGGGTGAATTTTGGCCCATTCCTCCTGACAGAGCTGGTGTAACTGAGTCAGGTTTGTAGGCCTCCTTGCTTGCACACGCTTTTTCAGTCCTGCCCATACATTTTCTAAAGGATTGAGGTCAGGGCTTTGTGATGGCCACTCCAATACCTTGACTTTGTTGTTATTAAGCCATTTTGCCACAACTTTGGGAGTATGCTTGAGGTCATTGTCCATTTGGAAGACCCATTTGCGACCAAGCTTTAACTTCCTGACTGATGTTTTAAGCTGTTGCTTCAGTATATTCCAATAATTTTCCTCCCTCTTGATGCCATCTATTTTGTTAAGTGCACCAGGCCCTCCTGCAGCAAAGCACCCCCACAACATGATGCTGCCACCGTGCTTTCATGGTTGGGATGGTGTTCTTCGCCTTGCAAGCCTCCCCCTTTTCCTCCAAACATAACGATGGTCATTATAGCCAAACAGTTCTAAAAAACATATATAACATATTTTCTGCTTGCATTTTCCCTATTGTTTTGCTGTTCAATTGATATATCAGAGATCTCAAAGTCACGGCTAAAATGTTCTCCATTGAATTCTTACAATGCATATATTGTTATTGTACGCTATGGTAAGCACATTAACCTTAACTACAGTTCAGGACTAAAAGGACCAGTCACATGTTTTGAGTTCCCTTATCGGTCTGCCTGGCTAGCAGTCATGTGATTGTGGTCCACTCTCTTGGTGGATTTGGACTGAGCTTTGTTGTCTCTAGGTACATTCATCTTCTGTTCTTTTACCACCCGCATAGATGACGAGAAGAGGAGACCAGATGTTTTCAGTGCCTTGAAGTTAGGTGAGTTTAGCGGACACAGGCACATACTAAACAGAGGTTTGCATTGTAAGGGGAAAGCTGTCATATTGAGTTATGTCTGCAAGAGTGGGCATAACACTACCATGCATTTACAGTAAGTAATCCAACCATGCATGTAGTTCAACCAAAGAGTCATACCTAAACATTCCTGAAGTAGGGACTATGTGAGTTTGAGAGAATCTAACATGGTATGTGCACTGGGCAGTATTGCATGCTTGCTCAATGCAGTCTGTGGTAAAACCCTGGGAGGGAAGAATGTGTGGGGTCTGAGAGGGCTGAAAATATTTGAGACTTTTGGGTGGAGGACAGAGACCTTTGTTTCAATAAGAATGTATGTAGCTGGAATTGAGTAGTCTGTGGTAATCTTGTGCGTGCGTGCGTTCATACTCATATCTGTGTGAGTGTGTGTGTTTGCACGTGTGCATGTGTGTTTGCACGTGTGCATGTGTGTTTGTTTGTGCATGTGTGTTTGTGCATGTGGGTTTGTGTGTGTGTGTGCATGTTTGTGCATGTGTGTGTCCCAGGAAACTCCCAGCTGGTGAAGGAGATCTTGGAGGAAGATCCATCCCAGGTGAACATGGCCAACCCGGACGGGGCGTCTCCCCTGATGATCGCAGCCGTCAGTGGGCAGCTGGAGGTGGTGCAGCTCCTGCTGGAGAAGAGCGCCGACGTGGACAAACAAGATGGAGTACACGGCTGGACGGCCCTCATGCAGGCCACGTACCATGGGTACATATGTGACGCATGACCGCAATTTTGATTACACTTTCTTATTCTACACAGACACCTTCACAAACACACAATGGCTAAAACACATACACTACCGGTCAAAAGTTTTAGAACAACTACTCATTCAAGGGTTTTTCTTTATTTTTACTATTTTCTACATTGTAGAATAATAGTGAAGACATCAAAACTAGAAAATAACACATGGAATCATGTAGTAACCAAAAAAGTGTTGAACAATATATTTTATATTTAAGATTCTTCAAATAGCCACCCTTTGCCTTGATAAAGGCTTTACACACTCTTGGCATTCCCTGAACCAGCTTCACCTGAAATGCTTTTCCGACAGTCTTGAAGGAGTTCCCACATATGCTGAACACTTGTTGGCTGCTTTTCCTTCACTCTGCGGTTCGACTCATCCCAAACCATCACAATTTGTTTGAGGTCGGGGGATTGTGGTGGCCAGGTCATCTGATGCACTTGAAGAAACGTTCAAAGTTCTTGAAAATGTCCATATTGACTGACCTTCATGTCTTAAAGTAATGATGGACTGTCGTTTCTCTTTGCTTATTTGAGCTGTTCTTGCCATAATATGGACTTTTACCAAATAGGCTGTCTTCTGTATACCCCCCTACCTTGTCACAACACAACTGATAGGCTCAAACGCATTAAGAAGGACAGAAATTCCACAAATGTACTTTTAAGAAGGCACACCTGTTAATTGAAATGCATTCCAGGTGACTACCTCATGAAGAGGGTTGAGAGAATGCCAAGCGTGTGCAAAGCTATCATCACGACAAAGTGTGGCTGTTTCAAGAATCTCAAATATAATTTGTTTAACACTTTTTTGGTAAATGCATGATTCCATGTGTTATTTCATAGTTTTGATGTCTTCACTATTATTCTACAATGTAGAAAATAGTAAAAATAAAGAAAAGCCCTTGAATGAGTAGGTGTTCTAAAACATTGACCGGTGTATACAGTCAAGGTGATTTTTAAGTTGTCTTCTAATCTAAGCTTTTCTTCTTTCGTACCTGTGCTCATAGGAATAAAGATGTGGTGAAGTATCTGCTTAGTCAGGGTGCAGATGTCAACCTGCGAGCCAAGAATGGCTACACTGCTTTTGACCTGGTCATGCTGCTGAATGACCCAGGTAAAACCACAACACAATCTGACGCTGCTTCTGAGTTTACTGGTGCAGATAGTCCGTGTGAAGTGTTATAATGCATTTGCACTGTGATATGTGTTATCATTGCTAGTGCTTAGTACACCTGGTAAACCCAATGCACCCAAGTCACACTCTGCCGTTCTCTTCCCTACAGACACTGAGCTGGTGAGGTTGTTGGCGTCCGTCTGCATGCAGGTGGACAAAGACAAGGGAAAACACAGGGGCAGGACTCCCCTCACTGGCTCCAAGAGCAGGCAGTCTCTTAATAATGTCCCCGTACCACCTGATGACAGAGGAGGATTAAAGGTCAGGCACTGTTTAGATCAGGGCCAAATTAAATCCAATTTTGGGATGCGTTTCGCCCAGGGGCTGTATGTTGTGCACTCTGTTTATTATCATATGGCATATGACTACTGTCTCCTTCCTGTCCAGTCGTGGTGGAACAGGATGTCTAACAGGTTCAGGAGGCTTAAGCTGACCCACACTCTAAGACACGGGCTATCCTCCAACCGCCTGGCCCCCTTCCCTGATGAACCTGAGGCACCTCTAGACGCCACCATGAAGGCTGAGAGGAAGAGTGCCACCCCGTGCGGGGTGGTGTCACCCCCTGCAGCCATGGGGAGTACTGACAGCAGCACGGCCTGGACAGCCAAGAGCAAAGACAGTGGTGAGACACGGGGGAAATAAGACCTTTCCCAATAACAATGTTCCAGTTTTTGTTTTGTAAACAGAATTTTTGCAGTACTTCTTTTTACAGTATAGTCAGTTTAGAATAAGCAAGAATTAGCTAGTATTGTATAAGCTGTCCTACTGATTGTGCATGGATTGTTTGTGAGAAATGGGAATTAAACAAAAGTATGGTAAATGTCTGTAAGTGGCATTTCCTAGAAGCCATCTTGTTTCCCTGATGTTTTGAAACGGTTCATTTTTCACAATGGCCATATTCCTCCTGAGAGATTTAGTTGAAACATTCTATTTTGTGGTCAGTGGCTGAAACAGTTGGGCCTTGAATACAGGAACATGAAAGAATGTCATGTATGGTTCTACTAAACTACCTATGGATTTATTTGTATCTGTTTCATAGGTCTTGGCAGAACGGGCACAGAGAAGGATGACTTTCTAATAACCACAATGGTAGGAGTCTTTACATTTGAAGAGGTTTTGAATTTAAGTGAATTAACCATGATAAGCCCTGTGGCTACATTTCATTGAAACTTCAGTTGAAGTGAACAATGGAGTCCTGTGGCAAACTGCTACACATTGTGGATATTATTGACAGAAAACTGTGAAAATGGAGATGCTCTGTCCGGACTGGGGACCATAGACTATTTACTGTGTATGCTACGGCATAGATAATGCAATGCTGGCGTGATTGAACTGATTGAAGCTTCTACTAAACTTTCAGCTGAGAAATGGGGCGCCGCTGACCCGTCTGCCCAACGACAAGCTGAAGGCAGTGATCCCACCCTTTCTGCCCCCGTCGAACTTTGAGCCGTGGAACTCAGACCGCTCCAGGGTCATCAAAGAGGGCAAGAGCGAAGCCTCACGGCTGCCCATGCCACAGAGACCAGGCAAAGCCAACTTCAACAGCAGCGGCAACTCTGACATTGTGAGTCACACGTTGCTGCCAATTTTTTTTTTTTTTACTGTAATTGAAACTCAATGATAAATTGTGATTTTGAAGTGAAGAAAAATTATTATTTCCTTCCATGCTGTGTCACAGACCTCTATCAGTCGTGTGGTGAGCAGGTCCATTAAGTTCCCCAGCCTCACCAAGGGCCCCTCATCCACCTCCCCCTCCAACTCAGGCAACTACCACTCCCCCCACTCCTCAGGTGGCTCCAACGGGGTGGCAGGGCTCAACCGCCACGGGCCAGACTCACACAACCGCTCAGGTACAGGCACATGAAAACACACTTGGCTAGGTGTCATACACACACACACACCACACACACACTTTCAGACTATTCCTACTGCCTGAGCAGAGATCAAATGATTACTGAACTGGCGTCAACAGAGATGGTCGCTTCGCTTCGCATTCTTAAGAAACTATGCAGTATTTGTTTTTTTTATGTATTATTTCTTACACTATTACCCCAGGAAATCTTACGTCTTATTACATACAGCCAGGAAGAACTATTGGATAGAAGAGCAACGTCAACTTACCAACATTTTGACCAGGAATATGACTTTCCTGAAATCGGATCCTCTGTTTGGACAATGGATCAGATCCCAGTAGGCGACCCAAAACAACGGCGCCGCAGAAGGGGCAGACGGAGTGGTCTTCTGGTCAGGCTCCGTAGGCGGGCACATCGCTCACCGCTCCCGAGTATACTACTCGCCAATGTCCAGTCTCTTGACAACAAGGTAGACCAAATTCGAGCAAGGGTTGCCTTCCAGAGCGACATCAGAGATTGTAACGTTCTCTGTTTCACGAAAACATCGCTCACTCGGGATACGTTAGAGTCGGTACAACCACCTGGGTTCTTCACGCATCACGCCAACAGAAACAAACATCTCTCTGGTAAGAAGAAGGGCGGGGGTGTATGCCTTATGATTAACGAGTCGTCGTGTGATCCTAACAACATACAGGAACTTAAGTCCTTTTGTTCACCTGACCTAGAATTCCTTACAATCAAATGCCGACCGCATTTTCTACGAAGAGATTTCTCTTCGATTATAATCACAGCCGTGTATATCCCCTCAAGCAGACACCTCGATGGCCCTGAAAGAACATCATTGGACTCTATGTAAACTGGAAACCACATATCCTGTGGCTGCATTAATTATCGCTGGGGATTTTAACAAGGCTAATCTGAAAACAAGGCTCCCTAGATTTTATCAGCATATCGAATGCGTGACCCGGGCTGGAAAAATTCTGGATCATTGCTACTCTAACTTCCGCGACGCCTACAAAGCCTTCCTCGCCCTCCTTTCGTCAAATCTGACCACGACTCCATTTGTTGCTCCCAGCCTATAGACAGAAACTAAATCAGGAAATGTCCGTGCTCAGGTCTGTTCAACGCTGATCCGACCAAGCTGATTCCACGCTTCAAGATTGCTTCAATCATGTGGACTGGGATATGTTCCAGATAGCGTCAAACAACAACATTGATGTATACGCTGATTCGGTGAGTGAGTTTATTAGCAAGTGCATCGGCGATGTTGTACCCATGGTGACTATTAAAACCTTCTCCAACCAGAAACCATGGATTGATGGCAGCATTCGCGCAAAACTGAAAGAGCATACCACTGCTTTTAATCATGGCAAGGCGACCGGAAACATGACCGAATGCAAACAGTGTAGCTATTCTCTCCGCAAGGCAATCAAACAAGCTAAGCGTCAGTATAGAGACAAAGTAGAGTCGCAATTCAACGGCTCAGACACGACTTATATAGCAGGTGTAACGCTCGTCTGAAGAAGTGGACCAAAGCACAGCGTGGTATGTGTTCATGATTATTTATTCAAACTGAACACTGCTGGAGGCTCCGGACTGGGCACCATTGTTGCTGGAGGCTTCGGACTGGGCACCGTCGTTGCTGGAGGCTCCAGACTGGGCACCGTCATTGCTGGAGGCTCCGGACTGGAGGCCGTCTCTGGAGGCTCCGGACTGGAGGCCGTCTCTGGAGGCCCCGGACTGGAGGCCGTCTCTGGAGGCTCCGGACTGGAGGCCGTCTCTGGAGGCCCCGGACTGGAGGCCGTCTCTGGAGGCCCCGGACTGGAGGCCGTCTCTGGAGGCTCCGGACTGGAGGCCGTCTCTGGAGGCTCCGGACTGGAGGCCGTCGCTGGAGGCTCTGGATTGGTGGCTGTCGTTGGAGGCTTCGTGCCATGACTCCTCACTGGAGGCTTCGTGCCATGACTCCTCACTGGAGGCTTCGTGCCATGGATCATCACTGGAGGCTTCGTGCCATGGATCATCACTGGAGGCTTCGTGCCATGGATCATCACTGGAGGCTTCTTGCCATGGATCATCACTGGAGGCTTCGTGCCATGGATTATCACTGGAGGCTTCGTGCCATGGATCATCACTGGAGGCTTCGTGCCATGGATCATCACTGGAGGCTTCGTGCCATGGATCATCACTGGAGGCTTCTTGCCATGGATCATCACTGAAGGGAGGAGACACACATGAGGCCTGGCTCTGGGAGCATTCACAGGGCTCACCAGGCTGGGGAGACATCCAGGAGGCCCTGTCCTCCTGGGGATAGGCACCAGATACACTTGGCCGTGGAGGCGCACTGGAGGTCTTGAGCTTAGAGCCTGCACAACCCATGCTGGCTGGATGGTGACTTTGGCCCGGCACGTGCGGGGCGCAGGCACAGGACACACTGGGCTGTGCAGACGCACTGGAGACACAGTGTGCAGAGCCGGCGCAGGATATCCTGGGCCGTAGAGACGTACTGGAGGTCTGGAGAGCAGAGCTGGCACAATCCTTTCTGGCTGGATGCTCACCCTAGCCCGGCAGATGTGGGGAGCTGGGATGTAGCGCACCGGGCTAAGAACGAGTACTGGAGACACTGTGCGCTCCACCGCATAATACGGTGCCTGACCAGTACGACGCTCCCTCCGGTAAGCACGGGGAGTTGGCTCAGGTCTCCAACCTGGCTCAGCCAATCTCCCCGTGTGCACCCCCCCCAAAAAATTGGGGAGTGGCCTCCCGGTCTTTAGTGCCAGCCTTGTCCCCGTGTAATCCTTGGCCCTTTTACTAGCTGCCTCTGCCTTCCTTGCTGCTTCGACCTGCTCCCATGGCAGGCGATCTTTTCCGGCCAGGATCTCCTCCCACGTGTAGAATCCTTTGCCGTCCAGGATGTCCTCCCATGTCCAGTCCTCCTTACCACGCTGCTTGGTCCTTTGGTGGTGGGTAGTTCTGTAACGCTCATCTGAAGAAGAGGACCAAAGCGCAGCGTGGTACGTGTTCATGATTATTTATTCAAACTGAACACTGAAACAAAAATAACAAAGTGGAACAAAACTAAACAGTTCTGCCTGGTGCAAACAGAGAAATTACTACCCACAAAACACAGGTGGAAAAAGCTGCCTAATTATGATTCTCAATCAGAGACCACGATAGACAGCTGCCTCTGATTGAGAACCACACCCGGCCAAACACAAAGAAATAGAAATAAAGAAACTAGAATGCCCACCCTAGTCACACCCTGGCCTAACCAAAATAGAGAATAAAACCCTCTCTATGGCCAGGGCGTGACGGCAGGGTCTACAGTCAATCATGGATTACTAAAAGAAAACCAGCCCCGTCACGGACACCGATGTCTTGCTCCCAGATAAACTAAACAACTTCTTTGCTCGCTTTGAGGACAATACAGTGCCACTGACACGGCCCGCTACCAAAACCTGCGGGCTCTCCTTCAGCACAGCCAATGTGAGTAAAACATTTAAACGTGTTAACCCTCGCAAGACTGCCGGCCCAAACCGCATCCCTAGCCGCGTCCTCAGAGCATGCACAGACCTGCTGGCTGGTGTGTTTACAGACATATTCAATCTATCCTTATCCCAGTCTGCTGTTCCCACATGCTTCAAGAGGGCCACCATTGTTCCTGTTCCCAAGAAAGCTAAGGTAACTGAGCTAAACGACTATCGCCCCGTAGCACTCACTTCTGTCATCATGAAGTGCTTTGAGAGACTAGTCAAGGACCATATCACCTCCACCCTACCTGACACCGTAGACCCACTCCAATTTGCTTACCACCCCAATTGGTCCACAGACGACGCAATCGCAACCACACTGCACACTGCCCTAACTCATCTGGACAAGAGGAATACCTATGTAAGAATGCTGTTCATCGATTACAGCTCAACATTTAACACCATAGTACCCTCCAAACTCGTTATTAAGCTCAAGATCCTGGGTCTCGACCCCGCCCTGTGCAACTGGATGATAGCGGGGTGAACAGGCAGTGGCTCGGGTGGTTGTTTTCCTTGATGATCTTTATGGCCTTCCTGTGACATCGGGTGGTGTCGGTGTCCTGAAGGGCAGTTAGTTTGCCCCCGGGGATGTGTTGTGCAAACCTCACTACCCTCTGGAGAGCCTTACGGTTGTGGGCGGAGCAGTTGTCGTACCAGGCGGCAAACTACCTGCCCTTCAGGACACCGACACCACCCGATGTCACAGGAAGGCCATAAAGATCATCAAGGACAACAACCACCCGAGCTACTGCCTGTTCACCCCGCTATCATCCAGAAGGCGAGGTCAGTACAGGTGCATCAAAGCAGGGACCGAGAGACTGAAAAACAGCTTCTATCTCAAGGCCATCAGACTGTTAAACAGCCACCACTAACATTGAGTGGCTGCTTCCAACATACTGACTCAACTCAATTGGATGCCACTTTATATAATGTTTACATACCCTACATTACTCATCATATCTGTATATATATACTGTATATACTGTAGTCAATACCATCTACTGCATCTTGCCTATGCCGTTCGGCCATCGCTCATCCATATATTTATATGTACATATTCTTATTCATTCCTTTACACTTGTGTGTATAAGGTAGTTGTGAAATTGTTAGATTACTTGTTAGATATTATTGCACGGTCAGAACTAGAAGCACAAGCATTTCGCTACACTCGCATTAACATATGCTAACCATGTGTACGTGACCAATAAAATGTTATTTGGTTTGATTTTATCTGTGAGATTTGAGCAGACGGCTAGTGCTAGTACTACTCAGTGGTAGTGCTACTCACGGGCTGTGATTCTTCTCTTCCCCAAAGGGGGCAGTTCAGACAGCGTCCTGTCACAAATTGCTGCCCAGAGGAAGAGAGCTGCAGGCCTGTTGGATCCAAAGGCCCAGGCAGCAGAGGTGCCAAGCCCCACCCCTGTGCCTGCTCCTGCCCCCACCGTGCCTGACATCAGTCTCCCAGACATCCACAGCACCCCCAGCCTGGTGTCCAGCGACGTCCACTCCAGACGGGTCAGATATAATATTGATACGTAGAAGGACAACCTATTACAAACCTTGTTATAAGACATTATAAAGGCTCATACATGCTTACAACATGTCAGTGTTAACTAGTGTGCCAAGTGATTCACACCCATCTATTTTCTTTACAGAAAGCTGACCTAAAGAAGAGACCCCAGTCTGGGAACTCCTCTACCTCCAAGAGCACCTCTCCCACCCTGACCCCGTCTCCATCCCCCACCCCCAAACCTCCCCCAGGGGACTCCCTGTCCTCTGCCTCCTCCCACCCGCGCTCCAAGAGCAGCGGCGGCTCCAGCAGTGGCACCATCACCGACGAGGGTGAGACAGTGCATCTCTGGTTGATGTAAATACTTTAAAAAACAATCCCTTCCTCTGCTTATCTCTGCTGATCTCTCACTACACCCAGATGAGCTGTCCAGTATCCTGAAGAAACTCTCGTTGGAGAAATACCAGCCCATATTCGAAGAGCAAGAGGTATGCGTTATCCTCACTGTAGCTTTAGCCGTTGTGTATTTGCTA